>NC_083413.1:51540163-52165163 GCF_020745735.1 Hemiscyllium ocellatum
AAATTAGCACTATATCCATTCCACTGGCATGCTGCCTGTATTCAGTGATTCCCCAAATATATCCATTAGGATGTGACTGACTCATTGACCAACTCCTTTAACATTCCATAATGAAGTCCATTGGGGCTGTGTGTCAGACTCTCTCTTAGCAGTGTCCTCAGTCTATTACCTTTGCTTTCGAACCTGATAGCAATTGACCAAGGAATAAAATATGTCCTTAATGAGTACCTTGTGTCAGTGTTTACAAATAGATCTGAAGTCTCCATCCTAGCAGAGGGTTAGAAGAAAGGACAGACTAAGGATAATCTAAAGTGTAAATTGTAGTAGAATTCAACATGCTGTTACAAATCATAGATCTTAGTTGACAAATCTACTGTAGTACTTTGATGGAATAATAGAGTAATTGACAAGCAGAAGCAGTAGATTTAATATACTGAAACTTGAGCTAAAGCTTTAACACTAAAGGAGACTGCAAAGTAGCAAGGCATGCATCACAGAGAAGCTGTGCAGGGAATAACTAACTCATTCAACTAAAGAATGTGAATGGCAATTGTTAAAGCAGCATTAAGATGCAAAAACGTAGTTTTTTTTAAAAAATAGAAGTGTTAATAATTTATATTAGAGTTAGAATGAAAGGGAAATTACAAAGCTCCCCAAGATTTCCAATGATACTAAGACTTGGAAGAACAGAACAAACTGTCTCTTTGTAGTGAAATATACTATTCTTGGAAGATAATGATAGTTTAGATTTGGATTGTGTTAAGTGAACTGGATTTCCTGACTGCAAAATTCAATTCAGCACTCGTGTTTTTGATGATTCAGGAATCAACAAAGAAGACTAAAATACTAACCTGTTTCCAAACATTTCTAGGGCAGCTTGTGCCAGTCACCATATTGTGAAGTTTGATAATGCAGGCATTCCATGTGTGTGCTGGAAGTAAGCCACTTATATAGGTTTCACTAGTTTAGTTGATCTCTCATAGAGTCATAGAGTCATAGAGATGTACAGCACAGAAACAGAACCAACGGTCCAACTTGTCCATGCCGACCAGATATCTCAACCCAATCTAGTCCCAAAAGAGAAAATGCTGGAAAATCTCAGCAAGCCTTGCAGCATCTGTAAGGAGAGAAAAGAGCTGACGTTTCGAGTCAAACTGACCCTTTGTCAAAGCTGCCGGAGGCGAAGGTGCTGAGAGAAAGGGATAGAGTCCTTACAGGACGTAAGGTGAGAAGAGCTGTAGTCCAGATAGCTGTGGGAGTCAGTGGGCTTGCAATGGATATTAGTGGATAGACAATTGTCAGAAATGGAGACAGAAAGGTCAAGGAAAGGAAGGCAAGTGTTGGAGATGGACCAGGTGCAGGTGATGGAGGGATGGAAACTGGAAGCAAAGTTTATGAAATTTTCCAGGTCAGTACAAGAACATGAAGAGCACCGAAATAGTCATCAATGTACCGTTAAAGCAGTTGTGGGAGGGGACCCGGGTACGCCTGGAACAAGAAATGTTCCACATACCCCATGAAAAGGCAGGCATAGCTAGGACCCATGCAGGTACCCACTGCTACACCTTTGATTTGGAGAAAATGGGATGAGTTGAAGGACAAGTTGTTGAGAGAGAGGACAAGTTCAGCCAGGCGGAGGAGAGTGGTGGTGGATGGAGATTGTTTGGGCCTCTTTTCGAGAAAGAAGTGAAGAGCTTTCAAGCCGTCTTGGTGTGGGATGGAGATGTAAAGAGATTGCACATCCGTGAATAGAAGGTGGTTAGGGCCTGTGAATTGAAAGCTATCAATGTGTCGCAAGGCATCAGAGGAATCCTGGATGTAGGTGGGGAGGGAGTAAACCAGAGGAGTAAGGATGGAGTCGAGGTAGGAGGAAATAAGTATAGTGGGGCAGGAGCATGCTGACACAATGGGCCTGGTGGGACAGTCCTTCTTGTGGATTTTGGGGAGTAGGTAGAAGCGGGCTGTCCGGGGTTGGGAGACTATGAAGTTGGAAGCTGTGGGGGGGGAGAGGCGTTTGGAGGAAATGAGATCAGTCAGTGTTGGAGACAGTGGCTTGATGCTCAGTGGTGTAGTCATGCTCCACGGGGAGGTATAGAAGGAATCTGAGAGTCGGCGCTCAGCTCTGCGAGGTAGAGGTCAGTACACCAGACAACAACAGCAGGTTTGATGACAAGGTTGGGGTTGGACCTAAGGGAGTTGAAGGGCAGAAAGTTTGGATGGAGAGAGGTTGGAATGGGTAAGAGGGGCAGAGAAATTAAGGCGGCCAATGTCCCATTGACAATTGTCAATGAAAAGATCGAGGGCAGGAAATTGTCCTGGTGGGAGTGTCCAATATGAGGTGGAATGTTGGAGGGATGTGAAAGGATCTGTGGTATTGAGGGAGGACTCTTGGCCAAAGAAGTGAGCACAAAGGTGAAGGCGATGGAAGAAGAGCTCAGCATCATGTTGAGCCCGGAATTCATTGAGGTGGGGACGTAAGGGTGCAAAGCTGAGTCCTTTGTTGAGAACAGCACGCTCAGCCTCAGAAAGGGGAAGGTCAGAGGGTATGGTGAACACACGGCAAGAGTTGGGGCTGGAAGAGATGGGGTTCGAGGGATTGGGACTGTTGCAAGATGGAGGGTGGGCTGGGGTGTGGATGAGAAGTTGAAGCTTGCGTACCTTAATATCTGCAAGGAACAGGAAAAGTTTGGAGTTAAGGTATTGAATAATACAAAGACGAAATGGAACTTGCAGCGTGGGTTGGTACCTGGGACTTCGATGTTGTGGCCATTACAGAGACGTGGGTAGAACAGGGACAAGAATGGCTGTTGCACGTTCCAGGGTTCAAATGTTTTAGTAGGATCAGACATGGGGGTAAAAAAGGGGGAGGCGTGGCATTACTTGTCAAAGACAGTATCACAGCAGTGGAATGGACGATGGAAGAGGACTTGCCATCTGAGGTAGTTTGGGCTGAGGTTAGAAATAGGAAAGGTGAGGTCACCCTGTTAGGTGTTTTCTACAGGCCTCCTAATAGTCCTAGAGAAGTAGAGGATAATATTGCGAGGATGATTCAGGAAAAGAGTGAAGGTAGCAGGGTGGTTGTTATGGGGGACTTTAACTTCCCAGATATTGACTGGGAGAGCTATAGCTCGAGTTCATTAGATGGGTCGGTGTTTGTACAATGTGTGCAGGAGGGTTTCCTGACACAATATGTCGACAGGCCAACAAGAGGGGAGGCTATATTGGATTTGGTTCTAGGTAATGAACCAGGCCAGGTGTTAGACTTGGAGGTAGGTGAGCACTTCGGGGACAGTGACCACAACTCGGTGACTTTTACTTTAGTGATGGAGAGGGATAATCGTGCGCCGCAGGGCAAGAGCTATAGCTGGGGGCAGGGAAATTATGATGCAGTGAGGCATGACTTAGGATGTGTGGATTGGAAAAACAGGCTTCAAGAGAAGAACACTAATGAGATGTGGGGATTGTTCAAGGAGCAGCTACTGCGTGTCCTCGATAGGTATGTACCAGTCAGGCATGGTGTAAAGGGCCTTGTGAGGCAGCCGTGGTTTAGTAAGGAATTGGACTCCCTTGTGAAAGGGAAGAAGGCGGCATATGTAAAGATGAGGCGTGAAGGTTCAGTAGGGGCGATTGAGAGTTATAAGGTAGCCAGGAAGGAGCTAAAGAGGGAGCTAAGAGAAGCGAGAAGGGGACATGAAAAGTCTTTAGCTGGTAGGATTAGGGAAAACCCAAAGGCTTTCTATAGGTATGTCAAGAATAAAAGGACGACTAGGGTAGGTATCGGTCCAGTCAAGGATAGTAGTGGTAAGTTGTGTGTGGAGGCGGAGGAGATTGGAGAGACATTAAATCAGTACTTTTCATCAGTATTCACTCAGGAACAGGACACTGTTGCTGATGTGAATATGGAATCACAAATAATTAGAATGGATGCCCTGGAAATATGCAGGGAAGAGGTTTTGGGAATATTGGAAAGGATGAATATAGATAAGTCTCCTGGGCCTGATGGCATTTACCCCAGGATCCTATGGGAAGCTAGGGAGGAGATAGCAGAGCCATTGGCCTGGATTTTTATGTCGTCATTGTCAACGGGAATAGTACCAGAGGACTGGAGGATAGCGAATGTGGTCCCATTGTTCAAGAAAGGGAGTAGGGATAGCCCTAGTAACTATAGGCCAGTGAGTCTGACTTCAGTGGTGGGCAAAGTCTTAGAGAGAATGGTAAGGGATAAGATTTATGAACATCTGGGTAGGAATAACGTGATCAGGGATAGCCAGCATGGATTTGTGAAGGGCAGGTCGTGCCTCACAAACCTTATTGAGTTCTTTGAGAAGGTGACTAAGGAAGTGGATGAGGGTAAAGCAGTAGATGTTGTGTATATGGATTTTAGTAAGGCGTTCGATAAGGTTCCCCATGGTAGGCTAATGCTAAAACTTCGGAGGTATGGCATTGAGGATACATTAGAGGTTTGGATTAGGAATTGGCTGGCTGGAAGGAGACAGAGGGTAGTAGTTGATGGATTATGTTCATCTTGGAGCGCAGTTACTAGCGGTGTACCACAAGGATCTGTTTTGGGACCATTGCTTTTTGTTATCTTTATAAATGATCTAGAGGAAGGACTTGAAAGCTGGGTAAGCAAGTTTGCGGATGACACAAAAGTCGGTGGAGTTGTGGATAGTGAGGAAGGAAGTGGTAGGTTACAGCGGGATATAGATAAGTTGCAGAGCTGGGCGGAAATGTGGCAAATGGAATTCAATGTAGCTAAGTGCGAAGTCGTTCACTTTGGTAGGAATAACAAGATGATGGATTACTGGGCTAATGGTAGGCTACTTGGTAGTGTGGATGAGCAGAGGGATCTTGGTGTCTATGTACACAGATCTCTGAAAGTTGCCACCCAGGTAAATAGTGCTGTGAGGAAGGCATATGGTGTACTGGGCTTTATTGGCATAGGAATTGAGTTCCGGAGTCCTGAGGTCATGTTGCAGTTGTATAAGACTCTGGTGAGGCCTCATCAGGAGTATTGTGTGCAGTTTTGGTCGCCATACTATAGGAAGGATGTGGAAGCTTTAGAACGAGTGCAGAGGAGGTTTACCAGGATGTTGCCTGGAATGGTAGGAAAATCTTATGAGGAAAGGCTGAGGCACTTGGGGCTGTTCTCATTGGAGAAGAGAAGGTTTAGGGGAGATCTGATAGAAGTGTATAAGATGATTAGGGGTTTAGATAGGGTAGATACTAAGAACCTTTTACCGCTAATGGAGTCAGGTGTTACTAGGGGACATAGCTTTAAATTAAGGGGTGGTAGGTATAGGACAGATGTTAGGGGTAGATTCTTCACACAGCGGGTTGTGAGTTCATGGAATGCCCTGCCCGTATCAGTGGTGAACTCTCCTTCTTCTTTATGGTCATTTAAGCGGGCATTGGATAGGCATTTGGAAGTTATTGGGCTAGTATAGGTTAGGTAGGATTCGGTCAGCGCAACATCGAGGGCCGAAGGGCCTGTACTGCGCTGTATCCTTCTATGTTCTATGTTCTATGAAACTGTGGACCCGGACAGCTTTGAGAGAGAGTAAGTCGGTGCTGCTGGAGAGAGGTGTCGAGTGCTTTCATGTGGCGGTGCATGGCCCTGAGTGTGGCTTTTAGGATGCGGCGAGACAGCAGTTGGAAAAATGTTGTATATCATTTCCTCCTGATGCACCCCCCCCCCACCCCAGCTTCCAACCTCATAGTCTCCCAACCCCAGACAGCCCGTTTCTACCTACTCCCCAAAATCCACAAGAAGGACTGTCCCGGCAGGCCCATTGTGTCAGCATGCTCCTGCCCCACTGAACTTATTTCCTCCTACCTTGACTCCATCCTTACTCTTCTGGTTCACTCCCTCCCCACCTACATCCAGGATTCCTCTGATGCCTTGCGACACATTGACAGCTTTCAATTCACAGGCCCTAACCACCTTCTATTCACCATGGATGTGAAATCTTTTTATACCTCCACCCCACACCAAGATGGCTTGAAAGTTCTTCACTTCTTTCTCGAAAAGAGGCCCAAACAATCTCCATCCATCACCACTCTCCTCCGCCTGGCTGAACTTGTCCTCTCTCTCAACAACTTGTCCTTCAACTCATCCCATTTTCTCCAAATCAAAGGTGTAGCAATGGGTACTCACATGGGTCCTAGCTATGCCTGCCTTTTCATGGGGTATGTGGAACATTTCTTGTTCCAGGCGTACCCGGGTCCCCTCCCACAACTGCTTTAATGGTACATCGATGACTATTTCGGTGCGGCTTAAATACTTTTATGCATTTCAAGACATCCGGCACTTCCTCCTCTGTAATATGTACATTTTTCAAGATGTCACCATCCATTTCCCGAAATTCTATGTCTTCCATGTTCTTTTCCACAGTAAATGCTGATGCAAAATACTCGTTTACGATCTCCCTCATCTCCTGCGGCTCCACACAAAGGCCGTCTTGCTGATCTTTGAGGTGCCCTATTCTCTCCTTTTGTCCTTAGCGTATTTGTAAAAAGCCTTTGGATTTACCTTACCTCTATTTGCCAAAGCTATCCCATGTCCCCTTTTTGCCCACCTGATTTCCCTCTTAAGTATATTCCTACTGCCTTTACACTCTTCTAAGGATTCACTCAATCTATCCTGTCTGTAACATATGTATGCTTCCTTATTTTTCTTAACCAAACCCTCAATTTCTTTAGTCATCCAGCATTCCCTGTACCTACCAGCCTTTCCTTTCACCCTAACAGGAATATACTTTCTCTGGATTCTCGTTCTCATTTCTGAAGGCTCCCCATTTTCCAGCCGTCCCTTTACCTTTGAACATCTGTCCCCCAATCAACTTTTAAAAGTTCTTGCCTAATACTGTCAAAATTGGCCCTTCTATGATTAAGAACTTCAACTTTTAGATCTGGCCTATTCTTTTCCAACATTATTTTAAAACTAATAAAATTATGGTAGCTGGCCCCAAAATGCTCCCCCACTGACACATCAGTCACCTGTCCTGCCTTATTTCCAAAGAATAGGTCAAGTTTTGCACCTTCTCTTTTAGGTACATCCACACACTGAATCAGAATTTCTTTTTGTACACACTTAACAAATTCCTCTCCATCTACACCCTTAACACTATGGCAGTCCCAGTCTATGTTTGGAAAGTTAACCATAACCACCCTATTATTCTTACAGATAACTGAGATCTCCTTAAAATTTGTTTCTCAATTTCCATCTGACTATTAGGGGGTCTATAATGCAATCCTAATAAGGTGATCATCCCTTTCTTATTTCTCAGTTCCACCCAAATTATGTCCTTGGATGTATTTCTAGGAATATCTTCCTTCAGTACAGCTGTTATGCTATCCCTTATCAAAAACACACTCCCCCTCCTCTCTTGCCTCCCTTTCTGTCCTTCCTGTAGCATTTGTATCCTGGAACATTGAAATGTCAGTCCTGTCCATCCCTGAGCCACGTTTCTATAAATGCTGTGATATCCCAGTCCCATGTTCCTAATCATGCCCTGAGTTAATCTGCTTCCCTGTTAGGCCTCTTGCATTGAAATAAATGCAGTTCAATTTATCAGTCCTACCTTGTTCTCTGCTTTGTCCCTGCTTGCCCTGACTGTTTGAGACTCGCCTTTGTTGTCAACTGCACCAGTCTCAGATTGATCTCTTTTCTCACTATCTCCTTGTGTCCCCACCCTTACTAGTTTAAATCGTCCTGAGCAGCTCTAGCAAATCTCCCTGCTAGTATATTAGTCCCCTTCCAATTCAGGTGCAATCTGTCCTTCCTGTTCAGGTCACTTCTACCCCAAAACATCTTCACTGATCCAAAAATTTGAATCCTTCTCCCATATACTAGCTCCTCAGCCATGCATTCATCTGCTCTATCCTCCTATTCCTACCCTCACTAGCTTGTAGCTCTGGGAGAAATCCAAATATTACTGCTCTCGAGGACCTCCTTTTTAAATTCCTGCCTAACTCTCTGTAATCTCCCTTCAGCATCTCAACCTTTTCCCTTCCTCTGTCATTGGTTCCAATGTGTACAATGACCTCCTGCTGGCCCCTCTCCCCCTTGAGAACATTCTGCACCCTTTCTGAGACATCCTTGATCATGGCACCAGAGAAGCAATACACCATACTGATTTTTCACTGCTAGCCACAGAAATGTCTGTCTGCACCTTGGACTAGAGAGTCCCTAACACAATTGATTTCTTGGAACCTGATGTACCTCTCATTGCATTAGAGCCAGTCTCAATGCCAGAAACTTGGCTGTTCATGCTGCGTTCCCCTACAAATCAATCATCCCCTATATTTACAAAACAGTATCATTGTTTGAGATGTGAATAGCCACAGAATATTCCAGCATTAACTGCCTACCTCTCTTATCTTTCATGGAATTAACTCATCTATGTGACTGTATGCGCGAATTTCCTTCTTCCTATAATGCCATCCAACTCAACCCCTTGCTCTTGTAAATTCCTCATTGTTTCTAACGTCTCTCCAACTGATCCATTCAGAGAGTCATAGAGTCAAGATTCTAGATTAGATTAGATTTTCTACAGTGTGGAAACAGGCCATTTGGCCAACAAGTCCACACCGACCCTCCGAAGAGTAACCCACCCAGACTCATTTCCTTTGACTAATGCACCCAATACTATGGGCAACTTAACATGGCCAATTCACCTGACCTGCATATCTTTGGACTGTGGGAGGAAACTGGAACACCCAGAGGAAACCCACGCAGACACAGGGAGAATGTGCAAACTCCACACAGACAGTTGCCCAAGGCTAGAATTGAACCTGGGATTCTGGTGCTGTAAGGCAGCAGCACTAACCACTGAGCTACTGAGTTATAGAGATGTACAGCATGGAAACAGACCCTTCTGTCCAACCCATCCATGCCGACCAGACATCCCAACCCAATCTAGTCCCACCTGCCATACCCAGCCCATATCCTTCCAAACCCTTCCTATTTATATACCCATCCAAATGCTTTTTAATTGTTACAACTGTACCAGCATCCACCACTTCCTTTGGCAGCTCATTCTATACAATTATCACCCTCTGCGTGAAAAGGTTGCCCCTTAAGTCTCTTTTATATCTTTGCCCTCTCACCCTAAACCTATGCCCTCTAGTTCTGAACTCTTCCACCCCAGGGAAAAGACTTTGTCTCTTTATCCTATCTATGCCCCTCATAATTTTGTAAACCTCTATAAAGTCACCCCTCAGCCTCCAATGCTCCAGGCAAAACAGTCCCAGCCTGTTCAGCCTCTTTGGAACCAACAGCATTTATTGCAGATATAATCCGCAGTAGCCTGTAAACACTCCCTAAACTCCCACATCCGACAAGAAGAGCATATCACTCTACTAAATTCCATTTTTACTTTGTTCAATCTACAGTCCAAGAAAATAGCACTGTCTTATTTCTCTACAAAATGTTACTGTATGTTAAATTACTGCTTATGGCTTATATTTTATGTTTAATCAAGAGACATATCTTAATAGCACGTGTAATCAAGAAAGCACCCACTCTACTCACTACTGTCGACTTATTGTAAGGCCACGCTTAAAATATCCACTTATCTGTCTCTGTGCTGTGACCTCTCCCAAACAGGTTCCTCCAAGATTAGTTGTGTATTTCACTGTTTGTTAATTTTCCCAGATGCACTCTGATGTCCATGAATTCAAACATGAAAGGCAGCAACTGTGCAGGTTCACTGTCAGTTGGCAATGTGGGTTTCTTTCTCTCTCTCCCTCTCCTGCACTGACTGCATGATGTGCTTCTTTTGTCTTTTCCTCTCCTTTTTAATACTGCTGTTGTTTTGACTTTTTTCCCTCCAAAGTTCCAAAGCAATGCAATAGTATATAAAACAGTAATTGCTGCTCCTGGAATTCTAGGAAATCACCTCCAACACCTAAAATACCTCAAAAAAGGAGCAGCTGTTACAGCCAGAAATGTTTCCTGCCCTCCGTCTTGCAATATCCTCAAACCTCTGTTCGTTTATTTTAGTTTGTTCACAGATCTGTGTTCACTGTTCTTAAATACTTTTGCCTGGTTGGAGCCACTGAGACATGTAAACAGAAGAATCCAGAAAGGAAAGGCCCGAGGGGCATAAGTCTTGAACACGTTTAGAGAAATCCTGTGATTGCTGAAATATTTTCAACCACTGTAATCTGCTGAAGAACTATAACACTCAGTATGGTAAAACAGATATATAAAGTATACAATATGTCAGTGGATACACAATTGATGCTGATGACAGACAATAGTAAACACTGATTTATTGACCAAACTATCAATGCTGAACAACTGGAAGAACTTGTATTTGAAAAGTCTCTGAACATTACTTGCTATCTGTAATGGGGTTTGTACTGGGAGTTTCCCTTGGATTATAGCCTCATTGGGAGATGGAGCAGAGAGAGCAGGGAAAGCTGAGTGATATAGGTTACCCATGCTGTTTACAGAACAACAAGTGGGAAGCACTCAGCAGATGGCCTTTACTTCCCTAGAATCTTCAGGAAACATATTTTTTCCTACATCATTCAAACTTGCAGCACTGTATTCAGCACCTGTAAACGTAGATCAGTGACCAGTCTAACCTAATCAAACAAAGGGTAATTAGACCATTGAACAATCTGCCCACTGCATATCCCCAGCACACAGAGGACATGATTCTAAAGCTCTTCAACTGGTCTTGCTGCCTCAGAACAGTGTGGATTTGGCTGAGTGACAAGGGTTATGCACCGTACACATGGTTTATAACTACCTGCCCAACATAACCACATGTGGCTAGCCCTTCTACAATGAGAGCCGCATTCTAATGAAGGATGTGGAAGAGTGACTATTAGAATGCTGAAATAATGGTTTGACTGCCTACACCATGCTGGATAACCCTCCTTCTAACTTATAGATGCAACCATGTAACTGAGAACGTAAGAGCTTGCACTCTGATCTTTTGTGCAGTTACTCAGGTACCTTCCTGCTCCTATGATATTTGCGAGCAGTTGATTGAACTGCTGCTACTAGAAAGCATGTCTTCTTTAACAATTATAAGCTGCATTAAAGAAGTCTAAGTTATTTTTAATTGGTGCTAGCCTCTTTTGACCTTGGGTCATCTGTTGAACATGCTGGCACTTGGAAGACTTAGTGCTGGACTGCGTGTACTATCATGGAATAAGCAATTAAAATAAGGTTTGTGTGATCCCTGTATTTGTTTCCTTGGGTTCATTAATTTTGCATTTGGATCCCTGTGCCCTGTTACCAGGCCTTATTGAATTTTTAGTCCCTTGAACCAGATAATAAATTGTGGTAGTGGTGAGTTAGGCTCGTTCTTGTCTATTTTATCTTCATGGTATTTTATACCGCAAAATATAAAGTGAAAGAGCACAATAACCTCTACAGGGCATCTAGGATCTGAATGAACAGCACACTGTCAGAATATCTCCCTAACTAATCAGATATAAGGACTGTAAGCACTATATCTGAATGAAGAAATATAGGATAAAATGGATGAATTCAATGTCAAATCAGGCACAGAAACATTAATAGAGATGGAAAGGGAGATTGGATTAAGAGGGTGCAAAAAGGAACATAGAAAAAGTGTTTGAAAACATTTCTAATAGCAAATAAAGCCTGTCAGAATGAGATACCATGCTTATCATCATTAATCTATAATGCCAGAGAGGTTGACTGCAGTAATTATGACTAGTTTCATTGTTGAAGAGTTTTCAGATTTGAAAGGACTTGACATAATTTTCTTTGGTGAATTTACTGAGTATATACTGTACAAACACAGTGCCTTCTTGTGACATGACACATTTGACAGAGAAAACACACAGCAATTGCTATTTTTGCAAACCTACAGATGGAGTGACACATCAACAGCAACAACCTCTCTATTTGTGCATTTTAGTATGTATTCACAGGTACCTAAAGTCACTGTTATAGTCATATATAAATAATCGGGTGCAGTATTAGCTTTGGTGTTGTTTTGACAGCCATTTTCGGTCAAGATTACTAAAAAGCATTTTGTCCTCACCATAAAATTGCAGACTTAATCCAGAATAGTACCCGAAGCATTATGGAATGTAAATTAGTAAGGAGTAAGGAAATAACAGGTTATTGTAAGTTACCTCAAAATGTTCATGCAATTGTAATGCTTCTATACTTTATTCCATCATTCCATTCTCATGGCATGAGGCTTGTATGGCCACGTAACAATGAAAGAATTACAATCATAATGTTAACATTGATTGTGTGGGAGTCTGATTCATGGTCTCACTGACAAAAGATGCTAGTAAAGACTTTCACTGATGCTAGTGAAAAAGAAAGTTGACCAGTTTCTAGAATGAGAGCAATGAGCAGTAACAAAAACAACACATTCACAATCTGCCCCTGTGTGTTTGAACATGACTGAGTTATGTGTAGACAGCAGTTGGAAAGCTGTCCGTTGTTTAGTAGAAGCTGAGATAAACTAACTTCATCTGGCTCACAATGAAAATCCTATATTAAACACTTACCTATTGTAGTGTTGTCGATGGAAGGTGATTTGCCATTCTCACCTCGTCTGGTCTATGTGTGACTTCAGATCCTGAGCAATGTCACTCTAAGTTGCCCTCTAAAATGGCCTGGCAAGCCACTCAATTCAAGGGGAAATTTAGGATGTGCAATAAATGCTGGTCCAGGGTGTCATGCCTGTTTCCATAAATGAATGAATGAAATCGCTATTAGTTTTAATAAATCAATGAGATGCTGCTCCAATTATGAATAAATTACATACTCGTGTATATCATATAAAATAAATTGATGGCTGCTTTGAAGCAGCGCTGATCTTGATGGAATGCTTTATGGACTACCTTCCATGAAGAAAGGAGAATACACATGGTGGCTTCTGCAATTTTTAAGAAGCAAGTACACAGAGCATGACTCCTCTGTTGCAAGCTTTGAACATATCTTTCAGTAGCTGTGCAGGGAACATATGAAGGTCCTAATGTAATTGACTCCACAAAATTCTGCACCAGAATTTTAAGAATTTTAAACTATTCCCTCATTTGGAACCCACAGAAAAGAAACCCTGACTCTGAGTTACAGTTGAAGGGTTCTGAATTACTAGGAAAGGTTGAAGGAATAAAACCTGCTCTAACTTCTGACTAATTATAAAATAACTCCTTCAGACTCATCAATGACCAAAGCAGCCTTTTCCAGCTAAATGGACACCTACAGTCAGGCCCCTAACTTCCTCACAGATGCTCTTGATCTGATTCTCCCCACCCCACAAAGTCCTGACTCCCATTCCCAGACTTGGCTGATCCCAGGGCATCCAATACTGCACTCGAACTGTTCTTGATCCCTGATATCTGATGCCTCAAGATTTCTCTGGACCAAACATCCAGATTCCTGACTCTTCCCCATCGGCAACCAGACCCAAAATCACCCCAAACTCAATCTTTCAATGTCATCCATACTCTTGACAACCGATAGGTCTTCCCACTGTGTCAACCCCCTTGACTTCACCCTCACAAATCCCATTTCTCCAGACACAGCATGCTCCCAACAACAAACCCTGCATGTAACATTACCCAAGCTGATTCCATGGATCACTTTTTCCCTGTTTCCCTGATCTCCAGCCCCAATCCTGTCTTCTCACCCACTTCTCTGAATTCCCCTTAATCTCCCATTTTGTCTTGTCAGATGTTTCACAACAACCCTCAACTATTCCTCCATGCCCTGACCCCTGAGCTACAGTAAACCACTCGCCTCTTATCTCCTACCTCTCTCATCCTCCTCCCACATCACCTACCTGGCACCTCATTCATATTCCATCTGTAATTCTATGCAGTTGGAACCAAACCCTCTCATTTACCTTCTCTCAGTGGCTCTCTAATTGACTTAAGAACCTTTAAGCGATAAGGTCTGGTAATTATTGCTGCAAAAAGAGTAATTCATTCAGCTCTAAACCTCTCTGCTGCTGGCTGCAAGGATTCCTACGCACATTGCATTGCTTCAGCTGGGGAGACTCATGGCCTGAAGGTTCTGTGAAGAGATGACACCAAAGTTATGTGAGCAATTTGAAATCAAGTCTGGGTCAGAAATACAGATTATGACCTAGACTGGAAGGTTTGGGACATTAGACAGTTAACAGACTGCATAGATACATACAATGCGATAGTGAATGCAGATGCTGTATCCAAGAGAATATCTAATGTAAAACCTAAAATGTATTTGTGATATTTACTGTACTAAAACTGAAGAAGTTGGAAAAATAGTGAAAGGGAAAAAAAGTAGTTTGTGGGAGCACGAAGCAAATAGAGCATTTAGAGATTTGAGAGCTTTGTGGAAAACATGTCTATCTGAGATTGTTCAAAGTGAAAACAGGATATAGTTAGGTAGTATTTCCTATTATCCTAATATATCTCATGCTTGGAAAAATTATGTAATTATTATATGTTTTTCAAAAATGTGTCCATTACTTTCAGGTGCTGAAGCTTCACATGTGACGCTCTTGATAACAAGGAATCTTGTCAGATTTTAACCTTAGAGTCATGGGGGTGTACAGCACAGAAACAAACCCTCTGGTCCAATTTATCCACGCTGACCAGATACACAAAGTTCTCCTATAATGCATTCTTGTTCAACCCCACATTATAGAAAAATCACGCTTTCGAAACAATGCTTAGTGTTGGCAATGTAATCGCATTACAACCAACACACATTCTAAAAGTTTGTGCTTTGGAAACAGTGTCTCCAGTTTGTCAATCACATTACAGCAAATTCACGTTAATGAAAAACACGTTATAGCAGAACGACCTGCATCCTAAATCAATCTAGTCCCTATTGCTAGCATTTGGCCCATATCCCTCTAAACCCTTCCTACTCATATACTCATCCAGATGCCTTTGAAATGTTGTACTTGTATCAGAGTTTATCACAGCTCATTCCATACACACACCACCCTATGCATGAAAAGGTGCCCCTTAGGTTCTGTTTGAATCTTTTCCCTTTCACCCTGAACCTATGACATTTTGATTTGGACTTTCCTACCCTGGGGAAAAGACCTTGTCTATTCACCCTACCTATGCCCCTCGTGATATCATATACTTCTACAGGTTACCCCTCAACCGCCGATGCTCCAGGAAAAACAGTCCCAGCCTGTTCAGCCTCTCCCTATACTCAAACTCTCCAAACCTGGGAACATCCTTGTAAATCTTTTCTGAATGCTTTCAGGTGTCACAACATTCTTACTATGGCAGGGTGACTAGAATTAAGTGCAGTATTCCAAAAGTGGTCTGGCCAATATCGTGTACAGCCACAACACGACCTCACAACTCTTATATTCAATGTACTGACCAAAGAAAGAAAGCATACAAAACAACTTCTTCACTATCCTGTCTACCTGAGACTCCATAATTAGTATTGAAGTATTGCTCAGTAATCAAATAGAAATCCTTGCCATTTTATTTAACTTACTAGATGCAAAATAGGGAACGGACATATATGCCTGACTTGACACAACCAGAAGTGCTCAATATTTAAATATGTTGCCAAGGATGTAGAGGCTGCTTTTTTTTCATCTTGAGTCATAGAGATGTACAGCACGGAAACAGACTCTTTGGTCCAACTCATCCATGCTGACCAGATTTCTAACCTAAACTAGTCCCATTTGCCAGCAGTTGGACCATAGGCGAAAGTGAGTACTGCAGATGCTGGAGATTAGAGTCAAGAGTATGGTGCTGGAAAAGCACAGGAGATCAGGCAGCATACGAGGAGCAGGTGAGGAGCAGGAAAATTGACGTTTCGGGAATATTCCTGATGAAGGCCTTTGCCCAAAACATTGATTCTCCTGCTCCTCGGATGCTGCCTGACCTGCTGTACTTTTCCAGCACCATACTCTTGACTCATATCTCTCTAAACCCTTCCTATTCATGGACCCATCCAGATGCCTTTTAAGTCTAATTGTACCAACCTCCACCATTTCTTCTGGGAGCTCATTCCATACATGCACCACCTCCTGTGTGAAAAAGTTGTTCCTAAAGTCCCTTTTAAATTTTTCCCCTCTCACCCTAAACGTATGCCCTCTAGTTCTGGATCCCACCACTTCAGGGAAAAGACCTTGTCTATTTACTCTGTCCATGCCCCTCATGACTTTATAACCTTTAAAAACTCACTATCCTATCTACCTGCTACTCTACTTTCAAGGAACTCTGAACCTGCACTCCAAGGTCTCTTTGTTCAGCAACACTCCCAAGTACCTTACCATTAAGTTTCTAAGTCCTGCTCTTATTTGCCTTTCCAAAATGCAGCACCTTGCATTTATCTAAATTTAACTCCATCTACCACTCCTCAGCCCATTGGCTCATCTGATCAAGATCCCCGTTGTACTCTGAGGTAACCTTCTTCGCTGTCCACTACACCTCCAATTTTGGTGTCATCTGCAAACTTCTAACTACACCTCTTATGTTCACATCCAAATCATTTATATAAATGACAAAAAGCAGTGGACCCAGTACCGATCCTTGTTGCACACTACTGGACACAGTTCTCCGGTCTGTAAAGCAACCCTCCTCCACCACCCTCCTAGAACAAATTACTGCAGATGCTGTGACCATGAAGTATAAATAACAAACTTTGAAAATACTCAACAGCTTATACAGCTTCTTTGGCTAGAAACAGAGTTAATGTCTTAGATCCATGACCTTTCATCAGAATGGAGATAATATTTACATGGCTAAAAATGAGATAATCTTAAAAGCTGACAAGATGCCACCAGTATAAACCACACTTGACAAAACAGAGGACACACTGGCGTATAGCCTTTGAATGGTTGTATAAAGTTGATACGAAGAGAAACCCTACAATGGAGAACATCTTGATGCCATGAAATGCAGAGTAAGAGCACAGCAGTCAGTGTGATGATCATGTATTTTAAAAGCCATACAGAATTACATTTTGACATGCAAAATGTTTGCCATACACAGCCAAGTGTCCACAATGTCAAGCATTTTGTCAACATTTAAAGAAAGATATGGGAAAGGTTAGCAACAGTTTGTTTGATTTTTAAATGACAATGTATTTAGAAGCAGTCTTTTGTTCAAGATTAATCGAAGTGTCAATATTTCATTCAATCAGCACAAGTTCAATGATCAGAGTACTTTGATTAGATTAGATTAGATTAGATTACTTAGATTAGATTACTTACAGTGTGGAAACAGGCCCTTTGGCCCAACAAGTCCACACCGACCCGCAGAAGCGCAACCCACCCATACCCTTACATTTACCCCTTACCTAACACTACGGGCAATTTAGCATGGCCAATTCACCTGACTCGCACATCTTTGGACTGTGGGAGGAAACCGGAGCACCCGGAGGAAACCCACGCAGACACGGGGAGAACGTGCAAACTCCACACAGTACTGGAAAGGATCAGTACAATACACAATTTCCCAGAAAAATTAACAATGAATAATAAATCTCAAGCTGTTAATGATGATTGCAGAAAACTTTGGAAGCAGATATCTACCAAGTGAGAAGCTCTCTGTTCATCCTCAGTTGAACAGAGAGGCAGAGAGAGCAGTCCAGACTGTGAAGCCATTGATGGATAAAAATCCAGATTGGAAATTAGCTCTGTACTCAATAGTTCTGTACTCAATGACAGAGCAGCACAATTGAATATTGAATATTCACCAGCAGAACTCTTAATGGGGAAAAAATTAAAATAGATGTACCCCAGTTATGGAATACAATTGCAGACCAAATGTAACCTGTCAAGATCCCGAGAAAGTAAAAAATATGGCAAGAAGCAGCAGAAGTTGTGCAACTGTAGACAGTGAACAAAATCTCTTTCAACCTTAGAGCCAGGGCAGAAAGTATGGTTTAGGGACAGAAAGTCATAAGAGATGTTCTTGAGAAACACAGATCAACTAAGATCTTATATTGTTAGAATAAGTGAAGGGCTGTTTAATGGAACACAATTTACAGGTTTTGAATAGAATGGCACTGAAGAGCAATCCCTTCCACAAGAAGGTTTGAGGACTGGTGAACAGGAGGACATTAAAGGATTTTACTCAAAACAAAAAGGGAGAACTAGTATAACTATCACATAACATAGGGACAAGCCATACCTACACTTCAGCAGGTTGAGTACAGTCCAGATACATGCCACACCATCGGCGTCATCTTGAACTTAAACAATCAGATGTTCGAACAGAGTTCCAAATTACTTGAACGTGTGAGATTTGAACTTTGATACCAGGATGTGAGTGGGGTTGTGGGATATATGGTGATGATGCTAATCACAGTGATAATGGTGGTAATTATGTTAATGATTATAAAGGCCATGTAATTAAGTAAAGATAAAGTCCTGGAATAACATAAATCAAAAAGAGGGAGATGCAGTATAATGAGACTTGTGTAAGTTACCTTATAACTTACCACAAGATTTTGACAATATTGAGAGGGAACACCAATCTATAATAATTATGTGAAGAGAGGTCTTAGACACTATACTGGAGAGCAATATTTGAGAACCTACGGTGTAAGATGTAAGTAACGGAGCATTACTGTACATGAGGGGTTTTAAGAGCCTTACTTAGAGACAAGGAGAAGATTGTCCCAGGGAGCATATAGTGTGGCCACACACAGTTTGAGATGGCCAGATTGGTAACTCAATTTGTAGGTAGCAGTATTGGCTTAAGTTGCTTTGTTGAATGCTATCAACAGACGTAACTAATTCTGGGAAGGGGTTAGAGATTACGAATCAGGACTCCAGTGACTGTCGAGGTATCACCAATAGTGCAAAATATGACACCTTTGGCAACAATGGTTTAGGTATTGTGGCCACTTCATAGAAAGGTGCAGTCTGCTGTAATGATGGATCTCATCTGCAAATAGTTCTGCCTTCCCTGCTGGACCTGATGCTTCTGCCCTGCTTCCAGCTTTAATGTCCTCCTGATCACCAGTCCTCAAACCTTCTTGTGGAAGGGATTGCTCTTCAGTGCCATTCTATTCAAAATCTGTAAATTGTGACCCTAATACCAGTTGCAGCTTTCCTTTTACTCAGGAAATTTTCCAAATGTCATTGCAATTCTTGCCTTTCCACATATACCCCTGTGTTCCCAGAAGTGTGATCAAACCTAGCATTGCTTGATCTCCATCATCACCACAATCTGCCCACTCTAACTGCAACCTGTGATATTGCAATGTCACTTGTCTGTCTGTACCATTTACCCCACTATGGGGCCCAGTTATTACATTGAGGTGCCTAGGACTGGCTCTCCACTTTATGTAAACCTTCATTTACTTGATCTAATTTTGTGAAATAATGGTTCTAAAGGGCTTAATAGTTTTATTGGCTCCACCTATTTAGCTGTCACTTTACAGTCTGTGAGTAAAGATATGGAGTTCTACTTAGTTTTTGGATTAAACAGACATATCTGTGCCAGCTCCTATGAATTGTGCTTGACCAGTTGTAGTTGTACTTATTCCGTTATGCAATTGAACCTTCTTGTTATCTTAGAAAAGTCTTTTCTCTATTGATAAGCTATGGTTGTGCGTGCTCTAGTGCTCATCACTAAATAGGCCCAGGAGGCCTAAGACAAAAGGAAAATGGTGGCAGTGAACTATCTCAAACAAACTTTATCCAGTACCACGTAATGGTAGAGGTGGAAATTACTAGAAGTTATCCATAGTAGAATTTCTGGAAAGTACCACATTTTGCCCCGGACCACACAAGCTGCCCATGCACTCTGTAAAGCTCAAAATATCCCTATTGATGAGATTTTCAAGCAACTTAATTTATGTTGGTCATGGATCAGCCTGGATCATGGGGTCATGTTCCACTTGCTCCAGTGGAAATGACCAATACTGTTCCTGCTGCCTGTTGTTTAAGATAATGAGAAAGAAGGAGTTAATCTGACCTAAAGTGAAAATCCGCAAACAAAAGCAGGAATTTCTGGAGAAACTTGGCATGTCTGACAGCATCTGTGGGGAGAAAACAAAGTTAACATTTCAAGTCCAGTGAGTCAAATATTTTAATGAAGTATCACTGGACTGCAAACATTAACTTTGCTTTTTCTCCAGAGATGCTACCAAAACAGCTGAGACTTGCCAGAAACTGCTGTTTGCATTTCAGATCGCTAACATTCATAGTTCTTTGTTTTATTGACGCTCTGCTAACTCTAATATATAACCCAGCCACTGAGTGGAATGTTGGCGACACATCAGTCTGGTATGATCTTCTGAAGGAAGCCAATATGTCTTACCTACATCTTTTTAATAACAGTTAATATGCCAAAGAGTTAATAAAACCTACAGTATATAAAATTCCTAAGATATAATGAATAATATCCTTGATCTAAAATAGGTCTTTTTTCTTCTGAGACTAATTTATTGTCCACTGTACACTACAGACTACTGAATAGCCCCTTATACTGTGGCACATCCTCTACCACTGAGACTAACATACTGAGGTGCATTGGTGTAAAAACACTACCCCAATCACAAGAGATTGTTACCCAGCATCACATCATAACGGTGGCCTTTTCATTCCTGTTATAACATGGTTGCTGCAGTATGAATCTGAACTCCACTGTGAGGAGAAATCACCCAGAAGAATCTGAAGGGAAAGAGGAATTTTGTTTTCTGCAGATAAACTGTTTGCCGTTTTAACAGCATGACTATTTAAAAAGACTCAGCTAAATAATCAGCAGCTGAAAGGATTTAAATAGATATCAGCCAGCAGAGGCTGTAAAGACCTGGTTGTACAGTGGTAGTGATCCTACCTTTGGGCCAGGATACCTTGATTCCATTCCGATCTGCTCCAGAGATTTGTCATAGTTTCTCTGAACAGTTTGATTTTAAAGTATCTCTAGGGACTGTTGTGGAAACGTCTGTATCTCTGGAACAGTGAGTTTTAGTTCAAATCCCACCTGCTCCTGCGGTGTATAACAATATGGCTGATCAGAAAGTATCTCAGCAGAAGCTTGAGGGGTCTTATGGTGCAATGACAGTGTCACTACCTCTAATCTAGGAGGCCCAGTTTCAAATCCTGTCTGCACCAGAGATGTGTAATTACATCTCAGAAAAGATTGATTGAAAAATATATGAGACTTTTAGAAGCGGTAAAAGCTAATGGCTGCACTCCAAGGTGAAAAGACTGCCAGATCTGAAGAAAAAAACTCAGAGAAATCTGGTGTTGGCAACAGATAGTCACGCTTGGGCAGTAAAGGAACAGATCTGAGTCAGGAATTAGCCAAGGTGCAATCAGACATTAGAGTTCCAGCAGTCAGTTAAAGGAAAAGGACAGTAAACTTGTCTAATCAGTGAAAATGCAGGTTGGGAGGCAGGAGAAATAAAATGGGAGTAATTACCAGTAAAATGAGCATTGCTGCAGTCATGGATGAATGCCAGAAAATACAGCTACAAACTTTGAAATTGAGCTATAACTTCATATTTAAGTTGTGACTATTAGAAACAAATTTAAACATTATACTTCACTGCAAAAGATGATGATTAAGACCAGTCAAGCTTTTTCAGAGGTAAGAGTTTTGAAAATTAGGCATATTTTAAGCATTGTAAAGTATGATTGTATTCTATGTTTGTGAATAAAGATATGATTCATCTTAATAAGAAATGAAACTATCCATTTTGTTCATATTGTAGGAATGTTCCTAAGAAAGAAGCATAAAAAGATGAAGCCTCTATTTTGACTAACAAATTGGAAAATAATATTCATATTTCAAAAAGGTATTCAACAGAATTTACAACCTTTGAATGTTTTTAAAAAAATCTTAAAAGCTTCATTCAAAGAATATTGCCACTGTGTAGAATTTGCAATTGGAAAGTCATGGACTGATTAGGGTTAGTCAACATGGCTTTGTGTGTGGGAAGTCACATCTCACTAACCTGACTGAGTCGTTTTGTAGACATGACAAAGAAGCTTGATGAAGGCAGAGCAGTAGGTGTTGTCTATATGGACTTCAGCAAGGTGTTCAACTAGGTGGAAAATGTATTGCTGGAAAGGCGCAGCAGGTCAGGCAGCATCCAAGGAGCAGAAGAATCAACGTTTCGGGCCTGAGCCCTTCTTCAGGAATGAGGAAAGTGTGTCCAACAGGCTAAGATAAAAGGTAGGGAGGAGGGACTTGGGGGAGGGGCGTTGGAAATGCGATAGGTGGAAGGAGGTCAAGGTGAGGGTGATAGGCCAGGGTGGGGGTTGGGGGCGGAGAGGTCAGGAAGAAGATTGCAGGTTAGGAGGGCGATGCTGAGTTCGAGGGATTTGACTGAGACAAGGTGGGGGGAGGGGAAATGAGGAAACTGGAGAAATCTGAGTTCATCCCTTGTGGTTGGAGGGTTCCTAGGCGGAGGCGCTCTTCCTCCAGCCTTCGTGTTGCTATGGTCTGGCGATGGAGGAGTCCAAGAATCTGCATGTCCTTGGTGGAGTGGGAGGGGGAGTTGAAGTGTTGAGCCACGGGTGGTTGGGTTGGTTGGTCTGGGTGTCCCAGAGGTATTCTCTGAAAAGTTCCGCAAGTAGGCAGCCTGTCTCCCCAATATAGAGGAGGCTACATTGGGTGCAGCAGATGCAGTAAATGATGTGTGTGGAGGTACATGTGAATTTGTGGCGGATATGGAAGGATCCCTTGGGGCCTTGGAGGGAAGTAAAGGGGGAGGTGTGGGCTCAAGTTTTGCATTTCTTGCGGTTGCAGGGAAAGGTACCGGGAGTGGAGGTTGGGTTGGTGGGGGGTGTGGACCTGACGAGGGAGTCACGGAGTGAGTGGTCTTTTTGGAACGCTGATAGGGGAGGGGAGGGAAATATATCCCTGGTGGTGGTGTCTGTTTGGAGGTGGTTCAACAAGGTTCCACGTATTCGACTGGCTATCACAGATAGATCAAATGGATTACAGGGGGAGCTAGCTAATTGACACAAAATTGGCTTGAAGGCTGAAGACAGACGATAGTGGGAGAGGATTTTTTTTGGAATGGAGGCCTGTGACCAACAGTGTGCTGCAAGATTCGGTGTTGGATCAACTGCCATTTGTCACTTATATAAATGATTTGGATGTGAATGTAGGAGGTATAGTTAATAAATTTGCAGATGGCACTGAAGTTGATGATGTAGTGAACAGCAAAGGATGTAATCTCAATATAAAATGCGACGTGATCAGATGGGCCAATGGGTTGAAGAGTGGCAGATGGAGTTTAATTTAGATAAATGTGTGGTGCTGCATTTTGATAAGGCAAGTCAGGGCAGGACTTATACAGTTAATTGTTAGGGCCCTAGAGCGCATTACTGAACAAAGAGACCCAGTAGTGCAAGTTAGGCAAGATCCTGGTAAGCATTTTTTCCACCCTCTACAAAGCATCCAAATACTTCCCATAATATGGTGACCAGGATTGCACACACTGCTCTAAATGTGGCCTAACAAAAGTTTTGTCCAGCTGCAACATGACTTGCCAACTTTTATGCTCAATGTCCTGACCGATGAAGGCAAGATGGTATATGCCTTCTTCATCGTCTTATTCACTTGTGTTTCCACTTTCAGGGAATTATGGACATGAACTCCAAGATGCCTCTGTATATGTATGCTCATAAGGGTCCTTCCATTTTCTGTATATTTGCTTATTGCATTTCTCCTCCCAAAATGCATCACCTTACATCTGTCTTTTCTCCACCCAATCTTCCAACTGATCTACATCCTGCTATATCCATTGATAACCTTCCTCACTATTCACAACTCCAGTCTTACTAATCAGACCACTTGCATTTTTATCCAAATGATTTATACATATTAAAAACATGTGTTATAAATTTATTAAAACATATAAATTTATACATATCATAACTCATTTGGGTAAAAATGCAAGTGGTCCGATTAATAAGATTGCAGACAGAGGTTCCAGCACTGATCCTTGAGATACACCACTGATCACAGGAAAAATACTCCTCTACAACTATTCTATATCTCCTATGCTCAAGTTAATTTTGCATTCAACTTACCAACTCATCATGGATCCCAAGTGATTTAATAGTCTGGACCAGGCTACCATAAGAGACCTTGCCAAATGCTTTAGGAAAATTCATATATACAATATCCTATCTTCTTCAGTCATCTTTGTCATTTCCTCAAAAAACTCAATTAAATTTTTGAGACCAGACCTCCCTTGCACAAGATGATCCCAAATAAGTTCATTCGATTCCAAATGTGCGTAAATACTGTCCCAGGAATCTTTGCTCATAATTTCTCTACGACTGATGTAAGGCTCACCAGCCTATAATTTCCTGGATTTTGTCTGTTGCCCTTCTCAAACACAGTAACAACATTACTTATTCTCCAGGTTTCTGAGACCTTACCTGTTGCTAAAGAGGATGCAAAGACCTCTGTCCAGGTCCCTCTCTTGCCTCCAATAATATCTTGTGATAGATCCCATCAAGGCCTGCGTACTTTTTTCAAGACACCCAAGAATAGAACATTGGTTAGGCTACTTTTGGAACACTGTGCACAATTCTAGTTACCCTGCTATAGCAAGGAGGTTATGAAACTTGAAAGGGTTCAGAAAAGATTTACAAGGATGTCACCAGGGTTGGAGAGTTTGAGCTATAGGGAGAGGCTGTTTTCCCGGGACCATCCCTGAGGCTGAGTGGTGACCTTATAGAGGTTTGTAAAATCATGAGGGGCATAGACAGGATAAGTAGACAAGGCCTTTTCCCTTGGGTGGGGAGTCCATAACTAGAGGACATAGGTTGAGGGTGACAGGAAAGATTTAAAAGGGACCTAAGGGACAACTTTTTTCATGCAGAGGGTGGTGAGTGTATGGAATGAGCTGCCAGAGGAAGTGGTGGAGACTGAGACAATTACAACATTTAAAAGGAATCTGGATGAGTTTTGAGGAATAGGAAGGGTTTTGAGGGATATGGGCCAAATGCTGACAAATAGGACTAGATTAGGTTAGAATATCTGATTGGCATGGATGTGTTGGACCACAGAGTCTGTTTCTGTTTTTTATATCTCTATCACTCTATGACTCTACAACATCTCCTTCTTAAAATTGATGTGTCCTAGAATATCAACATACGCCTCCCTAATCTTACCATCATCCATGTCTTTCTCCTTGGTTAATACCAATACAAAATATTCATTGAGGACCTCACCCACTTCCTTTGGCTCATGCATAAATTTCCTCCTTTGTTCATCAGTAGACCTACCTTTTTCTAGCTACCCTTTAATATACATATAAAATGCCTTAGGATGTCCTTAATCTATTCTTTGACAGAATCCTTCATGATCCCCTTCTCAGTCATGATGAGTGAGCCAACGTCTCCCAGAATTTTCTTCAGTTGTTTCTCAGTACTGTCCTCAGTTGGATACTCTTCCTCTTGTTAAACAATGGGTCTTTTACAATCCCTTTCTCATTTTCAACTGCTCATTAATTACGATCCCTACCACCAAGGTAGGAATCCTGCAGTGAGGAGGTTACCACTTGACTCCCCAGAGTCTGTCCACAATTTACAAGGTCCAAGTTAGGAGTGTGATGGAAGACTCTCCACTTGATTGGATAAGGCCAGCTGCAGAAATACTCAAGATGCTTGACACCATCAAGGACAAAGCAGCCTGCTTGTTTGGCACCGCATCTACAAACATTCATTCCCTGCAGTACTGATGATTAGCAAGCAGCAATGTATAACATCCAGAAGAAGTACTATAGAAATGCACTAATCTGCTTAGGCAGAACCTTTCAAATCATTGACATTATCATCCAGATGAACAAGGGTAGCAGATACATGTGAAATGCAGGTTTCCTTCCAAACCATTCATCATCCTGACTTGGAAATGTATCATTGTTTCTTCAGTGTTGCTGGATAAAAGCAAAAAATACTCTCCCTAATAGTATTGCAGGTTTCCTACACTAAATAGACTATAGAAATTCAGGATGGCTGTTCACCATCACTTTCTTGAGGATAACCCAGAATAGGCAAGGTGCACCCCACATCCACAGAATGAATTTACACACAGTGATGACATGAAACAGTCAATATATTGATGCCAATGGTGCAAAAAGACTACTATACCAAGTAAAAGAACACATGACAGAATATAATCAGCATTCCATCACATGTCCAATACAAGATACTAAAAATGAAAATCTCCTCTCCTCAATTGTTTTCTGTGTAGGGCACTCATGAATTTACATGTCCTCCACATAAGCTAAAGAACCACCAACAGCAAAGTCAATCATCAACCAAGTCAACAGCAAATGACATTAATTAAATAAACAATCCTCCAGAGGAGAAATAAATGAACAACCAAGATTAAGACCCGAATTCTCAAACTGACTACCTGATCTTCCAAGTCCAAAATGAACACATTCCAGAAAAATTATGAACTCACAATTTTGTTGAAGTTGCAGATTTGGGGAGAGAAGGAGGAATCCTAATGTAACATATTTTTTATTACACCAATATCTTATGATTTAACTAAGGGGGAAAGTCTTAGGGGAAATTTAATGAATATGAAAATGCTAATTTAAGCCCAACAGAAACTCTGTCCACATTGATTTATAATATTGAGTGGATCATTGGAAAGTTGGATAGTTCTGGCTAATAGCAATCTGGCATGGTCTCCTGATGAAGTGGCATGAGTCCGATTTACCTTGTTAGTAGATTAATATGCCTAAGAGTTAACGTAACCTGTATATCCTTTGCTGAGATGTAGTGAACTACATCCTGTTATGTAAGAGAGAAAGCTCTTCTGCTAAGATTCATTTGAAGTCCACCCTTTAACCATATATTATGAAACAGCCTCTTATGCTAGGATAGCAAGGAGAATTGTATCATATTATAATAAGGTCACATTTATGCCCTTCTCAGCACTGCCGTGACAATGATGGGGAATCAATGCAGTTTTATTTTCAACCACTGTTGATCTCTGTTTTTACACTTGGCTGGAGATTTGACTTTTAGACCCTTTTTCTTTGTTTTATTTTCAATAGCACTGCTTCATGAAACAATTTTCAATCCTGGCAATCAATAGACGAAATGATTAATTAAATACATGAAAAAAATTGCTCAAGTGGAACCCTCTTCATTGTTGGGTTAAATGATAAGGCATCGCGTACCATTGACAATCCTCCAGGTATTAATCTTACCACTTGTAAGCTTACTTGTGTGGAAACCATTTTCAACACCCTTTTGTGGTACTGGAACTATAGACATGATTTTCACAATTGAAAATAGATTAAATATATCTTCACCTCATTGATTATGTCTTTTGTTTCCCTTTGTTTCATGCAATGACCGAAATAAAAAGTACTAACAAACTGGAAATAATGACCATGCTAGATAGAAATGTAAAAAAAAGGAGCAGGGAGTAGGTTATTCAGCTCTTGGTGCTCCAGCATTCAATATGATCATGGTTGACTATCCAACTCATCACCCTGTTCATACTTTCTTCCCATACCCTTTGAGCCCTTCAGTCCTAAAAAGCTAGATTTAACTCCTTGAAAACATTTAATATTTTGGCCGCAACCACTTTCCAGGGCAAATAATTACACAGGTTACCACTCTCTAGGTGAAGAAATTTCTGCTCATCTCTCTCCTAAATGACCTAGCTAATATCTTTAGACTATAGCCCCAGTTCTGGGCTCCCCAGTCATCAAGAACATCCATGTCGTTTACAGCAGTTTATTTCATTGAATAGTACTTGCAGCAGTATTCCTCATGGGGTCACCAGCACTGCAGCTAAATGACAAAAGTATTCTAGAGATTTCTAGATAGCTGCATCTAAAGTGCTGAAGAATGCTTTAATGTGAGAACCACCTATTCGTGAGCTTTAATGTTCTCATGAAAACTACAACAAATTGTATCCATTAGCAGATGATAGATATTTAATATTTTGATTGATTTCCACACAGGGATATAAACTGGAATCAATAATATTTTCTGTCTGAAATAAATACAATTGGTATCAAACGCACACATAAGTTTGCAGATTTCCATTTCCCATGTATACTTATATCTTAATTACAAATTGTTTGTCTACAGTTTTGTAATTACACCTAATGCTGCTGAGCTCAGAAGTATCCTTTTCATGGCGCGCTAAAAATATCTCGGGGAAGAACTGCATTAAGAAATACAATATTTCTGCATCCTTTAATGAAACTTATCCTCAATTGTTCTGTTTTTCACTTCAATGATGTCAAAGTTGATGACAAAATTGTGTTATGTTATGGAAGATCACCTGAGAAAGATCACGAATACTTTTAATGGGCAAATAAGAAAAACATTTTATTTTAAAGCTTGCCAACCATGTGCTTAATTCTGCAGGAGAATGCATGCCGGCAGTCACAAACCAATTAATGATGTTTTCCCTTTCTGCATTCTAGGCAGGAATGTTAATCACTTCACTGTAGACTAGCTTTTGCTCTCTACTCTGCAATAATTATACATTTGAATGAACGTGATTACTTGAAATTTAAATTTGAAAATGTCAAACCTGTGTTTAAATACATATTTAGTTTGGACGTAAAATGATAAACATAATTTATTATGCATCCTTTTATAATAAATTCATAATCTATTTCAGATGACAGACATTTCCTGTGAGAAAATAGGATCTTTAATATGAAAAGAAATCATCTATGGACAGCATCGTTTGCAAAACGATTTTGACAATCTGTACTGGCATTTCTACAGAAGTTGCAGAGGTTCTGGTAACATTAAAAATTTCTCCAATACATGTTCATAACCTTAGATAAATGTTCTCTCATGTCCATTGCAGTTTCTGTAATGTAGCAGAGCCCAATATTTCCCTGCCCCACCTATGCATTCTCAGAATAAAACAGCATTTCACATCATCTCTTGCCATACGCAATCCCAATAGGCATCAGTTTTATTTACATCTTGTACTAACATAAAAAGTTAAAGAAAAGTGAATGGTGACCTGGTAGGAGTAGGGGTTCAAGAACAAATGTGCATAATTTATGTGCAAAACATCCTGTACCCTATAATCCAACTCGCACCAAATCCAGCAAACCCATCAGACCTGTACATTGGCTCCCAATCCAGCAATGCCTTACATTCTAAAAACATTTTCTTTGTTTGACAAATGTCATTACGGCTTTACTTCTCCCTATCTTTCTAAACTCCTCCATCCCTACTCTCTGAAACATCTGCAATCTCCTAATTAATTCACTTGCATATCCCCACTTTTAATCACCCTACTATCTGAAGATAGTGGTTACAGTTGCCTAAGCCCTAAACTCTGGAATTCACGCACAATAAGACCTTTTACCGCTCTCTCCTTTTAAATATTTCTTGAAACCTACCTCTTCGACCAAACATTTAGTAATCTGTTACTGTCTATCAAATGCTTTGATATCATATTTCATTCACAACACTTGTCTTATATCTTATTACATTTAATGATACTGCATACCGACAAGTTGTCTCTACTATTTGGGATTCACAGTGAAGCAGATTGGGAGAAGTGCAAAGCAAGCCATTAGGAATGTGAAAATCCACTCCTCGACAGCAACAGATGACCAAGATCATCCTGACTGGATGTCTGAACATAGCCAATACTCCACAGTGTTATGGGAGGCTGCCCTTGATGTCCTGTGTCAGGGCCACCTATGGTACACTATGGCAGGTACCACTATGTACTTCAGTGAGAACTACTCCACTAAGTATTTGAGACAAATTTGAGCTTACTTGCTGCACTTGTATTGTGTGTACTACATAGGCTGCTGGCACATGATGAAGATTTGAAATTGATAAAGCACAGAATAGCAATAAGTATGGTGGCATGGTGGCTCAGTAGTTAACGTTGTTGTCTCACAGCACCAGGGATCCAGGTTCAATTCCTGTCTCCGGTGAGTGCCCGGGTAGAATTTGTATGTTCTCCCTGTGTCTGTGTGGGCTTCCTCCAGGTGCTTCAGTTTCTCCCATAGTCAAAGATGTGCAGGCCAGATGGATTGGCCATGTTACATTACCCATAGTCTGGATTACTGGTGCTGGAAGAGCACAGTAGTTCAGGCAGTATCCAAGGAGCAGCGAAATTGATGTTTCGGGCAAAAGCCCTTCATCAGGAACAAAGGCAGTGAGCCTGAAGCGTGGAGAGATAAGCTAGAAGAGGGTGAGGGTGGGGAGAAAGTAGCATAGAGTACAATGGGTGAGTGGGGGAGGGGATAGGTCAGGGAGGAGAGGGCGGAGTGGATAGGTGGAAAAGGAGATAGGCAGGTAGGACAAGTTCGGACAAGTCATGGGGACAGTGCTGAGCTGGAAGTTTGGAACTAGGGTGAGGTGGGGGAAAGGGAAATGAGGAAACTGTTGAAGTCCACATTGATGCCCTGGGGTTGAAGTGTTCCGAGGCAGAAGATGAGGCATTCTTCCTCCAGGCGTCTGGTGGTGAGGGAGTGGTGGTGAAGGAGGCCCAGGACCTCCATGTCCTCAGCAGAGTGGGAGGGCGAGTTGAAATGTTGGGCCACGGGGCGGTGTGGTTGACATCTAACCTGTTTGGTAAAGTGGGAATTGGAATATTAAATAATAAAGTGTTTTACAAGGTATCAGCCTTCTTAATTGGCAACTCACTGTTGTCTAGTGAGAAATTTGCCTTGCTACTCAGAAAAAGCATAAAAGATGAAATGAGTCACTCCTGAAGTCAAGAGAGGTCTCACATCAAGAGAGAAGTCTAGCTGGACTTGTTGTTCAAATCTGTCACAAATCTCAATGTAATCCATATCGTTCAGACCCTTATAACATTCTACCTTGGATTACTACTGGTACCTCATACTAGTGAGTGTCGAGTTAGAATGGTAAAGAAGTTGAATATATGCTCGGAGTGATGGTCCAGGAGAGAACACTTTAGATTCTGGGACACTGTGATTAGTTAGGAGGGAGATGAGGCCTGCACAGGCCAGCCATATCACACTTGTACAGAAGCAGGGTCTATTTTCTTCGGTAAAGATTTGCTCGTGGCTTTTAGGGATAGTTTAAATCAACTTGACATGGTTGTTGGAACCAGCATGTAACACTGGCAATGAATACCAAGATGTACAGAATATTGGGAGAGAGATAGTATTAGGAATAAAAATTAGTAAGGCATTATGTGGCTTTGGTATAAGAGAAAAGTAGTAAAGTACAAATTATGGTTACCATGCTTATATGTAAATGTGTGGGGTGTGGATAATAAGATTAACAAATTGCAAGTTTAGACCACAAAGAATGGCAGGACTTAGTATTAAACATTCTTGAACATTGTTGTCTTATGTCTCACAGTTAGTATGTCAGTGCACCTTTTAAGAGACATACTCATGATATCGCCACAGTGAGCCAGGGTATATAGGTCTCAAACTCCATCCTACAGCAGGAAACCTTAATCATGACATGCCAGTGGAAACATGTTATTCTTTGTAACTGAATAACCTAATGTCAGATCATAATCGGATGTCTCTATGATAGTAATATTCCTGTAATAAATGTCTGTTGATATCAATACCACATTCCCAATGTCCAATGTTATGAGTGATAACATAAGTGTTCCCCATCAGGCAAAGCTAGAGTGCTGGAGGCAAAGCCTCCAACATAATTAGCAGCGATGGTCATCTATTAAGAAACTACTCCAAGATCTTGGTGGTAGATATCTGGAAGCAAACTTGAAGCACAACTGGACTACAGCTCTGGACATTAAAGGATTTGGACATTCATTAACAATGGGTACAAATTTGTAGATAGGAATTTACCAGCCACAAAACACAATTAATTACCTTATGATTAAAATCTAAGATCTTTCAGGTTTGAAGACCTGCCTCTCCTATCAAATAAAAACAAGTGCCTATGGTTCCTATTCAATAAAAAAAAGTCTAACAGTTCTGACAACATAGCTATAAAGTTCTCCTAAAACAAATATTGCTTATGAAACACTGCAAAGTGTTTTTTAACATCAGCAAGCTTTACCAGTGTCCTGAAGTTTATCAGTTCTACCATTTTCTTTCTCTAAATTAAGCCAAAGTAGAGGAAAGCCTATGTGACCTGAGTACTCCTTGTTTGGCATTAGTGCTGTCGAAAGGCTGAAAGCTGTAACAACAAACCTTCATTTTTTTGTCTGACATAACTCTAGTTCTTAAAATAGCATTCTTAGCAAGACCAAGGTAAGTAAAGGAGGTATCAGAAAAAAAGGAAATAGAGGCAGAAATGGAGACAAATAAGCAAAAATTGCATTCTCATAAAAAAAAGACCTTCAAAGGAAAATAGAAGACATACATATCATTATGAATTGGAGATTTGGGGTTACTGTGGTTATTATACTATGAAACTTACCAGATGCTGGTAATCAATGCCCATAAACTGTGCTAAAAGTACTACTGTTTTGTTCAAACACCAAAATGGTCAATTTGTTTTGCTTTATCATTGTTATCCAGAACAAAAGAGACTTTCATGAATTCCATCAATATACTCAACAACAACCTGCATATCACAAATAAATGTATTCCGGCAATAAGTGACAAAACTGGTTGTGAACTAAGCTACTGCCTGGAAGTAAACTGGATCCTATTAATCCCAAACACAAACAGAATTCTGAAACAGTTAGGATAGTGCAACTCTGGAGAGATTATATGTGTTTAAAAAAAAAGGGAAAACATCTGGGTGGCTCAAAGGATAAAGGAAAAACCTTTTCACAGTCCAGTCAACTTCAAGTGTCAAATCGTATGGTGGCCTCTGTAGGATAATGAGATGTTCAGATTAGATTTCAGTTCAGGTGACAGTAAGTTAGAAATTCTGATATTTGACTTTGTCAAGTTCTTGCAATACTTCAGGAGAAAGTGAAGACTGCAGATGCTGGAGATCAACGTTGAAATGTGAGGCACTGGAAAAGCACAGCAGGTCAGGCAGCATCTGAGAAGCAGGCAAATCAATGTTTCAGGCATCAGCCCTTCATTAGGAAAGTGGTGGTGGGGTGGGGGGAGGGGGGGCGGATGGCTAAGAGATAAATAGGAGGGTGCCTTTGCCCCAACTCCCCTCCCACTTCCTGATGAAGGGCTTATGCCTGAAACGTTGATTCTCCTATTCCTCAGATGCTGCCTGACCTGCTGTGCATTTCCAGCTTCTCACTTTTCGACTCTTACAATACTTCAGCCAAGAGGCAGCTTTACAGCTGATTCTATTTTAGGATTTTAATGCTATTTATCTGAACATTCAGAATTTGGCCTTTCCAACTTGAAGTTTTTTTTTCACCTGCCCCTCATAGATGTTTTGGAAGATGCAGCAACTGCAATCCACAGGCTGTTGCTAGGCAACCTTCACTACCCCCTTCCACCAGTTTGTCTAACAATCAACAATAAAATCCATCCCTTATCCCTTCTTAAATTGTTTTATTCTCCAATTCCACTTGCTGTTTTGCAAACAATATGTGATGCATTACAGATTTCAACTCTTAACTCTTTAGTCATTACTGCTGAACACAAGAACAGTAAAAATATTTTAAATCCAGATGTTAATCATATTTCAGTCCCTCATAGCCTTTTAATATGAATATGTATCCCAAACAATTGAATTACAATTAAAAAAGCAATACATGTATTTTTATTTTACCTATCAAGTGATAGCTAATCCCAAGAAAGGAACCTGAAAAATCTTGCTTGCCAACAGTAAAAAGGGTCTTCACCATTAACACATCTGGTCTTTCTGTAGATAATCAGAAACTTCCAGCAAAGATCTAGAAAGTACTCAAAAATCAGTTCAAGGTAAGAATTAACTTCAGGAATAACAGAATCCCAAAGGATAATGCAGACAGTAACGTCAAGCCTCTGCTGATCAGTTTGTTGGAAACTGCCAAAGCAAAAGCACCAGTGTGACTTTCCTGAAGATGAACTCACAAGGCGGCTCATCAATTAATAATCTTCTCTAGCTTAACTAGACCCTTTTAAAAAAAGCAATAACGTGTGCGTATCAAGAGGAATCTCTTGCTCTTTCTGTAGAATGGGTACCTGCTTAACAAGTCAGATCTTGGTATCTGGCTTATACTTCACTTCAAAGTCACATCCTTGCACCTTGATGGGTAGATGCTGTAAACATAGTGCGGTTGTCAATGGTTTACAGAAGGTCACTTCTAATGTCTTGTGATTGGTTTCAGTGTTGAAGTTTTTTTGCTGAATAAGTATATTTGGAACCATATGATGCCAAATACCAGAACTATTGTCTCACACTCTACGTTGGAATATTTAGCTTCTACAGACAACAGAGCTTTTGAGCAAAAAGAGAAAGGTTTATCATCTTGAAAAACACATACCACCTAGGTCTTTTTACAATGCACAGCTTTGAGAATTGAGTCTTTCCTCCATTTGTAGTATTGCAGAAGGCAACATCTTGCTGTCAGAACCTAACTGAAAGCATTAAAAACCTATTAGTTGTTATCTTTTTACAGATAGGGGTGTCCAGTTTGAGAAAATCTCTCCACAAAGATACATTTTCCATGATGTTGGGATGTGTGGAGAGGGCGTTGAAACACCTGAGGCAATATTTCAAGCCCGCTTTAACCTGTAAATTTGAGACAGACTCCATGGCAGTGTAAGTGGACCTGAGAGTTTATCTGACTCATGCTGGCTTGAGAATTTGCGCTGATAAATACCAACCTGCGTTGTTGTGCTGCTGTTATTAATAGATGGAGGCTGTAGCTATGCATTGCCTTTGTCTTATCCAGGACCAAAGTATCATTAACTATGCAAACACAGTCTCAGTGTGGCCCGGTAACCTTTGACCCCTAGAACTGTTACAGAAATATTGATAATTTTCATGAGCATGGATTAAAAACTTGAAATATGGAAGCCAAGTTTAAAACTAGCCAGACTCTTTGCAAACTGTGGAGCGCGGACAGAAATTATTCATACAGCCAGGTCTTGGACAATCAACTTCCCATTGAATCCAGACAGGCCAGGAACTACTTTGCCAGCTGCTACTAGCCACATTGTTTCAGAGTGAACAGTTGTTTACACCTCCTCCAATGAACATGATTTGTTCAAAGAATGTTACACAGACTTGGTGGCAATTTGGAGGTGATGTGTTGGACTGGGGTGTACAAAGTTAAAAATCACACAACACCAGGTTATAGTCCAACAGGTTTATTTGGAAGCACTAATTTTTGGAGCACTGCTCCTTGATCAGATGGTTGTGGAGTACAAAATTGTAGGACACAGAAGTTATAGCAAAAGTTTACAGTGTGATGTAACTGAAATTCTATATTGAAAAAGACCTGGATTGTTTGTTATCTCTCTCATCTTTTAGAATGAACGTGTTGGTTTCAATTTTTTCAGATGTAAATTCCAGAACATTTTTAAAGTTACATTTAACAATAGGTGCCATGTCAGCTTAGATAATGCATTCAAGGTGTGAGAGCTTCCCTGTGTGAGGCTGTCTGTGCCCCAATATTCAGACTGATTCCAATCTAAAAAAGAGATTTACAGAATCTTACATGGATTCATGCAGTTTTTGAGCAAATAAAGTGTAATTTTGCAAGTACGAATTCACCCCACAAACATTATTTGTGTGTGCGCGGGGAGGTATGAGTGTCTGTGAGAGATGAAAATGTGTTGCTGGAAAAGCGCAGCAGGTTGTCACGGGATCCATTACTTCTTCATGAAAAGACTCGATTCCTCTGTGGAATTTTACCTGATTATATTATATTGTATAAGATTAAGCTTAACAACAATGATGCTATTAACTCGTTAAGTGTCATGGGATCCGTCTACTTCTTCATGAAAAGACTCGATTCCTCTGTGGACTTTTACCTGATTATATTATATTGTATAAGATTAAGCTTAACAGCAATGATGCTATTAACTCGTTAAGTGTCATGGGATCTGTCTACTTCTTCATGAAAAGACTCAATTCTTCTGTGGAATTTTACCTGATTATATTAGATTGTAGCAACAATGATACTATTAACTCTTTATTGTATTTTAGCCTAGCAACAATTAAGTATAACTATGACTATGTGGCAACTGCTCTCTACCAGCTACTTATCAGCTACTTATTGTTTTCTCAGCTAATTAAGTGTTTAACGCGACCTTTAAACAATGCTGACCGAGGCACAGTTTGAGATTCCAGTTCTTTAAACAAATGATGTAATTGCTTAACTTAGACTGTAAGGGATATAAAAGCAGAGCTAAAACAGACAGAACTCACTCTTGTCTTGAAACACAGACAATGAGTCACCCAACCATCCTCTGAACCACCAGGCTTGCAGAAAAGACACATTTGTGCAAAATACGGACCGATCGGATGAAACATACGGACGGCTAAGAGCTTGCTGAAATACGCCTGCCTAAAAGATTCTCGGTTGAGGCACTGCATTCTAGCCTGAAGAAGATACAATCTGAACCAACTAGCTGATACACGCTAGTCTATGAAGATCCCATTTGGGACACTCAGGTATTAAGCTCTGCTTTTATCCTAGGTATCTTTTAAGAACATTCAAAAAGGCTGTAACGATTGTGATTAACTGAAAACATCTGATTGTGAGTATTCAACTTATTATATTGATAAATTTCTATTATATTTTACACCACACACTTCGTATTCGCCGAACCTTTATTTGATAAGATATGTTTACCTTTGTGTTGGTATGTTAAGTCTAGAACTTAGCTGAGAAGGCATTAGGATTGACTTAAAGTGAATCCCTCTCACTCCTAGGTGAAAGGATAAACTGAAGGGACCTAGAGACCTGCGATAAACCCAGCCGAGTTTGTAGCTATCAGGACCATACAGTCAATAGGGACCACTGGTAAACTTGACAGGTAACGGCCTCAGGTATATGCCCGAGGTACTGTAGTTTAATCCGGTAGTAACCCATACCTATTGAGGATATCCACCTGAATAACATAACAAGGTCAGGCAGCATATGCTGCCTGACCTGCTGCGCTTTTCCAGCAACACATTTTCAGCTCTGATCTCCAGCATCTGCAGACCTCACTTTCTCCTGTCTGTGACAGAGTATGTATATGTGTGTGTGTGAGTGTAAAGGGGTATAGATCTGTGAGAGGGTGTATGTGAGTGTGGGAGTGTATGTGTGAGCATATGAGAGAGGGTCTGCATGAGTGTATGAATTTGTAGGAGTGTCTGTGTGTGTCTGTATCTGTGTCTGTGTGTGTAGTGCAGTGGAGTCACCTGTAGTGTGACATGAACTCAAGATCCCAGTTGAGGCCACCCTCATGGATGCGGAACTTGGCTATCAGCCTCTGCTCAGCCATTTTACATTGTTGATTCCTGATGAAGGGCTTATGCCCGAAACGTCGAATTTCCTATTTCCTGGATGCTGCCTAACCTGCTGTGCTTTAACCAGCCACACATGTTCAACATTTTACATTGTTGCCTGTCCCGAAGTCCACCTTGGAGGATGGTCACCTGAACGTCCAAGGTCGAATGTCCCGGACCGCTGACATATTCTCCTACTGGGAGGGAACACTCCTGTCTGATGATTGTTGTGCGGTGTCCACTCACCTATTGCCATAGCTTCTGCTCAGTCTCACCAATGTACCATGCCTCAGGGCACACAGCTCAGTAGGAGGCCAGAGGCATAGTGAGCCAAGAACAGGATTTGACAGCTGAAGGCGCCTACCCATATTCTGTAACCGTCCAACATGGAAAGTGGTCACCTCATGAATTTTCCTGGTTCTGGTTTGGACACATGCCTCAGATTCTTCAAAAAGGGCATGGAGAGGGGTAAAAGAGCAATGTGGAGCCCCAGCTTGTTTGCCTTTTGCATCTTCTTCAAAGACATCTCCAGAGAGAAATTTCTGCTGGAAACTGAGCTGCACATTATCTCCAGTTCCATGTATCTTCTGGTGAACATCATCAGACTGACCAGAGGAATCACTTTGGGGAGATGAGCTAAAGACTCGAACTGGCACTGGATGAGAGATAAAGCTGAAATCAACAACTACAGATCCTGAAACATCAGCCAACACTATACCAAGGAATAACCTGCCTTAGCCTTGTTGAATGGTATTACCAATCTTTTCAGACAAACAACTCAAATACAGTGTTAAGGATTAGTGGAAACGGTGACCTCAGAAGCGTGTATCAGAAGTAGATAGCTGGTGTAGATGTGTGACTATGACTTGGAGATTTAAGACTGATTACTGAAGATCCCTCTGAAGAGATTGATAGAGTTTGACGGAGTTTAATTAAAATGTAATAGTGCAGTCTGATAAATGGTATTTTTCCTTGATAAAATGTTTAATAGAGTTGTGTTAGGCCTTCCCTTGACTCTAGCCTCCCCTTGTTTATCTCACTACAGAAAGTGCCTGAGTTAAAAAAAAAGGTTACTGCAAACTGGTCAAGGTTAGCCAATGTATATTTACCCACTTTTCACTTTACAGCATCAATAATCCTCTCCATGCGCTAGGGAATAGGTTTTCTCTCACCGATTATCCAAATGGTAACCATCAGAAACAGTTCCCTCCAGTTCTTGCTATTGGAATTGATGATCCACTGTATGCTGTGAAAGTGTCTCTTGATGACTGGATCATGGAGCCCACTTGCTGAGATACTGCTGAGAAACAGATCTTTCCGCATGCATAGTGATAATATGTTAGCACCATCTCTAGTGTTGATTTTAGGTTTCAAATTGTCTTGTGTTTTCAAGACACATGATATTACTTGTTTCAAAATCTGATTGCCATTTACCCTCAAAATACTGTGTGAGTTTGACAATATGGAAAGCTTTCTCATCATCAGAGATGATGAGCCTTTCGCTAAGACTCTGAAACTTCATTGATATGTTTTGATTTGTGTGCCTTCATCACACTTTCCTTGTTAGCAGTGTTGAGAGATTGTACTGTCTTGCTGGTCATCTGTGTTTAGTCTGGGGTCTGGCATGGCATTTGGAAACAGATTTCTTGCACGTGTGTGCCCAGTGTCCATTTGTGCTCCATGCTTTACAGTTCTTGTGTGAAAAGCTGTACAGTCTTTGGTTGGTATGATAAACTGCATGTGTCATAGATTTTGTAAGTTTGATGTACTTTGATGACTGTCAGAAAAGTGTTGCTACACCTAAAGTATGTGCGTTGTTGCCACGATGGACTTATTTTGTGTTCATCTTTAATCAATGCACCAAACTTCACTATAGCCTCTTGATGTTCAGTGGTGTTACTATTACTGAAACCCGACTATCAACAGTGACCAGAAACCCGGCTGGACTTGCTAGATAAATACAATGGCTACAAGAGCATGTCAGGGGCTAGCAATGCTGTAGCGTGTATCTCACTGTCTAACTCCTCACTATCTTCAAGGCATGAGTCAGGAGTGTGATGGAATATTCCCCACTGTCCTGGATGGGTGCAGCTTCAACAACATTCAAGAAGCTTGACACTGTCTAGGACAAAGCAGCTCCCTGATTGGCATCACATTCATAAGTGTCCAATGATGATGCTCAGTAGACGCAATACATATCATCTATAAGATGCACTGCAGAAATTCCCTTAAGATCCTTAGACAGCACCTTTTAAACCCATGAACAATTCATCTGGAAGGACAAGGGTGGCAGATACATGGCAACACCACCAGCTGTCAGTTCCTCTCCAAGCCATTCACCATCCTGACTTGGAAATATATCACTGTTCCTTCATTGTGGCTGGGTCAAAATTCTAGAATTACATCCCTGAGGACATCATGGGTCAACCTACAGCACACAAACTGCAGCGGTTCAAGAAGGCAGCTCACCAGCACTACCTCAAGGCCAACTATGGATGGGCAATAAATGTTGGCCCAGCTAGTGGCCAACCCATGAAACCCATGACCTACATGTGAAAAATAAAGAATAATGTCAGGACTTTTATCTTTCTACAAACTTTTATTGGTGCAGAGCAGACAGAATTTCCATTTCAAGTTCGGTGATCCTGAATCAGAACTAATCCCATTGGATGCCTCCCAATTCATAATGAGGTTTCGACTCTCCATGGTTCAAACTGAAAATTTTTGCACTTTACCACCTTCAGCCAAGTATCCATGCCTTCATGTTAAAACAACTGTTAAACTGCCTTGAAAGGTTAAAGTTTAATTGAATGTTTGTGGTAGCAGTTTCAGCCTTTAGGTGGCAGTTGTGCCAAACAGGAGGCTAATGTCTGGTACTTTTAAAGGTTTTTGCACTAATTTAGAGAAAGGAGATGACAGAAGTGATTGATGCCAAGACATGGGTTTTGTTTTAGAAAACCACATTTCTTAGTTCTTTACTATTGTATTTTGGAGATATGCTTTCTGGATCCAGTCTACAGCCTTTAGATTTTCATTGACTTTGTAACTTCAGCTCTCTTAGTTGAAATATGGCAGTCTTAAAAATTTACTGCATCTTGAAAGAATCAATATTCTAGCAAAAGGAAATTAGCTGTTTTCTTGTTGGTCAAAGCACAAAGTGTACAGCTATCTGTACTCAGAAACTAATGCTGCTGGTTGTTCAAATACTGTAGTATACAAAGTTGTTGTCTATTTGGTCTTCAATTAGTTTTCTAAACATCTACCACCCAAATATCATAATTATTTAAAATACGCTTACATCACTTCTCCTATAGGGTATTTTACCTAATGTTACAACACTTATTTTGTCCCTTGTGATATTAAGAAACTGGTGTAGATATTCTGGTATTGAAGAATCCAACAAATGTTCAATGCAGCTAGCTATTATGTACAACCATAACACTCATCAGCACATAAGTGTCTGGGCTCACATTAAGGTATAAAGTTACACAGAAAAATGTGCTTTCAAGACTGCACCATGTTTCAAGAGATCCCTAGGTAAGAAAGATTATGAGGCTTTCATTCCATCAGGTCTCATGCAGTGGTGATATCACAGGCATATCCAAAAAAAACCTACTGACATACTAACTATGAGATTCAACATACATAGGTCACACTCACTTCTAAAGCTACTAACAATGTTACTTCACTCTATTCTAAGACTGCAGGTCTGTCTGCAATAGCTGGAGGATCTCAGTCAACAGTTTTTAAGGAAACAAAGACACTGTACACATTGGTCATAATTTAGTTCTGCTTCTTTCCCAACCCCTACCCCACCATCCCCAAACTGAGAGTATGTCAGCAAATAATGGCCAGTACTGTTTCATTGAATGGGAAGGCAAACAATGGAGGACCCATCAGTTTTCAGACCCCTGACTAAGTTCAATGCCGGCCTTTCCTCCTGTAGTTCAATTGAGGCCTGAGAGTGGTCAATTAATGGTCTTTTAGGGCTCAATGTGCCACTCTTAGTATTCAACTGCCACTGGAGGCACTCTACTTGAATGATATAATCAGGGTAGGTCTCAAGATTGGCATCCTGTGTCTATGTAAAGCCCAACTAGTAGCAAGAACCACCTCTGTCGTAAGTGCTGTCAATGCCTTCCCAACTCTTCCTTCCCCCACCTACCTGATTGGCCTTAGTGAGTTTGTCTCACTCACTTATTCCTAGCCCTGGGCATACAGCAGTCGCAGTAGTGATCATTTCCTCCTCTACATATTTTAAGCAACTTGGCCGGCTGTGTAGTGGCTCTCTTCATTCTCTCTGTCATGTTACAAAGCAAAGAAAATATAAATGGGAACAGTATTGTGAACTCTTCAAAGGTGAACCATGCTTTCACCACATGCCATACCATATAAGATCAAACCATCAGATATTTTAATTAACTCAACAACAGAGAGCAGAAATCAATCAATTAAACTGAAATAGGTTGTTGATCTGATTGAATAGTAGTTGCCTTTCTTGATGCTGAATGCATGTTTATCTGCTGTAGGTGAAAAGAAAGTGTTAGCTGGAGTGTTAAGATCAAAATTCCACCTCTTCATCGAAATAGTAATATACACTGACTGACTTCATGATCTGTCTGCTATACCTGCTTCTGCTGTATGCTCTAGCAACTATACTAACAAACATGGAAATGGGACAAGATTAAGGAATAATTAGCTTCCATTCTGAAGAAAGTATTATTTAAATTTCCACAGGAGGATTCAGCAGGAGATAGATACCATTTTCCATGATGTGGGTAAACCAGATGGGAGCTGAGGTGGCATTGTCCTCACAGTTACTGACTTCTGACTCTTTATTAAACGCTAGTACATCAGAGCAATAAAATTAAGATTAGAAAGTTTGTCTTATACTGTAGTTATAGCCTGCAGATCAAACTTTCAGCCTCAAGGACATGGGCTCTTGCATGACAGCTGATTTCAATGTACATTTGGTAGTGATCTTAATAGTTTATAGAGCAAGTATTTGACTGATTCTGCTCCCATCTTTCATTCACCAAACAGTACTACTAAAACTAGTCAAGCATGTTAATATTGTGAGCAGATTTGTGCCCAATATCTATGGATGGGAGTGCTTGTCTTGGGGGGAGTCAAAATGAGGTTTATAAAGATGAATATAGGGATGAGGGGCTTGTGGTATGAGGAGCGGTTGAGGACTCTGTATCTGTACTTGATCAAGTTTAGAAGGATGATGGGGGTTCTCACTGAAACTTTCAGAAAGTTGAGAGCCTGGATGTGGAGAAAATGAGTAAGAGAGTTGAAGATCCGAGGACAAGGCCTCAGAATGAAGGTACAATTCTTTCGAACTGGAATGAGGAAGTATTTTTTAAGTCTGAGAGTGTTTTTAGATTAGATTAGACTTACAGTGTGGAAACAGGCCCTTCGACCCAACAAGTCCACACCGACCCGCCGAAGCGAAACCCACCCATACCCCTACATTTACCCCTTACCTAACACTACGGGCAATTTAGCATGGCCAATTCACCTGACCCGCACATCTTTGGACTGTGGGAGGAAACCGGAGCACCCGGAGGAAACCCACGCTGACACGGGGAGAACGTGCAAACTCCACACAGTCAGTTGCCTGAGTCGGGAATTGAACCCAGGTCTCAGGCGCTGTGAGGCAGCAGTGCTAACCACTGTGCCACCGTGCCGCCCATATTGTGCCACCGTGCCACCCATCTGTGCCACCGTGCCGCCCATACTGTGCCACCGTGCCTCCCATAACTGTGCCACCGTGCCGCCCATTATTGGTGTTGAATTGGTGGAACTCATTTTTTGCAGAAGGCTGTGGGGACTAAGTAATTGAGTGCATTTAAGTCAGAGATAGATAGATTCTTCTTTAATAAAGGATTAAAAGCTTATGGGGAGAAACCAGGAGAATAATCAATGGCGGAGGAACTCGATGGTCTGAATGGCCTAATTCTGCTCCTACATCTTATGATCTGGTGCTCTTGATACTAAATCTCTCAGAGTTGAAAATATCACGTGGACATGTAATGACCATAGCTCAGTTCAGTGAGAACCTATTTCCAAGTCATTTACATAAATGATTTGGATGCAAGCGTAAGAGGTACAGTTAATAAGTTTATAGATGGCACCAAAATTGGAGGTGTAGTGGACAGCGAAGAGGGTTACCTCAGATTACAACAGGATCTGGACCAGATGGGCCAATGGGCTGAGAAGTGGCAGATGGAGCTTAATTCAGATAAATGCTAGGTGCTGCATTTTGGGAAGCAAATCCTAGCAGGACTTATACACTTAACGGTAAGGTCCTAGGGTGTGTTGCTGAACAAAGAGACCTTGGAATACAGGTTCATAGCTCCTTGAAAGTGGAGTTGCAGGTGGATAGGATAGTGAAGAAGGTGTTTGATATGTTTTCCTTTATTAGTCAGAGTATTGAGTATAGGACTTGGGAGGCCATGTCACGGTTGTACAGGATATTGGTTAGACCACTGTTGGAATATTGCATGCAATTCTGGTCTCCTTCCTATCGGAAAGATGTTGTGAATCTTGAAAGGGTTCAGAAAAGATTAATAAGGATGTTGACAGGGTAGGAGAATTTGAGCTATTGGGAGAGGTTGAACAGGTTGGGGCTATTTTCCCTGGAGCATCGGAGGCTGAGGGGTGACCTTATAGAGGTTTACAAACTTATGAGGGGCATAAAAAGGATAAATAGACAAAGTCTATTCTCTGGGGTAAGGGTGCCCAAAACTAGAGGGCATGGGTGTAGGGTGAGAGGGGAAAGATATAAAACAGACGGAGGGGCAACTTTTTCATGCAGAGGGTGGTACGTGTATGGAATGAGCTGTCAGAGGAAGTGCTGGAGGCTGGTACAACTGCAACAGTAAAGAGGCATTTGGATAGGTATAAGAATAGGAAGGGTTTGGAAGAATGTGGAATGGATGCTGGCAGGTGGGACTAGATTGGGTTGGGATATCTGGTTAACATGGACAGGTTGGACCGAAGGGTCTGTTTCCATTCTGTACATCTCTATGTCTCTATGTCTCTAAGTCATTAGAAAAGCATATAGTACTCTGGCATTCATTTCAAGGGGATTTCAGCACAGAAATAAACATACCTTGCTGCAGTCCCATAAAAGCCTTTACTGAGAACTAATCTTGAGTATAGTCTATAGTCTTGATTTTCATACTCAAGGAAGGACTTAATTATCAATCAGGTCATAGACATTCACCAGATTAATCCCTGGGATGACAAAATTGTTTTATGAGAGATTTGGGAGTTTCAAGAATGAGAAACGACATGTCTACAATATTTAGATTAGGGTACCTAAATGCAATATCTCCGCATTTGCTGTCAATAGAATGTTGGGTAAAATGGTGACTTGTGAAGAGGATTCAGGAATGCTTCAGTGTGAGTGAGCAGATGAAATGTGTAACATTGATAAGTGTGAGGTTATCCACTTTGGTAACAACTTTGGGAAGGCAGACTATTAAATGAATGGTGATAGAGTGGGAAAAGTGGAATGCAGTGAGACCTGGATGTTCTTGTACACCAGGCGCTGAAAGTGAACATGCAGGCGAAGTAAGCAATGGTGAAGATAATCGGTACGTTGGCCTTTCATAGTGGGGGGATTCAAGTACAGGATCAGGGGTCTCTTGCTGTAATTGTGTAATGCCTTGGTGAGAACATACCTGGAGTATTGTGTGCAGTTTTGTTGTGCAGTCTCCTTATCTGAGAAAGGATGCTTCAGCTGTGGAAGAATGCAAAAATGGTTCACCAGACTGATTCCTGGAATGGTCAGATTGACATATGAGAGAGGCTAGATTGGTTTGGATTTTATTCACTGGAATTTAGAAGAATGGAGGGGGTTTTCGTTGAAACCTATAAAATCCTAATATGAATCGACATGATAAGCACGGGAAGGATGTTCCTGATGATCGTGGAGTCCAGAATCAGGGGTCACATTTAACAGATGGAGTAGGTCATTTAAGACTGAGATGAGGAGAAATTTCTTCACTAAGAAAACAGTTTGCCTGTGAATTTCCCTGCACAGAATGCAGTTGAGGCCAAAACATATGATGTTTTTAAGGAGTGCTTCTTTGTACGAAAGTGGTCAAAGGTTATGGGGCGAAACAGGAAATGATACTAAGTTGGATGATCAGCCATGATCAACTTGAAATGCGGAACAGGCTTGAAGGGCCGAATGACCTACTCCTGCTCCTAATTTCTATGTTTCTGTATGATTATTGAAGATAACAAAGTATTTACAGAGTGCATACAGATAGGATTGTCTCTCTGGCTGGTAACACTAGAATGAGGGGACGTAGTCTGAGGACAAGGGCAAGCTATTTAAGTCTGTGATAAAAAGAAATCTCTTCATTTAGATGTCAGTGGATCTTTGAAACTACCATCTAACCAAGATGACTGTGGATGCTCCAACATTAACTATGTTCAAGACAGAAAACAAGAAATAAAATGTGTAGATATGAGAAAATAATTAGTAAAGCAGCATTGAGCAGATGATCAGCCAGGATCTGGAATCACAGAGCAATTTTGATGGGCTGAATGTTACAAACCCTGGCAAAATTGAAATGGTTCACATGCCTTGGGCGAATTATTGCAGGTAATGAGAGAACGAATTGTGAAACATTGAAGAAACTCAAATTGAGCTCAGGAAAAAATTGCTGAGGTGCTACAGTTTGTCATCTATGTTACATGACTGGAAAATGTGAACAATAAACAAAGAAACTATTAATAAAATAATGCATTTGTAATGTGGACATATAGAAGGATGTTTCTCATATCCTACATGGACAGAAACATTAATGAGGAAATGCTGGACATAGCTGGAGTAAAGAGAAAACCCATGTGTAATCTCAAAGAGATGAAGACATTATATTTTGGTTATATAATGTTATAGCAAAGAGTGGATTGAGATAGTAATTGTATTATGGCTGACTGGGATGAATATTCTGTTGCTGTGGTCCTACTACTCTATGGGTTTGAATATTAAATAAAAATATCACACTCTGGTTCCGGTTTAGCCAATTATGGGTTTCTGTATATTAGACATGGAATGGAAAGATCCATCAACCAGTTGTTTTTAATATGCACAAAATAATTGATTTATTATAAAACAAATTCCATTCAATGAAAACATAGTTTTATTAACACATCGTTTATGATATGAAAACAAAACTGTTTACCTCTCTAAATAACATGAACTACACACAGAAACGCAAGCACATTTTTGGAAAAGGGGAAAATACAGCTTTCTCTTTGCACTGATGCACTTTATTAAGAAATAAATACTTTGTGGCAAATGGTAGCTATTTTTGAATATAAAAAGAACAAGTCTTAGTATGTTCAAGAGTCGGTTGATCTGGTATTCTTGTATGTGTGGTTTAGTCACTAATCATGTATTTTATTTTCTTGGTGTTGATAGACACAGTATTGCAATGTTCTTTCAATCACTCTTCCATAAGAACAATCAGGTCTTTCAGGAACAGGAGAACTAAACATGGAAATCACTTTCTCCTCAGCTGGCTTCTTTCCAACTGATTTCAAATTATCAACTGCTGCCAAGTTCAAAGCACTGCTCAAATGGTTCAGGCAGGATCATCAGCACAAAAAACAACTTTCACAGGTCACATCATTCCCAAGAAATCTTGTTAATAAAAAAAGATTTCAAAATGCAAAGATGTTAAGTGATTTCTTTTCAAACCGGTCCAGGTCCACACATATGATATAGATCCATTTTCCACATCCTTCAGAGGTCATGTTCCCAAAGAATCAACTTCATAATATTTGGGCAAAAAAGATTGATGGCAAACACAGGAGTGGGAAGCAGAGGAGAAAATGGATGATGGGAATGACAAACAGGATTGTGTTGACCTATGTCGAACTTGGAAGACCAGCACAGCACAGTTAGAAGTGAAGATCCATGTCAGTCAACCTTCTATGAAGGTTTGGAAGATGAATGGCTAATGAAAATCTTCTGGGGTGGACAAGAACACGAATAGAAATTGCTGGAAAAACTCAGTAGTTCTGGCAGTATCTGTGATGAGAAAGCAGAGTTAACGTTTCAATTCCAGTGATCTTTCTTCAAAACTGATTATAGCCAGGAAAAAGTGGTATATATTGCTGAAGATGGGGTGTCGGGGAGGGGGAGGGAGGTTGAAGTAAACAATAGGTGGAGGTGGAGCTCAGTGAGAGAGAACAAAACAGAGAAATGGGTAAAGGTCAGCCTGGGATAATCACTAGCTTTTAATGGTTGTGGTCGCAGCCCACATGATGACGAGGTTTGTGCGGACTGGGGCATGGAAGAAGGTGCTCAGGCTCTAAAATTATTGAACTCAATATTGAGTCCTGAAGGCCGCAGGGTCAGGTTTTTGTTTAGTAGATTGACAAACAATTTGATTTTTACTAGTTCGATATGGACTTGACACCTCTCCATAGGAGATGGCATAAGACTATAGTCTTACAGTAAAATGTGCAGTACATTAAGACTCTCTTCAGTACCACAGCACTAATGATAATTTGTGACCTTTGATTAACACTAGAATTTTAATCTTGATTGCATTTGTACATTTTAACTATGTTCATAAAGACAACGGCAAAGAAGCAAATTAAGGAATATCGAAATCAGATTCTAGCACAAATGAATATTTTATAAAACTTTATAATTCTTTGTTTGAAGTTGATGTGTGATTTTAAGCATTAGTTATACTAATTGTATAGTTTTACAATTAACATTGATGCATCACAAACATTTTGACTAGCATTAATTGCATGCCAGTGCTGTATGGAATTGGCCGGAGCTGGAGAGTGAGTGCAAGAAATTAAACAAGTTTATCTGTCACTGAATGAATTGTGCAGCTTTTATGTTTTATGCACAGTAATTTCAATGCAATTGGTTTTGCACCAATGAAGTTAAAGCCAACAAGTGCCCTATCAAACTGAAACTGAAACATAGCAACAACTGTAGCCAAGCATAAAGTGGAGATGAAATTAGCTGATCCTTCACTTATGCCAGGATAGATTTATTCCATAATAGACTGATATGATTTTTGCAGAGACTGAAAATATTTAAAAAAGAGATACAAGTTTCAGAGTGACCAATTCAAAGGATTGTATGACAAGCATTCATGTTTTGCTGTAAGAAGAATCTTAAAATAATATTGACTAAACATTTCTTAGTAGACAGCTAATAATCAAAGTACATAAAATTCCTTCCTTTAACTTTTTAACAAAATGAAAAATTCCAAAATGTATTTATAATTATAAGAAAAACTCTGTAAGCATGTACTCTCAAGATGACATCCAAATCTCTTCCCAGTCCAAATAAGATTGCCCATCCCTGTTTCAGGAGGGCGCATCTTCTCATGTTTTTTCCTTAAATAAAGTCCCTTTCCCTTAGCCCTTTGTGTACAATTTCACACTTCACTGCTCTTGTTTCCTTGAGCATGTGCTCTGTCTTTTCTAAGGCTCCACATTCTGGTTACCCACTCAAAAAGCAATTGAGTGTTTGATTAAGAAAAAGAAGGAAACATATGTAAGGTATAGACTGGATAGATTGAGTAAATCCTTAGAAGAGTATAAAGGCAGTTGGAGTATATTTAATAGGGAAATCAGGAGGGCAAAAAGGGGACAAGAGATAGTTTTGGCAATTAGAATTAAGGAGAATCCAAAGAGTTTTTACAAAGTATTTTGCATCAATTGTTACTGTGGAAAAGGATATGGAAAATATAGACTGAAGGGAGATAGATGGTGACATCTTGCAAAATGACCATATTACAGAGGAGGAAGTGCTGGATGTCTTGAAATGGGTAAAGGTGGATAAATCATCAGGACCTGATCAGGTGTACCCAAATCTATGTGGCAAGCTAGAGAGGTGATTGCTGGGCCTCTTGCTGAGACGTTTGTATCACTGATAGTCACATGTGAGGTGCTGGAAGACTGGAGATTGTCTAACATGGTGCCACTGTTTAAGAAGGGTGGTAAGGACAAGCCAGGGAACTATAGACCAGTGAGCCTGATGTCGGTGGTGGGCAAGTTGTTGGAGGAAATCCTGAGGGACAGGATGTACGTGTATTTGGGAAGGCAAGGACTGATTAGGTATAGTAAACATGTTTTTGTGCGTGGGACATCATGTCTCACAAACATGATTGAGTTTTTTGAAGAAGTAACAAAAATGATTGATGAAGGCAGAGTGGTAGATGTGATCTATATGGACTTCAGTAAGGCGTTCGACATGGTTCCCCATGGGAGACTAATTAGCAAGGTTAGATCTCACGAAATACAGGGAGAACTAACCATTTTGATACAGAACTGGCTCAAACGTAGAAGACAGAGGGTGGTGGTAGAGGGTTGTTTTGCAGATTGGAGGCCTGTGACCAGTGGAATGCCACAAGGCTCGGTGCTGGGTCCTCTACTTTTTGTCATTTACATAAATGATTTGGATGTGAGCATAAGAGGTACAGTTACTAAGTTTGCAGATGACACCAAAATTGGAGGTGTAGTGGACAGCAAAGAGAGTTACCTCAGATTACAACAGGATCTTGATCAGATGGGCCAATGGGCTGAGAAGTGGCAGATGGAGTTTAATTCAGATAAATGCAAGGTGCTGCATTCTGGGAAAGCTAATCTTAGCAGGATTTATACACTTAATGGCAAAGTCCTAGGGGGTGTTGCTGAACAAAGAGACCTTGGAATACAGGTTCATAGCTCCTTGAAAGTGGAGTCGCAGGTAGATAGGATAGTGAAGAAGGTATGCTCTCCTTTATTGGTCAGAGTATTGAGTACAGGAATTGGGAGGTCGTGTTGCGACTGTACAGGACATTGGTTAGACTACTGTTGGAATATTGCATGCAATTCTGGTCTCCTTCCTATCAGAAAGATGTTGTGAAACTTGAAAGGGTTCAGAAAGGATTTAAAAGGATGTTGCCAGGGTTGGAGGATGTGAGCTATAGGGAGAGGCTGAACAGGCTGGGGCTGTTTTCCCTAGAGCGTCGGAGGCTGAGGGTGACCTTATAGAGATTTACAAAATTATGAGGGGAATAGATAAGGTAAATAGGCAAAGTCTTTTCTCTGGGGTCGGGGAGTCCAGAACTATAGGGCATAGGTTTAGGGTGAGAGGGGAAAGATAGAAAAGAGACCTAAGGGGCAACATTTTCACACAGAGTGGTACGTGTATGGAATGAGCTGCCAGAGGAAGTGGTGGAGGCTGGTACAATTGCAACATTTAAGAGGCATTAGGATGGATATATGAATAGGAAGGGTTTGGAGGGATATGGGCCGTGTGCTGGCTGGTGGGACTAGATTAGTTTGGGCTATCTGGTCGGCATGGACAGGTTGGACTGAAGGGTCGGTTAACATGCTGTACATCTCTACGACTCTATGACTCAATCCTTTTCTTTTGCTTTTCCAACACTCAGTCTGACTGCCTCAGAGAATCTGTGAGTTGACACAGAACAAGGCCAGCTGCTTCTTCCTATGTGTGCTGGTGTTAAAATGTTCACCTGACTTTCGCTATTATTGACCCACATTGTCCTACAGTAATCAAATCAAATGGGCCCGTCACCAGGAAATATTACCCGATCTCCCACTCAGGACATTCTGTTTTGTGTTGAATTAAAAGAGACAGCTTAGAAGATGTCCTATTATGTCTAGTAGTCAAACAAGATTAAGATTGTATGTAGATTCAGTAGCTTTTAAGGATCTCTGCTACTGCAGCCTCAACTCCAGGGGGTTTAAGGCAGGTATAACGCCTCTCACAGGCACGCATATTGACTTATTCTATATTGATCATTACCTTCACTGAGTTTTCAACCATGGCCACTACTAACCATTAGTATGCAATGCAAACCATATACCCATTAGCTGCTTTAATGGGCTAAGCAAACCAGATGAAGATAGTCGTTGTTCTCCTTGGTGACCTAGGTATTTATCTATCCTGGCATTTGAAACTGTAAGGATAAGATCCATTTAATGTCCATAGTTTTGAAGATGGGACAGCACCATTTTGTGGAATGTGTGGAACTCAATAAGATTCAGAAGGTGTCCTGCTTATCTACTGCATTTATATCTACCTCCAGTCAGCTGGTCTCAAACTGTCACTGCACCAAGATGATTGAGGCTGAGAAAGTGTGGTTGAAAATCCAACTCTTCTTTCCTTTAATCCAATGTAGGAACAAGTTATATTTGTCTACTTTCTATCATCTGTTATCCATTCTTTATCTTATACAAGTCCTGCAGCAAATGAGTTAACAGCAGGCGTGGGCTCACTGTGAACTTGCACACAGACAAATCAGTTAATTTTCACTGGAAGGAAGGGGCCTCAGCAAGACTCGCCAACCTGAGGAGGGTTATCTTAAGGAAATCAGTGTGGGTTGCACATTCTTTCGGAATAGCTTGAGAAAGAAGAACGGCATGAAGCTGGCATTGACTTTGCTGTCATGAAGCATCTTGTCAGCACATTGATCGCCAGATGGTGCTTACATTCCCCCAGCACAGTAACAGGCAGGCAACTGTTATCAGTATGTTTACTCTACCATGACCAATGCTGCTGAAGTCAAGGATAAATCTGATGATGACCTATGCTGCTTGATTGCTGTTGTACAAAAGGCAGACAAAATAATCATTCTGAGTGACTTTGGTGCTAGATTACTAGCATAGATCATTGAGAAAAAAAAAGACCTGGTGTTGGCAGTTCTTGCTGATAGTATGTGGTGAACCTGAGCTCTTAATCACGGCCATGGTTTTACACCTTCTCAGTTGCAACAGGATATGTCGGCTGTATGCCTGTTCTCTGCACTAGTATCTTCATGATGATATCTTCACTAGGTAGAGGGACAAACAGGATGAGCATGTAACAAAAAAAGCTGCATGATACTGACAGCTGGACTGACCACTGTTTTATCAATTCAAAGCTAAATATCATGTTCTTACATTTCCCCAGGGCATAAAGGTGCAGAAATGCATCCATGTCTGAGGTCTCAATCACGCAGTCACAAAAGAATCTTTCTCAGAGTAGCTTGAGTCACCCATATACAATGAAAATTGACACTTATTGAAAGTAGCCTTCTGGGACCTGGGGGACTCCGCTGCTCTAGAAGTCCTTGGCCGCACTGCTTCTAAGTATCAAGACTGGTCTGTTCAAACCAGTGAAGTGATTCAGAAGCTACTGGAGGTGAAATCTCACCTTTACAGGGTTATCTTCAATGATAAGCAATCACAATCCAGACAAGTTCTTACTGAAACATCCACAGGAATGTCCAATGCAAGTTTAGGGAGATACGAAGCATTTGGCTGAATCAGCAGCAGACAAGAATCAGTTATATACACGCATTTTCTGAAGTATTTATTGCAAGATCTCCTTGCTGAGAAGGAATTAAGTAAAAGAAGAGGTCAAGCAATTACTGATATGGTGTTTTTAGCCAGACAGCTTCAGGAGAAATGCCAAGAATAAGACATAGACCTCTACATTGCTTTTATTGACCTTGGCAGTCGTTTCACAAATAGCCATGAGGACTTTCAAGCAGAAATAGAGAAATTTGGCTGCTCTGATGAATTTATTACAACATGATGGTTCCATAATGAAATTTCTCATGTATCATCGGTCTGGAAATAAAGAGGAATTAAGCTGCTATCCAAACTGAAAGTCCATAGTTCAATGTCCTACCTACTCTGCTGTACACAATCAAACTTTGGAGTATGTGCCATCATTATGCCAAGGAAATAAATCACTTTCACTTAAGCTATGTTCAGAAGATTCTAAAAATCAGATGGCTGGCCAAAATACCAAACTGTGAGATATTATCCCAAATTTATCTGCTGTGTATCCATACCACATTGAGTCAATTACAACTGAGCAAAGTTGATCATGTAGCCAGAATGTCTGACACTCACTTACAACAGCAAATTTTCTATCGAGAGTTCGAGTCTCGAATGTGCACCCTTGGTGGGTAATATGATACTCGAAGGGCTTCAAACATAAGTTTTGAGATAAACTTTGCATCCTGGAGAAACTCACTCAAGATCGCTGCACCTCGTGTGATCAAACAAGAAAACTAGTGTGGCCTCTATCAAAAGCAAACAAGAGGAAATTCCAAATAAGTAATTCATCCAAAATGCAATTGTTTGCTCTATCTTGTCCTCTTTAAAGCTGAACTTTTTTTGCTACAGCTGAACCTTTGTCTCAAAGGATGAACAAGATCAAGAGCTTTAGCAGAAGGCATAGGCAAAATCTGGAATCATAATTTCAGTGACCTTCCCAACATTTGCTGAAGCTTTTGTGGTTCTACCACTATGAGCAGGAGAATCTCTGAATAAACTAAACCTCCTGATGGAGTTCAACCTGGATAAATGCAAAGTGATGCAATTTGGAAGGTTGAACTTGAATGCTGAATATAGGATTCTTGGAAGTGTGGAGGAACAGAGTGATCTTGGTGTTTAAGTTCATAGATCCCTCAAAGTTGCCACCCAAGTGGATAGGGTTGTTAAGAAAGCAGATGGTGTTTTGGCTTTAATTAACAGCGGGATCGAGTTTAAGAGCCACGAGGTTTTGCTATAATTCTATAAGACCTTTGTGAGATCACACCTGGAATATTGTGTCCCGTTCTGGTTGCCCTATCATAGGAAAGATACAGAGGCATTGGAGAGGGTGCAAAGAAAGTTTACCAGGAAGTTGCCTGGACTGGAGGGCTTGTCTTATAAAGAGAGGTTCACTAAGCTTGGATGTTTGTGGGTGGCATGGTGGCATAGTGGTTAGCACTGCTACCTCACAGCACCAGAGACCTGGGTTCAATTCCCGCCTCAGGTGACTGACTGTGTGGAGTTTGCACATTCGCCCCGTGTCTGTGTGGGTTCCCTTCGGGTGCTCTGGTTTCCTCCCACAGTCCAAAATTGTTCAGGTTAGGTGAATTGGCTATGCTAAATTACCCGTAGCATTAGGGGAATGGGGGCGGGTTGGGCCGAAGGGCCTGTTTTCACACTGTAAGTAATCTAAGCTCAGACTTTTCTCTCTGGAGAGAAGGAAGAAGAGAGATGACTGGTACAAGATAATGAGAGGCATGGATAGAGTCAATAGCTAGAGACTTTGCCCCAGGGCAGGATTCACTGGCATGAGGGGTCATAGTTTTAAGATATTAGGAGGAAGTTAAAGAGGTGACATCAGAGGTAGATTCTTTACGCAGAAAGTTATGAACGCATAGAATGCGTTACCAGTGGTGGTGGTGGTGGTGGAAGCAGAGTCATTAAGGACATTTAAGTGACTGTTGGACATGCACATGGACAGCAGTGAATTGAGGGGTGCATAGGATAGGTTATTTTATTTTAGATATGGAATAATCTTCAGCACAACATCGTGGGCCAAAGGACCTGTTCTGTGCTTTTCTAAGTTCTATGTTCTCATATTTCCATTTATACCACCAGTATGCAAAATGTTTTTGATGTGGTCCAAATATTTTGTTAAATTACTGAGGGGGTTTGAAGAATGTGACAACCTATGAGTTATTTTGGAAGATCTAAATAAGTTGCAGTCAGTATTTCATACACTTATGTTTGCATTGGTTTCTCTAAAAGGGAGTGATTCATCTGATGCTATCAAAATGTTAATTATATGGGATTTGTAATGGCCTTGGTAATTATAAAATTATCTGCTTGACGTATAACTTGCTGAGCCTTGACTGCAAATGAAAAATAATGTCAGTCTATTCAAAAACAGTAATATTTCCTAAATATCTATATTTTACTTCCCAAATGTCACAACATTGGGATATTTGAAGGTAGCTAAAATGGGAAAAGATGCTTTATATATTTGATCCGGTTGCTTTCATATAACACACAAAAAATTGTGCAGTTTCTTAGAGTTCCATTTTCATCACTTCTTGATTTATAAAGTTTTTACTTTCAGTCTTGGTTTGTTACGAAAATGAAATGAATAAATTGACCATAACTTAATATCTAGAGTAATAGCTTTGCTTGGGTAAGAGTTCATTTCTGCATTTAAATGATTCAGAAATATTTTAGATCAATAATAAATATTAAGGTCTTGCAATGATAACTTGTGATAATATGCAAGTTTTTTGAGCTTTATGCAATTATGCTTCAATAAAAAAAAATTAGAGAGGCATAGCATTTGAGATCGTGTTGCTGGAAAAGCCCAGCAGGTCAGGCAGCATCCGAGGAGCAGGAGAATCGATGTTTTGGGCATAACCACTTCATCAGGAATGAGACTTGTAGGCCAAGGAGGCAGAGAGATAAATGTGAGGCGGGGTGGGGCTAGGAGGAAGATAGCTGAGAATGTGATAGGTAGATGAAGTGTGGGGGGGGGGGGGGGTGGTGGTGGATGTGTGAAAGTAATAGGTCAGAGAGGAGATGGACCTGATAGGTGAAAAGGAAGGAAGATGGACAGGGAGGACCACCAGTCAAGGGGGCTGTGCTGAGTTGGAGGCTTGGGACTGGGATGAGGTGGGGGAAGGGGAAATGACAAAACTTGTGAACTCTATAGATCCCGTGTGGTTGCAGGGTTCCAAGGCAGAAGATGAGATGTTCTTCCTCCAGGCTTCGGGTGGTAAGGGTTTGGCAATTAAGGAAGCCCAGGACCTGCATGTCCTTGGTGGAGTGGGAGGAGGTGTTACAATGTTCCGAGATGGGGCAGTGGGGTTGGTTGGTGCAGGTCTCCCAGAGATGCTTTCTGAAATGATCCACAAATTGCTCTCCTGTCTCCCTGATATAGAGGAGACCACATTGGGTGCAATGGATCCAGTAGATAACGTGTGTGGAGGTACACATAAATTTCTGTTGAATGTGGAAAGATCCTTTGGGATAGATGTGTAGCTGCCACGATGAAGGTTTCCAACCCTTCTGTTTCTTCCTCTCACGCTGACCCAACCAGTACCCTTCCACTGACACTCTCATTTGCCTGGTGGAACTGGTCCTCACTCTCAACAACTTCTCCTTCCAATCCTCCCACTTCCTCTAAATCAAAGAGGCAGCCTTGGGTACCCACATGGGCCCCAGCTATACCTGTCTCTTCGTCGGCCAAGTGGAATAGTCCATCTTCCGCAGCTACATCAACATTTCCCACCTACCTTTTCCTCCGTTACATTGATGATTGTATTGAGGATTGGAAGGAGAAGTTGTTGAGGTGATGTCAAAAAGCTAGTCCTTTTTATTTTTCTAAAAGCTGTTCCTTGGTCCAAGGACACTCTGTTTTTGATTTTTTCGGAGGGGCAAAAAAACATGCCGCCTCCAATCAGTTTGGTTTGGTACAAAGATGAAAAGGATTTTAAGAGGCCTTTTATGTAAACAGATGAGATTTCAGGCCAAAGTGGTCATGCTTTAGAAGTGACCTGTATAAAGAAAGGGCAGTGGTCAGCCCCCTAGCTAGCTGAGCTGAGCAGATTTAGTTCCGTTTGAACTGGAAAGTTCAACAGGGAGCTGTGTAGAAATTCTCTCTCTTTTCTATCCTTGAAATTCAATCTGTAAGCATGTGTTCCATTTATACCGAGTTTTAAAGGAAGTTTACTTATTGTGACTGCTGTGTGTATTCGGAACAGCATAATTAAGTTTAACTGGATAGGCTGTGTTCTGTAGGGGTTCTTCATGTAGAGGTTCTTTGTGTTTCATTGTGTAATTTTGTGAATTTTTTTTTGACTGCTTTAAAATCTAGTAGTCAACCTAGCTATCTAACTCCAAGTAATTTTCACTGTATGCTTACCAAAACAAAATTGCAAAGTTAGGTCTAGGGCTGCCTGCTTAAGAATGTTTTGAGTGTTCTGGCCTAGTTCATAACAGTGAGGACAAGTTCAGCCAGGTAAATGAGAGTGTCAGTGGAAGGGTACTGGTTGGGTCAGCGTGTGAGGAAGAAACAGAAGGGTTGGAAACCTTCATCGTGGCAGCTACACATCTATCCCAAAGGATCTTTCCACATTTTACAGCAATCTATCTCTACTTCCACGCACGTTATCTACTGTATCCGCTGCATGCGATGTGGTCTCTCTACATGGAGGTGACAGGATGCCAACCTGCATATTGTTTCAGAGAGCATCTCTGGGACACCTGCACCAATGAACCCCACTGCCCCATGGTGGAACATTTTAACTCCTCCTCCCACTCCACCAATGGCATGCAGGTCCTTGACCTCCTCTTTCGGCAAACCCTTACCTGCCGTTGCCTGGAGGAACAACGTCTTATATTATGCCTTGGGACCCTGTAACCACACAGGATCAATGTGGATTTAACCAGTTTCCTCATTTCCCCACCCCCCCCACCTGACCCCAGTCCCAAACCTCCAACTTGGCACCACCCCTTGACTGGCCCTACCTGTCCATCTTCCTTCCTTTCCACCTATCTGCTCCAACCTCGCCTGTGATGTGTCACTTCCACCTGCACCTTCATCTATCTATTATATTCCCAGCTACCTTCCTCCCAGCCCCACCCCCCTCCCATTTATCTCTCAGCCCACTTGGCCCACAAAACCTCATTCCTGATGGATAGCTTATGTTCGATACATCAATTCTCCTGCTCCTCAAGTGTTGCCTGACCTGCTGTGCTTTTCTAACACCACACTCTCGACTCTGATCTCCAGCATCTGAGTCCTCACTTTATCCTAGAGACACGGTATTACCAATTTCCACACTATAAGCTATAGCACTGCATGCACCATGATCATCCACAACTCAAGATCTAAATTATTCTACATTATATTAAATGTAGGTACAAAATACAGGTATTCTATGAATTAGAAGATGTACTAGTCTACGAACACTGATAAAACTTCCAAGAAGTTTTAAATCTGCTGACCATTTAGAACATAACATGCAAATACTATGTTAGTGGAATTAAATTCCTTTCTTAAAATTGGTTGAGAATTATGACTTCTATAATTGTTATGGGATCTCAAACTAGAAATCAGTTTGTATTCTGTGAAAACATGATAACCTTTGTGATGTGAAAGCATAAGCTTAAAATGTGAGTGGTAAGGGAAGTAATGTTGTTAGGTTGTAGGTTTATGCAATATTTGATCATTTGTATTCATGAAAATGTCAAGCAAACTTAAGTACAGCCATGAATTGGTGAATTTAGAAATTCTGCTGGGGAATGTGTAAACTGTATTTCCTTAGAGGAAGAGTTGAGATATATGTTGTCCAAGAAATTGACATTTTTAAACATCCCCTTTGATGTATTATCTAACTTTTTTTTAGGATGCTGCAAATTCCTTTGAGTTCAAAAATGATAGGAGAGCAGCAGATTCATTTGTTATGTTGTCAACAGCTCAAGCAAAGATGAAGTCATTATAGCCCCACTCTTGTTAGAGGGAGATGACTGGTGGTCATCACACCTCAAACAAGGCAAGAGATTGAGTAGGAGAATCCTTGATGGTAACTTCAGCTGGTGTGAGAATCAAACCCCATGCTGTTGATATCACTGTATATTGAAAACCAGCCATCCAGTCTACTGAGCTAATTGATCAGCAACTAATTTAAACTAAGCACTACACAAGTTCTTTTAGAAATTTGCAAAGAAACCATCTTAAAGCTTTCCCTTTCATGCCATTCAACAATTCATTGATTCAGCAACATAAAACATTGAACAGAATGAATGATTTTGAAAAAGCTTAGCCTAAAATGCAACATCTCTACTTAGTTCCAGCTGTGATATAATGTGACCAGTTGCAGAGGAAATGTCTCTGCGCTTTCCTCTGGTCCAGATTTTTAAACATATTTTCCAATTTCACTGCTTGAACAGTAAACCAGTTGAGCATATCTCCAACTAGGGTACAACTTACTTAATTTTCATAATGAAGTTTAGCGAGTTTGATATTGGATGGATATCTGATACTAAGGTAATATTTGTACAGGCAGATCTTATAGGCATCTGAGCTACAGGATTGTGGTGAGGTCCGGGGTGCGGTTTGTGACAGAAGTGAATGAGAACTCTGGTAAGGCCCATCTTGACATTGGGACTACCTCGCATCATCTTTTATGCTTTTGACAATGGCATGGTAAATTTCTTGCGAGGCAATGATGAATAACAATTAAAGTGGATTCTTGCTTGTTAAACTCCTTGATAACAGCACACAAAGGTTCCAGACATGCTAGACATCGAGAAATCTTAGCTGCACTGGCAACTATCATTGTAGTGCTGCAGAAAGGACACTATGTGGTCCAGGGCATGTCCCCAGCTTATGGAATGGATCAAACTGTATCTCTAGCCTATTCACTTTCCCTCAGAGCACTCCCTCACTCTGAGCTTACTTGGAAGGTCAAGCTCACTTGCCTTGCATTCCCTTTTTGTGCTTTGCCCCCTGGAGTTGGACATGAGAGATGATTTTGCGAGGGGTACGTAGTTCATGAGGTGAGTTTAGTAAGATGAAGCAATACAATTTGAGAGGCCTTGCAGCAGAAATCCCTTCAGAAATCTCAGTGCAACTCAGACTTTGTCAAATGTTATATATTATAGCCTTATATCTTCCTCTTTAACTTGTAAAAGAAACTCATTTTAATCCTTTTATTTACATAACAAAATAAGTTTCTAATTCAACACATCTCAAGTTTTATTCTATACCAGCAGCGTCCACTGGAGTACTTAATCATTTAAGATTGATTAAAGGTAATTAAAAGATCGCACTTTGAAAGGCTGGTAATTGTACTGTGCTAGAAAGATGGATGAGGGTGGAGTTCCTGGTTATTAGATTGTAATTGATTATATATATATATGTTATAGCATTGATTGGGAAGTTATGAAATACTACATCCCAATTAAGATTGTTTCACGTATTCTAGAGTAATGTGCTGAGAAAAGAAAGGCCACAAAATCTGGTTCCTAAGTACTCAAGTTTTCCATGTGGTGAGTGCTAATATTCATTCAGAATGTTGCATGGGATAACACTTCTGGTGTGAGCCAGAAGAGATATCATTTTGGTGAGAACGTTTAACATACCATACAAACACGTGTAAAAGTTGATCTCATGTAAAAGTCAATCTCTTATTTACAGCTAAAAATGTTGTATTTTCCATATATCTCATGTAAAGGTCAACCCTATTATATCACATTATGAACCTCACAGAAAGGAAACTGCATATGCCCACTAACCCACTTAAAAGAAATCATATTATTCATTCATACCGGTAACTCTACTCATCACTCTTTATTTAGTATATTGCGTCTCTACTCATTCATTCATTCATTCATTCTTTCATAACTCTACTTAGCCCACATGGTTTACTGTAACACGTTTGATTCATTCATTCATTCATTCAGACCAGTGCTAAGTCTATCGGTATTTATTGCACTTTACATCCAAAAGTTAATGTCGTTAAAAAATTAATCATTTTAACTGTGCATTTATATCTGAATACAGGTGAGATATATTAGCTACATATAATTCTTTAATTCTTTAACAATTTCTTAATGTTGCTGAGGTTCATTGCATACGGGAGTAAATGGGAGGGAAACCATAAGACCATAAGACATAGGAGTGGAAGTAAGGCCAATCGGCCCATCGAGTTCACTCCGCCATTCAATTATGGCTGATGGGTATTTCAACTCCACTTACCACAGGGTGCAGTTTGGTTCCAAACTTCTCCCAGTGTAGGTTTGAGCTAAAATCCTAATCATTCAAAGTACTGGACCAAAACCCTGGACTTTCCACAACTTTTAAAAGTAAAAAGGCAGCTGGGTATGCTCTGGGAAAAAAATGCACAGATATAACTGCCAGGAACCATTGTTCAGCCTGAAACTCCAATTCAAACCTCAACCCTAAAAGAACAATTCACCAGGCCAAACACTCTAGACTGAAACTACCTTTTCCTCTTTGGGCTACCCCAACCCAGACATTACGGGACCTATACAGATACAGAACGTTGACTTCTGCACCTTCTGATGCTGCCTGGCTTTTTGTGTTCTTCCAGCCTCCTGCCTGTCTACTATGCAACTAACAAGACATTCAACTATAATGAATATTCATGCACAGTGATACCAGACATTCTTCTTAATCAAAATACATTCACACCTACTCGTAACTGTCAGGAAACCAACTGACCTCAGAAGAGTGACCAGTAACACAATAGCAAATGCGGATTTGGCGAAGAGGCAACAGGCCCACAATTAGTATAATTGCAGGCCCGCAGGCCTGAATCTGACCAGAGAGAGCTATCCCTGCAGCAATCACTAGGAGAAGAATCCCATAGAGCTACCGCTCCAAACACTATTCCCCACTGCTATCTCCAGAAGAGGCATCTGAGAATGCAATTCTCCCTGAGAACTATCTACATAGCTATCCTGGAGAAACGATCCCGACAGCAATTCTGAAATCTACCAACACAGGCCTGTTCTGTACCAGGGGACCAAACAGCAACCAACCACGACCAGCAGATCTGAGAACTGACGACCTCCACAAACCAACTAGGCGAAAGTGCAGACTGCAGATGCTGGAGATTAGAGATGAGAGTGTGTTGCTGGAAAAGCACAGCAGGGCAGGCAACATCCAAGGAGCAGGAGAAACAATGTTTCATCAGGAAATTATGAAGCGCTTTTGCCAGAAACGTCGATTTTCCTGCTCCTTAGCTGCTGCCTGACCTGCTGTGCTTTTCCAGTGCCACAACCTCCAAAACCCCCCCGGCCCAACCAACACCACAATGCCTCAGATACATTTTGATGTGAAATCCGTTCCTGCAAAAACTACCAGAAAGTAAGGTAAACCAAGGACTCACCTGATAAACCCAATACATGTCAGATCGCACCAGCTGACTCAACCCAGACTGAAGGTCTGCACTGTCTGAAGTCTTTATCAAGGTACCAGATCCGGCAAGTAGGAACAGCTTCAAAATTGGGAGTTCTCCCCAGCAGTGAGGTTAATTCCCGAGACCCCGTTTCCAACCTAGCGAGCAGGGAGGCGAGGTGGGGTGGGGTGATGACAGTGCAGGGAACCCAAGGGTAGGAAGCCTAAAGGAAGTGTCTGTGATTGAAACTGCTGTTTAACTCCTAATAGTGTTTAAGCTGTGTTCAATTTAATATCCAATTACTGCCCTCTGTATAGATAATTGTGTTAATTTCACAATTTGCCTTTATTTCTTGTATTATATTTAACTTTTGTATTTAAACAAACCTAGCGGTTATTTTGCCCCGAAACACCTGTCTACTGACATCTACATTTCACATTCCTAAATAAATCCTGTGTGAACCAGAGATCTGAGGGTCATAGAGTCATAGAGTCAAAGAGATGTACAGACCCTTCGGTCCAATTCGCCCATGCCGACCTGATATCCCAAATCAATCTAGTCCCATCTGCCAGCACATGGTCCATATCCCTCCAAACCCTTCCTATTTATATACCCATTATATACTCAGATGCCTTTTAAATGTTGCAATTGTACCAGCCTCCATCATTTCCTCTGGCAGTTCATTCCATACACGTACCACTGTCTGCATGAAAAAGTTGCCCTTTGGTCTCTTTTATATCTTTCCCCTCTCACCCTAATCCTATGCCCTTTAGTTCTGAACTCCCCCACCCAGGGAAAAGACTTTGTCTATTTATCCTATCCATGCCCCTCATGATTTTATAAACCTCTGTAAGATCATCCCTCAATCTCCAACGCTCCAGGGAAAACAACCCCAGCCTGTTGAACCTCTCCCTATAGCTCAAATCCTCCAACCCTGGGCACCATCCTTGTAACTCTTTTCTGAACCCTATCAAGTTTCAATATAAACCACCTAAAAATCAGCAAATTACTGATTGCAAACCAGAAACCCTACACTATCTGAACTTCATCATGGAACAACTTGTCAGGAGTTCATGCTTCACTGAGGATTTCAGCATTAGCATTTACCATTTGCTGCAGTTACAATTGTAGCCCTATGGCACAGTGAGGATGACATTGCCAGTGATTGTGAATAGACCCTTAGCCAGATTATTTGTGTAATTGAATCCTTCCAGTTTAGGGCAGGTTTTTTTTAACATATTCCAGTTTGCCATCCAATGTCACCTGAATAGTGTCACTGAAGTTCTGTATTCCTAAAGTGTTGTGTTTGTTTCATTCTTTCTTGCCAAAGGGAAACAGTAAGTGAGCGCCCAGTTTCTTAAGAATATTAGGCTGCCCTACTAGTAGGGTTTGTTTGACTGCATAGGTTTCACTTTGTGAACTCTGTAAGCTAATTTCAAGTTGTATCATGCAGAAAGGGATTCCATTTACCCAACATTCAGATAGTGTGTGGCCATATGCAGCATATTCTGCCTGTCAATACCCTGTACCCCCTTATCTTGGGATCAGTGGTGATGCCTTCATTATGTAGCAGTCACCTGTGTAATCTATATTGGAGCAACAATGGCATACCGCAGCAACTTGCCTTTCATTAGATGACTGCTGCCAACAAAATCATGAAACAAAGAATAGTCTTTGTCAGCAAGTACCTATGCCATGTACTGGAGTGTAGGTACTTGCTGACAAAGGCTATTCTTTGTTTCATGATTTCGTTAGCAGCAGTCATATAATGAAAGGCAAGTTGCTGCATTAAATGATAGGAATTACTGTCATCCTTAAGAAGTTCCATTGCTTAGATCTCTCTGGGGTAGCCCTGCAAAGTACTTGTCTAAAATATGTGGGGTGACAGTATCTGAGCTGGTGGCTAAGTGTGAGGTTGAGTGACTGTATTTTGTCTTCGTCACTGTCTTCTTGGTCTACCATTTCTTTCCCTTGCACCATTGTCTAACCATGTGGCAGATATTGAGTATCTGACAGAAGAAAGGAATAAATACATATTTGTGATGTGGGGTTAGGCCTTGGGGAAACCACAGATGTGTTCTTGCATTACCTATAGCTTGAAAATCAGAAAAGGATATGAAAAAGCATGTGAAAGAAATAGGTTTTGTAAAGAAGAACTGAGTATGAGCATATCAGTCATGGCCACTCCGATGATGGTCACTGCCTTCTATGCTTGTCCCCCATTGTTTAGAAACTGCTGTCTCTCTTCATGTGTCATTTTGGCCTGCAAGAGAAGGGAAAAATTTCTCATTGAGTGTGGTGGAATTCAGCTGCCTTGTATAGTCATCATGGTTAAATAGGTGACTACATATACAAGTTTTGAGATGTGGAAGTTAGGCTTACAGCAGTGCTAAGTGTATGAGGATTTGATAAAGCTATGAATGTTATATATTGGTTGTTACTGTTACAGCTTATTGGTAGGTATGCAATGTGGATGTGATCCATTATGTAGTTAATGAGGCTAATGGCATAGTTGTTGGAATTTAGCATTGGAAATATTCATGAAAGGTTATTGAACATGTGCCACTGCTTGCAGGTGCTCAGTTAGATACTTGATTTTCGTTGTTGCAGCATTGCCTTTGCACAATTATTCTGGAGAGCCCCATAGTTTTCTGATTGTAGAATACCTCTCACCATCTTTTCTCATCTAAGTCTAGTTGTCTCCCTTGTTTCACTATTGTTCAGTGTTTCATTTGCTCACACTCCTTTCTGCAGCCAGTTCCTGTATCTACTCCAATCACAATGTACCTCCATAATTGGGCTAGGCTGGCTTTAAGAACTACAGGCTAACTTTACATACTGCAAGCATTGCATGGTGTTCAGCCACTCATGACCATGTTTAGCACAGGCTGCAAGAAGCTAGAAACTTGGCAGCCAATACAAGATTAACATACTGCTTGTATTGGAAGTAATGGACATGAATCAATAATATATTTTGATACAAGCATCTGCATTCTGTACAAATAGTGATGATGTGATCTCCTAGCAGTATAGTGTTTTCCACGATTTGTTCCATGCCTTTATTCTGTTAGTGTGCTTTGGACTCAGTTATCCCTTGTGTTATGTTACATTCTAATGAAACAGTGAGACTTGTGCCTCTTTTGGTTTGATTGAACTGGTAGTTCATTGAAGAATAGCTTTATAGAAGTATCAAGAGTAAAATGGAAGTAAAGCACATTTGCATAATGTCAGTGGGTTCATGCATTTTAGAATTACCTTCAGCTTGCATATGAGATCATAACTTATTGACACTATGTTGATATAATTGACAAATTCCTTTATTGATCTAAAAATGTCCTTTAGATCTGTAGTTAAATATTAGGTTAATATTTATTCCTTCAACCTGTTGGGCCTAGATTTGAATGAAGTCGAGATCAATGGAATAATTTTTTATTTTTACTTGTTATAAGGATCTAACCAGGTATCAGTCTAAGTTCTCTCAACTCAGGGACTTGTAAGCAATGTCCTATAAAACCTGTCTACAGATTTCAGCAAATTAACAATCTAACTTAGTAAAAGCAACAGCGTTGTCACTATGATAAATGGGAGTTGCTCATTTGTGGTTAAATTTGAGACACATTTGGATTTTCTTTCAGCAAAGAGGAGTTTGAAATTACACTGTGGGATAGTTGGTTATGTGTATTTAACCTTTGCCTTAGACTTTTATCTCTGCACTTTAACTGGGATGCCACCTTGTAAGAAGGAAACGGGTTGAGTAAAAAACATGATCAGTGTGAGGGAGACTTTGCCTGATTGAGATATTATATCCAGTAATTTGGTTTGAAGTGGAAATTCAACTGGTAAATCCTTTTCAAGTTATATCTTTGAGTAAAATTCAGATTCAGACCTAGAACGGATAGCCTTTAAGCAGCTTAAAATAGCTTTATCCAACAAGTAGTTGTTTGATAGTGGCAGTTATCTGTCAAACAGCTAAAATCCCTTGCTTGAATAAGGTGCTGATTACTGTAGTAGGAGGTAAAGCTAAAAAGTGATTCATCAAAACTCTACATAAGAAAAAGATTTTTAAAGTTCATGGTAAGAAAAGAGCATGGTCATTGTGAAGGAGACTGCCTGAGTGAGGATATCTGGGAATTTGGGAATTCCAAGTGTGAATTTGGTGCAGAGGAGGAAACAAATGCTTTAAGTAAGGTTTACTGTGATAAGTAAGATTGCAGACTGTGAAGTCAGTGGGAGACATTAAAAGGTATGGATCTAGATGCCCATCTGCAGTGAGACCATCAACAGTGTAACATCAACAAGGCGTAAGTGCAGGGAAAGCAGCTGATTCATTTATAGGATTGACAATTTATAGGATTCTACTCTTTTAATGGAAAAACAAGATCTTCAGTGTTTTAGAGCTTTAGACTTTTTATTCTCTTTTTTGTCTTAATTGCTTGTTAAGTATAGACTTGATACTGGTGTAAAAAGTCATAACTAAATGTAAATAGCAGAGGATTTTTGAAGTGTGAATAGTAGGGAAATCAGGGTAATCATTAAACATGGTAGAGCAGGTGATAAGCTGCAACAGCAACATGTGAAAGCTGCTGATACCAATGTGATGCAGGGGTAACATATCTACAGTAAATGTTTGCAGCTTGAAGAAGTTCAGATCACTGCTGAGGAATTGCAGATATTGCATCAATCAGTGAGGAGGAACGTTATCTGGACACTTTGCTCTAGGAGCTGGTAACACTGCATATATTAGATCACTCAAATTTATTCTGTGTAACTGAAGGTGAGGACCCAGGCATAACATTTGGGGAATCTTAGCCCTTGCAATTAACCAACGGTTATGAGATTCTTGCAAACTATGTGGATGAGAGTTGGAACTGCAGAGCAGATGAGCACACCATGGTACAGGGAGCCATTCAAGTGAGGGGAGGATATAGAAATAGAATAGAAGTATAGAATGTTTAGCAATTAAATAACATTCTCTGCAAATATGACAGTGAGTTTCAAAGGTTGTGTTTCTTAACTAATATATTAAGGCCATTTTCTCAGAGCTGGAGAGGAACTTGGAGTGGGAGGGGAGGGATCCTGTTCTAGTAATCTACATTGGTACTAAGACATAATAGGACTGTAAAGAAGTTCTGCTGAAAGAATGCAAATAGTTAGGTGATAGATTAGAGAGCAGAGTCAGCAAGGTGATAATCTCAGGCTTACATAATGAACTGGGCAAAATGGCTTTGGGGAAATAAAGTCAAGGAATTCAATGCATGGCATTTAGAGATAGATACTGGAGGAATGCATTTCAGTCTTTGGAGCACTTGCACCAATATTGGGGTAGAAAAGACTTGTTCCAGTGGGAAAGGCTTCACATTTTCTCCCACAATCCAAACATGTGCCATTTAGATGAGTTGGCTATGCTAAATTGCCCATAATGTTCAGGGATGTGTAGATTAGGTGCTTTAGTCAGGGGAAATTTAGAATAATAGGTTCGGGGAATGGATCTGGGTGGGTTATTTCTCGAAGGGTCAGTGTGGACTTGTTGGGCTGAAGCACCTGTTTCCACACTGAATGGATTCTGTGGACTTGAACAATGCTGGGCCCACTGTCCTAGTGAATCAATATTTCTATTTCTTCTCTTAAGTATGAAAAACAGGAATTTTTAAGAACTAATTAACACCAATTTGTGCAATGAATCCTCATCACCATTCATCAAGTTGTATGGGCCACCAAAATGTTGATTGCTGTCACTAGTCTCTTACTAGGTCTGCTTGATCTAGTGCAGTAGGAGAAAATTACTCAATAGTGTAACGCGAAGAGGCTGCTGTCTTAAACTGAATATAATTTATTGCATTATAGCAATCTGGTACAAATTACATTGGTATGACAGATTTTATTCCAAAGTCTATTTCTTGAGATCCAGAGCTGGCCCTCTGGCCAAGTCAAATAATGAAAAAGCACAGCTGGTCAGGCAGCATCCGAGGAGCAGAAGAGTCGATGTTTTGAGCATAAGTTCTTCATCAATTCTATTACTCCTCCGATGCTGCCTGACTGGCTGTGCTTTTCCAGCACCACATTATTTGACTCTGATCTCCAGCATCTGCAGTACTCACTTTCGCCTTGGCCAAGTCCAAAAGACATCATCATATTGAGTGTTGCTGAATGCCTTCTTCAGCATTAACCCTTTAAGAACCTCAGATCTGAACAGCACAACTACTTTTATTAATTAATTGTGATTGAACAATAAATCTCTTTGGACAATTATTCAAAGCTGAATTAGTTAAGGAAACAACTTTTGGTCTTTTTCTTCTGTTGTTTCTCAGCCATTAGAAACCCCAGTCTTGGTGATTCTGGTTTCTGTATGCCATGAAGTTCTTAAATTGTTGAAACAGGTCTTCCACTGTTGTGGCTTTATTATCTGTGTTTCTCTGGCTGGTCCAGTTTCCTCCCACAATCCAGGTTAGGTGGATTGGCTAAGCCAAAAATTGCAATGTGATGTCCAAAGTTGTGAAGTTAGCTGGATTAGCCATGGTAAAAACCAGATGTGATGTTACGAGGATGGGGTGGAAGGGATGGATGTGGGTGGGGATGCTCTTCGCAGGGTCAGTGCAGACTCGATGAGCTGAATGGCCTCTCTCTGTGCTGAAGGAGTTCTATGACTTTGTAGCAAGAGCTGTTTAATAGGCTTATGTATTTAGTCTTAAGATGAATAGATCGGAAATTTCATGGTAGCATTAGAGCTGAAAAGGAGATTTCCCATTGTACATTTGATTACAAAAGTAGTCACTGCATTTTTATCAGATACTAAACACTTCAGCAGTAAGGACCCCCATCTAGCTGGCAGTTCAAATCAATGAAACAATTCTTGATAGAGCTCTTCATTAGTAGGTGTTCTAGTATAGTAATAATTCTGGATTAGTGGTGCTGGAAGAGCACAGCAGTTCAGGCAGCATCCAAGGTGCAGCGAAATCGACGTTTCGGGCAAAAGCCCTTCATCAGGAATAAAGCTTTATTCCTGATGAAGGGCTTTTGCCCGAAATATCGATTTCGCTGCACTTTGGATGCTGCCTGAACTGCTGTGCTCTTCCAGCACCACTAATCCAGAATCTGGTTTCCAGCATCTGCAGTTATTGTTTTTACCCATAATAGTAATAAGTCTACTCTAACACATCTTGCAATATTCTGCTTTGTTTACATTCATAGCTCTGTCTGATCTTACTTGATCCAAGACTTGTAAAATGGATGTGCAATATTTCCCACCTTTTATTCAGAAAAAAAAGAAAATTAACTTGATGCTACTAGGTTTTTTTAATGTTGGTAGCCTCACACTCAGCATGTTTGGAATTATTCCTATTTACTTTCTTTCATTGTTGGTGATGGGTTTCAGATCAAACTTAGGAATGGTTTGGAAATCAAAACCAGGGTTACTTGTTCAAAGAGAAAGTTACAAACACTGAAGAAGTGAAATAAAAAGAGGCAACGTGACACACACCTAGTCAATAGCATGTGGAAAGGCAGCAGATAAGCCAGGATTTGGGTGCGCACTTTTCATTGATATGAACTTATGATTTTGTCATTTATGCTCAGCGTTATACCTTGCACTGTATGGGGTGAAGCATTCAGTCAGCAGAAACAAGAAATAGCTGTCGAGTCATATTAATTTACTTCTCTTTGTGTTATCAAATCATCTATCTTATTACTAATTCTGCGTGCATTCAGATAATTCAGATTTTTAAAACCATCCCTTCCACTGATACCTCTTTAAAGCCTTAACTACAACCATTGGAACAGCTCTCTCTTTCTCCCAGTCATGATGCCAATACCCCATAAATCAGAACCTATTTCTTCCACAAAAAAACTCTGAGTCACATATTTACCCCTCTAATCTTATTTACCTTATGCCAGTTTACATGGCTCAGGGAATAATCCAGAAATTAGAACCTTTGTGATTCTGCTTTTTGAATCAGCCCCATTGTACTCATAAATCATCTACAGAACCTCATTAGTGTGTTGCTGGTATCTACATGGACCGTGACAACTGATTCCTTACCTTTCCAGGTCAAGTTCCTCTTCAGCCCAGAAGAGATGCCCTGAATTTAGGCATCAGGTAGACAAAACTGTCTTCAGGACTTTGTCTTTGCCGCAAAAAACAGGGTCTTTTCTGCTAGCTGTGCTATATCCTAGTCCTAAAATGTTTCTCTTTTCTCCCCCAGCTTGAATGGTGATCTGTAGCTTATTTCTCTGGTCAGATCATTCACCCTTCCTGGTGTCTATGCCCCCATCAACACTGGCTGCAAGAACTGTGTACCTGTTTGACAATGACACTGGCTGAGTTCCTTCCAAACCTAAATCCTGGATTCCCGTATCTGTCCCATGTGCAGTCACAGCCTCCTTTCTCTGACCTTGGAGCAAATTTGATGTAATAATCTCAGAGTGTGGCTGTGTCCTGAAACACAGTATCCAGGCACCTCTCTGATGTGTCAAAGTGTCTGCAGGCCAGACTTCAGCTCATCAACTCCATCCTGAACTTCCTCAAGCAGGAAACATTTTGCTGTGAATATGATCTCCATGGACAGCACTGGCATCAACCAACTCACACATTCTTAAGCGGCAACAGCCAGCCCACCAACGTCTAGTCTATTTAGTTTGGACATTAAAGATTTTAAAAATGAATTTTTAACAGTAATTTTCAGCTGCAATAACATCTCCTGATTTAAAAATTTTGGCCAACCAAATAAAATATGGAAAAAATATCCATTAATCACCTTCCCCTGCTTTCCTGTGATATTGCCCGTTGGTAAAAATACTTTGAAATGACTCCCAGCTACCAGTTTTTATCTCCTGTAGCTGCTGCCTTTCTCACACAGATTCTGTTTATGAAGCTGTTGTCCTCTTTATTCTGCTATCTCATGCTGTTTGAGAAGCTGCTAACCCAGCTCTCTCTCTCCTGCTCTTTATGGACCAGCTGTTTCTGCGCTCTCTCACACTGTTTCAGAAGTTCTGGATCCTCCTCCTTTGTCTGTCCTAACTTTAAATCATTGTACTGAGAATAATCCCAATAATGGTTAGCTTTGGAGTTCAAAGGCTTAGTGGTTCTACATTCAATATCTTAGGTCTTTATGAACACAAATATTCATGCCAGTCTGCCACATTTTATGTACTTTATGTAGCCCAACTATGTGACAGTTCACCTATTCCTGCAATATATGATTACACAATAGTTAAAATGTGACTGTACTTCAGGAGAAATTAATATAAATTTTTGCTTAATAATTTTAAATTATTAATGTTTCTCCTTTTCAACAAATTGTTTGACTAATAGCTAGCATATGATTAAGTGAAGTCCTTCTTTTCATTTGGTTTTCCCTAAAACTCGTAACATTAACAGTGAAGAAAACTAGAGAAGTGAACATAAATAATGGTTATTATGGAGATGTTAGTTATCAGTCTAAGTAACTAACGGTCAGCATCAATATTTGCTGAATTGCTTACTCCTGTTCTTGTGTTCATAAACAGAATGTGGGAGAAAATACTGGTGAGAGAAGTTTACAGCCCCATTAGTGGGAAGTTTATTGATGCGTATTGGTCAGAAAAGAAGAGTTTGTAATAAACAGAATTCACCAATTGTAAAGGACTTTAATCTTCAAAAATAGATGACAAATCAATTGAGAAAAGTAGTCTGGAAAACCAATTCGTGGAATCCAATTAAGACAACTTTTGAAACAATGTATTGTCGAACCAATCAGCAAAAAGGCCATTTTACATCATGTTTCACACAATTAAAATCAATTAATTGATTATTTAATGATCTCATTGTGAGAAATTCTTTTAGTAAAATCAAATTTGAAATTGAGTTGGCGACTGATATCCTAAAGTCTGAAATTATAATATTAAACTTAAATAAAGTATATTCACATAAGGGCTATGTTGCTCAGATAGTTTCAGAGATTAGTGTGAAAGGTATGAATTTTAGATAAAAAATAGTGAACATTAAGAAATATTTGATAGTTCTCAAAAAATCTACATTATTTGGGAAATGACAACTCTACGAGAGAAATGGTTCATCTATGTTGAACTCAATGTATTAAAAGTAGCCTTAGATTAAAGCTTCAGAGACTTCATCTGATCCTTTGGCTGTGGGATCTCTTGACCCTGCTATAATATGCTGTTGGTAGCTCAATTTTAGATATGTCTGGTGCTGTTCCTGTTAATAACCATGGTTGATCCTTGATGATAATGGTAGAGTGAGGGATACACTGAATGATGAATTTGTAGATTGTGCTGGAATTTACTCCTGCTGCTGTACAGCCTGTGGTATGTTATAGCTGCCCAGTGTTCAGTTGCTAGATTTGCTCTGAATTTATTTCATTTAGCACAGAGTAGCTTGACACTGCATGTTGAGAGTGTCATCATCACAAAGACAGATTTTTGTTTTCATAAGGCCTGTACTGTGATTACTCTGCTCAGTGCAATCAGGGACAATTGCATCAACAACAGGTTGAGGCTCCCCCCCCGGTTTATTCTGCCACTGGGGTAGCAGGGTGTCACAGCGGCTCAAAGGTTAGCACTGCTGCTTCACAGTGCCAGGGATTCGGGTTGAATTCTACCATCAGGCAGCCGTCTGCAGATTTTCCCCATGTCTGCTTGGGTTTCCTCCAGATGCTTTGGTCTCACAGTCCAAAAATGTGTAGGTTGGGTGGATTGGCCACACTAAGTGACTCTGAGTATCCAGGAATGTGCAGGCTAAGTGGGTTAGCCATGCAGGGTTATGGAATAGAGGGGTGGGTCTGGGTGGGATACTCTTCAGATGGTCAGTGTGGACTCAGTGGGCAAAATGGCCTGCTCCCACACTGTAGAGATTCTATGACCACCTGCCAAAGAAATGGCTGATTTGGTCAGTCACTGTGCCACTGTCCTCAAATTTTTGCTGCTGTAAGGATTCCTGGCAACAGAAACCTTAACAAGTAATTGTTAAACTTGCAAATCAGGTTGGAATAAATCCATAACTCCCATTTCATTAATTATTTAAAATGCTGAACTGCCTTCCTGGAGCAGGTTCACTGCTAACCTCTTGCCCCACTTCAGTAAAATTTGGCAGTTTGAGAATTGGAGCTGTCTTTCTAATGCACTCAGAAATTTTGCCCCCTTCACTGCTCTGACACGGATCTTAAAGTCAGCTACTTCTGCATGATAAGGCTACACCCTTACCTTCCAAGAGGTTGGAAATGAAATGATTTGGGGAAGTGTATAGCAGCACGGATTCTATAGTAGTAGCAGCCAAAGTCCCAGAGGATTATGGGAGTATTCTTTCCTTGGAAGGAGATGATTAGTCATGACTTTAACCTGAGGATCACTACATTTCAGGCAGGGGTCAAGATTGAGAAGGTGGGACCTTCATGGTAACCTCAGCTATTGGTGGGAATTGAACCAGCACTGTTGGCATCATCCTGAATTGCAAATTAGCTGACTGGTCAGCTGACTGACCTAACCAACCTCCGCACAGGTTCGAATTGGATATATCAGAGAACAGAGCAGTTACTTTCACATAATCATTTGCTCTTGAATCTGCAAAGCGGAAAGACATTACGCAACTCATGCTATTTTCTTTAAACATGCATTGCTTTTATAATCTATTCAGCTTCATACTTCAGTAGTGATCCATCCCTAATGATCCATACATTGCAGAGAAAAATCCTGACCTTCAGACCCCTCATTCTACTACGTCTTTCTATAGAGTTCTATTTTCGGCATGGAACGTTATCCTTACCATATGAAAAGAGCAGAATTGCTAGCATAGCCACATAAATATATGTTATGTCAATTAAAAATACATCTATGTTAATTTATTCAAATACATGGAATTTGTCCTGGTTATTAGAGGACAACTTTAGACTGAGGGTAATAAAGTCATAAAATAATGCAGTTATATGGTTCACCAGAGAGAGAACAAGTGAAAGGATTAATGATATTCTATTTGAATTCATATTAACTTCTTTAGAGAACATTTTCACTGAAATGTTGAAACTATAATTAAAAGGATCGCTTCTAGTAGTTAACTTTTGAGTACAATTGACTTCTTTAAAATGCATACTCGAAACAATTATTCCTATAGACTATCAAATAAGGTTTTTACAATTATTACTATCAGTGGAAATATGAATGAGAATAACATAATTCAACAAATTAAATATGAGTTAATATATTTTATCTGGACTCTAATGATTGCTGAATAGTCTAACAAGATCCGTTTCATCTATTTGGAGCTTTGCAAATAAGTTTAATCTTAGAAATAAGGAGTCAAAATAGTATCTCAGTCCCACTGAAAGCTCATTTGAAGAAGGGTCTGTCTTATTCAATGTGATCTTCCTCTAGTTAGATCAAAGGAGCAAAGTAATCCTGATTTGTGGATTGGTCATGATAGCAATGCTACAACATTAACAATTTGCATTTATATAGCATTTTTAATATAATGACATCCCAAGATACTTTACAGAAAGGCAGTAAGAAATGGATGCTGAAGAGGGAGATTTATTTATTTGCTGAGCAGGGGTAAGTTGCTGGCCAGGCGAGCATTTATTGTCCAGTTCCTGTTGCCCTTGAGAAGACAGTGATGCGTTATTAAGAGGTAACCAAAAGCTTTGTGCAAAAAGTGATGTTTTAAAGTGGGTCTTAAAGAAGGAAAGGAAGGGTGAGAGACAGAGAGGTTTAGGAATGAAATTTGATGTAGTACCCTACATTTTGGAAGGCATGGCCATCAAAAGTTGGATGAAGAGTTGGTGTTGTGCATGAGAGGTTATGAATGAATTCAAAAGTTGGAAGGGTTTAAAGATGTAAACTTGAGGGTAAGAATTTTTCTTTGGAGGCACCAAGGAATCATCAAGGGATATTGTGAATCAGGATGGTCAGTGAGGAAAGGTGAATAGGACTCAGCATGGGATAGGACATTTGCTGCCAAGATTTGTTGAGCTGAAATTAATAGACAGTGAAAGATGGAAGGCTGGTCAGTAAATTATTGGTAGAGTCAAATGTAGACATGAAGGAAGGTCTCTCGCAGAAGATCTTGCTGTTTCGGGTGAAGTAGAGATGCACAAGAGGTAATGCAATGGGGTAGGTGTGAATGAACCAGAGTATCTTTAGGTGCAAGTAAGGCTACATCTGTAGAGAGGAGGAGTATTTTTACCTGCTTGTCATTGTTTATATAGTCATAAAATAATTCTTTTCTAAAGGCCACATAAAATGAGAACCTTTACTATAAAGCTTATGGTCTAGAATTAAATTACAGTTGAATTGAGTGCAATTGATGTGTAACACAGTTACATGCACCAATGAAGCCAGCAGCAAGATCATAGAAACTTATTAGTGAGTAAGTTATTATCCTTATTAGTAAAATAACAGGGAGCATTGAGAACTGGGTTTGTGACCTTAATCAGGTATTGAGGCTATTATTCTGAATTGTACCTATTTTATACAAGGACAAAAGGTGTCATGGAATCAAATTTCACACCCTAAAGGTGTAAACAATGTTTATACCACTTCGAGAGATTCCATGAACCTTCGCCTAAAGGATAGTTGGGACCGATTACACCAATGTTCATGTTTTATGTTTCTATTTGTATTTTTAAGATTACTTCTTATGATTTTCTATTGATAAGAATTTCATTGATCAAAGTTAATGTGAAACTTTCTGACATTAACATGTCGGTTTCAAGTTTTGCTGCAAAAGATAAATATTGCAGGGTAAGCTTGTTATTTGTATTTTATGGGAATGGATTGCATATAATTACAGTTAACTAGTTTTTAAATAGGTTGGTTTTTACAATTTTGTGATTTTTTTTAGTATGAAAGGAAGCATTATTTGCATTGTGTCTAAAATATTTTTCTGTAACTGTAGACTCTTATGTACTTTCTAGCTTGCTCCTTCTGGATTTTTGAAGCTGTTAAGTGCAGAGTTTTATCACGATCTCCATCAGGGTGTTTAGTCTGAAACAAACCAGAGATCTGGTAACTCCCATACAAAACTGAACTGCAAAAGCCATCATCCTGATCCTGCAATCATTTGACTTGTTCGTACTTTGACTGGAGACTTCTGATAGGTGACTAAGGCTGTTTTCTATTTCTTCCTGGTGTTCTTGCCCCAAAGATCCCAATCCCCATGTCCACAGTCCTCCTGATTATTTCTCCACATAGGGCAAGCAAAGGGCAGCATAGTAAAGATCTATTGGATTTGCAAGTTGAAAGAGAACACAATAGATTTTTGTGATATAACAAAATGTTCATACCACTAAAGCATGCATTTCAAAACAATTAAGTTTAAAACTTCATAATCAATATGCAGAATATTAAAAAAAATCAAGATTATAGCTTTAATTTCAAATTTTGGTTTCTAATGTCTCAAAAATGAAAATACACTACAGAAGTAATTATATATTCAAATGTCTGCTGGCAGATGTGATGTCAAATAAAGAAAAATAAAACATAAACAGCTATGGATGCTGGAAATCTGAAGCAAATAAAAAAACAATTATTGGAGAAGCTCAGCAGGTCTGGCTTTCAGGGAGAGCTTGCCAATTGGATACAAAATTGGCTTAACGGTAGGAGACAGTGGGTGCTACAGGACACCTGTAATAGTAGTGTTCTGTAGGGATTGGTGCTGGTTCTATTGATAAGAATGTGGGCGGCATGGTTAGTAAATTTGCAGATGATGCCAAAATTGATGGTATCGTCAAGTGTGAAGAAGATGATCTAAGATTACAAAGAGATCTTGCTCAATGGAGCCAATGGATTGAGGAGAGGCAGATGGAGTTTAATTTTGATAAATGCAAGGTATTGCATTTTGGTAAAAACAAACAGGCACAGCACTTATATAGTTAAAGCTAGGGTCCCAGGAAATGTTGTAGAACAGAGAGACCTAGGGGTTCAGGTACATAGTACTTTGAAAATTGCATCACAGCTAGACAGGTGGTTAAGAAGGCATTTAACACGCTTGCCTTCACTGCTCAGACCAATGAGTATAACAGTTGGGATGTTATGTTGAGGTTGTACAGGATGTTGGTAAGGCCTCCTCAGGTGTACAGTTCTAGTCGCCCTGCTACAGGAAGGATTTTATTAAATTCATGAGGGTTCAGAAAAGATTTACCTGAATCTTAGGTTTGAGTTATAAGGATAGGCTGGGATTTTTTTCACTGGATCATACAAGGTTGAAGGATGATCTTATAGAGGTGTATAAAATCATGAGATGAGTTGATGAAGTATATAGCAAAGGTCTTTTCCTGAGGTTGGTGGTGTTCAAATCTAGGGGAGCATATTTTTAAGGTAAGAGGTGAAAAATTTAAAAAGTACCTGAGTGGCAACATTTTCACAAATGGGGTATTTTGTATGTGGAATAAACTGCCAGAGAAAGTGATAGTTGCAGGGAAGTTACAACATTTGAAAGACATTTGGATAGGTACATGAGTAGGAAAGGTTTGGAGGGACATGGGCCAAATGCAGGCAAGCGGGACTAATTTAGTTTGAAAATCTTGGTCAGCCTGGAATAGTTGGACTGAAGGGTCTGTTTCTGTGCTGTATGATTCTATGACTCAATAATTAAGCATTAAATCCATCCATACCATCCAGTACATGTTGCTACCAAATTAACAACTGTATTAATTAGTTAGAGCAAGGTATAAGATTTAGTTTGAGATATATTACAATCTTTTGGATTGGTGTAATGAAGCATCACCATTTGTAAAGTTCTGCAGTGTTTCTAACATATCAGCCCCTAATCTTCCACTTAGTGTTGGAAATGCTCTGTCCAACAGCATTCAGTCAGAAAATTGCATTCTTTCAGTTTTTAATTCATTCATGGTATGTGGGCTTCACTAATTAGGCCAATAATTATTACCCATCACTTGTTGCTCTTGAGCAATTGGTGGTGAGGTGCCATATTGAATTATAGCTGTACATTTCTAACAGGGATACTGACACTGCTGTTAAGGGAGGGATTGTGGGATTTTGACTCATTGATACTGAAGGAGTGATGACTTATTTCCAAGTCAGAATAAAAAGTGGCTTGAGGGGAACTTGCAAATGGTTGTTTTCCCATCTACATTCCCACTTCTGAACTTAGAGTCATAGAGTCATAGAGATGAATAGCACTGCCTGAGTCTTCCATGCCAACCAGATATCTAAATTAGTCTAGTCCCATTTGCCAGCATTTGGCCCATATCCTTTTGCCTTTTAAATGTTGCAATTGTACCAGCCTCCACCACCTCCTCTGGCAGCTCATTCTATGCATGCACCACCCTCAGTATGAAAAGGTTGCCCCTTAGGTCCCTTTTAAACCTTTCCCCCTCACCCTAAACCTATGCCTCTAGTTCTGGACTTCCCCATCCCAGGGAAAAGACCTTGCCTATTTATCCTACCCATGCCCTCATGATTTTATAAATCACCATGAGGTCACCCCTCAGCCTTTGACACTCCAAAAAACAGTGCCAGCCTATTCAGCCCCTCCCTAAAACTCAAATCCTCCAACCCTGGAAACATTCTTGTAAATCTTTTTTGAACCTTTTCAAGTTTCACAACATCTTTCTGATAGTAGGGAGACCATAATTTCAGTCAATATTCCATAAGTGGTCAAACCAATGTCCCATACAGCTACAAGATGACCTCCCAACTCCTATACTCAATGCTCTGACCAATAGAGGAAAGCATACCAAATGCCTTCATTACTATCCTATCCACCTGTGTCTTCACTTCCAAGGAACTATGGACTTGTACTCCAAGGTGTCTTTGTTCAGCAGCACTCTTTTGGTCCTTACCATTAAGTGTATCAGTCCTGCTAAGATTTGCTTTTCCAAAATGCAGCACCTCATTAATGATGGAAGGATAGCCGTTGATGAAGCAACTGAATATAATTCCATCTAGGAGATTTGGTTGTGTTTAAAAAAACGTGACATCCAATGCAACATCCTGAAAACTTCTCTTTTTGCACAAATACAGGCAGAGATCCACAAAGAGTATCAGCGCAGAATACACAGCTCCTGAATGAATGAGTGGGTGAGTAGATAAATGCACCAATAAAGTAAGTAGGTGAGGTGAATAAAGTGGCTAAGTAAGTAGATAGGTAAGTTGATGAGGAGAATAACAGGACATGGTGGATAGGTGAGTAAAACAGATAACTGGGTGAGATTAGTAAGCGAACTTGGGAGTTGATATGGATGGGTTTTTTTTTACTTGCTGGGAGGTAGGTAGATATGTGAGTAGGTGAGTGAGCTTGGCAAGTGGGTAAGTTTTTGACATGATCCATAAATTAGTGACTGAAATGGTAGGATGGAAGGGGTAGTTAAGTAATCAGGTCAGTGAGGTGGATAAGTGGGTGAGGCTGTAGACTCTCTTTTAGTTAGTTATATTCTTGCCTTGAGATACAGAAAGCAAAGAATACTAATTGCAGAAGCCCACACAAGAATTATCTAAGAACACTTATGGGTGTTAAACTAAATGGTGTAAGGGGCATCATCTGCAGCTGTTCGTGTTTGCAGCTTCCAAAACAAATGAACATTGGTACAAAAATGTAATTATCTTTCACTAATAAAGCCAAGGTTTTTCATTTAAAGAATATGTGGCTATTAAATATATCTGGCTAAATTATAAAGGAACAGATGCACTGTTGTTCATTTCAATTTTTTTGTAATGAGCTCTTTTGGGAGACTGAGACTTCAGATACATTCATTAATTGGGAAATTGGTGACATCTCACTTCCATTTAATGATCAATGTTCATCCTCTTTAGTTGGGACTTCAGACTCAACCCATTAGGAAGTGATTAATTCTAGACATAGTTCAACCCTTCTGCTTTGCAAAATGGTTAACACTTCTAAGAGCTTACAAAGTATATTTTTCTGATTTCTGTTGAACACTAATTTTACAGTAGTTGTGGATTTAAACTGGATCTAACTGAAACTAGTTGTGCATTAAAGCTGAGAATAAGTCTACTCAGAAAATATTGACTACAAAATAAATCAGCAATGCATCACTTTCTAATGTGTTTTTGATGACACATTTTAGATTTGGTGAGAATGCTGTGCCCTAACAATTCTTTATATCCTAAATATAATCTGCACTATACTAAGGTTTTCTTTCTAACATTTTCCATGTGAGTCACCCTTACGAGTTCTTTTAGTGAGATTCCTAATTTGTATTTAATGATCCATGGTACATTGCTAAGGATGCCAATTTAACAAAGTATTAAAAACTGTAATTAATATGAAGTTCTTTTGTTCAGTTTTAAAATTTAGTTCAGTAAGGAGCCAAAATGGAATTCCACTGTTGCCAGACAACTAACTAGGTGTTTATGCACTGCAAAGGTATGCTTTAAAATCACATGGTGTAGAAACTTCAACAAAGCAAAGAATTGTAGATGCTGGTAATCTGAAATTAAATAAAACCCAGAATTTGATGGAGAAATTTAGCAGGTCTGGCAGCATCTGTAGAGAAAAAGTAGAGTTCAGATCACTGAATTTGAAACATTCGCTCCGCTTTCTCTCCAGAGATGCTGCAAGATCTGTTGAGCTTCTCCAGAAATTTCTGTTTTTGTCAGTGTAGAAACTTTTCTGACAAGTGAGTTGTTGCTTTGTCATCCTTTCTATAATGTTTGCGTTTGTTTCATTAGTTTGCTTGAACAAGTATCATCAGAAATATCAATGTGGGTTTGATGTTTCAATTTTTATTTATTTAAAGTGTGTGAGCAAGCAGAATAGGTGGCATTAATTAACTACCTCAGTAATGACAGAACTCAACCAATTGTATGCTAATCAGCTCACTAGGAACATCAAGTGAATGTGAGCCAGTGTATTGGTCTATCACTGGTTTCAATATTGGTATCCTGGGTCACCAGTGCTGAAGCCAGCCAATCAGAGTCCAAAGATACCAGGCCATGCCTACTCCTTAGGTCATGCAGCTGGGAGAAAAAAAGTAATTTCTGTGCTTTCCTCCTGAGATGCTGGCTTCAGGAAGAGGGAATTAGGGATGGAAGGAATTTCAGAGGACGTCCCTTTACCCATGTTTTTCATTGCCCGTGACTGGGAGAACTAGAGGCCCCCCCCCAACTGAGTAGGCAGTTTGCCCGGATCTCCATCAAGAAATTAATCACCTTTACAATCTGCCAGGAAGGCAGTTAATCAGGGAGGTGGTCAGTTGAAACCATTAAGTTGCAATTAGTTTATCACTAACGAGCTTAATTGATGATGGGTTGAGAAGGTCACCCATAGATCTTTTTGGCCAAAACTTAATTGGTCAGATAGCAAGAAATGAGTAAGCATCTTGTCAGAGTCAACATGCCCATTTATTTTCCTTTGTTGCTCACCACCCACAGCTAGGGAGAAATTACACTCCATACCTTTGCCATTCTGATGAAAAAGTTGTAGATTCTGACTTTTTAAAAAAAGATTTGGTTTCACAGTTCCATAATTTATGCTGTTTCAATCAGTCATAACAACAACATCTTCTTCTCTCACTGTGATCTTCCCTTAAACTGTAATTGCCTGTCATAATATGTTTCTGCCAGATGACTGTTATCATAAGTAAATTGTTAGCACTTTCTAGTTATATAATCACCAGTATATTCCAAGTAAGTGTGAATTATAGTTGGGCATCTTTAAACAAGCTTATCATTTCTCTCCTGCTAATGGAAGATAAAGAATGGGTTGCAGAAGATTTTACACTGTTGCTAAGTTGCCTTACACGCCCTCACTTTATTGTTTTTACAGCGCTTTTCTTAAAGTTCTATTAATGATAACAAACCCGACAACAAAGGTGTTCTTAATAGTTTCAATAAAATGATGCAGCTGCCCAAGTTATTCCTACATTTTATGACTGCATACAGACAAACGTGAACAGGCATTTTTGTGACTAAGTGTTGACTAGGAATTAAAGCTGGAATCTTCTGGCATGTGTAATTCAGTAGCAAGTAATACATTACCTATTGATCTACTGGGGAAACTAAAAGGAAATATAACATGTAAGTACACTCCTAACTCCTCAATGAAAAAGATTAACAAGATATAGGCCATAATTTGCTGTGTAAACGATGCTGAAGATGCTCTAATTTATTTAAAAACCTAGAATGGTTATGTTACAAAAGGGGACCATTTGGCCTATCATTTTCACTCTCATTGAGAGCAGCTGGTTCTTACTTCCCCAACCTTTCCCTTAGCTCTTCATGTTTTTCTCTCACAATAGTTGCTCAATGGTTTGTTTTGAAAGCAACAACTGAATCTGCCTTTGTCATAATTATATGTAGTGTACTTAAGAACCGATACAAACCTGTAAAAAAATGTTTTGCTTCATGTCTCCTTTTTGTTCCTTTTGCATTCATCTGAAATCAGAGTTCACAGATTCTCAACCCTTCCACTATAAGGAACAATATTTTTCTACCCAGTGCAGACCTAACATGTTTTTGAACCATCTGTCACCTCTCTTTGTGGCCTACTCATCTCTTAGGAGAGGAGCCCAACATCTCCACTGCATCTGCATGAGTGAAGGTGGTCCTCCCTGGTGAATCGTTTTCTCATGTTCTCCAATCCTATCAATATTCTTCCTAAAATGTGGCTTCTATCATTGGGCACAACCTGTTGATTAAACATCCACCAATATTTCCTAAAGGTTCATCACAACTTGCCTGCTTTTGTACTCTGGTCTCTATTTATAAAACTCTGAATCCTGTATGTCAGAGTTGTACAGCACAGAAACAGATCTTTTGGTCCAACCCATCCATGCCGACCAGATATCCTAACTCAATCTAGTCCCACCTGCCAGCATCCAGCCCAAATTCCTCCAAACCCTTCCTATTCACATACCCATCCAGATGCCTTTTAAATGCTGCAATTGTACCAGCCTCCACCCTTCTTCTGGCAGCTCATTCCGTACACGCACCACCCTCTGCGTGAAAAAATTGCCTCTTTTATATTCATTTCAGAAAATATTTCCATTCCTTTTTCCCTTGTGTTTTTCCACAAACAGTGTTATCAATACTATTCACCTCAACCACTCACTGTGACAGCAAGTTCTAAATTCCCCCCCTCTCTGGGTGAAGAAGCTGCTTCCGAATTTCTGATAGGACTATCTCATACCAATGGCCCTGAGTCTGGTCTCCTGCAAAAGCTGGTGCACCTTCACAATGCCTATCCCTTGATCATTTTCAAAGATTTTGATAAACTGGGAGCTGAGTAAGGTGCCATACCTGCGATTGCGGACTGGACCTTGAAAGGGACTTGGTTGGCCGATGGGAAATTTCCAATATTGGCTGACCCTCTGTTGCTAAACGGACTGAAGCCTGGGAAACCCGGATGTGAGGTCTGCTGAACTGAAAGAGAAAGCAAACTGTTTACTGCTATGCCTACAGAGCATCGTCACACAGAACTGGTTGGTATCATTTCTCGATGTAAGCTGACATTAAACCCCTGTGTTTAGTTCAGTAATAGAGGCTGAAATCACATCATTATAATGGAGGAGAGGTGGCAGTGTATTGTTTACAGTCATTTGACTAGTCATCCAAAACCCTAGGCTAATGTTCTGGGGAATTGGGTTTGATGGCAGATGGTGAGGTCTGAGTTTAATGAAAGCGTGGAATAAAAAATTCAGTCTGATTTCGATTGCTGTAAAAACTCATTCGGGTTCGGTGACATCCTTTAGGGAAGGAAATACTCTCTACTACTCTACCTCCTGCTGATGACTCCAGACCCATGTCACAGCAATGTAGGAAAGCAAGAACAGGAGTAGGCCATTCAGCCTGCTCTGTCATTCAATAAGATCAAAGTTGATCTGTAGCCTAACTCCATATGCCTGCTTTGTTTAATAAAAAAAATCTCAGATTTACATTTAATAAGCATGGTGGCTCAGTGATTAACACTGCTGCCTCACAGCACCAGGGTCCCAGGTTCGATTCCAGCCTCAGATGACTGTCTGTGTGGAGTTTCCTCCGGGTGCTTCTGTTTCCTCCCACAGTCCAAAGATGTGCAGGTTTGGTAAATTGGCCATGCTAAATTGCCTGTAGTGTTAGGTGCAATAGAGGGAAAATGGGTCTGAGTGGGTTACTCTTCGGAAGGTCAGTGTGGGCCGAAGGGTCTGCTTCCACACTTTTGGGAATCTAATCTAAAAGTAAACTGCTGTTTTAGGAAGAAAAACTGCTGTGTTCAAGTGCTTTCTAACATCTCTTCTGAATGGTCCATCCTTAATTCTTAGACTATGATTCTGGAATGTACAACCAGTGCAAAGAGTCCACCTACTCTGTCTTCCCCTGTTAATATCTGAAAGACTTTAATCAGATCACTCCTTAAATTTATAAATTCAAGCCTAATTCCTCCTCATAACTTAACCCCTGAAGTCCAGGTTAAGTCAACTTAACCCCAAAGTCCTTGCAAACCTGCACTGAATTCCGTCCAAGGCAAAATATCCTTCCGAAGGTGTGGTGCCCAGATCTGCTCTCAGCACTATAAGTGGGGTCGAAGTAGGGTTTAGTGTGACTGCAGCATGACACCTGCATACCAAGGCCAGCAGTCCACTCACCTTCTTCACTATTGCTGAACCTGCTCATGGCACTTTAAAGAGCAAAGCACCAGAACCCTCAAATTTCATTGGACGCTTTGTGTATTCTTTAAAAAAATACCCCGATCTATCCTTTCTCAGTCTGAAATAGAGCACCTCACACTTGCTTAAATTAAAATCCATCTGCCACAGCTCATTCACCTGTAAGCATCCTGTTGTACACTCATGCTGTTGTCAAACATGCTTGACAACACTGCCCACTTTTGGGTTGACTTTTTATGCCATTGTGCAAGTTGTTATGAATAATTGAGGCCCCAACACAGATCCCTGTCAACTTGAGTACTTGCCCATTATTCCAACTTTGACAGGAAACCACCTCTAGTAATTTGCCCCCAATTCCATGGCCTTCTAGCTTAGCCAACAGTCTATTGCATGGGATTTTATCAAAAACCTTCTGGAAGTCTGTGTAAACAGCATCTGTCAACTTACCTCTGTCCACCATCTTTGTCACCTTTGACTACCATGCTGACTCTCCCTGAAACCTGAGGTGACCAGTACTCAATCCTTGATTTTGGAACAATTTTTGTTAGGGTAACTGGGCCATAATTCCCTAGTTTCCCCTCGAAATCAATATTGACTCTCAACTGCCCTTTGGCAATTAAAGATGGGCAATAAATGATAGCCGAGCTAGTAACATCCACATTGCATGTATGAATAAGAAAGATTTCCACAAGTACCCCATGGGCGGCACAGTGGCACAGTGATTAGCACTGCTGCCTCACAGTGCGCCAAAGACCTGGGTCCAATTCCTGCCTCAGGCGATTGACCACATGGAGTCTGCACATTCTCCCCATGTCTGCGTGAGTTTTGTCCCACAGTCCAAAGAAAACATGCAGGTTAGGTGAATTGGCCATGCCAAATTGTCCGCAGCGTTAGGTTAAGGGGTAAATGCAGGGGAATGGGTCTGGGTGGATGCACCTCGGCGGGTCGGTGTGGACTTGTTGGGCCAAAGGGCCTGTTTCCACACTGTAAGTAAGTAATCTAAATATACGTATACTACATGGTTGGTCAGTTTAAACTGCCCCATTGAAAATCACACCTCACAAGGAAAATAGTTTTTCTATAGCAATCCCACCATCTAAGGAAATGTATCCAAGGCAAAAGCATTTTAAGGAGTGTTTAACTCTATTAGATTGCACCTTGACCATCTAAACTCAAGAGAATAGGACCTTACACAACGTGTCTGGATAACAACCCATGGCACCTATGCCAAATAGGCAAATTTGGACTACATCAATCCCATGGCCCACATGTTCCCCCATGAGGTGCAAAGCCCAGAAATAAATCCACCCACCCACACCAGCATCACAAAATCCCAACTGTGGAATGTGGTGAATGGTGGCAAGCTATTCACTTACAGACCTATACAGTCATACAGCACAGAGGCGGACTCTTCTGTTCATACCAACCAGGCTTCCCAAACTGAACTAGAACCAATTGCCTGTATTTGGCCCTTATCTCTCTCAACCCTGCCTATTCATGTACCTGTCCAAATGTCTTTCAAATGCTGCAACTCTTTTGGGCCTCTGCTACCTTCTTTGGTAGCTCAATCCATCTGTGAGATAAAGCTGCCCCTCAGGATCCATTTAAATCTTTCCCCTCTCACCTTAAACCTATGCCCTCTACTTTTGGACTCCCGTACCGTGGGAAAAAGACCATATCTATGCTCCTCATGATGTTATAAACCAATATAATACCACCTCGCAGTCTCTGACACTTCAAGAAGAAGGGCCCAAGCCTAACCAGCCTCGCCCATTAACTCAAACCCTCCAGTCCCAGCAAAATCCTTGTGAATTTTTTCTGTATCTTTTCAAGTTTAACAACATCCCTCCAATAACAGGGCAACCAGAGTTGCGAAAGCTGCCTTTTGTCTGTAGTCATAACATGACGTCCTAACCCTTAGACACAATGCTCTGACCAATGATGGCAAGTGTGCCAAACACACTTGTAGGTGAGGGTGGGGAGGAGAAGGGTCACGAGTCAGCCTACATTTGAGGGCTACACTCTTGCATGAGAGTGACGGACAATTGTTGCCGGGCCAAGGGAGTTAAAGCTGATTGGGAATAGGTGGGAACGTGCAATTCAGAATGCAAACAAATCAGGCATGACCTCTTTGAATGGTGGAGCAGGATTGATGGGCTGAATGGTCTACTTCTGTTCCTGGTGCATATGTTTGTAAAGGAAGCAGATTCAGCTGTAATCACGGTGTCAGGATAGATCAGGGTCAGACTGTTCTGGCCTAGACACTCAGCTGGTGGGTACAGGCCTGTAGCTATAAACCAGCAGGGCCTCATGCAAGGTGTTGGGCTGGTGATCAGAGGTGAGGCATGCAGTGGAAGAAAGAACAGTTCTCCTGTGGTTTAGGTTTGGTGCACTTACCTCCGAAGGCAGGGAAGGCTCCAAAGGCCTGTGCAGCGGTGTGCTGGGGTGCCGGGGAAGCAAAAGGATCACCTCCAATATCTGCCAATTTCCCACTAGCTGCTGATTCTGGTGCTGCACCGATGGCTAGTTGGCAACCTAAGGTGGGGGAGGGGAAGGGGGGGGGGAGAGAGAGAGAGAGAGAGAGATTGAATGAGTCTAAGGGAGAAAAGGGAACCATAAGACTGTACGCTATTCAGGTCCGCTTTGGTAATCCTCAACTTTAACTTTCCTGCCTTTCTCCCATAATCCTGGATTCCCTTACTGGTTAAATCAAATCTCTCAGCCACAAATGTACCAATGACACAGCTTTGACAGCACTCTGCAGTAAAGAATTCGACAAATTCACTGCCCTGAGACAGGAAATCCCTTGCTGTAGTCTTAAACTGGTGACCCCTCAGTCAGATTATGTCCCCTGTTCCTAGAATCTCCCACAAGAGGAAGCATGTATTCTAAAAAGCCCGTTAAGAATCTTCTAGGTTTCACAAGGCCTCAAATCCTTCTTCCAAACTCCACAGAGTACCGATCAAACCCACTCAAACTCTCCTCACAACACAATCCCTGTATACCTGAGATCAGGGCGGCACGATGGCTCAGAGATCAGCATTGCTGCCTCTCAGCGCCAGGGACCCAGGTTCGATTCCAGGCTTGGGCGACGGAATGGGTTTCCTTCAGGTGCTCCGGTTTCCTCTCAGTCCAAAGATTTGCAGGCGAAGTGGATTGCCCGTGACAAATTGTCCATATGGCACAGGGAAGCGTAGGTTAGGTGCACTAGTCAGGGGAAAGTGGAATATTACAGGAATGAGTCTGGGTGGGTTTCTCTATAGAGGGTTGGTGTGGACTTGTTGGGCCAAATGGTCTGCTTTCACGCTGTAGGAGGTCCACGATCAAGATACTGATCCTTCTCTGGGTTGTCTCTAGGAACAGTGAAGAAATCCAAAAGCTCTGTTCTTTATAAATGGGAATGCTATCCCCAGCACTGGGGCTAATGTTTACACCTCAAACAAGATCATTAAAATTGATGGATCTGGCCATTATCATGTTGTGTTTTGTGGCCTCACACTGTGCATAACCTAACTGCAGCATTACCTGTGGTAGCATAGTGACACCACTTTAAATGTGTTCCATTATTATTAAAGTGCTCTCATGAGTTTTTAGGGTCTGAAAGGCATTAACAGAAAGTTCTTCCTTGCAAAGGGAACAACATTTTGCATTTACATAGTGCCTTTGACATAAGGAACAGGTCAAAGGCATTGGGTTGGAAAGAATTAGGCATCCCATTTGTATTGCCCAAAGCCTGCCCCAATCTACAAAGCACAAGTTAGGCATGTGACAGAATACTCCACACTTGGCTGGGTGGGTGCAGCTCCAATAGCATTCAAGTAGCTTGACATCATTGAGGTCAAAGCAGCCTGCTTGATTAGCACCACATCAAACATCCATATCCTTCATCACCAATGCTCAGCAGCAGCAGCGTGTGCAATCAACAAGATGCACCACCGAAACGAAAGCACATTCTGAACCCATGACCACTACCACTGAGAAGGACAAGAGCAGCAGATACACAGGAACACCAGCCCTTGGAAGCTCCCCTCTGAGCCACCCACAATGTGACTTGGAAATGTATCACTGTTCCTGAAGTGTCACTGGGTCAAAAACCTGAATCTCCCTTCCTGACAGCAATGTGATGTTAACACCACACAGACTACAGCAGTTCATAAGGCAGCTCACCATCACTTTCTGGCAAGGCAACTAGGGGTGGGTAGTAAATGCTGGCCCAGTCTTTGATTCTCACATCCCATGAAAGAACCTTTAAAAATTTGAAGTATTGACACACTAAAGCCTTAGTTCAAACCAGCATACTAACTGTAACAGGCCTCGGTGAAATGAGGGACAAACTGGTACTCAGAATACACATGCGCGCTCACAAGGTATGAGCAACAATCTTGCTGAAAGATATCAGAAATGGACTTACGTACTTATACTGAACCTTTTCATTATCCCCAGGACATTTCATTCACAGCCGATGATGTACTTTTCTAAGTGTGGTTACTGATGCAATGGAGGAAATGCAAGGTTAATTGATGCACAGCAAGATCACCAAACAGAGAGATAAACAAACAGGCCATCTGATGATGGAAGTCAGGTATTGGCCCTCGTAAACTAGAGGAGATGAAGATGGGAGCTGAGGCCCAGCAGAGAAAGGAACAATGAGAATAGAGTTCTACTGTACCTGGCCTTGTGTTGGTTGACACCAACATTGGTCAGTTTCAATGGAATGCTCTCTGCATTGTTTCATTAAATTATTTTACCTTTAAAAATCTGAAAAAGAATTTAAAACTGCTTTGTAAGATCGTGCAATGATTAATAATATCTTCATTCCTTCTCCGCCCAGGCACTGCCAAACAATGTTAAACAGCTACAGCTCAAGACCTCTTGCCCAGACAGTATCTGTGCTCCAAGCTTCCAAAAGCAGCCCTCATTTCTGCAGGTAGTGCTGGAAGTACACGGTGGAGCCATTGGCAGCTGTAGAGAAAAGGTTTGTTAAAATTTTTAAATAAGCTACCGGAGAGCATAATTTAATTCCCTTTCAGGGAACTACAGTTAAACCTTCCAGTGTCACTGTGGTGACCTATAGCCAAGGTAAACTTGTGCTCAGCTTGCTACGATATCCGGTCCTGCAATGGGAAGTAGGAAGAAACGAAAACAAACTTGCATTTCTAGAGCAACTTTCAGCACCTCAGGATGCCTGGAAGCATTCCCAGCTGCAAATCTGCACACAGGAAGATCCCTCAGAATAAAATAATGACCAGAGCTGTTTGAGGGTTTAAATGAAATGAAAACCTGTGCTTTTCTCCCAGTGATGCCCCTGGGATCTAAGGCAGCCTGCCGAGAGGGCCTTTATTCAAATGTTTCATCTGAATGACAGCACCTCCAGCAGGGGAGCACTCCAACTGTACTGGAGAGTCAGCACCATTTATCGATCTGACATCTCTGGGTTGGGCTTGCATCTACCTCCTTCTGACTCCAAACTGAGAGTTATTGACTGAGCACATGGCTGTTTATGTTAAACCTGTTCATACTTTCTTAATTCCTGAAGGACGGTGAGAGGGATGTCTTTTCAACTACTTTCTCAATTTGCCCAACTACCTTCACTGATTTGTGTACATATATCCTCAGGTCCCTGGTCATGTACCAGTTTTAGAAATACACACTTTAGGCTGAAATTTATGACTATGGTGATGGTCCTGTTCACCAGCTAGATAGCAGATTGCAATTTAGATTAGATATGCATCAGGCAATTAACTACTTTCAGTTAAGATTCTGGTGCATTTTAACATGAAGATTCAAATACCAAGAGTAACAGACCTATCTGGTGGCTAGCAGCTCCTCAGTCTCAGTAGTGCCATGTGGAGTATTGCTGGCCTTTGCTACAGCTGCAAAGACCCCAGATGAGCAGCCAATGATGGAAGCACCAGAGGAAAGGTGTGTAAGGTTGTCAGGCAGCTCTCAGCAAAGGGGAAATGGTTATTTTGAGGAAAGGAGCAGCTCTTAAAACAGCTGCTAGTGGGTTGGACCATCTCTGGGCTCAAAATGCCCAATAAGAAAGATCCCTGAGATCACAGAGAAGCTATCAGGCTAAACTAGATTATCTAACCACGTGGCATGTGCACTTTTCCCCTAAACCCATCCCACCCCATCAGTGGCGGTGTGTTAAAGCCTTTCATGTAGAGTAAGTCCAATTATTGGCAAAGCCCCATTAAAGAAAATTCATTAATCTGATAACAACTAAAAATTTTCAAAAGGAGGCAATCCTAAAATTAAAGAGTGAATTTGTTATGCTGCAGTTTGAATATTTGATTTTAAGATAATAAATCCATTGGTGAAGTTAAGGTAAAAGAAAAGTTGGGTCAATATGAAACATGCTGATTCATTATCACCCATTTTGTTTCAACTATTCCCATTGTAATATGTCAACAATTAACTTCTGTGTGATTAAACTGCAATACATAGTGTGAATATGTTGCTGTCATATATGTTGCATTTTCTAGGGCTATTCTTATTATACAGGACTGTACAATTTGCATGTAGATTTTTAGTTTGAAAACTATATACTATCGAATAATAAGTGGTTTTAAGAGGGATGAATCATAACAAACAGAATTTTCACATCATAAAATAATACTTCATTTCATATAGAAATTATACTGTTGTAATAAACCTTTGATTAATTTGAAGCTAACTGGAACTTGAATAAATAGTTACATGATATACCTTACGCTGAAAAATCAAATTGTCATTGGAAATCTTTGTCCAGCTGTCTTCCTGTTCTTTTACTCACCCCCCCTCACCACAGCATCTGTTCCCCTTCCATCTCAGTCAGCTAAAAGCAGTAGCTAAATAATTATCCCTTTCACCAGCCTGGTGAGCTGCCACAACAATGCTCGTTTGTCTCTTGGAGCTCACCCTGAAAATAGTGATGAAACCCAACTTCAGAGATATGTAAGAATTATCCTGAATTTCCAGTTGTCTGTCACTTCAACACACCACTGTGTTCCCATGCCAACATTTGTCTCAGACCTGTTACAGTGCACCAGTGAGGCTCAATGCAAGTTTTCCTGACAAACTCTGCAGCTTCTCGGACTCAACATTGAGTTTAACTACTTTAAAGCTTTAAAGATTAACTTTAACTGTCCTGTGTTTTTTTTTTAACCCACCCCACACCCTGGTGCTGCCATGATAGGGGTTGCTTTCAGCACAGTGTACCCATCCTCCCCTATTCATAGCCTTCACTATCACTTATTCAGCTCCTCTTCTGTCCTGGTTTAATCAATAAGTCCCCCTTCTTTGCCTACCCCTTTCATATCGCTGGGCTCCATTTCCACCTATCTACTCACCTCTCCAAACAATCCCCATCTCCCGACACTTGCCTCCCCCAACATGAATATCACTTCTTCCTAGCTGCTGTCAGTTCTGATGAAGAGCCACTGGACTTGAAATTTTAGCTCTGCTTTCGCCCTACAGGTGCTGCCAAACCTGCTAAGTCTTTCCAGCAATTACTGCTTTTGTGTCAGAGATTCAGACTCCTGTCAATCTGTTGAATGGGAGCTCTGATCACCTGTATCATGTCCAGTTGACATTTGATATAAAGGTCTCTCATAAACTATTCAATTGAGACCAATCCAATGTTTATGTTTATATTTGAAATGTCTGTGATTCTATCTTTGGTAAAAGATAATTTATATTTATTTAGCAGTTTAAACTTTTAACCGATTATAAAACCATCTTGCGTCTGGTTGATTGGATTGAAATGGAATGAATATCAACTCTTTCATAACAGATGGATGATCCACTCTGCTAAGCCATTGTCCCTGCAACAATGTTGAAAATGACTCCCCGCCATTTTCGACCATCTACCACATAACAAAGGTTTAAAATACATATTAAACACACCACACTAATAATCATTCCATAAACGTAGTCAAAGATTATGGGGAAATGTTTCTACATCTTGCAGTCAGACACTCATGTATCACAGGCATTAAATAAACATGCAACTTAAAAGGTCATGGTAACTTTACTGAATATAATTATGCAATACCTAAAACTCCACACTGTTTTACAGCTGAATATTAATCCTTAGCCCCTTAAATGCACCTTGTCTCATTAGAATAACTTCACTCCCATGTTAAAGCCTGACAAACATCTTCTACAATTATACTGGTTCAAATTAGTATGAAGTTCAGTGCGCAATATTTGGTGGAACAGGAACCACAATTATATTTCTCATTTGTTTATTCCAATTACTTAAGTCATTTCAGAAGAGAAACATTATCCTAAGTGGGACCTGACTTTCTGAAATATAGTTTATTATTACATTTTGGTGGCATGTAACATTCAAAATTTAAAAACTTCTCACTAAGTTACTAACTGTATCCTTAAAGAGGGAATAAAGATTTTTTTCATTATGGATGGTCAACTAAGTTATTTTTCTCAAAACATCTTCTATAGTATTTAAGTTGGGCCATTATTTATTGTCCATCTCTACTTGCCCCTTAGAAGATGGCTGCAAACTGCTTTCTTGAACTATTGCAGTCCATGTGCTGCAGATGCATCAATGCTACTATTAGGAAAGATGTTCTATAATTTTGACCCACTGTCAGTGAACGAGTGGTGCTACAATTCAGTCAGGATGGTGTGTGGTTTGGAGGGGAGCTTGCAGATGGTGGTGTTCCCATGTATCTGCTGCCTGTCTCCTTCCAGGTGATTGAGATCATGGTTTGGAAAGCACTGTTGAAGGGGAGTTCATGAATTACAACAGTACATCTTGTGTCAGTGATGGAAGGGATGTCAATCAAATCGTCTGTTTTGACCTGGATAGTGTTGAGTTTCTTAAATGTTGTTTCAACTGCACTTATCCAAGCATGTGGAGAGTATTCCATCATACACCTGACTTCCACCTTGTAAATGGTGTTGGTGCAATTCTCTGGGGAGTCAGGAGGTTGCTTGCAATTTTCCACCATACGGAGACTTCATGGTGCTTTGTGTAAATTGAGTCATTATGGGTGTAATAAGTGTTTTCAACTGTTTGAAATTGAGTTCAGCATTTCTGCTTTTAAATGGTAGAAGGGTCACTGCAGGGCACCAGGAAGGCTGGAAGTTTCCTGGGTTGTATGTTCCAGGAAGTAATCACTGTAGTAAAAGGCAATAATTGTAACTGTAGAATGCTAATAGATAAGGTGGAATACAGCAACATGTCCACTAACTAACCAGATGATTGCTGACAACCATGATAAACTTTAAGCTTTGTGTGTAGGTCAGGCAAGTCGAGACAGAAGTACTATATAACTGTTAGCTTTGGCTGAAGGGCAAAACACTAAAAAACAGGGATGCTCTGATAGATCTTAAGAGCAGCCCTGAGATGTAGAATGGTCCAATCCTTCAGCTAAGTGCCTGTCCAAGCACAGGCAGTGCCCTTGCAATAGCATTGCAATGATAATTGTTAGTATATCTCAAATGCAGTGTGACAGCGAAGAAACATATTGTAAGTGAATTAAGATGTGCCACTATTATGCAGAGAAGCTGGCATTTATCAGATGTCAATGTCCATGGACATGAGGTGTGTTCCCTGGACCATGAACTGAGATTTTGGTACCACGTGTCCAATATGGAAATCTGGAAGAGCAAGCAGTGAGCTGGAATTGTTAAGTACTCTCTCTGTCTTTCACGTAGGGAATGCACTGCATCTGGTTTGTATCTGATGGGTGGTAGAATATGAACATACATATTAATAAGGCAATATTACACAGTAATGAGAAAGATAATGAGAAATAATATCTGTAAATAAGCCTCTCACCACTAGTGAAAATCTCACCTTTACATCTTGTGCATTCATGGGAAATAAAACTTTTTGCACCTAATGTTGAGAAAGAACTCATTGGATTCTCATGTGATTCTCTCAAATGTTTCACCATAGGCTACATCTTTTAGAGTTTGGGAAGCTAGGTAATGTAGGTAATGTAAGTCACAAAACTTGGTAAAGGTTGAATGTAATATGAGGGTAATTTCAACTGTATGGTATGTTAATTCGATATTTTGTCCATAATCAAAGGTATTAATGGAAATGTCACATGATCTCAGTCACTCTGTTCCACAGCCTTCACGGTAAGACATAGCCTACAGTGTGATATATCCTAAGATGTTACTGTTTTACCTATCCCAGTCATTGTTGTAAGAATTCTGTCTTAATCTCACAATACTAAGAACGTTATAGCCATTCCAAGGCAGAGAGTTTTCAGTAGAGTGGGAAGAGAGAGGAAGAACTGGAGTCTTTGATGTTTGTGCCATTCTCAAACCAATACAGAGGAACTTTCATTATCCGGCATTCAATCATCTGAATATCTGATTATCTGGCAAGATCGCAATATCCCAATGCTCAGCCAAACTATGTTAACCAGCATTCGATTATCTGGAATTCAATTAACCAAACAAAATACTCCCAACTCCCAGCCTGTGTCCTTCGGATAATTGAGGTTCCTCTGTACTTAGCATTGGAGATTGATGGGTGTAATAATACCTTTATTGGAGTGCAGTACTGCTCAAAGCACCAATGAGAAAAGGACTATGCAAAGAAGTACAGCAGAGTGTAGAAACCCAGTTATTTCATGAGATTTCATGTTGAGAGGGATGGACAGAAATCAATCTAACCATCATCAGGGATCCCACATGATGTGTTGCCTCGCTGGTGTCCTCACAGGTATTCAGGAGAGGATGCAGAACACTTTGCAGAAGTAAGATAAAGAGCCAGATGTACAGAAATGCAGGATGAATGCAGCTCCAACAATGCCGAAGAAGCTTGACACCATCCACTTGATTTTTACCACATCATTCCCTGAACCACTGATGCTTAGTAGGAGTAATGTATGTTAAGTATGCACTGCAGAAATTCAACAACGATCCTTAGCTACCACCTTCCAAATTCATGACCACTTCCATCTAGAAGAACAAGGGCAAAGGCAGCAGATACATGGGTACACCACCACCTCCAGCATCCCTTCTAAACCACTCAGTATTCTGAATTGTATATTGTCATTCCTTCAGTGCTGTCAATTCAAAGTCCTGGAATTCCCTCACTGTCAGTATTGTGGTTCTACCTACACTACATGGACTTCAGCAACACAAGAAGCAGCTCACCAACATCTTTTCAAGGCTAATTTGGGACAGGAAATAAATACTGGACTAGCCAACAATACTCATATCTCATGAGCGAATTATAAAAAAGAAGTGGGAAAATGCAAAGGGACCTTTCAAAATGCGCTGATGATATCAAACTTGGAGATACTGCAAATGGTGGAGAACATGTCAGTTGACAAGAATGGATCATAGAGACTCACACAAAATTGCCAAACAAGTGTCAAAACCAAACTAATATGGAGATGTGTGTGAAGAATTTTGGCAGATGTTAGGAAAATGCAACACGGACTGAATATTAGTTTTTTGGCTAAATGGGATTTGTGTTGGATTATTTGGAGGGCTTTTTGCTGAAGAGCATATTGGGCTTCCTTGCTGTACTCAAGTCCTTATATATTACCCTGCCCCTATGGTAGCCTTCATGTTTGATTCCAGCCCAGTCTTACCACAGGCCATTTATTGGTTACAGCTGGGATATCTTAGAATTCAAAATCATCCCTTGCATTAGTGCCATCTTTAAAAATTCATGGTTCATCCAGAAAAGCACTGTCAGTCCAATGCTGCCCTAAACAATTCCTGACATTTGTCATAGACATGGAAGAAAGGGATAATTGGCATCTCAGTTGAATGTACAGACCTGGAAGTCTGACTGGATGAAGTGGTGCAGAGATAGGACTTCCTCTTACCCCAGGATTAGCTGTGGAGGACATAACGCCAGAACATGCCAGCTTAGCCTGAGGTTGGCACCTGGGTTAGGTCAGTCTCAAACTTTTGGAGGATTGACAGTGCTGTATGATGAAAGTCAATGTCCTTCTCCACTCTGCCATCATCTTCTCTTCAATAATAATGTTTTCTTGTTAATATACCCACCAATGCTCAAACTCTACCACACTCATTACTGTCTGCAATATCTTCCCCTACTCACTGTTAACCATTTCAACCCATGACACCACTAACCTTATGTGCCCTCTTTGCTGCTTACTCATTTGCTCAGGATATGCCAAGACAAGGATGGAAGGAAATGGCTGTACCACCCACTTTCATCTCGCATAATACCTGTCCCTCTCCCATTCCAAGAAGTTGATTGGAGTTGTGTCATGAGGGTTTATAGAGACTGGAACATATTAGATGCAAATGTCTATGGGTATGAGGTGCATATCACTGTCACCCATGGACCAAGCCAGAGATGTTATTGGTCTACATGGAGGCTCTTCAGAGCAAAAGGTGACTGAAGTCAACCAGGTAACCACTCTGGTTTCCACCTCATCTTGTTTGATGTGTTTAGTAAGGTTGGAAGCTGAATATGAATAAGGCAAACTTAGTCATTAACAAGGTGTTTAACTATCAAAAATCCCCTTAATTGGCAACTCACCACTGTCCAGTGAGAAACTTGCTTCGTAAAGAGCATAAAAGATGGAGCAAGATGCTCCTAATGCCACAAAACCATCACATACCACTCAAATCTCTATCGGATTATGTCCTTTATTCTGAATGACATAGTGCTCAGAGACTGAGGGACCTAAGTGTTCATGAGAACAGATCTTTGAATTTGTTTATATATGCTGACAGAGTAAGTATTGAAATATATAGAATCTCAAGATGGATGCAGCCTTGATACTATTACCACCTAAAGTAGATGCTAGCAAATTGACCACTAATTTGCTACTCTTAGAATTTCTGTTTCCTTTTATTTTGATATAAATAATATTCAGACAAACACAGGTACAATTTGGTATCTAGTGTTTGATGCAATCATACAAATATAAAATGATAGTAATTAATTTGCTTCAAACTTTTATCTTCATGTATGAGGTTAGGTCTTTCTGGTAAGCACCATTTGTTTATGTTGTGTTTCATTTGTATCCACCCAATTTCAACAGTGAGATGTCATCAACTTAGGTTTAATTAAGCATTGGCAAAATTACCACAAAAATGGATGTCACTTTGGATATAACATCTCAATTCTGCCCTTGGAATAAATTACAAACAAGAATACTATGAACTCAAAATCTTTGGAAGTAAGATCTGGAATGGGACAATACAGACTATTTCTTTAACTGCAATGTATGAGTGAATTGAATATTATATTCTTTTCATTTTCAAGATTGCAAATGTTGGTGACATCTTCCATTGTTTGATCCAATTTAATGACTGCATCTGACAAACCTGTCTGCTGTTCCTATGCCTATCTGTGCACAGCTGGTACCATGGGATTGTTTTCTGCCTGGGCTGTGCGGGTGCCTGGTTTCTGCAGTTCTAAGTGCCAGAGGTGAGGGTTGTTACTTACTCGATCAACTGCAGAGATGCATCAGTATCACACTTATCAGATCATGCTCCCGAGTCTAATCTAGAACGAGAACCCACCAAGATGGAAGTTGCTGAGCTATTGGATGGTGAAAGTGAAAGCACTAAGGATACTGTCTCTAAAGATTAAGTGACTTGATCTTCAGAAATGAAGCTGGAGCTGTCGTCTCCGGCAGAGGTTTGACCTGATGTGCTTGTGCCTGTATGAGAGAAGAGAGGGCATTAGTTGTGTAAGACACATTAAAAACTTATGTTTTTATTAAGAATGAGTTATTACTCATGATAATGGGAGAGCAGTGCTGCACAATGCAACACAATGAAGCTTGTTGTGTTTGTTAACCACTGAGTTCTTCTTTGTCCTAACATAAGTCCTCACATATTCTTCTTCAGTCAAATTGAGTATTTCCACCTCAAAAGGAGTGAGAAGCCTGGTAGACACCACCCCTTTACTTGTCTTGGTTCTCTCACTCCAACTGTGGGCCAATCTTTCTTGCACTGGGTGGCACTTTGGCTCAGTAATTAGCACTGCTGCCTTACAGCAACAAGGATCTGGGTTCAATTCCAGCTCCCGGTGACTGTGTGGAGTTTGCAATTCTCCCCATGTCTGCATGTGTTTTCTCCGGGTGCTCCATTTCCTCCCACAGTCCCAAGATGTGCAGATTAGGTGAATTGGTCATGCTAAATTCCCTATAGTGTTCAAGGATGTGTAGGTTAGGTGTCTTAGCCACAGAAAATCCAGGGTTATAGGGAAGGGGAATGGTCTGGGTGGGATGCTCTTCGGAGGGTCAGTATGGACTTATTGGGCCAAATGGCCTGTTTCCATTCTGTGGGGATTCTATGATTGAGTATAAGAAAGTGGCTGAAAAGATAGTTAGTAGTGATGCAAAAGCAGGAGCAGTGCTAAGGTGTTAAGAGCCATTTGAGGGCCAGTTCCTGTCTTGCAGCATCTATATGTTTATACTACAGACTTTTAATTATGGTGCCGCAGGACTCAGTGATGGCAAGCACTTCTACCTCCCCCAACATTGTGATTCACTGGGAAGTGTGCCGAAGAGCCAGGTATTTTTTATCTTTGCACGATGTGTGCGCATCATCTGCTCGACTAGTAATTGTTGGCCATCCGTAATTGCCTTGAACTGATTGCTCTCTTAAATGGCCTTGAGAGATAGCTAAGAGTTCAGCACATTATTGTGGCTTGGAGTCACATGAAGACTGAATTAGGACAGCAGATTTTCTTCCTTCATGGATATTAGTGAAGCAAATGGGTTTTCATGACAATTGACATTGAATTGAATTGAATTGCATTTATTATCACAGTGAATAACTTTGTCTTGTGAGCAATACAGGCAGATCACATAGTTAAATAGCATAGTTAAGTAAATAATAGGTAAACAGCAGCAAAACAAAAACACAGGTACAGGCGACTGCTAACAGTTTGTGAGTCCATTCAATTTTCTAACAACAGTAGGGTAGAATGTGTTCAGGTTTCTGTACCTTCTCCCTGATGGTAGAGGTTGTAGAAAAACATTGCCAGAGTGAGATGGATCTTGGAGAATGCTGGTGGCCTTTCCTTGACAGCGGACCTGGTAGATGGATTCTACAGATGTGAGGTCGGCCTTTGTGATTGTCCAGGCCAAGTTCACCACTCTCTGTAACCATCTCCAATTTTGAATAGTACAAGTGCCATACCAGATAGTGATATATCCAGACAGAATGCTCTTGATGATGTACCTATAAAAGTTGGCAAGGGTCTTCACTGTCATGCCAAATTTTCTCAGCTGCCTGAGGAAGAAGAGATGTTGTTGGGCCTTTGTAACCAGTGCATCCACATGAAGAAAGCTTATTGTTGATGACCACGCCCAGGAGCTTGTTACTCTCCACTTGTTCCAGCTTTGTGCTGTTAATGTGCAGGGGGGCATGAGTAACAGCCTGCCAAAAGTCAATAATGGGTTCCTTGGTTTTGTTGGCATTGTGAGCTAGGTTGTTCTCAGTGCACCATTTTTCTAGGTCTTCCACTTCTCACCTGTAGTCTGTTTTGTTGCCATCTGAGATTTGACCAACTACGGTGGTGTCATCAGCAAACTTGTAAATGGCATTAGTCTGGTATTTGGCAATGCAATCATGGGTATACAGTGAATACAGTAGGGGATTGAGTACGCACTCCTGGGGGCTCCAGTGTTGAGTGTTAGTGAGGATGAAATATTGTCCCCAATCTTCACTGATTCTTCCTGTAGGTCAGGAAACTGAGGATCCAGGTGCAGAGAGTGGGGCTTAGTCTGAAATCACTAAGTTTAGTTATCAGTCTCGAGGGGATAATAATGTTGAAGGCTGAACTGTAGTCAGTGAGTAGGATTCTTACATAGCTGTTCTTAGTGTCAAGATGTTCTAGGGAGGAGTGAAGGGCAAGTGATATGGCATCTGACGTGCATCTGTTGGTCCGATAGGCAAATTCCACTGGGTCAAGAGTGGTAGTGAGGTTGGAGTTGATTAACGCCATGACTAGCCTTTCAAAGCACTTCATGACCACCAAAGCTAGGGTCACTGGGTGGTATTCATTGAGACATGCTGTACGAGCCTTTTTAGGCATAGGGATGGTGTTAGCATAGTTATCAATTGCAGATTTTTAAAAAATTGCATTAATATTTTACTATCGGCCATTGCTGGATTAATAGGCATGCCTCCAGGACTTTAGCTTGGTGTTCTAGATTAATGGTCCCACAGCATTGCCAATACACCATCACCTCCTCTCAATTACTGAGTTGAGGAGTGGAATATTGAATGAGCAAAGTCATTTTAAACCAAGTGAACTAGGAACAATGAATCTCACCTGACAAAACTCTTTAATTGAAATGGATAAATTCTATGCTATGATTCAAATATATACTGCATTAACGATTATGTAGGAAAACAATTAACATTAATGTATTGTAATTGAAAATTGTGATATTGTATTTTTTTTCGTTTTAATATTTGTGTAATTGAAACCTCTTTCAAAGAGCAGAGTGAAATTAAATTGGAAAGCACCATCTTGGATGTTTTCCAATATTATTAAAAATATATTTAAAAATTAACATTCTTCAAGCTTTTCGTTTTAGGGGTCAATCAGCTCCTTTTTGCTTGTTAAAGTACAAAGTGAACTAATTGTTGGTCTATTGCTTTTAGTCCTCTAACTTGCACAAACTGAGGCTATTGCTTCAGCATATGCAATAATTATTCACCTATTGTAACTTCTATAAGTTTTTAATGGTTGGTTGTTAGAAAATTGACTGCAGTAATCTACGAGAATCATTGCTGATTTGTCAACTTTATTATTGCATATAGATGGGTGCGTTTTATGTTTCCAATGGCCAAAATTATTTGAACTGTCAGCTTTTAGGAATGGAGATACAATCAGACGCATTGTGAGCACTGGAAAAGAGCCAATTCATCTTCAATTTAATTACTACTTTAATCTTTATTTGAAAGAGCATGTTATCTGGCATCTACTTTAAAAATAACGACCACAGTCAAAATCTTAATACTGATTACACCCTACATATCATAATGTACTAAGGTGATGTCTTCTCTCAGCAAGAAAGCTTTTTTTGGACAAAAGAAAGTGTTTAAAATTGTTTCAACTTCTTAAAAAAATTGGTAGGCAGAACTTTTCCCAGCTCCTGAGTGATGTCCTGAGAAAATCCAACCAAACAATTACTGCCTGTCGCTCTTCAGTAAAAAGGTGGAAGGGGTCTTATTTTGCTATAAAGCAGCATTTGCTTTGCGATAACCTGATATCTGATGCTTAGTATGGATTCTGTCAGGGCTACTGTACTCCTGATATCATTCTAGCTTTAATTTGAACATGGACAAAAGAGTTGGGAGATGAAAATGCATCTAAGGTGCATTTGACTGAATGCGGCATCAAGGAGTACCAGCAAGATTACAGTCAACGGGAGCATTCTTTACTGGTTGGAGTCATACTTTTTTTTAATATAGAATCCCTACAATGTAGAAACAGGCCATTTACAAGTCCATACTGACCCTCTGAAGAGTAACCCATCCAGACCCATTCCCCTACCCTGTTACTCTGCATTTACTACTGATTAATGCCCTGAACAGTACGGCCAATTCACCGAACCTGCACATCTTTGGATCGTGGGAGGAAACCAGAGCACCCAAAAGAAACCCACACAGACATAGGAAGAATATGCCTGACCAGACAGTCGCCTGAGGCTGGAATTGAACCCGAGTCCCTGGCGCTGTGAGGCAGCAGTGCTAACAACTGAGCAATCATACCACCACTTGGCAGACAGGAAAATGATTATGTTTATTGGTAGTAGGTGGAATTTTATGACAATTGATATGCTCACCATTTAAATTAACGTTTCATTCTAGATTAAAAGTTTGTCTTTGTCATGCCAGCTCAGGATATCTCTGCCAGCATTCCTCAGGGAAGTGTCCTTGCCCCAACTATCTTCAAATGTTTTATCAATAACCCTCGCTCCATGATAAGTTCAAATGTGGGGATGAAAGAAAAATACTTTGGATACTGGAAACCTGAAATAAAAACAGAAAAAACTGGAAAAACTCATCAGGTCTGACAAATCTGCAAAAACAGAAGCAGAGTTAAATTTTAGAGTCCAACAATTCATCTTCAGAACTGAAGTGGTGATGTGCGGTCATCAGCAAACAGTGTCCAGCACCACTTGGACTCGTCAGACACTGGACAATATTTATGCTGGACTTACAAATGGCAAATAACATTTGTGACACACAAAGGTTAAGCAAAGACTGTTGCCAACAAGTCAAAATCTAACCTTTGCCCCCTAACATTCAATTACTTTACTGTCCCTGAATCCCCCACAATTAGCATCCTGCAGGTTAGCATTAACCAGAAACTAAACCGGACTAGCCACATAAATATGATTTCTACACATGCAGATCAGAGGCTAGGAATCCTGTATTGAGTAATTCCCCAAAACCTGTTCACCACCTACTAGGAACAATCAGGAGCATGATTGAATATTCCCCACTGGCCTGGATGACTGCAGCTCGAACAATGCAGGAAGTTTGACACCATCAGAACATAGCACACCACTTGATTGGCACCATATTCTCAAACATTCACACACTCCAGAATAGCAGGAATATATGCCATCTACAAAATGCACTGCATAAACTCACTACAGCTCCTTAGATAGAAATTTACATAACCATGACACTGCCACCTAGCAAAACAAGAACAGCAAATATGTGAGAACATCACCATATAAAGGTCCTCTCCAAGTCATTCATCATTTTGACTTGCAAATATATTGGTGTTCCTTCAGTGTTGCTGGGTTGAAATCTTGGAACATCACTCCTGACAGTATTGTCGAGTGTACGTACAGGAAATGGACTGTGGCAGTTTAAGAAGGCAGGTCACCACCACCTTCTCCAGTGCAACTAATGATGGATAGTGTATCCCACACTTCTGACTCTGGATTGACAGGTAATTTCCTTTGCAAAGTGACCTTCCATCCTCACCGAATCACAAAATGCAATGGAAATTTTTAAAAATGGCTACCACCACATCCTGGAGTAAAGTTTGTTTTCTAAAAGAGGAAGTGGGCTCTACTTGTGAATGATGTGAAGTCCATCTGAGGCAATTGCATTGAGCATGCACTTGCATATGTTAATCACATCTGTCATTGCAAAATTCTGCATGCGAATCACGTGCAGTGACAAATTATATCAAATACAAATTCTAGTCACAAAGTATTTTCACTTTGTTATTGATAATTAAAAAATGTTCATAGACATTTCTGTGATGTAGACATTATCACAAGTGACCTTTAAAGTGTCACCTGCAGGCCACAATTCACAGACAATCCCAGGTCTCGTAGCCAGCATAGGGATATATAGCTGTTTTCCTCTCACAGTGAATTCTTATGTGTGTTCTTACATGCAATACTAATTTTCTATGCAATGTGGAGTTTGTGTTTGGGGAATTAAGGTTTTAGTAATCTGAATGCACTCACAAGCTCCTACTGTATTTGCGTGACATAGCCAGTATCCAGAATAAGGCCTACTGAGTTAAAGATTCATGTAGAGGCATCCCATTGCCCTCCTTGTCTTGGCTATCCCACTGTATTGAGGCCTGTGTTTAAATTGTCTGTTATGTGTGCAATGTCTGCTGACTGCTCAAATTACAAAGAAGCTGTTTTGTTGTTATACTCGCCACTTAAGGTCATTGGAACCATGCCTAGCAGGATTTATCACCACTATGCCTGCTGCACAATGAAGATGCAGAGAGATTGAGGAGGAACAAATATGTTAGCAATCCCAGAAAGTGCCACAACCTTTAGCTGCTGTGAGATGGTCTCCAAAGAACAAGTTGCAACAGATATGGTAAATAAGTGAATGTAGGAGTGAAACCCTCGACCGATGGCAAACAGTCAAGAGGAAGAAGGTGAGGACTTTGAGTGGAAGGAACATCACCTTCACCATGTTAAAGTGCAACAGCATCAGATGCAACAAACCAGTTAAGACTTAATTCATCCCTGTTTCCAACAGATCTGAGTTGAGTGAAGTCATCATTCAGTGACTATAAGTTTTGGCGAGTTGCTTCTGTTTAGTCTCAGAAGCAAATTTAGCGTTTTTGTTTTAAGGTTGTTTCTTTTAATTAATAAAAAGTTATTGTTGACAATTGCTTAAGGCTTTACAATTTGTGATGGTCCCACATTGAACAATGACAAGACTTTTTGGTACAATGGACATTAAAGAAAGATTAGTGATGTTAAGGACAGGTGAGTCTGCAGCTTCATTCTTCTTGCTGCAGTTATAATGACAGTCAATCAGACAAGTGATTGAAAGTGCCAATGTGAGTTTCTATTTACAATGATGTGTCATTGGTGTGGCATCTGTATGTGTCCTCAGAGCTTTTCTTTTACCTTCCCTCCCACTGTGTCTATTATGAAAAGATATATTGCTAGCTTGTGGTAGTTGAACTACTGCAGCACTGGGTTTTAAACATGACAATGTAAGAGAAGACTGGAAGGTTCTGTATATGGTGAGCACTTCTGCTGCTGTGAACATGTGATAATGTGAGTGCGGTGTTCTAAAGATTTTGGTGCAGAGCTGATGAGCTGACCCATTGAGAACTACGTGAGTTAACACGTGGAAGGAAAACTTCTACAAAACTCCCCAAAACTGACATGTTGACAATGTTTGGGCAAATTCAGAACATTGATTTTATGTTGGTGTTTGCTATGCATTCTTTTGAATATAAAATAGGCACAACACAAGGCCAATCTGCATCAACATTCCTCTCACTGTTAAACTGGTGGGGCACATCTCTAAGAATCATAAGGCATTTGATACAAATGTTATCGCTTTGAATATGGAAATTAGATGACTAGCACAAAGGATCCCTTTGACAAATTTGCAATGTCATGATTCTCTAGAGTCCCTTTTGACTGACTTTATAATTTAATTTTTTAAGGAACACCTTCTTGGGGAATCATGAGGGATCTGGAATGCACCCTGAATTCGACAGGAAATTAACTGATTGCCTCATTCTTTTTCCAGTCATCCTCTCTATTTCATTATTCTGGCACTGACCGAGAGCTGGTGTATGCCTTCTACCTGCAGGCATGCTGCTTGTGAGATGCAATCAGCGAAGGCAGCTTGTCCGAGATAGTCATACAATGACAATTGAGGACTCAACATATCTTTGTAAATAACTGCAAGAGCAGAAGGAGTAACATTTAACCTTGCAATTGTTGCTTGTGTTGATATAATAGTCAAATATTTACAAGTTTAATGTTTTTATTTTAAAAATTAAATTTTAGATATAATTTGGGAGAAAATATCTGGTAAACAACTAGAGGCTGAAAAAACCCACAGGTTAAAATCATTATAATTCAAAAGGGAAGGTTGACAGGTTGATGATTGGAAAGTAGCTAACTGAATGAATCAACTTTGAACCTTATCTAGTTTGTAGTTCTTTGGCAGCCAGGAGATAAAATCACATCTGAAGGAAAGTAAATGCTTAATTGGTTGTTCATGATGCAGCCTACAACTGGATCTAGTATTCAATATAATATAAAATTGATAGGGGAGCAATGACTGGAAGATTTAAACAGGGCTTTACAAACTGTGGGCTGTGACCTCATAAGATGAGACTTTGGGAATGTGAACTGAAAGACAGCAAAGGATGCTGTGGAGTTCAGAGTGAGATCGGATGACTGTAAGGCCCTTTAAATATTTAAGTTAATTTGCTGGTGAGTACAGCCTAATGGACTTTTCTTGGACTTGATTTTTGCTTCAGAAGATATGCAGGTTAGATGGATTGGCCCTGCTCAACTACCCTATGGTATCCAGGGATATGCAGGTTAGATAGATTAGCCATGGTATTTGCGGGGTTGTGAGGGTAGGATGGGTGCTGGGGGCTCTTTGGAGAGTTGGTGCAGACTCAATGGGCTGAATGGCCTCTTTCTGCACTGTAGGGCTTCTATGCTTCTAAATGTTGCATGTTTGTGTTTTTTAAAACCTTCAAGGTTAGATATTCTGAATACAGTGTTGTAGTATTATGAAAATTAATGTATTTCAGGATTATAAATACATTAATTTTCATAATACTACAACACTGTATTCAGAATCTGATTGTATGAAGGGGATCCTGTTTTATCAATGTTCAATGTCCTATTACATTAATCATAAGGTTCCAACTAGGGAGCAGGGAGGCCCCACATGAGCAAGGAGTGACGACTCGTGGCATTTTAAAGGAATGTTGGAGAGTCACTTAGTCAGAAGCTCATAGAAGAACACCCATATAATATTGCACTGAAAACAACAAAAAAAACAAAAAAAAAACAAGGAGTCACAGTCATGACAATGGGTCAGGCAGCATCCATGGATAGAGAGTAAGCTAATGTTTCGAGTCTAAATGACTCTTCATCAGAGCTGACGTGAAGTGTGAAAGAGGCCCCATCTCAGATTTAAAATGAATGACTGATCTAGTATCCACATTTGTGGAAGACAGTTCCAAACCTTTATGACCCCTTATGCCTAGATGTTCTTCCTAACATCAATACTGAACGGTCTGGCCCTAATTCTCAGACTATGCCCCCTAGTTCTATAATCTCCAAACAGCGGAAATAGTTCGCTGTTAATAGGCATGATCTGTCCAATCATGCCTATTAATATTTTGTAGACTTTGATCAGATCATTTCCCAAACCTTCTGAAGTATAGAGAAATCAGATCTAATTTGCATAATCTCTCCTTACAACAATACCTGGAATAATAGTCCAGGTATTATTCTTGTAAGCCTATGTTGTACTGTCTCCAAAGCCAATGCATCTTTCCTAAGGTTTGATACCCAGAACTACTCACAGTTCTCCAATTTGAGTTTTGTATAGCTGCAGCATAACTTCTGCGACCCTGTACTCCTGTCATTTAGAAATTAAGGCCAGCATTCCATTAGCTTCCTTGAGGGTTTTCTATGATTGTTCATCATATTTAAAGATGCATGCACCTGAACCCCTAAGTGTCTTTAGGCATTCACCTGAACAGTCAGTCCCAACTGATGATGAAGCAGATCCTTCATTGATTTGTTTCCAGCTTCCTGACTACTTACTGCAACTCCCTTGGCAGTTTGCGCTGGATCTGCAGGATTGACCCCAGACTGTAATGATATGGAATCCTGAGTGTGATTGCCTCAAACAATCAAATGACAACATTCAAGCTCCTGGACTGAGATCTGATGATGTCCTTGACTGACTGCACTGTGACCCTCTGATCGCTGGCAACTCCCTTTCACCTGAGGACTTCTCCCTTTAGACTTTGGGGCATGGCTATTTGGTTGATTCAAATGGAGAGTATTTACTTTGTAGGCTGTTGTCGCAGGCTATAGATGTGATTTTCACATAGAATGATGCCTTAAAATGAGATGACCACCCCTTTGACTTGTCACTGTTGACAACTACGACAAACTGCCTGACTTTGTGATTCAGCCTGGTCCAATCCACGAGATTGGTTCTTGATCCTGTGCTGAAAGTGCCCAAGCAGTTGTATTACATTGAAAGATGCCAGTGTACCTCAAAGTGCAGCATTGACATGGAGAAGAATGCTGTAATTGGGTCGGAGATGTGTCATGATAATGCAGTGAGACTGGTCCGTGTGAGATCCAAGATTTCTGGGCAGGCAGCACATGTGGTCACTGCCTATAGAGGGTGCCCTGAGACGTTGGTGCTATGTCTCCAAGATGGAGGTCAAGAGCAAAAAGTGACTGTGACCATCATGTCAGGAATTGTCACTGAATATTTTCTATTGGAAGATGTGAGATTAGGAAGATTCATATTAGTGGATTGAGATCAATGAAAGGTGAAATATTAATGTGCGTAAATAGGCTTCTCAACATCAAATAGCAACTTTTACAATCCCATATTTTGTATTTATTTGTTGTCCCACTCATCATAAGAATTTACTCTGCACAAATTTTCCATTATCTGAATGATTGTATTGCGAGTACTTATGTGTTTTTGTTTTCAGTGAAGGTTTATTTCTTGCGTGACTACATACTGATAATATTTTCATTTATTTCAATGTTTTGCTCAGTTATCATGGTTTTCAAAATCTTCTAAAATTCATATACAGTATTCTTAATGACTGTCTATTGATTTTAGATGTAGATTCCCAGAAAATGTGAGCATTTTGAGTCACTGTGTTTCTCAGTTCATTGACTTGAAATATAACAACTGAATTTTCATCGAATGTTTACAGCCAGTAGGAAGACATTCAGCCTGTAATGCCTCTGTTGGTTCTTTCTCAGCGCAAATTAAGCTGGGTCTATGTTTTGCCCTTTACACCATGATTGTATCTGTATTCAGCAGTCTCTTGGACTGTACATCCTAATCCTGCATATCTGTGCACAAAAAGAAGGTTTTTTTTCTCTCTCCTGTAATGCTTTTGGTTCTTTTGCTGAAAACCTTAAGTCAGTGTCTTCTGATTCTCCATCCTTTTCACAACAGGAAGAGTTTCGCCCATTTGCTTTGTCCAGACCCCTGATGATTTTGGTAACCTTGATCAAATCTCCTCAATCAATGGTTTCCCTAAAGCCCACATTTTCCAATCCATCCATCTAACAGAAGTCCCTCACCTCTGAAATCATTCTCATAAATCTTCTTTGCATCCTCTCTAATGCCCTTGTACCTTTTCTAAAGTGTGACATCCAGAATCGGACACAATATGCCAGGTAAAGACAAACTAATATTGTTTGGAGTTCTGTTAAAAAAAACTGGGATCATGAATGCATTTTTAACCCTTTTTTCATCTTGCCTTGCTACCTTCAACACACCTTCAGGTCCCTCTGCTCTTGAACCCTATTCAAAATGGTATCCTTTACTTTATATGTTGCATGCGCACAGACATGTCAACAAACATATGGATTGGGAGTCGGAGTAGGCATGTGTTTTACCATGCTTTACCTACATTGCATAATGTTTCCCTGTCTGCAGTCTGTACCTAGGTAGTCCTTGAATTCCTTCGCTCAGAAGACTACTTTTACTGGGTTGCTCTTCAGGTTATTCCCCCAATGTCTGAGGCCAGGTTGCTGGGCTGGCCTTATCCTTCACCCATAGCACTCTTCATCAGCTGGGCTCCACTTCAGATGCTCCTATCCTTGCCTCTAGTTCTATCAAGCCTACATTCAGATGAGTGAATATTTGCAGGCTTTATTGAAAATAATTATAAGCAAAGGATGATGAACAACGTGTCTGGAACTCCACAGTTCCATGTGATGGGACATCACTATGATACGACTCATTTTGCAAATAATTAATTGTTCTTTTTAAACCAAATGCATAGTTAACTCTTTACTCTACACCCAGTGACAGCAGGATGTACCATCTACAAGACACAATGCAGCAACTCACCAAAGATCCTTTCACAGTGCTATCTGAACCTATGACCTCTACTATTTACAGGAATAAGATCAACAGATGCATGGGAACATCACCACTAGCAAGTTTCCATCAAGTGACACAACATCCTGTTTTTGAATGATATAACAATTCCTTCACTGTCAAATCCTAGAAATCACTCCCTAATTGCACTGTAGTTCAAAAATGTGTCTCATCACCACCTTTTCCGAAGAAATAAGGGATTGGCAATAAATGCTTGTCTTGCCAGCCATGTTCACATCTCAATGATTAATATTCTTAAAATGGTATTACTCTTAAATTATGTACTAAGTGAGCTTGAAAGTAATTATTTAACATTATACCAGAAACATTAATTCTATTTCTTGTCGTGCTTGACTTGCTGCAGAATTCAAGAATTTTCTGCTTATTATTTCAGGAATAGCTGCATCAACTTTTCCAGTAGATGTATTTCTCATATTGTGGTTCATTTCTGTATTTCTATCATGTTTTTCATATGTATACTGCCAGGTTTCATTTTCTCTCATACTACATAACATGCAAATTAATGAATTGCTAAGCATTTAGGGAAGAAGTCAAGACTAACAAAGCAAATCAAATAAATCAACCATAAAATCAGTTTGGAGATAGCCACCAGAGAGAATCCTCTTCACATCAGAGCACATTTTAGCTAGAAACTTCATATATTTGACTGTCTAAACAGCTTTCAATTGAATAGTGTTTTAACAGTTAATCACAGTGTACTGAATGTAGGTAATTCATTCCATTTCATGACTTCCTTCAAATGAGTAATAATTGTTCGCATAAATTGCAATGAATATTCAGAAATATTTTGTTTTATCAGCATGCTTTAGAAAGTCATTTACCTTCCTAAATTGAATTTATTTTCATTAGCTTTTGCAGTTGGGCTGGATAATTCATCAAAACATATTGAACAGCAGAAAGTATTAAGTGAAATAAGCCTGATCAATTTTAATTATGAATTGACAGAAGACAATCAACTGGCAGTACTCTGCTTTCTTTCACTGAGAATAATAATATAATGTCTACAGCATGTCAGAATTTCTTGTTGCTGAATAAACAATCCTTGTTAATTAAACATATTTATTTATATCTGTTATTTTCTGGGTTAAAAAGTATATAAGCACCATAGGCACCTGCATTTTTACTTAGTGTTTTATATATTACATTTCTTTCTCCATGTTGCAACAAATTGTTGATCATTCTTGATTTCTTTCATGCTCTGTTTCACTATTTGATAGATTTTGTGCAAGCAATTCTCATCGGATTTTCATCTGTTCAATCAATAAACTAACTCAGACAACTTATTGTTTGTATTCAGTTTACCCTTTATTTATCACCAGCTGAAATACTGAAATTTGCTTCCTGAACCACTCTACCATTCATCTGAAGAAAGGCCACTGGACTCAAAACATTGACTTTGCTTTCTCTGCACAGATGCTGCCAGACCTGTTGAGTTTCTACAGCAATTTCTGTTCTTGCTACCATTCCACATCCCTTGCTTGTTTTAAGAAACTCTCAAAAAACATCTGTCCATTCATTCTTTCTTTGTTGGCTTGATGTTTATTTTGGTTAAATTATAAATTCTAATTGTGTGAAGAGTTTTCGGATGCCAGAGACGTTCAGATAGATTTTAATTCTCCTTCAATTCTCCATGATGTTTCTCAGGCGGTTTGGTACATTTTGCACCTTTTCTGACATGCTGTTGGGTTACAGAGTCGAATCATGAGCCAGCTGTCACGGTGACAATCCTTGTCACCCAGCAGTTGTCTTCTAGTTTTGAGCGGTTACTCAAGTAATCAGGAAAAAGCAAAGAAGAGCAGGACGAAAGCTTACGGCTCACCATTCCAACTGCTGTCAGTGAATATTGAATTGCATAATGTGGTGACCATGGTCGCCACCAACAGCACGCTTAATAAGTCTAATCTTCATAGTTACAGTTCAGTTCAGTATTTTTATGTACTATCTCAATATTTATAGAACCATGGGCATGCAGTCAATGCTATATCAATGCTGCATACATTTAGCTGTGACCATTGAATTCTGCCCAAGAATTGGAAGTATGATAAATGTATCTACAGCTCTAGATGTCTGTTTTAATTCTCTCTTTAAATATGAGAACTACATTAGCCTGTTTCCAACTTATTACAACTTCATCACTGTCCAGTGATACCTTTATAATGATTGAGGACATGTTAAATCTTCTTCACTGGTTCTCAGCAATGCTGGATCTGTCGTTGGTTATTACAAACATATGAAAATAGATCATTCAGCCTGTTAAGCCTATTCTGTCATTGACTATGATCAGCGGTGATCAAACAGTTCAATACCTTTTACCCTTCCCATCCCCATAACTCTGTGTGCCACTGGTATTCAGAAATCTATCAATTTCTATCCTAAACATGCTCAAAGATTGAATTTTCACAGCCTGCTTGGAGAATTTCAAAGGTTCACAATCTCCTAAGTAAAGAAAAAGAACATCTAAGCAAAGAAATGGAAGTATTAAGTGAAATAAGCCTGAACAATTTTAATTATTATATGACAGAAGACAATAAACAGGCAGTACTCTGCTTTCTTTCATGGAGAATAATAATATAATGTCTACAACACTATAACGAGTTTGTGCTTAAACTGTGTCCCTGGTTCTAGACTCCCCAACTAAGGGAAACATCTTCCCTGCATCTACCCTTTCTATCTCTTTCTACCATGAAATCACTGCTCATTCTTCAGAACTGTAGAGAATACAAGCCCTGTTTGCCCAATCTTTCTTTAGAGGATAGCCCCACTATCATGGATTTTAGTAAGGCATTTGATAAGGTTTCCCACAATAGGCTATTACAGAAAATACAGAAACAGGTGTTTGAGGGTAATTTAGTGGTTTAGATCACAAATTTACTAGCTGAAAGCAAACAGAGGGTAGTGGTTGATGGGAAATGTTCATCCTGAAATTCAGTTTCTAGTGGTATACCACAAGGATCTGTTTTGGGGCCACTGTTGTCAGTCATTTTAATAAATCACATGAATAAGGGTGTAGATGGATAGATTAGTAAATTTGTGGATGACACTAAGGTTGGTGGAGTTGTGAATAGGACCGAAGTTTGCAGGGGGACATAAATAAGCTGCAGAGTTTCTCTTTCTCTCTCTTACTCTATCTTTGTTAATTTATTAGTTAGTCCTATTGGAATAGTTTTTTTTCATCCCATCACATGAAAGCCCTGAAGTTCCTTAATTTCTAGATGGGCATAGGCTTTTTGCTGTTTATGTTGTCATGTGAAAATATAGAGGAGCAATCACGCTGAAAAGTAAACTTGTGTCATCTTTAGTTTCAAGTATCTTTAAACTTTGTTCCGTCTTCTCTGATTGACCTCAGTTGCTATGTTTTCTTTGTCACCCTCTCCACTCATTCATTTGATATGTTTCTGCAATTTCTTAGATTTATTCTACTCTTTACTGATGCAGGATTTGCAGATATAGCTCTTTTTTCCATTTTTAACGTGTGTATTAAATTGCTTAGCGTTATGTTTGTTTACATTTTGATTGTTGGTTTCAGGAACTTTTTAACCTATATGCTCATCATAACTAATTTAAGCATAATTTTTCAAGATGGCAGCGAAATAGGACTCTCCAGCTTGTCCGCTCCACCTGTTTCTTTTTGTTTTCTTCTGTTTTTCTGACTACGTCTTTCTTGTCAGTGATGTCTTGAACTTCTGGCCTCAGTGCAGACTTAAACTCCCTGCCTCAGTGCAGACTTGGTATGGCAGTCCCTCGGTTGCCAGGTATGCCGGTCTCTTGATGACCTGGTGTGGCAGGCTTTTGGTAGCTCGACGTGATAGGCTATTGGTGGCTCAGTCTGGTGGTCTCTCAGTGACCCGGTGTGGCAATCTTGGTAGCCTGGTGTGACAATCTCTCAGTGTCCCAGTGTGGCAGACTTGGTAGCCTGGTGTGACGATCTCTCAGTGGCCCAATGTGGCAGTCTCTCAGTAGCCTGGTGTGGCAGTCTCTCAGTGGCCTGGTGTGGCAGTCTTGGTAGCCTGGTGTGATGGTCTCTCAGTGGCCCGGTGTGGCAGTCTTGGTAGCCCTGCGTGACAGTCTCTCAGTGGCCCAATGTGGCAGTCTCTCAGTAGCCTGGTGTGGCAGACTCTCAGTGGCCTGGTGTGGCAGTCTTGGTAGCCTGGTGTGATGGTCTCTCAGTGGCCCGGTGTGGCAGTCTTGGTAGCCCTGTGTGACAGTCTCTCAGTGGCCCAACGTGGCAGTCTCTCAGTAGCCTGGTGTGGCAGGCTCTCAGTGGCCTGGTGTGGCAGTCTTGGTAGCCTGGTGTGATGGTCTCTCAGTGGCCCGGTGTGGCAGTCTCTCTGTAGTCTGATGTGGCAGGCTATTGGTGGCCCAGTGTGGCGGTCTCCTGGTGGCTCAGTGTGGCGATCTCTTGGTAGCCCGGTAGAGTAATCTCTCGGTATCCCGATGTGGCAGGCTCTTGGTGACAGTCTCTCAGTGGCCCCGTGTGGCAATCACTCGGTAGCTCAGTGTGGCAGGCTCTCGATGGCCCAGTGTGATGGTTGCTCAATGGCCTGCTGTGGCACTCCCCCAATGACCCAGTGTGGCAGTCTCGGTAGCCTAGTGTGACTGTCTCTCAGTGGCGTGGTGTGGCACTCTCCCAGTGGCCCAGTGTGGCAGTCTCAGTAGCCCGGTGTGACAGTCTTTCAGTGGCCTGGTGTGACGGTCTCTCGGTGGCCCGGTGTGATGGTCTCCCGGTGGCCCGCTGTGGCAGTCTCAGTAGCCTGGTGTGACAGTCTCTCAGTGGCCCGGTGTGACGGTCTCTCAGTGGCCCGGTGTGGCAGTCTTGGTAGCCTGATGTGATGATCTCTCAGTGGCCCAGTGTGGCAGTCTTGGTAGCCTGGTGTGATGGTAGCACAGTGGCCCGGTGTGGCAGACTTTGGAGCCTGGTCTGATGGTCTCTCAGTGGCCTGTGTGGCAGACTTGGTAGTCTGTTGAGACGGTGTCTCAGTGGCCCAGTGTGGTAGTCTCCCGGTGGCCTGGTGTGGCAGTCTCTCGGTAGCCTGGCATGGTGGGCACTCGGTGGCCCTGTGTCGCGGTCTCTCAGTGGCTTGGTGTGGTGATCTCCTGCCTTGGTGTGATGGTCTTTCAGTAGCCTGGCATGGCAGTCTCTCAGTGGTCCAGTGTGGCATTCTATTGATGGCCCAGTGCGGTTGTTATGGACTAGGCCAGATCACTCAAAACATTTTTAAGCAGGCAGCCCAGGCCATGACTTTGCAATTTGTTTCGGAAGTGTACAGTGAAAATTATCTAGAAGTAAGTTAGCTAGGTTGACTACCAGGTTTGAAACAGGAGAAAAAAGAATTCACAAAATTATGGAATAAAACACAGAGAACAGAATAAGCAACACCTACAAAACTCAATCAATCCAAACTAGACTTAATTATGCTGTTCCGAATATGCTCAACAGTCCCAGTAAACGGACACCCTTTACCACAGTAAAAATGAAACAAAGGCTTACACGTCTAAGTTAGAAGGGCAGAAGGAGAGAGAGTCTAGCAGCCTGTTTCCACACAGCTCCACTCCTGAACTCCTAACTAAAGTTCTAACTGAACTGCTCAGCCAGAGAGCTGGCCATGCCTGCAGTGACCCGGTGTGGTGGTCTTTTACCCGGTGTGTCGGTCTCTTGATTGTCCGGTGTGGCAGTATCTTGCTGGCCCAGAGTGACAGTATCTTGATGGCCTGGTGTGGCAGTATCTTGATAGCCCGGTGTGTCTGTCTCTTGGTGGCCCGGTGTGGTAGTATCTTGATCGCCCGGTGTGTCAGTCTCTTGGTGGCCCGGTGTGGTAGTATCTTGGTGGCCCGGTGTGGCAATCTCTCGGTGGACAGGTGTGGCGATGTATCAGTGGCCCAGCATGGTGGACTCCTGGTTTTGCTGTCTCTCAGCTCAGCACGGCCTCAGTGTGGCCTTCCAGCCATCTGGAGACTAGGTGCTAGCATGGACTGGGTTGGAAGGACTTTTATTCTAAACTTTTGTTTCTTTGTTTTTCTAATTTATTCCTATGATCTGTACTACTGGACTTTTATTTCTTTATGTTTCTAATTTTTCCCCTAAGAATTTGTGCTTAAGAATCTGTACCTAGGTACCTTTGTTCCTAAGATGGCACCATAAGTGGCAATTTATAAACTGGGCACTGTTCTCATTTGTGTACATGTAACAACGAAGTTAATTCTAATTCTTATATATTTCATTTTGCTGAAGTTGTGGAGCAATCTATTCAAGTTTTGTTTCATTCCCTTTTTACATTTGTCTCTGAATCTTCCCTCCTCTATGCAATGCAATCTATGTTTACCCAATCTGGCATTATAAGTCAGTTAGTGTTCATCTACATTTCTGTGTTGTTCATAACTTTAAAACTTTTTTTTATTCTTAGTGCCTCGTTAAAGAATTTGGGAAGTACTCATTGATTTTTTGGTGATTATGTTTTGTCGATTGTTGCTGCTTTTGTTAGTGATTATTGAAAAATGCAGATGCATATTATTCCTTTGATGCTACACATTTTTTTCATTAATTATTTACACTCAAGATAATATGGGAAATGCTTGAACCAGCAAACAAAATCTGCATGAGTTTAGATGAAAGGTTCTATCCTGAACAAAGTTTTCAGTTTCATCTGCTCATCTGTCATGCAATTTTAAAAAATATTTTTATTATAAATTTCCAAGATCTGTTTTTATTGCATTATCAGCTGTCAAATCGTTATTTTAATACAAAATAACTCAGCAGAGCTTGGCTTTCTACACACTTAATGACAGAATTACTGAAATGATTGCTTGACCAAATTAGATTTACACTTCTCTGATATCACTTGGCACCATTTTCATGCAAATAGTGTCATTAGCAGACTAACCAGCCAATGTTGTGATCTGTCAAAGGGCTTCAGAGAATTGTATAATGTTGGTCAAACTGCTCTGCAAGAAAAAAACAGATGAGTTCTATTAGATAATCAGTTTACTTCTCGTTTGCCAACAGTATTTCTTTATTCTGTATAGAAAGGCTGAAATGTAATTAACAGGATTGATGCGCCTCTCTGTACACTATAATACACAAATCTCTCAGAACAATTATGCTTCAAATTCAGTCATTCTTGAATATTATGCATTACTTTGTTGGTGCCAAGTATCTAAAGTTATTCTTCCTGATTTCCTTATATTGCAGCAATTATTGCTGCATCCCATTTCTCATTATTCAGTACCTTAATGACAATTTTAGTTTCTGGTGAGTGAATAAGATGGCAGCAAATTAAAATAAAATCAAACCTCATCAAATTTAGTTCCCTCAAGTGCTGTATTTATAATTCAATCCTGTTACGTTTGCCTCTTACTGAAGGACTATCTTCTTTGCATCCTTTCCCCTTTCAAAGTATTTTTTTTCATCTCTTCCTTCCTTGGGAATTTATTTCTTTCATATCAATCCTGGCTAAGCCGGTCAATTGGAGATGCACATAGTTCTAAATGCTAATTCAACTTCCATTGCTCTTAATGTGCACACATAAATTGCTCTCCATGCTTTTCTTGGTAACAAGATGACTCTACGTTACAAGCACTCATGATTTGATTAAATATTTATTCATTTGGCAATGTTTGCAGCCAAGAACAATTCACAGTACTTAAATAAAACAAAGAACTGCAGATAGTGCGGAGGTGTTCTGCAAAACAATCATTCAGTCTGTGTTTTAACTCCCCAGTGAAGAAGAGACCACATTGTAAGCAGTGAATAAAATAGACTAGATTGAATCAAATGCAAGTAAATTGCTGCTTCACCTGGAAGCTGAGACTGGAGCCTTGGATAATCAGAGGGCAAGTGTTGCTCCATCTGTGATTGCATGGGAGGGTACCATGGGGATATGAGGAAGTGTTAGGATGGAGGAAAAGTGGACCAGTGTGTTCTGGAGGGAAGATCTCCATTCTATCTGTAAATCTGACCCTAGGCTTTGAGTTGCCTGCCTCTTCAACACACTGCTGTGTTCCTATGCCAAAATTACTGTCTCAGGCCTACTGCAGTCCTCCAATGAAGCTCAATGCGAACTGGGAGAACAAGACTTTATCTTTTGCTCAGGTACCTTACACCCTTCAGGGCTCAACATTGAGTTTAATAATTTCAGTGCATTGAAACTTCCATCCGTGTTTGTTACCCACCCCCACATCCCAAGGTCATGTTCTATATGGTTTGTTAGCATAGCCAACACATTTTCAACCATTCACAGTTTTTACACTCACCTATCAGCAATTTTTTGTCTGCTTCCCTTTCTTCTCTCTTTTTGTCTGATGCCATCTCCTTCTATTTGCCTCACTCCCTTCACACACACAACACACACACACACACAACACACACACACCAAACCCCTGTCTTCAGCATAGATACCATTTCTCAGATGCTTTCAATTCTAAAGAAGGGTCACTGGACTCTCAGTGTTAATGTTGTTGTTCAATTCATAGTATTTATTCATTTATTTGATTGCACACAGTTCATCATACTTTTGATTGAAATAAAGTCCATTCATGCCATCAATAGGCAGATTTTTGTAATACATTGCATGGAACAATGTGTTTTAATATTGATGTCAGCCAGTTGTAGCTGAGCTATTTGAGCTCTTTTGTCTTGATGTCAGAAAAGAAAACATAAAGAACTGCCCAGAGATGTCAACATTCCTCTAATGATTATTAAGGTCAAACAGTTTCTTGCAGCATGGTTGTTGCATGGATTCACAAGTTAATTACCTTAACTGTATGGTGATGTCAACTCCCTTATAATCCTTTTGCCAATTATTTTAAGTTTGTGCCTCTGAGTTATTGACCTCCTACTAAGGGAAATTGGTTTTCACTATACATTGCATTCAGAACACTTGTAATTCTACACACTTCAGTTAAAACTCCTCTTACCCTTCTCTGATCCAAAGAAAGCAACTCGAGCCTAATTTGGCTTTTGTCATATCAAGCATTTTTCAGTCAATCAAACTGGAGGATCGTAAAAGGTAACAGCATTAGGAGTGAAAAATAATGTAATTTTGATTGGGTGAATTTAATTATGAGTAGAAATTAAGAGGTTTGTATTAAGAGAAAGATAAAGACTGAAAGGAAAATTTGAAAACAAGTAAAAATCATTTCAGGTGTAAATATCTCTTTAATTGCTGTTAATTGTTAGTAATAGCCAAGAGGACCTCACCAGTTCTGACAAATAATTATTCTACATGTGGATATTATTCTTTCTGCTTTTAGTAAAAGTTGAAGATTGAGAAAACATTTTATTTTCTTTACTTTTCCTCCTGTTCCTTATTTCTCTGTCTTAATCCAATTTGTCCTTCCTGTTTCAGTGCTCCAAATATGCCTGACTTGACGATAAATCCCTTCACGCAAATTTGTATTTCCTTCTCAGTCCTTTACAATCTGTCAATCTGATTTGTTTGGGAGATACTTGCCCTGCAGAAATGCTTGCCTTGTTCACTGAGGTCCTAGATCCCCTGTTCATCTTGCAGCACTGAAATCAGCTTAGTGGCAAAAATGTTTTGAGCTGAAAGATGCAGCAGCCAAGTTAGATTTCCTGTACAAATTGATAATGCAAAGTATACTTGTGGGTTGCACTGTTTTCAATATTATCTACACTTAATCCTTTTTCTTTTGTCCCGATTTTCATCATTGTATCATTACTAGAATGTTAATTCAATGCAAGATTCCTAAGCATATATTAAGACATGTTAATATTTCAGAATAATCCCTTTGACAAAAGGTTTTAATAAAGGATCTGAATGCAAAACATTTAACCTGTTTCTTTTCTTCACTGAAGCTGGAGAATCTTTCCAGCATTTTCTATATTTTTTAATTTCAGTATTTCCAGTATTTTCATTTCATTCATGGATTAAATGTAGTAGTGTCAAAGATTAAACTATCATGAAGCACAGATAGATTGTTGTCCTGACAATAAATAGACAGTAAATATTATCTGTGTACGGAAATAGTTGGCATAATTGTAAATCATGCAATACTATATATGAACCTTTTATATGAACCCTATTAAAATATCCAAGTACTAGTTTACTTTTCAAAAACAGTCTCACCATCTTCAGAAATGTCTCAATTGCTATCTTTATTTCCACTGAATATTATTTTTCCTTGTTTTTTAGAGTAACCAAGATCTTTTGGTAGGAATAACAAGATGATGGATTACTGGGCTAATGGTAGGCTACTTGGTAGTGTGGATGAGCAGAGGGATCTTGGTGTCCATGTACACAGATCTCTGAAAGTTGCCACCCAGGTAAATAGTGCTGTGAGGAAGGCATATGGTGTACTGGGCTTTATTGGCAGAGGAATTGAGTTCCGGAGTCCTGAGGTCATGTTGCAGTTGTATAAGACTCTGGTGCGGCCTCATCTGGAGTATTGTGTGCAGTTTTGGTCGCCATACTATAGGAAGGATGTGGAAGCTTTAGAACGAGTGCAGAGGAGGTTTACCAGGATGTTGCCTGGAATGGTAGGAAAATCTTATGAGGAAAGGCTGAGGCACTTGGGGCTGTTCTCATTGGAGAAGAGAAGGTTTAGGGGAGATCTGATAGAAGTGTATAAGATGATTAGGGGTTTAGATAGGGTAGATACTAAGAACCTTTTACCGCTAATGGAGTCAGGTGTTACTAGGGGACATAGCTTTAAATTAAGGGGTGGTAGGTATAGGACAGATGTTAGGGGTAGATTCTTCACACAGCGGGTTGTGAGTTCATGGAATGCCCTGCCTGTATCAGTGGTGAACTCTCCTTCTTTATGGTCATTTAAGCGGGCATTGGATAGGCATTTGGAAGTTATTGGGCTAGTATAGGTTAGGTAGGATTCGGTCGGCGCAACATCGAGGGCCGAAGGGCCTGTACTGCGCTGTATCCTTCTATGTTCTATGTTCTATATCTTGCAACTCGGTAATCCATTTCTGCATCTCTGCTGGAAAGATTTACTTGATAACTATGGTAATGACCTTTCTATCATCTGACAATACCTTTTTATTTTGAGGTATTTCTTGGTTCATTGACTTGAGCATGTTCTTTGCAACTAACTTTACTGAGAGCTAATGCTATATCCTCATCTCAGTGCATTCTAACATTTTCTGTCTACAGAAGAATTTCTGCCACTCCAAAATTAATTTGATTTATACAATTTTCATCATTTCATTAATAACAATAATGATGATTTTGCATTGATGCCACAATGCTTCCAGGATGAATAATCTTATTGTATATTTATGGATATGTTATAAAAGATTCTGTTGGAACTTAACACCACTGATGATGTTTTTCATATAAGCATGCTGCACTCACTATTATGCAGACTGACTGAGCAGAGGCTAATAGCCAAGTCATACCCATGAGGATGGCCTCAAACAGGACCATGGGTTCATGTTACACTGCAGGCGACCCCACTACACTATACACACACACACAAACACACACTCTTAAATACTCACACAAACCCTCTTGCAAACACATTCTCTCTCAAACACACACAGATACACCCCCCCATATGCACACTAACTCACACATCCTCTCACAGGCTTGTACACCATCACGCTCACGCACACTCTACCAAGCAAGGGCACATGCAAACACACACACTCACATGCACTCACACTCATATGCATGCACTCACACTCTCTCCCAAACACAGACACACACACACACACACATACACACACATTCTCTCTCTCTCTCTCCCTTCCTCACATGCAAGCACACACACATTTCAGACTTTAAAGTTTGGGAGAAGATTTGTAGCTTGGGTGCTCGTTGTTGTGGTTCTGTTCGCCGAGCTGGGAATTTGTGTTGCAAACGTTTCGTCCCCTCTCTAGGTGACATCCTCAGTGCTTGGGAGCCTCCTGTGAAGCGCTTCTGTGATGTTTCCTCCGGCATTTATAGTGGTTTGCCTCTGCCGCTTCCGGTTGTCAGTTCCAGCTGTCCGCTGCAATGGCCGGTATATTGGGTTCAGGTCGATGTGTTTGTTGATAGAATCTGTGGATGAGTGCCATGCCTCCAGGAATTCCCTGGCTGTTCTCTGTTTGGCTTGCCCTATAATAGTAGTGTTGTCCCAGTCGAATTCATGTTGAATTCACAGTAAAACTGACAGCCAGACTACTGCGACCACTAGGACTCATAACAGCACACAAACCAACAGCCACTCTCAGACAACAACTCACCAGAATGCAGAACCCGATACCCAGCATGAGTAAAACCAATGTAGTGTACAAAATCCCATTCAAGGACTGCACAAAATACTACATAGGACAAACAGGAAGACAGCTAACGATCCACATCCATGAACACCAACTAGCCACGAAACGACACGATCAGCTATCCTTAGTTACCACACACGCAGATGACAAGCAATATGAATTCGATGTCACCTAGACAGGGACGAAACGTTTGCAACACAAAAACACAAACACAAGCTCAGCGAACAGAACCACAACAACATATAAGTCTATGGGGTGAATTTGCATTTGCAGAATTCCAATTGCAAATATACACCATTTTGTTCAAAAAGCACACAATCTGCAGACAGTCAATGCAGGCCGTCAATCCATGTAGCCTTTTATAAATTCCTACTTTGGAAATAGAACCAGTCTGGCTCATGATTGGGACACAGACAGACTCTAACCTCACACTTTTAATGCATTTTCTGGGCTGAGACATCGCTATATCAATATTTAGCTTCCTATCTTACCAAAAGCACTAGACTAGACACCAAGAATTCTCAATGTGCTCACTCTGAATGACTTCAATGTTCACTTGGACTAACAACATCTCAGGGCACAATCCACAGGCACAACACGTATACAGCTCTCATCTATTCAGCATTTACTAATCTATCATGACCATCATGCCATTACTGTGATCCACTTGCAGATTGCTTAGTCAGTCCAAACTTGTGATTTAGGGTGAGCCAGCAGGTGGCATTGAAAGAATACAGGAGAACACTTTGTGTACAGGAATAGGAACCCAACTCATGGATTGCATATGAGGGCTTCTCCTTGGTTTCTTAACAGTGCTTATTTAATGCCTACCTGCTTGCTCACAGCCATATTACTTAGCACATTGGTACATTGGTACGTCAGACAGAACTAAAGGCTATCAATACAGCTGTATTGATGAGTTGTTATACATAGAAACATAAACAGGGTGCTCGTCATGTTTGTCATTAGGGATTTGTTGCATGGAATGGTTGGAGGAACATCTTGTAGTATTGCACACCAAGATGCCAAACTAACATTATCATGTGCCAGCTGCTGTAGAATTAGAGTCTTAGAGTCATAGAATTATGAAGCAGAGAAACAGACCCTTCATCCCAACTCATCTATGCTGATCAGTTTCCTAAACTGAACGAATCCCATTTGCCTGTGTTTGGCCCATATCCCTCTTAAACTTTCTTATCTATGTACCTATCCAAAATGTCTTTCAAATTTGGTAAGTGCACTCACCACTACCACTTCCTCTGGCAGCTCATTCCATATATACACCACAACTGGTATAAGGAGGGTTCTGTCTTCATTCGCATACCTGACCCGAGGTTCTCCTTGTTCCTGGTGATGGTTGGTACCCAGCGTTATTGCTGATGTAAGCTCCAAGTACCTCGGTTTTTTTAAAATATAGTTTTTCTCCAGTCTTCTGGGAAGTTACATTACACTGTCTTTGCTCATTCATTGGGTCAGTACTTTTATTTGTTCTTGTTATCTGCTTTTGAGCAGTTTACCTGCTAAAAACTGGGTGGAACCCCATGGCAGAGTCCATGGATTTCGTTAGCTGGGGAAGCATTTATTAACTGTCTCTAGTTAGCCTTGAGAAGGTGATTATTCTTGAATCACAGCAGAATAAAAAAAAAAATTGTGGGTGTGGGCGTTGCCGGCTGCATCAGAATTTATTACCTATCCTTAGTTACCCTTGAGAAGGTGGTGGTGAGCTCGCTTCACGGAACTCTGTGGTGGTTGTGCTGTAGGTAGATCTAAAATATGATTCAGAAGGGAATTTGATGATTTTGATCCAGCAGCAGTGAATAAATTACAATATACTTCCAAGCCTGGAATGTGCATGGAAAGGAATTAAAGATGGTGTTATTCGTTCATATCTGCTTAGCTTGTCCTTCTAGATGGAAGTAGTTGTGGGTTTTGCAGGTGTTGTCTAAGGATCTTTGACAAATGTCTGCAGTGCATCTTGTAAGTAGTACGCATTGCTGCTACTGAGCATTGATAGAGGACTAACTGAATGTTTGGGAATGTTTTGCCAATTATTTGGGCTGCTTTGTCCTGAATCATGTCAAGTTTCTTGACTGGTGTTGGAACTGTAGTCATCCAGGCAAATGGGATGTATTCCATCACGCTTGTGCCTTGTAGATAGCGATCTAGGTTTGGGGAGTCAGGAGGTCATTTATCTGGTGCAGGATTCCTAACATCTCTTCTGCTCTTGTTATCATATATTTATATGATAGTCCAGTTCAGATTCTGGTCAATGATAACCTAGGGATATTGGTAATGGGGTATTCAGTGATGGTAATCCAAATGAATGTGAAGGAGGGATGATTAGTTTCTCTCTTTTTGGCGATGGTTCTTGCCTCACTTGTGTGGGATGAATGCTACTTGCCACTTGCATATTGTGCAGATCTTGCTGCAATTGGACATGGGTCGCTTCAGGATCTGAAAAATTATGAATGGTGCTGAACATTATGCAATCATCGGTGAACATTCCAACTTCTGATCTAATGATGGGGGGAGGGTCATTATTGAAAGAGATTAATATAGTTGGGCCTAGGACACTTCCCTGGGGAAATCCTGCATAGGTATCCTGGAATTGAGATGACTTACCTCCAACAACCCAAACCATCTACTTCTGTGTCAGGTGTGACTCCAACCAGTAGAAATTTCCCCTCGATTCCCTTTGAATTTAGGTTGCTGGGCACCTTGATGATACCTTTGGTGAAATAATGCCTTGATGTCAAGGGCAGTCACTCTCATCTTATCTCTGCAACTTTGATCTCTTTGGTCCATGTTTGGACAAAGGCTGTTGAACTGAATGAACCAGACAGAATCCAAATTTAGAATCAATGAGTAAGTTGTTACACAGAAAGTGCTGCTTGATAGCAATGTTGATACCAACTTCCTTTAGTTTATTCATAATTGAAAGTAGACTAATGAGGGTAATTCACTGTGTTGTTTCTGTCCTGTTCTTTATGGACAGACATGCCTGGTAATGTCAGATAAATGCGAGCACTGTAACTGTACTGGAACAGCTTGGCTAGGTATGCAGCAGGTTCTGAAGCACGTGTCTTCAGTACTATTGCTGGAATATTAACAAGGTAAATGCTTTTCAGGCCATTCAAGAAGATTCTGGAAGTAAATGTTAATTTAATGACAACTACATAAGCATTGTCAATCATCATAAATACCTATCTGGTTCACTAATGTTATGTGAGGAAGTAAGTCTACCTTCCTTCCTTGGTCTGGTCTCCATATTATGCCAGAGCCACCACAACAATGTGTTTGATTCTTAACTGCATTCTGAAATGACCTACCATGCCACTCAGTTCAAGGGAAATAAGGAGTGGGCAATAAATTCTGGCCCAGCTAGTGACACCCATATCCTATGGACGAACATGGAAAGCTGTTCTGTTAAATTATATGCAGCCTTTAAAATGTTTGGTTTCGAAATGGAATTCAATTAATAATTGGAGACAATAGACAATATCCACCTAATAGAATTGTATCTCATGTGTTTTATTATGATTTAACTTGATTCAAAAACAGCTTACTGGTATTTTTTGAGTGTGGCTTATGATAACAAACATAGTTATTTTAAATTATTTATGATTGTTGTGACCAGGATTTTCTTTTAGCTTAGATTACCTACAGTGTGGAAACAGGCCCTTCGGCCCAACAGGTCCACACCGGTTCTCCAAGGAGCAACCCACCCAGACCCATTCCCCTACATTCACCCCTGACTAACGCTCCTCACACTATAGCCAATTTAGCATGGCCAATTCACGTAACCCGCACATCTTTGGACTGTGGGAGGAAACCAGAGCACCCGGACGAAACCCATGCAGACACGTGACCAACGTACAAACTTCACACAGACAGTTGCCCGAGGCGGGAATTGAACTCAGGCCCCTGGTGCTGTGAGGCAGCAGGGATAACCACTGAGCCACTGTGCCACCCCACTCTCTTTTGATTATAACTAACTCAAACTTTACTATTATGGAAAATAATCTGTTTCATAAACAATCGATTTGCTTACATGGATAATTTTGAAGATTGCTTCAGAAGTTGGTAAAATTGAAACTAGGTGTCACTGAATATGTAGATACTACTGTTTTGTGGGTCTTGCAAACAGGAATAAGGCACAGATAGGTGCCTTACTTTGTGAAATTTCCAAAATTATGAATGCTGTACTTTGCTCTTATCACCATATTACTGGCACACTGCCAAAGAATACAACTCACCTCTTTACTTGTAGAGAAAACAGCTTGATAAATTTAAATGGCTCATTGGTCTTTTCTAAAAGTGCAGAAATGAGAAGTAAGTACTATAACAAGCACTAAGCCTCAGTTGTAATCCCCTGCCTAATTATATCTCAATTAGGTCAATACTTTTATTATGCTTATTGTGGTGGCAGTTTCTTCCTTTGTCTGTAGTTATTTCTTGACTGAAAAACATGGAAGGAAAATAAGTCTTGGATTTTTCTAAACCATGTCTTGCATAGACAACAGTTGCTAACAAAATACTTGTCAATTTTTTTTTGTGTTGAGTCCTGCGTGTGAGTTGGTTTCTAGATTAAAGACGAAGCTTGATGTAAGGTAAATGGCAGTACAGTCTTGTTGATCCCTATACATTCAATGTCCTGTTAACACAACAACAACAATGATCTCCAATGCTTAGCATCTAATCACCATAGCTTCAAAATTAATTTGTCAACATTGAGAGAGGCAACTTAAAAATTGGGTTTTCATGCAAGAATGCTTAACAATCTGTGAATTTTGAATTGTGTGGCTACATTCATAATTATAAAAGTCAAGCTTTTTTAAAATAAATTATATCCCGTAACCTCTTTATAAATTTGCATATACATTGAAAAAATAATTTAGAAAACTCTTTTCTGTGTGAATAAATTTCTAAATATTTGGATTTAAACTTAGCATATTCTGCATTGAATTGACCATTTGCAGAATGTGCAATTCCATCAGTCTTATTGAAAGATAATGAGACAGTACAGTAATGAAAACAAATATATACTTCTCAGAACAATTTTCAATGCAGTGATATATCTTTCCAAATCAAGCAATATTTAGTTGAACATATGCTTCTGCACATTCAAAATTATTCTCTGGGAGCATCTTTATTCCGATAATTCAAAAGCACAACTGCATGAATTCCTTGTGATTTATGAGAAAGATGACATTACTGTTTTTATGTTCTATCACAGTAGGAAACATAATTTGTACAAATAGTACTTATCTGTAGTACAACAATTTGACAGGATTTAAAAAATGGAAGAACTTTCTTCACAGCTCACAGCACATCGTTTCCTTATCAGCTGTTTTCCAGCTGCTATGACAATCATTCAACCTATTCATACCGATTCATTCATACTGATGGTTGTGCTTTTGCCAGTTAGATGCAACCTGCTACAGAAATACAGGACCTCACATTTATCATCTCTCTTCATTGGTAACTCTTTGAAATTAATGAAGTTTTTCTCATATTATTTGAAAATCTCTAAAAGGACATTTTAGCATTCTGCTTGCGTGCTAATTTGTAACCGAAAGTGCAATTTTCAGAAAGATTTGTTCAGGGAATACATATGTGATATACTACATCTTTCACTATTCACTAGTTCAAATCATAACATAAATATTTTACCTAAAGAACTACCTTAAAATGTAAAATATTTATAAGTGAAGAATTTTGTTGCTTCTCTTAATAACATTCTCCATTAAAATAAAATATTTCTAAATTATTTGACTTATCTGTGAAATTTAAATATGAATGTAATTTGGGCAGGTGAGGCAGAGAAATGCCAAACACAGGTGGTCATGACAGCATGTGGCTTGGGCAAATTTAACTGTTAGGCATCAACTGATAGCTTGTCTGCTTAAAATAGCTGGAAAGCAGCAGTTTGTCAGTGGGTGGGAGCTTATACTTGGGTGGCATTAAGGGTCACTGGAATGAAGATTGCGATCTAAGGTGGAACCTGTAGGATTGAAGGACAGAGACCGAGTCAGGGAAGGTATGAACTTTTTATATTGGACCTGGTGGAATAATTTTAAATTATGTAGCCAATTTTAAAATTATCGGTTTATGTCAAATTGAAAAAAAAACATAATATTATTATGTCAAATATAATTACTTCATAAATATAGATAATTTCCACTGAAATTGACTATTATGTTAATGTCTACTTAAACAGATTTACCTGATTTCATTTTCTCTTATTTCCATCTCTTAATTTCACTAATATCTTGCACCTTGCGAATACAAATGTTGTTCTGAATTAGAATTAGAATTGATTTTATTGTCACGTGTAATCATGTACAAAAGTACATAGCTGTAGTGAAAAGAGTATAACGTTTCTATTACGGGAACCATCTTTATACTTAGGTACAAAAATCTTAGATACAATTTTAAAAAATAAAGAAACAAAGGTAAAAGTTATACATTGCAGCCCCTCTTGATATAAAGTAGAAAAATGAGTAAGCTAATTAATAAAGTTCAACAGTCTTTCTTAAGTGTTTAGCTATGCTGAGCTTGGACCCCCTAGAAGGGCTTCATCTCTTCTGCTGAGGGCTGCTCTCTGGGTGACCTTGAGCTGCCTGTTTTCTTCGCTGCTGCCGATGTCAGAGGATCTTCCTCATCATCATGCTGGGTGAGCTCTTCATGCATTGGACTCAATCTCTGACTGTCTCGATCACACCCCCCAGCCACAGCCACACTCTGAACTGCATCGAGCCATGATGCCACCAATTGGCAACGTCCCTGCTGTGGGTTCCCAGCTGCTACTGAGAACAACTTTAAATGATTCCTAGATGTATGAGTTTTATCGTGAGGTTATTTTCTTGAGAAGATTTTAATTTCATTTCATATTTTTTGTTTGTTATCACAACTCCAAAAGAAACCATAGCAGTTACATGGCTTATAAATTCTTTATGCGCTGGAAGTCTAAAATCAAAATACATATATTCTAATCAAAAGTATGTTCCATTGTATGCAACAAACATTTGCTCATGCTGAAGGAGCTAGGGAAATATATGATCAATGTCTGCCTATTATTCTCTCAAGAACATGAAACACGTTGCGGCAATATGGAAATGTAAGCATTGAAGTGTTAAATAAGACTCCATTTATCACGAACCCATTAGCAATTTGAGGAAATAGTAGAGTTTGCCAATAACACAGTAATTCTATAAGATTGAAATTGACAAGACTTTTGTTTTTCTTACTGAGAGATAAAGCAAATGAAATTTACATGACATGTACACCAGTTGTTCCAGATTTCATTTGAGTTTTACTTTCTTCTTGCAATGGAAGAAAGAAATATGCCTTTCTTCTGTCAAAAATCAAATTTAGAAAGAGCCAATTTTTTTGCAGAGATCCAGTGGGAATTAAGCTTTGTCCATTTGTGGTGACATGGTGGCTCAGTGGTTAGCACTGCTGCCTCATAGTGACAGAGACATGGGTTTGATTCCACACTTGGGTGGCTATCTGTGTGGAAATTGCACAATCTCCCCATGGTCTTTGTAGATTTCCTCTGGGTGCTCCAGTTTCCTCCCACAGTCAAGAGATATGGTGGACTAGCCATGCTAAATTGCCCATAATACCCAGAGATGTGCAGGTTTGATGGATTAGCCAAGGGAAGTGCATGTTTAAGGGATACAGTAGGGGATGAGGGTGTGAGTAGGATGCTGTGTGGGCTCTTTGTGCTGAATGGTCTGCTTCCACATTGTAGAGATTCTACAGTTACAATGTGTTGTAATAGTCTGCAGGAATATTCTAAAGAATATAAATTGCTTTGCAGACCATCACAATTGTTTTACTCAGAAAGTTTATGATCACTTATATGTTATTCAATGTTCTGAATTTTTCTGCTTCTGAAACTATGGATATTTTGTGACCATTTTTGTTTTTTTGAAGTGATAAAATAAAAGATAAAACCTTCTATATAAAATAGACTTCAATCATTAAGTTATTTTATTTGTTTCAGTTTTAACTTTTCTTTGATGACAATTTCACCATTATTTAAATACTTTAATGAAATTGACATAGTATTGAACTACCAAACCTAGCAATGTTTCATTTTACAGTAACAATTAACCTGTAATAAATAAAACAATTTTAAAATTTAGTATTCCGATACAGGTCATTCTGCTATAATGCATGTTTTGTCAGCGTAAATTGGCTATAACACAATTGATGAATTGTGGATGTTATTTGGATAAAACGAACTTTCTGCTGAACAGGTTTAGCAATTTTGTATTAGTTGTCTTCTACAGCGTGATTTTCCATAGCGGCTTTCCATCGTCTATAACACAAAGTTTCAGAGGAGCACAACTATCACGACCTATAATGAAGTAATAGATTCAACAGAAGTGATTAAAATAAACTAAATGACTAGACTACATTTTTTGTGTCATGCTGTTAGAATTGTTGCATTCAATTAATACCAAGTACTGTTAATTTCTGAATAAAAGAGCATTGATAGATATTGAGGAAAATATCACTTAGAGAGGAGGCTACATCTTATTTACGCATGTTCCTTGTCTTTGAATCATTGTCATTGCTGTGTGTTAAACAGGAAATTTCGGGAAGAAACAGCAAAATATGAACCTGGTACATATTTCCGCACAAGATGTGTTGAATGCCAACCAATAAACCATCAGATAGATATCCACTCCAAAACTACTTGCCAAGAAAGTTTGGCAAATCTTAAGGAATGAGGTAGAAAATTAGTATTCACATTTGTGATGTTGCAAGCACATTGCACCACCTAAAATTCAAGCAGTGGAACATTCTTCACTTTCAAAAAGTGATTTCATCTGGTATGTGGTAATTTGATGATGTATTGAATTGTATGAAATGCTACAACCTCCAGCAGTTCTCAGTTTCTTCCCTGGCTGAAGAAAAGAAATGACCAGCTCTGAACTGGGCAACACTGACTTCAAAGAATGCACATTGACATTTCTAAGTAATATTCACTCTGATATCGGCCAGAAGCAGAAAGGCATTAGTTGCAGTGATTGCAAATGTTTCAGTTATAAATGAGATTGACAGTCAAAGTTTACATTTGCAACAACTGAAATCTTACTTTAGTTCTTCCTATAGAATCTATTCGAAAGGAAGACTAAAAGGGAAGGATTTTAACATTGAAGAGAGTGTGCATTTAGATGTAGGTAGCAGCAGATAGGTGTTTCCTAAGTTTCCTGAAACTTCCCACTAAGACCAAAGCAAGAAGACAAAGAAAATTCATGTGATTTGTTAAAATTCAGCCAAACACTGCCAGTGCTCAAGACTGTTTTACTTGCTGTAATTAAAAATGATGTATTCAAATTACTTACAATGAAGGGTTGTGTTCTACATTTTGAAGCTTTTGAGACTGAAATCAAACTGCATGGTGACATGGTTGCCTCATGTTGAACTATAAAGGAGAAAAAAGTTGATCATCGAGGTAGAGGCAAACTGATATGTAAGACCAGCAGCTAGTCACCAGGGACGGAAACATTAAAGACAAGTGCTCAAAGGAGACAATCCCAGCATAACAGGCAGTGCAGGTAAAATCTCAACTTCCTTTAGCTCTTTAAAGAGTAATATTTCCAGTACCTGAAATTGTTTTGTCTGTTTGTGGAAAACAGCTACAGCACGTGAGAAGATTTGATTATTACTGGACCTTGTACCATCCAGATTTGACTAAAGGCTGTGGATGTCTCCAGTGTCCTCAAAGGTTTCACTTTGGGATCCTTGCATAGCATTCCTGATGACATATAGAGGATTTCCCAGTTGGCTTCCCACAAATCAATAGGACTGTTGACTGTTGGCCTGATTGAGCTGGAAATCATGTCATCACCTGCAATGATGCTAGTAAGAATGAAAGGCTGCTCTGGTTTGCATCATTAGTTGGTTCATCAACTACATGCATGTGGCAATCTGGGAACATTAGATCGAACAAAAGTATTTTTAAATTGTAAGAGATTCCATGATCATTTAGTGGGCAACCATGAAAAGTTGTTACTGCAGGTGTGCATCAAATTTCCAGGGACTTGCTTTGAAACCAGAAGCAAATGGCTCAGTGTTTTTCCTTCTGTCCATCTGGACCATCTCCAATAAAGCATTTGTTGTAGACATAGCTGAAGAAAACCATCTTTGTGGCTCTATATTGCTCTGATAATAAATGAAGCAAAGGATCATGTAAACATCATTCAGTCAAATTATTGGCTCTGTGACAATCCCCTCAACACCTCCAAACTTCTTTCAATATTGGAGTTCATGTCAAGTGGATTCTAGTTTTTTTCTGGCTCTTGCCTACAGTAGCTATTCAGGGACTATACAATATATATTCTTTATAAGTATAGGAACCAGTAGTTTATCTGTTGAATGAAGGATATGGAAAGTCTGTCTTTTGTGGCTGCTTAACACAACCACTTTATCTTAATACCTCATAACTACCTTATATCAAAATCACATACTAATAGGTTACTGCTGTCTGTAATATTTACTAGTTACTGTTAACAGTAGAACATTAGTATGTGGTATTAAGGGTAAAAAAAAATAACATTTGTACTTAAAAATTTATTAACATTTGTCCAGCTTTAGAAGGCATGCTGTAGCACACTGTAATATCACTGAGTTTGAATTTGTTATCAACCTTATGGAGGTGGTGCTATCATGATTGCACTTATCATCTAACAGCTTGCACTCCACAAATCAAACAAACATTCTAAATTGAACATTTGAAACTACGATAAATGCTTAAGTAAAGTGTTGGAGGTTATACATTGCAAAAGGGATATATTATCTGAGGAACACAAAACAACTACATAGAAAAATATGCAAGTTATGAATCTATAGATTTTAAAGAAATGCAAGAAAATCTTTAAGATTAGTTTGTAGTTGTTATATGCTTAATTATTTGATAGGGATTTTAAAAATGTTTTATGTAAATATTCTGCATGCACAAAAGCCAGTATAAGAATTAAAGTTCTTTAAGCCATATTATTGTTCATAATTAAGAGCAAATGTACAATTTAAGAGTTGCTGGTTATTAGAACTCAATAGTTAGGTAGTGTAGGATAGCATTAGAATCTCATTTTGTACACTTCTTTGCTTTTATATATAACGATACACATTGTGTACTCTTCCAGTCTAATAACCTCACTGCAGGTCTGGGGGCATGATTTCCCCCCTTCCTGGGAATGATAAAAAGAGAATGAGAAAAAGATTTGGCAAATTTGTGCTGAAGAGAGACTCGCCCTTTTCCGACCACCTCTGCAACTAACTGCTGGATGAGAAAGTCCATGGATGACTTTCTCAACACACTACCAATTAAGGCCCTCAAGTCATCCATTAATTGCCACTGATGAAGAGGCACTGGACTGTAAGCAGTAACTTTGCTTTCTACTATGGCACAGTGGTTAGCACTGCTGTCTTATAGTACCAGGGACACAGGTTCAATTCCAGCTTTGGGTAACTACCCATGTGGAGTTTGCATATTCAATTTACAAATTCTTCCACAGCCTGGAACAGCACTGAACATTTTACTTTTGGTCAGAGAACCTAAATTTATTTAATTTTACCTTTTTAAAATATTAATCCTTACTATATTCACTTTAACTATATGTAATAACATCAAATGGCCTGTTAGTATGTCAGGGAAAATTGTAGCTAAAAGGAAGTTCCTTTCGATTAAACAAGAATTGTCAGAGACATAAATTGTGATTAATTCAGAGATAGCACATCTGCTTAATATAGCTGAACTGAAGGGGCTGGTACTGACCGAATTAGCATGTTGTTAGCTTATTCACAAGTAAACACATTTGAACTAATTAAGACTACTTTAGATTTGGATGTGCCTTTTTAGGACATGCAACATTTGCCAACATCTATGCACCCATTTTCTCTGCTTCTTTCTATACACTTGAAATGTTTTCTGTTTGTGTTGCTTTGTGTTACGACTTATTACTGTTGCTATAGCAACATGAGAAATATTGGCCCAGAATTTGTCAGAGTATGTTCTCTCACACAGTGTTCCATCATCTAGACTTATTTTGCCTCAACCTTCATTTTCAAAATGTTTCATGCCATAAGTTGCTGGAAGTGAGAGAGAAATGCGGATCTGAAATCTCTGCAAAGAACAGATCAGTCTGTACCCTGACAAATAATATTAAAAGATTGAGAAAGAAACACAGAAAATAATAGATAAGAAATAGGGTGATTTGAAACAAAGCAGTATAAAAAGAAAAATACAAAGAGGGAATAAAGAATTGGGTCAGGAGAGAAAGATAGAGAGGACAGAAAGAACAAGTAAGAAAAGAAAAAAAAACATGTTAAAGATCTCTAACTGAAAATTACTATTTAGAGTCATAGGGATGTACAGCATGGAAACAGACACTTCGGTCCAACCCATCTATGCCGACCAGATATCCCAGCCTTTTGCAGGCATAAAGTGTACAGCTTCAGTCCTTTCCTTTCTAGGTTAAAGAGGTTGAATCAACATTGCAGGAACATACATCTAATCAATAAGAAGATACTTCAGCACTGAATGAACAGCATAACTAATCAAAAGTTAACAAACCAATGCAATAATTTCTTGAAACTTTCATGGAAATTGAGGGCCAGCTGTCATTTTCTTAAGGTTAATGACAGAGCAGTACAAATTGTCCAATGCTTAGGGATCATTTCTCCCTCACATCAAGGGGCTGAGTACTTTCTACATTAATTACATGCACACATTAAATTAGCCAGCATTTTGGCTGCTTATTCTCTACAACAGCACTACTTTTTGTTCTGAGGAAGGATTACGGGACCCAAAACATTAACTCTGATTTCTCTTCACAATTGCTGCCAGATGTACTGAGCTTTTCCAGCAATCTCTGTTTTTGTTTCTTATTTACAGTATCTGCACTTCTTTCATTTTTTACCACATTCTGTTTGTTTTGAATCTAATTTTCTTTCCTATTCTTTGCAGGATGCATCCACTACATTTTTGCAGAATCTGCACCTTACGTAATTTAAATTTCTTAAAACTGATTATCTTGCAAAATTTTGTGATTCACTTATGAGCATGTAAGCAGGGTGAATTGATTCCTGCCTTTTTATCTCCTCCACTTGGCCCTTTGCAACAAAGATATTGTTTTTGTATGCAAGTTCATTTACAGCTTAATACTGGTCAAAATGAGGGAGCTAATTACAAGGTTTTCTTAAGTGTGAAAAAGAGAAATTTTACTATCCTTCCAAAATGCCAACACATGCACAAATGTGGTTATAAAATTTAAAAAGGGGACATTGGTTAGTACAATAGGAAGATAAAGAATATGCTGTTCAAAAACATTATTGGAATCATTGGGTTATTGTATTCATACTTGAGACCACAAGTTGTTTGGTCGATGTTTGTATCCTCAGCAGCAGTGAAATTGATAATATTTTTGAATTAGAGTCATTAAGGTTGTTATGGACAAGGACCCAAAACATTCTTAAGCAGGCAGCCCAGATCATAACTTTGCAATTTGTTTCAAGAAGTATCCAGTGAAAATTACCTGGAGTAAGTTAGCTAGGTTTACTACTAGATTTTTAAACAAACAAGCATTTATTCACTAAATTACATAATGAAACACAAAAACTAGAATAAAGAATCCTGACAGAACTCAGTCTATCCAAACTAAATGTAAGTATGCTGTTCTGAATATACACATAACAGTCCCAATAAGCCAACTCCCTTTAAAACCCAGTATAAATGGAACGCATGCTTACAGGTTGATGTTGAAGAGAGAGAGAGAGAGTTTCCACACAGCTCCCTGTTGAGCTCGCAACCAGTTCAGGACTGAACTAAACTGCTCAGCTAAAGAGCTGACCACTTCCTTCTCTTTATACAGGTCACTTACAAAACACGACCACTTTGGCCTGAAGTCTCATCTGTTTACATATAAACAAAAGGCCTCTCAAAATCCTTTTCATCTCTGTACCAAAACAGACTGATCAGAGTCTGGCCTGGTGTATTACCCCTCTGAAAAAAATCAAGGACAGAACATCCTTGAGTCAAGGAACAGCTTTTAAAAGAAGGACTAGATTTGTGACACCTCCTCCCCTAAAAAAAAAATGCATCAATACCATTTTTAATCCTTCAAAACCCAGTTAGTAGTCTGAACACACATATACACTGTACTAACTATAAACATGCAAACATGCACAACCACATACAAATTCAGGCCATAGTACTATCCACCATTAAACACCTCAGTATCCCAATCAAGTTTCGATAACGCATCAGCAATCAGGTTTTCATGACCTGCCACATGCACGATTATCAAATTGAATGGCTGCAGCAACAAACTCCATCTAAACAGTCTGGCATTTTTGTCCTTAAATTTTTCCACAAATGTCAATGGGTTGTGATCAGTGTATATGATTGACTTAAATGGATTGTTGGTAATATAAAAACAAATCTTGTAAGGTCAACACCAAGCTTAAAGTCTCTTTCTCCACTATTGAGTATTTTTGTTGATGAACATTCAACTTCTAGAAAAATATTAAATGGGTCTTTCTATCCCCTTGTCATCCTCCTGCAGGAGCAGCGCACTGACACCCACATCACTGGCATTGATAGCCATCTGGAAAGGCTTTGTGTAATCCGGTGTGGCTAATACTGGGCAATGGTTACCCAGTTTTTAGGCCTTTTGACAGACCGCTGTCCACTGAAACTTCTTGCCCTGTTTAACAATTCGATGAATGGAGCAGCCACACTGCTAAAGTTCAGCACAAACTTTCAGTAAAACCCATTCAATCCCAGAAACGATAGTACTGCTTTTTTGGGGGACAGTGTGAGGAATTCCCCAATTGCTTTTTTTTTGCATCCTGTGGGGCCATTTGTCCATGTCCAATAACTTGGCTTAGAAAGGTAACTTGTGCTTTGGCAAATTCACTTTTAGCAAGATTTATCACCAAGCCTGCCTTCCGAAGTCAATTGAAGAAGTCTGAAAATGTTGTAAATGTTCCTTCCATGAGTGACTAAAAATCACCAGGTCATCAATATACACCACACAGTTGGGTAATCCAGCAATGAGCTTATTAGTCTGTCTCTGAAAAGTAGCTGGAGCATTTTTCATACCAAATGGCATGACTTTGAACTTATGTATTCCATTTGGCATTATGAAAGTGGAAATTGCCTTTGCTCTCTCTGACAGAGATACTTGCCAGTGATCTCTGAGCAAGGCCAACTTAGAAATGTAAGTTGCTTGTCCCCTTTTTCGACACAGTCCTCCAACAGTGGAATAGCATCAGTCTTTGCAATAGTCCACACATAACCATTGGGTACCATCTGGCTTTTGCACCATCACTATGGGTGAGCTCTAGTCACTGTAACTGACTTTGATTATGCCATCTTGGAGCATTTGCTCTATCTCCTTCTGAAACCGTGTCCACTTTAGAGGGTTATACCTATAAGGATGTTGTTTAATTGGAACAGCATTTCCTATATCTGCATCATGCACAATTAGGTTAGTACTTCTCAGTTTATTTCCACATATCTCCCCATGTGATAGTAATAACTCTTCCAGGTCATTTTGATTTTCTTGTGGAAGGTAACACAATAATTTATCACAATTTTGGACAACTTCTTCATTGTCTAATCTGATTTGAGGAATGCACAATTCAGAATCCTGTGAACTTGGTTCTTCCTTCTGTGCTGTAATCATTAACAACTTCTCCTCTTGCTTTCCTTCCCTATCAAAATACCTTTTGAGCATATTCACATGGCACACTCTGTGAGATGTTTTCCTGTCTGGAATCCTTATCAAGGAGTTCACCTCACTCGATTTCTTCTTAATTTGATAATGTCTACTAAACCTTGCTTTTAAAGGCTCACCTGTAACTGGAAGTAACACCAATACCTTATCCCCAATTTCAAAATTGTGAATTTGTGACTTCTTATCTACTTCCTGTTTCATTGTATGCTGTGATACTTTTAAATGCTGTCTCACCAACTCTCCAGCTCTATTTAATCATTCTCTAAAATGTGACACATAGTCCAAATGGGTGTCTCTGAAGTCTGACTTATTAATTTCTCCTTAATCAGTTTTACAGGTCCTCTCACTTCATGACCAAACATTAATTCAAATGGACTGAATTTGGTTGATTCATTCGGTGCATCTCGGATTGCAAAAAGTACAAACAGAATTCTCTTATCCCAATCATCTGGATAATCCTGACCAGAAGCCCTTAACATGGTCTTCAGTGTTTGATGCCATCTCTCTAGTGTTCCCTGTGATTCCAGATGGTACACAGTAGATTTGAGTTGCTTTACTCTCAGGTCAACCATAAACCCCTTGAACAGTTTGGATGTGAAGCTTGATCCTTGATCTGACTGGATATCTATTGGTTGTCCATATCTAGTCAAAAAAAGTAAGTAATTCTTCTACAACCCTTTTAGCTGTGTTGTAGCATAATGGGATTGCCTCTGGAAATTCAGTCGGCATATCCATTATTGTTAATAAATACTTATTCCCACTTTTTGTTTGAGGTAGGGGACTTAAGCAATCAATCAAGACTCTTGTGAAAGATTCTGCAAATGCTGGAACAGGTATTAAAGGTGCAGGTTTGATTACTGCCTGGGGTTTTCTGATTAGCTGACATGTATGACATCTCTGGCAAAATTTAACTACATCCTTGTGTAGTCCAGGCCAGTAGCCTGTGTTTTCCTCATCCCTAAATGACCTCCAAGTGGTAGCTTATACGCCACGTATAGCACCTCCTTTCTAAATCCTACTAGCAAAACAATTTAATGAATCTCTGTCCATTTCTCATTTGCTTGAATATGTGATGGTTTCTATTTCCTCATTAAGACATCGTTTGTTAAGTAATAACGTACAGAAATGCATTCACTTTCCTCTCTGTAAATGCCTTTTGATTTAACTGTCTCAACTCCTCATCTTTCAGCTGTAATTCAAGCAATTTAGCAGAGCTAAAATTACTTGCATGTTTATCTGTTTGCTCCTGCTCTGTTCCACTTATCTGATCACAGAAAGTTTTGGATAAAGCTATGCCAGCTTCCTTATCTGTGCGTTTTGATCTCTCCTGCTTCAAATTGTGCCTCTGTGATCTTGTGATCACACAGTCAGGGAAAATTCCTGAATAAATATTCTTCAGCTGCCTGTGTCTCCACTGGCTTTTCAACTAGAGTAGGCAGCACACCTACTGCTGAATCAGGTATATCATTTGCAAGGACAAATTGTATTCCTGGAGCTGAGAGTTTGTCCAGTATTCCTACCACAAATTCTCCACTCTTCTCTGGACTCTCTAGCCTCACTTTATATAATTGAGCACTTCTTGTCTCACCATGAAATCCTGTTACAAGTACCTTTTCTGGCAATAGCCCATCAGGAGTACATATCTCCTCATCCTTCAGCATCACAGACTGAGAGGATCCTGTGTCCCTTAATATTGTCACCTCTTTACCTTCTACTGGCCTATGTGAATAAACTTTACCCTTGCATATATATTTTTTAAGCAGATCTGGCACTTCCTTCTTAATCAACCTCTGAACATTTTGTACACTCTGAGGCAGTTCCCTTGTCCTTTTCGTTACTAGCCCAACAAAACTTCCGGGCTTGTCTGGTTTTCCTATATTTGGCTTTCTCCTAGCCCACCAATACTGTTATTTCATATGGAACATTTTATTACAATGAAAACACCGCAGCTTTTTAATTATTTGTCCCCATCAAGGGTTTCTTTTTTACCCTGTGATAAGTTATCCTTATGATCTTCACTGAGATCTACCTTTTCCTTTCTACATGAGGATTTCTCTTTGCCCCAGCGTCTATCCCTCTTGGATTGAAATTGATTCTGGAAGCCAAACCATGTTTTATGGACCGGTTCATAATCATCAGCCACTTCAGCTGCTAATCTTGCTGTTTTAACTCTTTGCTCTCCCACATGAGTTCGCATTATTTCAGGCAGTAAATCTTTGAATCCCTCCAAAATAATTACCTCTCTAAGGGCATTATAGCTTTGCTCAATTTTTAAAGCTCTTATCCATCTAAAAATTACTCTGTTTGATGCTTTCAAACTCAGTGTAAGTTTGACCAGAGTCTCTCCTTAGATTCCTGAAACATTGTCCACAAGCTACTGGTACAAGCTCATATGTACTTAAAATGGCTTTGTTACCACCTCATACTCCACAGATACCTCCACTAATAGTGACATGAATACCTCGTTAGCCCTACCTGTAAGTATTGCTTGAATCAACAAAACCCACATTGCCACCTGCCACTGCATTTGTTTAGCTACCTTTTCAAATGAGATGAAAAAGGCTTCCACATCCTTCTCATCAAATTTAGGCAATGCTTAAACATACTTATGCAGTTTCTCACGAGCCTTCTGACTTCAAGGAGCCTGTTCATCTTCACTCTCTCGCTCACTGAGTCTATCCTCAGCCTTTATCTCCAGTTTTTTAAAACTGACTTTCCATTTTAAGTGTCAGTTTTTGAAGATCAAACACTCTCTCTTTCCTTTCTTCACTCTCCCTTTCCTCTCTCTTCTGCTGCCCTCTCTTTTCTCTCTGTTCTGCTGCTCTCTCTTTTTCCTCTCTTCAGCTTTCAGTTGTAACTCAAACTGTTTCATTTCTGCTGCCCTTCCCTTAACTCTGGCCTCTAACTCAAGCTGCTTCATTTGCAATTGAATTCTTGCCATCTCTATAGATTCTGATGATTTCCCCAGCAAGTTTAAATGCTGAGCTACTGCTGTAATTATCTCTCCTTTCCTCACAGAAGCAGGCAGGTCCAATTCCAGCCTCTCTGCTAATGCCTGCAACTTGATCTCATTCAATTTTTGCAAAACTTCCAAAGTCACTGCATCCACATCCAGAAAAGAATTAGCAACTGAAATAGCCATTCTTATCCCAGCTTTGTCTACCCAACCAAACCAACACCCAAAACAAAGACATTCGCACCTACCACTCACTATTTAAAATCCCGCAAAGAGCCCTCAGTCTGTTATTGACTACGACAAACCACTCAAAACATTCTTAAGTAGGCAGCCTAGATCATAACTTTGAAATTTGTTTCGGGAAATGTACAGTAAAAATTACCCGGAGTATGATAACTAGGTTGACGACTAAATTTTAAAACAGAAAAAAATGTATTCACAAAATTACACAGTGAAACACAAAGAACAGAATAAATAATCCCAACAGAACTCAGTCTATCCAAACTAGACTTAATTATCCTATTCCAAATACACACAACAATCCTAATAAGCAAACTCCCTTCAAAAAACTCCCTTCCCTGTAAATGGAACACATGCTTACAGGTTGAAATTGAAAGGCAGAAAGTGAGAGAGGGTTTCTACACAGCTCACTGTTGAACTCCCAACCAGATCAGGATTTATTTAAACTGTTCAGCTAGAGAGATGACCACTCCCCTTTCTTTATACAGGTCACTTCTAAAACATGGCCACCTTGACCTGAAATCCCATCTGTTTACATATAAACAAAAGGCCTCTCAAAATCCTTTCTCATCTCTGTACCAAACCAGACAGAGCCCGACCTGGTTTATTACCCCTGAAAAAAAATCAAAGACAGAGTATCTTTGTGCCAAGGAATAGCTTTTAGAACAAAAAAGGACGAGCTTTGTGACAAGAAGTACAGCACAGAAACAGACCCTTCGGTCCAACTCGTCCATGCTGACCAGATATCCCAACCAAATCTAGTCCCACCTACCAGCACCCGGCCCATATCCCTCCAAACTCCTCCTATTCATAAGCCCATCCAGATACCTTGTAAATGTTGCAATTATACTAGCCTTCACTACTTCTTCTGGCAGTTCATTCCATATACATTCTGCGTGAAAAAGTTGCCCCTTAGATCTCTTTTATATCTTTCCCCTCTTACCCCAAACCTATGCCATCTCATTCTGGACTCTTCATATGGAAGAATGTTGCACAGATTTGTTTCATCATTGATGTTGACCTTTGAGATGACAAGATGAAAAAGTTTTCCAGTCTTGCTATAGTTAGTTTCTCCCTGTTTGCCGCTCTGAACAGGAGTTGCTGAAGTGTGGTTCATTTGTGTATTCTTTGTCTGTATCCATTGTGTTTCCAATCTGGGTAGTTGACTGACTCAGAAATTGAGAACAATGGTTAATGGTTTTTCAGGATGGGGCAGCGTCTGTAGAAGAGCTCCTGAGAAGTCAATATTGCTCTTCCTGCAATATATTAAAGAGCTAGACCTTGATATACATGCATGGTTTCAAAAGTTGTTGATAATACACTGCAGTGGAAGCATTGTGAACTTTGAGGAATATAGTGTCAAACTTAAAAAGGATAAAGGCAAATAGGCAGAATTCGTAAATAAGTGGCGGATTCAGTTCAATCTGAGAATTGTAAAGTAATATACTTTCATAGGAAGAGCATAGAAAAACAATGTAAAGTAATGAGCACAATTTGAAAGAACAGAGAGACCTGGGTATGTATGTACATAGGTCAGATTGAGAGAGCAGTTAATAATATATACCATATCCAGGGCTTTATTAACAAGAGCATAAAGTGCAGGAACAAAGAGGTTATGTTGAACTTGTATAAGATACTGTGTTGGTCTTATCTAATGCATTGCATTCAATTTTGGGGACTGCATTTTCGGAAAGAATTGGATAGAGTGCAGAGCAGGTTTTTGAGAATGATTTCAGTGATGAGGAATTTCAGTTATAAAGAGATATTAAAGAAGCTATGACTCTTCTCCTTGGATAAGAAAAGGCTGAGAAGAAATCTGATTGAGGTATTCAAGATCATGAGACCTGTGGACAGAATAAATAGGTTAAAAAAACTCACTTGTGTAAGGATTAAGAATGAAAAGGGTAGTGATTTAAAGCAATTAGTAACAAAAGAAAAAGTGATATGAGGAAAATTTTATTCATACAATGAATAGTTACTGTCTGGAATACAGTGTCTGAGATTGTAGTGGATGTAATTTCATTTAACAAGGTTCAGTGCAGTGAAGACAAGGCTATGTGAGATGTTGATTTGGAGAGCTGACGTAGATATGATGGGCCAAACTATCTGCTTCTGATTGTAACAAGTCTGTAATCCTACAACCCTTCCCATGTCCAATGTGTGCAACTTTTCATCAATTGTAAACTAAAACAGATGCCCTAATTTCCTTGTTACCTGACTCTGTTGACTGCTTTCAATGTCATTAGAATATTTTCTAATCAATCTGTTCAGAGATGTTACTCACACTTTGGTTCCATGGTGTAATATAGAGACACTACCATTATGCTTCAAGACCCTGGTTTCAATGTCTGTTCAAATGATTTTATTCATGCCATATTGGTTTCCTGAACTTGACTCAATCTATGGTCATGTGATTGCTGCATCCATTTTAAGTCCATATTTTTGTTCCTTTTTAAAACCATTTTTGTCCTTGAAGATCTCAGGTATTAAAATTAAATAATGGAAATTGAAAACTTATGGTCTGTGTTTCATCATTGTCATGGCACCTATGTACCATATGAAACATGAAGAATATTTCTTCCTTTGTTTATGATAAACATTCCATGAAGTAACAATATAGAAGTTGTGATAACACTCACTCACTCCACCCTAATCTGGGTTCAAATCTTGCTTTTGTGTTGGCAACCAAATTTGCTCCCAACTCTGTCGCCTTTCCAGGTATATGTGGATTAGGGTGTTTCCTGAGGGGAATCAACCTTTGTCAGTTTGCTTCAGTCACTAGCTTTAACTAATCCTGATTAGCAGCCTCATAATCAGTGACAATCTTCTTGGGTAAGAGGGAGTAAACCTCATAAACTTTCAGTGTTAACCTATCTGAAATAATAGTGGCCATTTTAACTGCTGCGCTAACTGTTGAAACAAGAAGAAAATGGTATCCATTTCTTTCTCATTAAACTCGGGAATTAAACTTGGGAATCTAAGTCCTTCAGCTCTTAAATCTGAGTGAGGTATGGGTCCTTCAGCTGCTTTCAATGGAATCCTACAATGGAAACTCAGTTCAAGCTGTCCCACTTTCAACAATCTTTCTCTTTCCCTTTCCTGTGTCTCTTTTTCCATTTCCCTTTACTGGAATTTTCTCCTCTCTTTCCTTTCATCTCCTCTGTCTTCTTATTTTGCCTCTCCCTAATTCTCTTCTCATTCTTTTTTCTGGAATTCTCATTTCTTGTTTTATTTTATGTTGGATTACCATTCTAACTTTAACTGTTCCAATTTTATCTGTCCTGGTATTATCAATTTTCAATTGTAAATGTTTAGTTATTCATTTGTTCAGCTAGCTTTCAGGTAGAAATCCATCTCCTTCGCCTAACAGGAACCTATTTCCATCTTAAAATATTCAGTAACCCCCACTTCCGTTACATCCTGAAAAAACATTTTCAATATTGCACAATCCTTTGAGAGAAAGAAAATCCTTATCTCTGACTTAAAAAGGAACCTTACAAGAGGAAACATCTTTTCCATATTCACCTTGTTAAGATATTTGGGATATTATATATTTCAATCAAGTCACTTTTTAAACTCAGGGAAACAAACCCAGAATATTCAATATTTCCTTCTAACACAATTCATGAATTTTAGGTACCTATCTATTTTGTTCAGGCAATTTCATTTATTCCACATTGATTTCCTCAATCTATGTCCAGGCAATAGCTTTAGCTATTTTAAGTCAATGTTATTTCCTTGTTAAATCCATTTTAATCCACAAAAATCTCAGGTATTAAGATTGGATGATGGATGTTGGAAAATGATAGTCTATATTCTACCATTTCAGCTCCAGTTTAGTGGTGTGCATAACAACAATAAACTTTATTTATATAGCACTTTTAAAGCAGTAAATTAGTTCAACCTTTTTCAAGTGAATACCAGCCGACAAAAAAAGGATACTGAGTCAAAGTCTCATGTATAAATGATTATCAAAGAGATAGATTTCAAGCAGAGCTTTAAAGGAGGAGAAACTGTGTGAGAAACAGTAATACTTGTAAAGGGAGCTTGGGACCTAGATGCTAGAAGGCAGGACCACCAATAGTAACACAAAGGAAACAAGGAATGTGTAAGAGGCCAGAGTTGGAGATCATTTGTTGTATGCTGATATTTATGCTTAAGCTATCATCCAAAACACTGACAACACTGCTTACAAGTAATCTTGGGCAACCTGCACACTGTATTCTGTTCCTTACTTGTGAGATATCCACAGATACAGAGCGATATGGGATATGAGCTAGAGATTACTAAGGATTATTCGAGATTAAATACTTCTACATTATAATAAATGGATCTATTTAGTAGAGTTAAAAATTCATTGCAAGTTTTCTGGTTGGACATTAAAATCAAAGAAAGATTTTTGTCAAATGTTCCCAAACCTTTCCTACTAACTATGGTTCAGCTAGCATCAGCATGATTATATTGGTGGAGTGTGACGATGCTGTCACTTTAAAAAGCTTCTTTTTTCCTGGGTGTTTTTGAAGAGAGCTTGTAACAATAGAGGTGCCGAAGAGTCTAGGGAGCCTTGAGATTTTTTTAAAAAACGGTTTAACAATGGAAGAGAAGTGGCCAGTTTTCCCAGTTTGGGTTTCTTTCGTTATTTTTTCAGTCACAAGATGTTTTGAGCACTAGAATTGTTCCAATCTTCAGTAAATGATTTCTAATTGATGTTTTCTGAAATCTCTCTGGATGTTGTTCCCTCCTACCAGTAAGAATCTGTGTTTGAATTTACTTTTTATGCCAAGCGATGTGCTTATGGGATGTTACTAAATTGGAACTGTTAATTGGTAATAGTTACTGTATCAGGTTGGTTAAGTTTTTCAGTAGTTAAGTTACTCTAAATTCCATTTTCTTTTATTCGTGTTTCAACTGTTTAAATAAATTGTGTTTTGCTAAAGGCCGAGTAGTCTGGCCAGTAGCATCGCACCTGGAACAATCACTTCACATCTCTTTTCAAAATAAAGAAGTCTTGGCTACCTTCTTAAAATGTGTTGAGGGGATCTGGCCTGGTCCATAACAGGAGCATCAGTACAATGCACACAATAATGTGCACCGAGTCCGAACTAATGATGACAGCATTTGAGAATGGAAGGGTGCTTTAAATAAGTAAATGGATTGCTCTACGTGACATTTTATTTAAAAGTGTTATCAGTGTTCCTGATTAGGTTTCACAAATTGACATTATATTTTTAAAATGCATAAATACTGGAGTTGGTAAGGTGGAAAATAATTTGTAGCTCTAGTTTAAAATATTTCCTCATTTTACTAGTTTGTGCATCTCATGTACATTGATGACATTCTATAGTTTATCAAAACAAGATAATCATTAATGAATCAAATAAGGAATTCAGGAACAGAAACTGATAGTAGTGAATAACTAATTGAGGCAACCATGAAGGTCTTTACAAGACCAGACAAACTTGGCATTATGTATTTTCTGTCAGACCTGTTAAGTTTTTCAAGCACTACTTTGTTTCCAATATCCAACATCTGCAGTTCTATGCTTTATTAAAGGAAATCAAGAGAACTGTCTTTACTCTGAGATTAGTTAAGCAATGGAATACATTGTCACAGGGAGTGTTTGAAGAAGGTGGCATGGATGAATTAAAACTGCACAATTTTTTTGAGGGAAATGTTTTGCTGTGTTTGTCTAACTCTGTCGAGTTTCCCAAAGTGCTATTAGCCTTCATGGAAATTCTTGCAAGAACTCAATATTTGCAGCTTAATCTATGTACGTGTTCTTTTCATATTACATTCATTTTCAGCTCCTTTGTCATTGTTAACGTTACTGGCAAAATTGCCCTTCTTTCAAGTCTGCTGAATTTGGTTTGCTTCTTAAATCTCTTATAGTTCACTCCTGCATTTTAGAAAATTACTGCTCCATCTTTAATCACCCAAGTACCTCTAAACTCCTTAAACATGGTCTTGTAAAGACCTTCATGGTGGCCTCAATTAATTATTTAGTTTAAAAGGGAAATAAATAATCAAGATCTTTTTTCAGGCAGTGGGCCATGAAGTATAGTCTTCCAGAAGGAATGAAAAGAGGAGAAACTGAGGACTGCAGATGCTGGAGTTCAGAGCTGAAAATGTGTTGCTGGAAAAGTGAAGCAGGTCAGGCAGCATCCAAGGAGCAGGAGAATCGATGTTTTGGGCATGAGCCCTTCTTCAGGAATCCTGAAGAAGGGCTCATGCCCGAAACGTCGATTCTCCTGCTCCTTGGATGCTGCCTGACCTGCTGCGCTTTTCCAGCAACACATTTTCAGTGCAGAAGGAATGAAAACCCTAAAACCTGTGAATTATGAATACTGGTCTGACTTGTTTTATATACCTAACAGTGCTCCAGGGCAACCAGTGCATTCATTTCCAAGTACTGTTGTTTATTTTTACTTGTTTGTCCCTCTGAAAAGTGTCAAAAAATGTGGTGCTGGAAAAGCACAGCAGCCAGGCATCATCCGAGGAGCAGCAGAATCTGGGAAGTGTGTCCATTTGCACTGAGGCAGGCAACACACAGTCTTTGGTGTGCTGCCTCATTTAAATGATTTTATTGTGCAGTTCAGCAAGGAACATGCTACTGACTGGCAGAATGTCAAACAGGATGACCAAAAGGATGCTTCAGAGCCAAAAGTGATACCAACCAAGTCATGACTAAAATCGTATTCAACTGAGAATATTCATGAGTGTACTATGGGCCTACATGGTCCAAAGGAGCAGGCATTGTGCCAAAGAAGCCTCAGAGGTTGCATTATATCTTGATGTAGCCTGTGGGTTGCTGGAACTCACATCAGTGAGTCACGAATATGAAGAAACCTGACTGGGAAGTAACTAGAAATACTTTAGTCAATGTTTTTTTTTGTTTGGGTGTTTCATGGTTCCAACACCAGCAGCAGGTCAGCACCCAATTTTACAGTCTTAAAGAGGGATATACAAAAAGTTAAATATCACACAACACCAGGTTATAGTCCAACAGGTTTAATTGGAAGCACTTGCCTTCGGAGCACATCTCCTTCATTAGGTGGTTGTGGAGAGCAGCGCTCCAAAAGCTAGTGCTTCCAATTAAACCTGTTGGACTATAACCTGTGTTGTGTGATTTTTAACTTTGTCCACCCCAGTCCAGCACCGGCATCTTGAAATCATTAAAGAGGGATGCATTTTCTAAACAAATGCAAACATTTCAGAAATGGAGTTATGAGTCCTTTATAGATTCTTAGAATTTATTCAGTTTTTTGGCTTGACAAAGGTGAAAAATCTATAAGTGCAGTGCATGAAAAATCATAACAATTTAGATAATCTAAAATTCCTTGAAAAGCTTTGAATGACTGGGATATCTTCCATCTATTGTAGGGAGTCTAATTCATTAATTTTAAATTTGGTCAGAGACTCTGTCTGATCTTTCACAGTAAAATGCACCACACCTTTATCTAATCACCCATATGGAAAAATTAGTTTAAAAGAACAGGAAATGAACATGCTGATTGGACTGGAGTTTTGTGTAGCATTATGTAAGGGGTGTGATGGCCCAGTGTATTATTGCTGGCCTATTAGTTTAGGAAATGTAACTAATTCTCTGGAGACTTGAGTTCAAATCTTATCATGGCAGATTAAAACATTTTTTGAATTAAGAATCTATTGATAATCATGAAACCATTGTCAGGAAAAAAAAACCCATCTGGTTCACTCATAGAGATATACAACATGGAAATAGACCCTTTGGTCTAACTTGTCCATGCTGACCAGCAATCCTAAATAAATCTAGTCCCATTTCTAAATATTTGGTCCACATCCCTCCAACCCTTCCTATTCACCTACTCGTCCAGGTGCTGTTGAAAAGGTGTACAGAGGAACCTCGATTATCCGTATGACATGGGTCAGGAGTATTTTGTCAGACAATTGATAGATCGGACATCAAATGCCAGATAACACAGTTTAGCCGAGCATCAGGACCTTGCAATCTTGCAGAATAATCTGAAATTCAGATAATCGAATGCTAGATAATTGGGGTTCCTCTGTTATTGTACCAGTTTCCACCATCTCCTCTGATAGTTCATTTCATACATGCACACCTTCTGTGTGAAAAGTTGCCCCTTAGATCCCTTTTAAATCTCCTCTCTCACCTTAAACCTATGGCCAATAGTTTTGGACTCCCTTACCCTGGGGAAAAGACCTTGTCTTTTACCTGATCTACGCCCCTCATGGTTTTATAAACCTCTAGAAGGCCACCCCTCAGCCTCCAAAGCTCCAGGGAAAACAGCCGCAGCCTATTCAGCCTCTCTCTATGACTCAGACTTTCTAACCCAGGCAACATCCTAGTGAATCTTTTCTGAATCCTTTCAAGTTCACTATATTCTTTCCTGTAGCAGGGAGATCAGAATTGCATGCTGTATTAGCAAAGTGGCCTAACAAGTGCCTGCAAGTTGTACAGCCGCAACATAACCTCCCAAATCCAATACTCAACGCACTGACTAATATTTGTCTATCTTTTTCACTACTTTCAATGAACTATGAACCTGCACCCAAGTGTTTGGCACCACTTCCCAGGACCTTATCATTAAGTGTAAAGGTCCTGCCCTGATTTACCTTACCCAAATACAGCACCTTGCATTTATCTAAATTAAATTCCATTGCCACTCTTCCATCCATAGGCCTCTGAGGTAGCCTTCTTCACTACCCACTACACTACAAATTTTGATGTCATTTGCAAACTTACTAACCAAACCTCCTACACTCACATCCAAAGCATTTATATAAATGACAAAAAGCAGTGGACTCAGCACTGCTCCTAGTGGCACACTGATGGTTACAGACCTCCGGTCCAAAAAGCAACCTCTGTCTCCTGTCCTCGAACCATTTTTGTGTCCAAATGGTTAGCTCTTCCTGTGTTCCATGAGATTAATCTTGCTAATCATGCAAAATCTTGTCAAACACCTTCCTGAAGTCTGTATAGATAACATTCACTGCGCTGCCTGCATCAAACTTCTTTGCCACTTCAGATATCTCAATCAGCTATCCTTACCTGGTCTGGCCTACATGTGAATCCAGACACACAGCAATGTGGTTGACTCTGAATTACAGCTTATTGACCCACAGAGTGCAATCAGTGAAAATAGACAACAACACCTCTTTCACGATAACTCTCACACTGGCACTCTGCAAGGATGTGTTCTCAGGCCCCTCCTGTGCTCCCTGTAAACCCATGACTGTGTGGACGAATTCTGAATGATAGCCATCTACAAGTTTTCTGATGACACCACTGTGGTAGGGGGAATATCAATCAACAATGAGTCAGGATTTAGGGAGAAGATAGAATGCTTGGTGTCGTGGTTCAATGATAACAATGTCTTTCAATGTTGGCAAACAAAAGAACTGATCATTGACTTCAGGAAGAAAGTTGGAGGACACATTCTCATCAGCATCAACAGAGCTGAAGTGGAGAGGGTTGAGAGCGTCAAGTTCCTAGGAGTGACGATACCCAACAACTTGTCCTGGGATGCCCACATAGATGCGATGGTTAAGAAGGCACAACAACACTTCTTCTTCTTCAAGCAGCTCAGGAAATTCTCCATGTCCATAAGGACCATTGAACAATTTTTACAGATGGACCATAGAAAGCATTCTTTCTAGGTGCACAACAGCCTAGTATGGCAAGTGCTCTGCGCAGGACTGCAGGAACTACAGAAAGTTGTGTACACAGCTCAGACCATCACAGAGGTTGACTTCCCATCTATGGACTCTGTTTGCACTTCTTGTTGCTGCGGAAAGGCTGCCAACATAATCAAAGACCCCTCCCAATCTGTTAATGCTCTCCTACAACCTCTTCAGTCAGGCAAAAGATACAGGAGCTTGAACACATGCACCAAAAGGTTCAAAAATGCCTACTTCCCTACCATTATTAGGTTGATGAATAGCCTCTCTAACTTCAAATAATGTTGATCTTGTTAGTGTTGATCTTGCTCTGTGCACTACCTGTGCAGTGTGACCTGTATGCGTGAGTGTACCTAAGCATTCCATGATCTCTATGTCCTTGTTTGCTATGATCTGCCTGTACTGCTGACAACAGTACAGAGTGAAACAAAGATTTTCACTGTACTTCAAATCAAATCAAATAAATGCTGGCCAGTCAGTGAAGCCCATGTCCCACAAGTGAATAAAAAAATTACCCATTTCTTTTCCATCTGGCAGACAGTTTGAAGGCCAGCAGTAGCTTTTCTCTGAAATCAGGAAATGGAGATCCTGACTAGCCAATCAGAGGCTGGCAGCTCTCATCCTCAGCCACCCCACCATGAAAGTGATGGTGAGCTGCTGGGAGGATGCCCAACATCAGTTAGCACTGAGCTGTCAGGTAAAGTTGCTTTATGTGGTGGAGCACTATTCAGTTTGCGAGACATGGGGTGGCACAATTTTTTTCGGGATTGTGTCTCTCAGTCACAACATGCCTTACTCTATGTCATCCCTTGATCATGCACAGATCAAAACAGCTTGAGGGGGTCCCACAAATAATGAATGGTTATTAAATAATATAATTTCTTGGATCTTCTTTTATGTTTTAGGGTGTTGATCTCGTATATCTATAATTACTGCTATTGCTTTCTGGCAACGAAACATTTCAAATTTTGTTTATATTGCCTAGAACTCTGAGAATTTTACTTACGCTTTGCCTATTGCCTTCCTTGATTTAATCTACTTTTCCATAAAAAAACCATACATCACTGACTTCAATCATTAATGTTCTTTTGTTTTCTTCTAGCTCTCTGCTGATCTCCAAATGATTTTCATTCAAACAGTGCTTGCATTATAGGTTTAAAGTGGTTATTGATTCAGATAGTGTAAGGGAGTTGGATGAACACACGCATTTAAAGTGGAATCACACTGGGTTAATGATTGACTCCCTTCTGATCTTTATTCACCTCCATTATGCTGCTGCCTCAGAACCTACCCCAAGCCCAGTAATTCTTTCCAATCTCATTCTCAATAATGTTGTTTAAACATACAGATCCAAAGATCTGGAGGCTTTTCACCCTGGAAAATGTGACAGGACCTCCCTGCTGGGAATGTGAATCCCTCTTTCAGCAATGTGTGTGGAGCAACAAGTAGATTTTCTGATTAGTCTGATTTCGGCTGGTACCCTGTACGACAATAGGTATATACATAGAAGTGGTGCAATACCATTTAAGAAGGATCTCAGTGTCACCAGCACAAAAATTGAAAAATATTTCCTTTTGTAAGAGGACTAGAAAAGAAAATGTTTGGTAAACCTTTTATGGGTCCAAAGTAATTACTGCCTGGGCTTCTGAGAGAGTCCCAATTCTGCTGCTTGGAATGTAAGTGCATCTCCTTCCAACCATCATATCGGCATGCTGGCAGAGCCCGAGATCAACGACCTTTCAGCTGCAAGTGACTTCCCCAGAAATCTACCTTTCGTCATGATGTGGTTGGAAGCACGTAATGATTCCAATCTCATTCACATTTTTATCACTGCACCACCCCACACTTCCTTTGGGTGTACATCAAAAGATAATTATAATGTCAGAGATTCCAGGGTGGCTGCAACAAATTGGCTTTTGCACTAACATTTAACTTCTCCACAGATCAAGAGTGGGTTCACTTCATTCTGTATGGGTACCTCACAGACAGCAAGTGGGGAAACCTAACCTAAATTGCCCAAATAGCTATATCTTATGACCGTTTATGCTTCATATTTCTAAAGTCTTTCCCCATTTAGAAAATGGTCTATGCCTCTATTCTTCCTACCTTACACGTTCTCACATTGAATTCCATTTGCCTCTTCTTTGCCTGCCCTCCCAGCCTGTCCAAGTCTTTCTGCAGTCTTCCACTTCCTTAACGTTACCTGCCCTTCCACTATCTTTGTGTCATCTACAAACTTAGTAACCGTGTCCTCAGTTCCTTCATCCAGATTGTTAATGTATAATGTGAAAATTGTGATCCCAACACTGACCACTGCCAAACTCCACTAGTCACCGGCTACCATCCTGAAAGAAATTCCTTTATCCTTCTCTCTGCCTTCTGCTAATCAGCCAATCCTCTTTCTATGCCAGTACGTTGTCCCTAACACCATGGGCTCTGGCTCATAGTTTGTAAAAATTACCACATAAATTGAAGCTCAGGATCTGAGCCCAACAAAATGAGTGACATCTCTGTAGGCTAATTGATTTTACTTTGTGAAAAAAAAGACAATTTTCTGTTCCTTTTTAAAATTTTCACTGAATGGTTTTGTAAATTTCTTTTTAAAATAGATGGAAGGGTTTTTAACATTGCTAAGTTTGGATCTATTCTGAAATGTGAACAAAAGTAGTGACATGTGGAAACTAAATTAGTGAACAAAATAGTGTGATTTATGTTTTCTTTAAGTATCTTAGATTTAAAGAATTTCACCAGTACTGATGTTGGCAGCAACAATCAAATTTGCACCAAAAAGGAAATTCAAGGAAAGCTCCTATTCTTCCATGTTCTGCGTCTTTTTTCATACAATTTTAAGGTGATTTCCTTCAGCTTGTGTTATTCAAAATTGTGAAATTGAGGTAAAAATTGTATCTACTAACCAAAATAACTACTCTCAGACAGGATTCTGAAGAAGCATTATAATGGACTTGAAAAGTTAATTCTATCTCTCTATAGATGCTGCCAGAACTGCTGAGTTCCTCGAGTATTTTCTGTGTTTGTTTCAGATTGCCAGCATCCAAAGTATTTTCTTTTATTTTGTGTAAATTCCTATCACTAATGTTCTTTAGGGAAGAAAATCTATCACCCTACATCTGGCCACATGTTATTCAAGGCCCATTACTCTATGGTTTCCTCTTAACTGTTTCTGAAATGATGCAGCAAGCAAATCAATTGTTTCAAACAGCTGCAAAATTTAAATGAAGGAGTAAGACTGGATGGCCCACCCAGCATCTACCTAGACATTTGAAACAATAACAGCAAACATAGCTCAGCCAACCCTGAAAAGTCTTCATTATCAACATCTGGCTTGTGCCAAAATTGGGTCCTCAACATTGACGCTAGACTTTATGAAGTCTCATGGCATCTGGTCAAACATGGGCAAGGAAACCTCCTGCTGATTCCTACTTACATCCTTCAATCCATCACCAAGATTTATTTTGCAGCATCACTGAAGCCTGAGTTGTTTGAGTCCTAAAAGTCATAGCTGCTAAACTGGGTTTACTGCCGATGGTGAAGGAACTAATAAAAGGGGAATGTCTCCTTGACCCCCTGAACTTTATTTACAGACAGATGCAGAGTTAGCACAATCAGTCTGGCCATACTCATGACAGATTAACATTATTTTCTCTATTTAACCTTTGTTTTTCATTTTTAAGCATTTTAAAATGTTTTTATCATTCTTTGTTCCAACAATTCTCAGTGATTTTCCTACTATTACATATGCTCCTGGCTGTCAGTAAATGCAGCCTGACCAAAATACAGAATAACACATTTTAATGGAACTCCTAGCAGCAGGTGGCAATGGTGAGGGAGGGCAGGATGAACAATTGAATGGGCTTCTCTGAAAAAAAAGCATGTAGTTTGGAGGAAAGAGGCCTTATGCAAAGAAAGAAGCAGACAACATGGATTCCTCAACCCAATGCTGAAAAATGTGGTGCTAGAAAACCATAGCAGGCCAGGCAGCATCCAAAGGGCAGGAGAATCGACGTTTCGGGCATAAGCCCTTCTTCAGGAAGCCAATGTAAACCACAGATTTAATTCCATATAAATACTTATTTACTTGATTTAATTTTGTTTCATGCTTTGAATGACTTGATGCCGGTAGAATAAAAGAATCTCTGCTTCATCATCTTTGAGCCTTCTCTCTGTTCACATTTTATGTTGCACTTGTTATGTAGTCAGCAGGATATCATCACACAGACATCAGGTTATGATGGACAAGGTTGAAAGGTGCTAAGCCAAGGTGAAGTGGATGGTGGAGAAGTTGAATTTAGCAAGGGAGGCTGATGTTGCTCTAGGATCATTGGAGGCTCAGGTATTGGTTGGGGTGATCAGATCTTTTGACCAAACCCAGGGAGATGCTTGACATGATGTGCTCCCCTGATGATATGAAGGAAGGAAATGGTGCTCTTGGTTGGATGTTCTACTTTCCAAAGAATAAGAAGCAGGACAGTTTCAAAGGGATACCAGAAACCCAAACAACTGGTGGATTGATGACCCACAGTCGGTTATGGTATACAGGGCCTCAATGCCAATGAGAAAACTGGTGCAATATCTGTGTGGACAAGTAGGTCAAAAAATATTAGGAAGACCTGCAGAAGTTCAAAAACGTTTTCAATGAATCATTGAGGTACTGACGGGATTTTTGGTGACTGCCACAGCAGAGGTTTTATAAGTGCAAGTTAGATGATAGGGAGGATTTTGTATCTCTGGAGCTGGTAAGGTTGATAGATTACATTATCCTCCCACATCTTTCCTTCAAATCAGCCAGAGTCTAAGTAGTGAAGCAATATGGTCTGGTCATCATGTGATTCCTAGAACCTTGTCCAATCTAGATCCTAAGGTGGGTGATCCACAACAGAACCTGGAGCTCTTAGTAGATATCAGTACAGCTAAGAGGCTAAGAAGGTGGTCTTCATTGAATAGAGTCATAGAGATATACAGTACGGAAACAGACCCATCGGTCCACTTGTCCATACCGACCAGATGTTAAACTGATCTAGTCCCATTTCCCAGCATTTGGCCCATATCGATCTAAACACTTCTTATTCATATACCCATCCAGGTGCCTCTTAAATCTCCTGTAGAGATGTCCTGGAGCTGAGATGAATGACCTCCAATGACCTCCACCATTTCCTCGGGGAGCTCATTCCCTCTGCATGAAAAAGTTCTGCCTGTAGATTTTTGTGGATGTAATTGCACACCAAGTAGGCTGCTTTGTACTGGATGGTGTCAAGCGCCCTGAGTGTTGTTGGAGCTACTCCCAACTAGACAAGTGTGGAGTATTCTATCACACTCCTAACTTTGCCTTGTAGATGATGGACAGGTTTTGGGGAGTTAGAGGGGAATTAATTGCCACAGCATTCCTTGCCACTGACCTGCTCTTGTAGCCACTGTATTTATGTGGTGAGTCTCGTTGAGTTTCTAGTCATTGGTAGCCCCCCAGGATGTTGATAGTGATGGTAATATTGTTGAATGTGAAGGGGCGATGGTTAGATTGTCTCTTATTGGTGATGATCTTTGTGCCTGGTATTTGTGCGGCGTAAATGTTACTTTCCACTTGTCAGCCCAAGCCCGGATATTTTTCAGATCTTCTTCCATTTGAATATGGATGGCTTGAGTACCTGAGGAGTCATAAACAATGCGGAACACTGTGCAATTATCAGCGAACATCAGACATGATAGAGGGAAGGTCATTGACGAAGCAGCTGAAAATGATTGGCCCACAGTATGACTCTACCCTGAGAAATCCTGTGGACATGTCCTGGAGCTGAGATGACTGAACTTGCAACAAGCACAACCATCTTCCTATGAGCTAGGTATGACTCCAACCAGTGGAGGGTTTGCCCCCATATTCCCATTAATTCCAGTTTTGCTGGGTGTCATTGGTGGCACACTCGGTCGAATGCAGCCTTGATGTCAAGGGCTGTCATTCTTACCTCACCTCAATGGTCATAGGGTCATACAGAGGTACAGCATAGAAACAGACTCTTCAGTCCAATTCGTCAGTGCTGACCAGATATCCTAACCTAATCTATTCATATTTGCCAGCACTTGGCCCATATCCCTCCAACCCCTCCCTGTTCATATACCCATCCAGATGCCTTATAAGTATTATAATTAGAGTCATAGAGTCATAAAGGTATACAGCATGGAAACAGACCCTTCTATCCAACCTGTCCACACCGACCAGATATCCCAACCCAATCTAATTCATTAACCAGCACCCGGCCCATATCCCTCCAAACCCTTCCTATTCATATACCCATCCAAATGCCTCTTAAATATTGCAATTGTACCAGCCTCCACCACATTCTCTGGCAGCTCATTCCATACATGTACCACCCTCTGTGTGAAAATGTTGCCCCTTAGGTCTCTTTTATATCTTTCTCCTCTCACCCTGAACTTATGCCCTCTAGTTCTGGACTCCCTGATCCCAGGGAAAAGACTTTGTCTATCTATCCTATCCATGCCCCTCATAATTTTGTAAACCTCTATAAGGTCTCCCCTCAGCCTCCGACGCTCCAGGGAAAACAGCCCCAGCCTGTTCAACTTCTCTCTATAGCTCAAATCCTCCAACCCTGACAATCTCCTTGTAAATATTTTCTGAACCCTTTCAAGTTTCACAACATCTTTCCAATAGGAAGGAGACCAGAATTGCACGCAATACTCCAACAGTGGCCTAACCAATGTCTTGTACAGTCGCAACATGACCTCCAAACTCCTGTACTCAATATTCTGACCAATAAAGGAAAGCATACCAAAAGCCTTCTTCATTATTCTATCTACCTGCGACTCCACTTTCAAGGAGCTATGAACCTGGACTCCAAGGTCTCTTTGTTCAGCAACACTCCCTAGGACATGACCATTAAGTGTATAAGTCCTGCTAAGATTTGCTAATTGTACCAGCTGCCACCACTTCCTGTGTCTCCTCATTCCATAAATGCACCAACCCTGTGTGAAAACTTTGCCACTTAGGTGCCTTTACACTCTCACCCTAAACCTATGTCTTCTAATTCTGGACTCCCTCACCCCAGGGAAAAGGCCTTATCAACTCATCCTAACCATGCCCCTCATGATTTTGTAACCCTCTATAAATTCACCCCTCAGTCTCTAATGTCCCAGGGGAAAAAGCCCCAACCAATTCAGCCTCTCACTTTAGCTCAAATCCTCAAACCTTGGCAAGGTCCTAGTAAATCTTTGAGGTTTCACACCATCTTTCTGATAGGAGGGAGGTCAGAATTGAATGCAATATTCCAAAAGTGGCCTAACCAGAGTCCTGTACAACAGCAAAATGGCCTCCCAATTCCTGTACTCAATGCTCTGACCAGTAAAAGAAAGCACAAATTCACCTGCCTTCTTCACTATCCTATCTACTTGTCATTCCACTTTCAAGGAGCTATGAACCTGCCCTCCAAAGCTTCTTCGTTCAGCAACAGTCCCCGTGACCTTATCATTAAGTGTACAAGTCCTGCTCTGATTTGCTTTTCTAAAATGCAGCATTTATCTGAATTAAACTCCATCTGTCACTCCTTAGTTCATTGGCCCATCTGATCAAAATCCTGTTTTACTCTGAGGTAACTTTCTTTGCTGTCCACTACACGTCCAATTTTGCTGTCATCTACAAATTTACTAACTATGTCTCTTACGTCCACATCCAAATCATTTATGTAAATGACAAAAAGTAATGGACCCAGCACTGATCCTTGTGACACTCCACTGGTCACAGGCCTCCAGTCTGAAAAACAACCCTCCACTACCCCCCTCTGTCATCTGCCTTTGAGCCAGTTCTGTGGCCAAATGGCTAGTTCTCTCTGTATTCCATGAGATCTAACCTTGCTAATCAATCGACCTTGAGGAAGCTTGTTGAACACCTTACTGCAGTCCATATAGATCGTGTCCACCGCTCTGCTCTCATCAATCCTCTATCTGTAATAGAACCTTCAATCATAAGTGACAGAGGGAGCTGAGCAGGTGAATTTGTGCATTTGTGCCAGGATCTACATGAACAACTAGCAACAATGAGGAAAGGCAGATGAGTCTATTAAACAGGCAAAACTGAGGACTGCAAATGCTGGAAATCAGAGTCTTGATTAGAGTGGTGCTGGAAAAGCACAGCAGGTCAGGAAGCATCCAAGAAGCAGGAAGCTCGATATTTCAGGCAAAAGCCCTTCATTAGGAGTCCTGATGAAGGGCTTTAGCCCCAAAATAAATTTTCCTACTCATTGGATGCTGCTTGACCTGCTGTACTTTTCCAGCACCACTCTAATCGGGGCAGTCAAACAGACTATCTATGGGGAAGAAGAAAATATCTTTGAGGAAGGAAGCCTCACTGGAAGAAGCAAACTGACAAAGATTCCTAGCCCAGCGTAAATTAAAGATTTCATTCCAGGTAAATATGGTAAATTCTTCATTGTGTAACTTTAACATCACTTCATTTTTGTGATAACGTAACGCCAGTTGAGTAAAGGATCACTGCTTCATGATTACTGTTACAGTATGAATAAGACACTAAAAGAAAGAAAGTTTGACTAAGATTAATAATAGAACCAACATTGCCAGTCTTTAATACTGTTGGTGATCAATAATCAGCTTGTGTATGACAGGTGGGAATTGATAGTAAGGGTTTCTTGTCGTGTATCCTTTAGAGGAGTGTCTATGATTGTTGGGATAGATGACATAAGTTGTGAGACAATAGAGCAAGGTGAGGTGAAGATATATATGTGAAACAATTCTTAGCTTTGTTGGTTTACAATATTAGTGATTCTCCAAAGAGAATTTTGAGCTATGGGAATAGCTGATATGTCTTGGTACTTCGACTCAACCTGCCTCTTTTGTTGAAATAGAACTGGAACTTTGAACTGGCAAGCCTATAAATATATACAGTGGTGTCTAATGCAGTCAGCAGGAGTCTTGCTTGCCAGCTGGAGAGACAGTGAAAATTTCATGCAGCTTCCTTTTGGGAATGTCTGCTAAACTGAGTACCTATAAAGCATTTTTATAGGCAGTGGGGTTTGCTGGGATCAAGGAACCCGGAGGAGAAGTCCCAGCTCTGATCTATGAATTGCTGGCTGTCCCAGCAGAAGAGTTTCTGGATTGCTGAGGAATTCCAAGGTGAATGAATGTGGGATGGTGGTCACGGATGCTGGTTGAAACAAAAAGCAATAGGAGAATGAAGTACTCAAAGGGGTATTAATATCCCATTTCAGTATTTTGTTTGGCGGCAAAGTGGGAAAGCTATCCACAACTGAACTGACCGCTTCACCTATTGTGACATTTTCCAGCAAGTTGGGAACTTGTTAGGAACTACAGTACTTGTAACACAGCAATGTCTCTGCATATCCAGGGAACAGAGACTGGGAGATTGAAGTAAAAAAGGGCCTTCACATTTGAGTCACACAATATCAGGCATGTATTCAATATTTTAGAGCATTAATATAATTTCTGAACCTGTAAAATAAATTATACCGCACTTTATCTCTCTTTCATACCCAGTCATCCCTTTGGGCGCACAAATGAGGTTGACATCCTGCCAAGACTGCATGCAAACTGCAATTAGGAGAAAAAAAATAAAATTCACAAATTCCATATTCATATTTTATTCCTGTATTAGTTATCCTTGCATTTACTTATTCTTGATGACTAAAGTGGCTTTGTATCATTTTTGAGATGTGTGTTTGATGGGACTAACAGAGTGAATGCTGTTCATGTTAACTGACCAGATATATTAAATTACTTTATTAGCATTGATGCATTGAAGTGGTATTCCACATAGACATCATTAGGGTTCATCGTATATAATTTGAATATTTTAAAGATGCAACAACCTTTATTTGTTTCTTGTCATATGTCTTTATGATGTTTTACATAGCAAACAATGATTTATGATGTGGAACATGTGTGCTGAATGTTGTCCTTAGGCCACAAATGTGGTGATAATGAGGATCCTTAGCCAGATGGTGAAATTAGTGGGAAGCATAGCTCATTAAAATTAAGACAAATAAAATTGTTTGAGTTTCTTGTGGGCTTAACTGACACCAGACCAAGAATTTCTGCAAGTGTGTTCTCAACATTTGGTATTACCCAAAATGCTGTGAACCCAAATACAACTCTTTTTTATTAATATTGTAGCACAGTACTGCATTTCTCATCATGTAGAACATCAGGAGAAAATTACTCCAGATTCCTTTGCTCATTTTTCTCACCTAAATTAATACTGCATATCCTCAGGATTTTCTTAAAAGTCCAGAAGAACTGAAGGGAGCATGACATGAATAAAGGCCACTTGGCTTGACAAACCTCTTTCTTTTATAGCCTATGTACAGTTTGCACCATTCTGACCATTTCAACACTAATGAATCGTTTGAGGGAAGGGTTTGCTAAGATTTGCCCAATCACCCAAAATAAATCAAGGAAAACTCCAGACTATCATCCATAATAATTCCAAAAGTTCCAGGAGCTTAGGAGTCATCCTGCTCCTCATAACATTTCCTTTCACCTGTAATCATGTGCATAATACCAATTCATATTCTTGAGATGCCATAGCCTGTTTTCAATCAGCATTGCATTAACTGCCTAATCTGTGAATCTCTTTCATGTATTTGAACTGTATGGGAAGAGATTTCCTTCAAAGCTCCAAATTGCTTTAAGCTTGTTAATTTTACACTGAAGAGTACTTGATTTAATAATAATCCTTATTGAAATCCTTTGCAATTGTGGTTGCTGTCTGAAAACAATGCAAATTTTTCAAGAAGAGTTTGCCCATTAACAATGAGGAAGCATGAAAGAAAGGTAAGTGGTGAAAGTAAGCAATAATGTAAGTAGAAACTGTGCCAACATCATGATTCAAAATTGTTTGCAATGCTGTGTCACTTGTAAAGAATAACCAATTAAAATTATGAAGAATTAGAGAATGATTGAATGCTTCCAGTACAGAGAGAGGACCTGCTGACCCTGCAAAGTTCTTGTTTGAGAGCTAATGCTAAAATTGGGAGAGCTGTCTCATAGACAATTTAAGCAAAAAGCTGACATAATCTTATTCTTGGAATCATTACTTACAGGAAACCACAATCAACATCCTTAGATATGTCCTGTCCTACTGGCAGGCCAGGCTTAACAGAGGAGGTGGCACAGTGGTATACAGTCAGGAGGGACTCAACATTGATTCCAGATGCCATGCAGTCCCATGGCTTCCGGTTAAACATAGACAATGAAACTCCTGCTGATCACCATGCAATGTCCTTCCATGGCTGATGAATGAGTACTCATCCAAGTTGAACAACACTTGAAGGAAATACTGAGAGTAGCATGAGAGCTGAATGTAGTCTGGGTGGGGGATTTTAATGTTCATCACCAAGAAAGCTCAAACACAGCACTATTGATCAAAGTAATCAAATTCTAAATGACATTGCTGCAAGACTGGTTGTATTACAGGCAGTGAAGGAACTAGCAAGAGCAAAAAACTTACTTGATCTCATTCTCACCAATATGCGACTACAAACCATCTGCCCTTGACAGCATTGGTCAGAGTGACCATGGCACAGTCCTTGGGGAGATGAAGTCCTGTCTTCACATTGAGAATACTTGCATTTTGCTATGTGACACTATCACGAGTTAAATGAGACAGAATTTGAAGTGAACTAGCTACTCAAGACTGAGGCACTACAGGACATCATCAGCAATGAAATCATAATCCAACACAATCTGCAGCCACTTAGCCTGGCATATCCTCCACTCTATCTTTATCATCAAGCCAAGGATCAATCCTGGTTTAATAAAAAGTGCAGTACAGCATTCCAGGAGTAGCCCCAGGAGCACCAAAAATGAGGTGTCAATTGGTGAAGCTACAAAGCAGAATGATTTGCATGCAAACAGCATAAGCAGCAAGTGATATTGAGCCAAGTGATCCACATCAACAAGAACAGACCTAAGCATTGTGGTTTTGCCAAATTCTACTGTAAATGATGGTGGACAATTAAACAGCTCTCTGAAGGAAAGGGCTCCACAGATATCCCCATTGTCAATGATGGAAGAGTTCAGCACATCAGTGCAGAAGATAAGGCTGAAATATTCATAGTAATTTTCAACAGAAATGCCGAGTTGGTGATCCAACTCGGCCTCCTCCAGTGGTCCCCAGCATCACGGTTGCCAGACTTCAGCTTATTCAATTCACTCCACGTGATATTGAAAAGTGATTGGAGGAACTGGCTAGGTTTTTGAGTCATGAAAATATTCCAGCGATAGAACTGAAGACTTATTCTCCAGAACTTGCCGAAACCCCCGATAAACTGTTCCATTTCAGTTACAACATTGGCATCTATCCAACAATATGGAAAATTGCCCAAGTATGTCCTGTACAGAAAAAGCAGGACAAATCAAACCCGGACAATTATTGATCATTAGTAAAGTGATGGAAGGTGTCATCAACAGTGCTATCAAGCAGCACCTGCTCAGTGACATCTAGTTTGGGTTCCATCAGGGCCACTCAGCTCCTGACCTCATTATAGCCTTGATTCAAACATGGACAAAAGAGCTGAATTCCAAAAGTGAGGTGAGAGTGATATTCTTTGATATCAGGATGCATTCAACTGAGTGTGGCATCAAAGACCCCTAGCAAAGTTGGAACCAAAGATGCAAACTCTCCACTATTTGAAGTCATACATAGCACAAAAGAAGCTGGTTGTGATTTTTTAAATATTAGTTCCTGAGATGAAGGCATCACTGGCTAGACCAGCATTTATTGCCCTAATGGCCCAGAGGACAGTTCAGAGTCAACCACATTGCTATGGGTCTGGAGCCACATGTGGGGCAGACCAGGTAAGGATGGCAGATTCTTTCCCTAAAGGACAATAATAAACAAGACGGGTTTTTCCAACAATCATCAATGAATTTACAGTCATCATTAGGCTCTAAATTCTGATTTTGATTTTGTTCAAATTCCACTAACTGCCATGTCAGGATTCAAACCTGGTTTTCTGGATTAACAATACAGCGATAATACCACTGGTCCATCACCTACCCTGTAGTTATTGGAGAATAGTCATCTCAGCTCCAGGACATCACTTCAAGAGTTTTTCAGGCTTGTGTCCTCGGCCCAACCATCTTCAGCTGCTCCATTAATTACCTTTCCTCCATCATAAGGTCAGTTATGGGATGTTTGTTGATGATTGTGTAATGTGCAGTACCATTCACAATTTCTCCGATATTGAAGCAGTCCATATTGAGATGCAGCAAGACAATATCCAGGCTTGGGCTGACTAGTGGAAAGTTACGCTTATGCCACACAAATGCCAGGCAATGACCATCTCTAATGAGTCAATCTAACCATCTAACATTCAAATGGAGTTACCTCCACTGAAGACCCATTATCACATTAGTAGAGTTACTATTGATCAAAAACTGAACTGACCTAGCCATATCAACACAGTGGCTACAGCAGCAGGTCAGAGGCTTGGAATACCAATGAGTAACTCACCTTCTGACTCCCCAGAGCCTGTCCACCATCTACAAGGCACAAGTCAGAAATGAGATGGAATACTAACCAATTGCCTGGATGAGTACAGCTCAACCAATACTGAAGAAACTTGGCACCATCTAGTTCAATATAGCCTACTTCATTTGCATCACATCCAGAAACATCCACTCGCTCCACCACTGATACTCTGTAGCAACGGTGTGTACTATCTACAAGCTGAACTGCAGAAAATCACAAAGGTCCTGAGACAGCATCTTTCAAATCCACAACTATTGCCATCGAGAAGGACAAGGGCAGCAAATGTGTGGGAACACCATTACCTGCTGGTTCATCTCCAAGCTACTCACCACCCCTGACTTCATAAAGTCATAGAGTTATACAGCAGACCCTTCAGGCCAATTCATCCATGCAAACCAAGTTTCCAAAACTAAACTAGTCCTGCTTGCCTGCATTTGGCTTATATGCCTCCAAACTTTTCCTTTTCATGTACCTGCCAAATGGCCTTTAAATGTAATTGTACTTGCACTTATCACTTCCTCTGGCAATTCGTTCCACTCTGTGTGGAAAAAGTTGCCCTTAAGGTCCCTTTCAAATCTTTCTCCTTTCAACTTCAAAATATGCTCCTATTTTGAACTCCCCTACCCTAGGGAAAAAACCTTTGCTATTCACCTTATTTATATGTCCTCCTATGATATTATAAATCTCTATAAGATTGCCCCTCAACCTCCTAATTGGCATCATATCTCTATTCCTTCAGTGTTGCTGGGTCAAAATCCTGGAACTCCCTCTTTCATGACATTGTGGGTTTACCTACAGCACACAGACAGTAGTGGTTCAAAAAGGTAGCTCACCTTTTTTAATCAAGCTAGATGGGGTTAAATTCAGGTCCAGCCAGCAGCATCCACATCCTGTGGCTGAATAAAATAAAGTCCAGGTTTTCATGATTTACATAGTAGTCAGAAATGTCATTGTATCTTTATTGTGTCCTGAAGACATTTTACTCAGAGAAGGAGCAAGAGACTTGCAGCTTCTGAAATGTTGTTCCTTACTGAGCACCTAGGACTGTAAAACAGAAAACGCAGCCTGAAATGGGTTGCTATGCGATGACCAGTCCAGAGGCCTCCGTAGGGTTTTCAAAGCAACCTTTCCAGCACCTAAAGGCTATAAATGCCATTGTATCTCCCAAAAGCTCTGCTTGTCTTTTCTTTCCAAATTATTTGACTATCTGTGAACAAGTAAACCACAGCGTATAATAGACTATTGATTTCATTTTCAAGAAACCACGTTGTAATACAGTTTTCCACATTGTTCAGTAATATAAGGGCATATTCCCAAAAGCACCACAATCTCAGAAGAAAATGTTATGAGGAAGTATGGAGAGGTTGGACTTGGTCTCCTTGGATAAAAGAAAGTTAAGAGGAAATCTGATGCAGATGCAAGTTTCAACATCATGAAATGTCAAGATTTGGAGATGCCAGTGTTGGACTGGGTTTGTACAAAGTTAAAAATCACACAACACCAGGTTATAGTCCAACAGGTTTAATTGTAAGCACAGTGACTTTTGGAGCGTAGCTCCTCCATCAGGTGGTTGAAGGAGCGGTGCTCTTAAAGCTGGTGTGCTTACAATTAAACCTGTTGGACTATAACCTGGTGTTATGTGATTTTTAACTATGAAATGTCAAGATAGAGTAGATGAGGAGAAACTGTTCCAGCTCTCATTAAAATTGATAACAGGAGGACACAGATCTAATATGATGTGTAAACATCGCAAATATCATGTGAGAGAAAGAAAATCTTATCTCACAATGAATGGTTCAGGTCTGGAATGTACTGGTTGGAAAAATGGTGAAGGCAGGCTCAACTGAGGCATTCAAGAGAGCTTTATATGATTATTTGAATAGAAACAATGTGTTTGGGTACAGGCAAAAGACAGAAGATTGATACTAATTTATAATGTGCACTGGATAGCCTGTTCAGGTCATGGTAGGCCAATTGGCATCCTTCATGTTGTGACACTTCTGTGATTCTGTGAAGCTGAAAGGATCAAGTCATCTGTATTGTCAAAACTGGTACAAAGACCACTGAGAAGAAGAGGGAACGATGCAAGTTAATAGTCTTTCCTCTCTTGGGACAAAATAAAAATAATGCATTTTTCATTTCCAAATATTTCAATGATCTTTAAACACATGGAATTTTTTTGACTCTATAGTAAGACAATAATTTGGCAACATCAAGAAATTTTTAAAATTTACTTGCCAGAAATCAAAGGAAATGTCTGAAAATGAAAGTAAGAGTTTTTTTAAAAATCTTTAAAACGACAATTAACCATTAGTGAATTGAAAAAAAATTAACATATTTAAAAACTTGAAGAAAGTACATTTAGTATAGTTGAAGTGATTACACAATTTCAAACATTAAACTGCCAAACCAACTACATTTTTTTAAAAGAAATGCTATAGCTGCTTTCAATATTATTTAAATAATTTAACTAACATAAATAGCATCAGTTAAATATGAATGACATTGAAGTTAACTATTTCACCTCTAAATAGATTCAGAAACACAAATACTTTGAACAGGAAAATAAACTGGATTGTATGGAAGTGACAATTCATAGGATACAGAATTGTTTCAGGGCTGCAAGAGACATCTAGGGAAGAAGCAATAAACACGCTTCTTTAGTCTGTGGGTTCAACAGCACATCATGTTCTAAAAGACCAGGATATAAGATAAGACACTGCTATCTTTGACAATCTTATAAGAGTTCTCTGCAAATACTTCACATTAATGTCTTATTGTATACTAGAGAGAGCAAGATTTAATGGAAATATAGAGCTTTTGGGAGAAGCCGTTGAAAACTTTATTAATCATTTTATATGTAGTCTGAATTTAAAGATCATGGAAATTTACAATCAGAACTGATGTAAGATCTGCTATTATCTGTGACTGCCGGGTCTGATTTATTTCCTTCCAATGTGTTAAAATTAAATAAGGATTTCACATTGGAAAGAAGTATCAAAATTTTGTTAGAAGCTGAAATCTGAAAACAATTGCAGAGGGCGATGAGTGCCTAGCTCAATAAGACATTCAAATTTTGTCAACTTTCGAAGGTTAAAAGACATCAAAATTCTATTTTTATCTGGATCGGGCTGTCTGGTTTTGCATGTGTAAATTTTATGGGAAGGATGGATCAACAAAAAAAACTTCAAAATCTCTTTGGCTAAAAGTTATTGTTTCAGCTGTCCAATTAAAGAAAGCACACAAAAAGAAATATCCAACTTCATTATGCCAATAAAACTTCTTTAAGAAAGTAAGACATTTATAGAGAATTTGCAAAATTCAGAAATGGGCTTTGTGTCATTGAATTGATAATGCTTACGTACACTAAATGGTTAACATCTTATAGCTTTGGAACAAAACCCAGAATAATAAGACATGCAGCATTGGAACATATATCAGTATTGAGTAGCATATCACCTTTTGTAGATGCAACTCTATCAATTCCTAAGAGTAATAGGAACTCATCAGAATTCAGATAAGACAAGAGATCTCATGAGTTAATGGTCATTAAGCTATTGTAAAGCTTGACACTGTGACAAGTCTTAACATGTATCTGAAAAAAATCCTTGATTGAAGAAAATGAACTTACAACCTTCTACCAGACAGTCTGTGGTGTTCTTGCCCACACCAGATGATGAAAGGAGTACTGAAAGAAGTTTCAAAATACAGAGATCAATACTACACAAAGCAGGTGTACATTATAAGAAATCGGCATTGCTTATTTCTGAGCAGGAAAGTTTGCTTCACTCTTAAAATTCTCAACCAGCTGAGAAGGCAATAACCAATGATCAACCTAACTTTGTTCAACAAGAGAAGACTTCCTGGGTCCCAGAAGAATGTTCACTGAACTCAAGAGAATGCATGCACCATTTAATATTAATTACGTTTATATTTGAAAATTCTTCCTGATCGGGAGACCTGAAGGTACGACTGATTTCATAGGTTAGAAGGAATTATTAATTTGTCTCCCCACCACAAGCACACCTTCAAAATCTGATCACCAGAACATCCTGATGAAGGGCTCCAGCCTGAAACATCGATTTTCCTGCTCCTCGGAAACTGCCTGACCTGCTGCGGTCTTCTAGCACCACATTCTCGACTTTGATCTCCAGCACCTGCAGTCCTCACTTTCTCCTCCACTGCACTATAACAGCCTTCACTAAAATTGCCTCTGTTTGCATCCCACTCTCATTTTCATCTGAAAACACTGTACCTGGGTGGTTGATCTGCCTTTTGTGTCACTTAGAGTCATAGAGTCATAGAGATGTACAGCATGAAACAGACATTTCAGTCTAACCCGTCCATGCTGACCAGATATTCCAACCCAATCTAGTCCCACCTGCCAGCACCCGGCCCATATCCCTCCAAACCCTTTCTATTCATATACTCATCCAAATGCCTCTTAAATGTTGCAGTTGTATCAGCCTCCACCACTTCCTCTGGCAGCTCATTCCATACATGTACCACCCTCTGTGTGAAAAAGCTGACACTTAGGTCTCTTTTATATCTTTCTCATCTCACCCTAAACCCATGCCATCTAAACCAATCCCAGTGAAAAGACTTTGTCTATTTATCCTACCCATGCACAATTTTGTAAACCTCTATAAGGTCACCCCCCAGCCTCCGACACTCCAGGGAAAACAGCCCCAGCCTGTTCAGCTTCTCCCTGTAGCTCAAATTCTCCAACCCTGGCCACATCCTTGTAAATCTTTTCTGAACCTTTTCAAGTTTCACAACATCTTTCCAATAGGAACTAGACCAGATTTGCAAGCAATATTCCAACAGTGGCCTAACTAATGTCCTGATGAAGGGCTTTTGCCCAAAACGTCGATTTCGCTGCTCGTTGGATGCTGCCTGAACTGCTGTGCTCTTCCAGCACCACTGAAGAGTGGGTGGCACGGTGGCACAGTGGTTAGCACTGCTGCCTCACAGCGCCTGAGACCCGGGTTCATTTCCCGACTTAGGCGACTGACTGTGTGGAGTTTGCATGTTCTCCCCGTGTCTGCGTGGGTTTCCTCCGGGTGCTCCGGTTTCCTCCCACAGTCCAAAGATGTGTGGGTCAGGTGAATTGGCCAAGCTAAATTGCCCGTAGTGTTAGGTAAAGGGGTAAATGTAGGGGTATGGGTGGGTTGCGCTTCGACGGGTTGGTGTGGACTTGTTGGGCCGAAGGGCCTGTTTCCACACTGTAAGTAATCTAATCTAATCTGATCCAGAATAATGTCCTTTACAGCCACAACATGACCTCCCAACTCCTGTATTCAATACTCTGACCAATAAAAGAAAGCATTCCAAATGCCTTCTTCACTATCCTACCTACCTGCGACTCCACCTTCAAGGAGCTATGAAACTGCACTCCAAAGTCTCTTTGTTCAGCAACACTCCCTAGGTCCTTACCATTAAGTGCATAAATCCTACTAAGATTTACTTTCCCAAAATCAGCACCTCACATTTATCTGAATTAAACTCCATCTGCCACTTCTCAGCCCATTGGCCCATCAGGTCAAGATCCTGTTGTAATCTGAGATAACATTCTTTGCTGTCCACTACACCTCCAATTTTGGTGTCATCTGCAAACTTATTAACTGTATCTTCTATGCTCACATCCAAATCACTTGTATAAATGACAAATAGTAGAGGACCCAGCACTGATCTTTGTGATACTCTAATGGTCACAGGCCGCCAATCTGAAAAACAACCCTACACCACCATCCTTTAAGCAAGTTCTGTATCCAAATGGCTAGTTCTCCCTGTATTCCATGAGATCTAACCTTGCTAATCAGTCTCCTATGGGGGAACCTTGTTGAACACTTTACTGAAGTCCATATAGATCACATCTATTGCTCTGCCCTCATCCATCCTCTTTGTCACTTCTTCAAAAAACTCAATCAGGTTTAGATTAGATTACTTACAGTGTGGAAACAGGCCCTTTGGCCCAACAAGTCCACACCGACCCACCGAAGCGCAACCCACCCATACCCCTACATTTACCCCTTTACCTAACACTACGGGTAATTTATCCTGGCCAATTCACCTAACCTACACATCTTTGGACTGTGGGAGGAAACCGGAGCACCCGAAAGAAACCCAAGCAGACACAGGGAGAACGTGCAAACTCCACACAGTCAGTCGCCTGAGTTGGGAATTGAACCCGGGTCTCCGGCGCTGTGAGGCAGCAGTGCTAACCACTGTGCCACCGTGCCGCCCAATTGAGACATAATTTCCCATGCATAAAGCCATGTTGACTATACCTAATCAGTCCTTGCCTTTCCAAATACATGTATATCCTGTCCCTCAGCATTCCCTCCAACAACTTGCCCAACACCGACGTCAAGTTCACTGGTCTATAGTTCCCTGGCTTGTCCTTACCACCCTTCTTAAACATTGGCACCACTTTAGCTAACCTCCAGTCTTCCGACACCTCACTTGTGACTATCGATGATACAAATATCTCAACAAGTGGGCCCAGCAATCAATTCTCTCACTTCCCACAGAGTTCTAGGGGTACACCTGATCAGGTCCTGGGGATTTATCCACCTTTATACCCTTTAAGACATCCAGCACTTCCTCCTCTGTAATATGGACATTTTGCAAGGTGTCACCATCTATTTCCCTACAGTCTATATCTTCCATATCCTTTTCCACAGTAAATACGATGCAAAATACTCATTTAGTATCTCCCCCATTTTCTGTGTCTCCACACAAAGACTGCCTTGTTGATCTTTGAGGGGCCCTATTCTCTCCCTAATTACCCTTTTGTCCTTAATAAATTTGTAAAAACCCTTTGCATTCTCCTTAATTCTATTTGCCAAAGCTGTCTCATGTCCCCTTTTTGCCCTCTGATTTCCCTCTTAAGTATACTCCTACTGCCTTTATACTCTTCTAAGGATTCACTCACTCTATCTTCTCCATATCTTACGTATGCTTCCTTCTTTTTCTTAACCAAGCCCTCAATTTCTTTAGTCATCCAGCATCCCCTGTACTTACCAGCCTTTCCTTTCACCCTAACAGGAATATACTTTCTCTGGATTCTTGTTATCTCATTTCTGAAGGCTTCCCATTTTCCAGCTGTCCCTTTACCTGCGAACATCTACCCCCAATCAGTTGTTGAAAGTTCTTGCCTAATACCGTCAAAATTGGCCTTTCTCCAACTTAGAACTTCAACTTTTAGATCTGGTCTATACTTTTCCATCACTATTTAAAATCTAATAGAATTATGGTCACTGGCCCCAAAGTGCTCCCCCACTAACACCTCCGTCACCTACCCTGCCCTATTTCCTAAGCGTAGGTCAAGTTTTACATCTTCTCTAGTAGGTAAATCCACATACTGAATCAGAAAAAAATTCTTGTACACACTTAACAAATTCCTCTCTATCTAAACCTTTAACACTATGGCAGTCCCAGTCTATGTTTGGAAAGTTAAAATCCCCTACCATAATGACCCTATTATTCTTACAAATATCTGAGATCTCCTTACAAGTTTGTTTCTCAATTTCCCTCTGACTATTACGGGGTCTATAATACAATCCCCATAAGGTGATCATCCCTTTCTTATTTCTCAGTTCCACCCAAATAACTTCCCTGGATATATTTCTAGGAATATCCTCCCTCAGCACAACTGTAATGCTATCCCTTATCAAAACACCACTCCACCTCCTCTCTTGCCTCCCTTTCTATCCTTTCTGTAGCATTTGTATCCTGGAACATAAAGCTGCCAGTCCTGTCCATCCCTGAGCCATGTTTCTGTAATTGCTATGATATCTCAGTCCTATGTTCCTAACCATGCCCTGAGCTCATCTGTCTTCCCCCTTAGGGGCCTTGCATTGAAATAGATGCAGTTTAATTTATTAGCCCTACCTTGTCCCTGCTTGCCCTGACTTTTTGACTTGCTTCGGTTCTCAACTGTACCAGTCTCAGATTGAAACCATTCCTCACTATCTCCCTGGATCCCACCCCTCCCTCTACTAGTTTACTTCCTCCCTAGCAGCTCTAGCAAATTTCTCTGCCAGTATATTAGTCCCCTTCCAATTTAGGTGCAATCTGTCCTTCTTGTACATGTCACTTCTATCCCAAAAGAGATTCCAATGATCCAAAAATGTGAATCCTTCTCCCATACATCAGCTCCTCAGCCATGCATTCATCTGCTTTTTCCTCCTCCTCCTGCCCTCACTAGCTCGTAGCACCGGGAATATTCCAGATATTACTACTCTTGAGGACCTCCTTTTTAAATTCCTGCCTAACTCTCTGTAATCTCCCTACAGAATCTCAACCTTTTCCCTTCCTATATTGTTGGTTCCAATGTGGACAATGACCTCTTGCTGGCCCTTCTCCCCCTTGAGAACATTCTGCACCCTCTTTGAGACATCCTTGATCCTGGCCTCAGGGAAGCAACACACCATTCTGATTTTTCACTGTTGTCCACAGAAACGTTTGTCTGTGCCTCGGACTAGAGAATCTCCTAACACAATTGATCTCTTGGAACCCGACGGACTCCTCGTTGCATTAGAGCCAGTCGCAATACCAGAAACTTGAGGTCAGTTTCTTTCTCTCTCTCTCCTGCACTGACCTCACCATGCGTTTCATTTGTCTGATCTTCTCCCTTTTTAAAACTGCTGTTGTTTTGACATTTTTTCCCAAAGTTCCAAAACAATGCAACAGCATATAAAACAATAATTGCTGCTCCTAGAATTTGAGGAAATCACCTCCAGCACTTCTTAAGCCATATTGCTGTAATAACGATGGTATCATACTGCATTTTAACCTGTGTTCTCAGCTTGTCTGGTTTAGTCACTAAACCCCTTGGATTGAAGTAGATACTTGTGAGCACTCTTTCTTTCTACTTTCTGCCCTTTTTTTCCTCTAACTTTCATCTTCATTTACCAATATGCTTGCTTCATTTTCATTCTGACCTTGTCACCACTGAATCCAGCCTCAGGTCCCCACCCCCCACTATAATAGTTTAAATGTCTCAACAGCATGAGCAAAAATCCTACAAAGTACTCAGTCTCTCAAGGAAATCAGTCCCAGAAAGGTCCTATTCATAGATGATCAAGTAAAGTTCAGTAACTGAATTGGCTAATTGTAAAAAGTTGGATTAATATTTCACATTCTAAGAATGTAGCAGGTAATATCCAACATCTTTCTTAGACTTCAAGTCAGCTTAAGACAGGATAAATTTGGCAAAATAAAAACACATTTTATGAATTTAGCTATTGATTACAAGGTAAATCAATCATTTAGAAGCTGTTTGAAGTAAGGACTATCATCTGGCAAAAGTCTCATTCTGTCAGGAATAATTGGTCCTGTGCAGAATCACTTATTTTCCCAATGTCCATAGGTAATGAACGAATGACTGTTTGGATAACTTGTGCAGTTGATGTTGACTTCACAAGCTGAATGAAATTTTGGTTTGAAATGTATTCTTTTTACTTATTGCCTAACTTACTTCATACTCAGATGAATTATTTTTCTTTTGCTAGTACTGAGCCATGATATCCTGAAAGGAAAATATTTCTTTTCTTGACAGTTTGTTTCACTTGTCAATCTTTTATTTACAATGAGTGTAATGATTAGAGTATGAGTTCTTCGGAGATTTAAAATGGTGATGCCTGATGAGAGGAGAAGGAACTGTTCATTAAGGAATTTAAAAGCCTAGTGTGATTGCACTTGTATCGTCCTTCCCCCAAACATTGATATGTGCAAACCCAAGCTGTCATGTCTGAGACAGATAATAAGGATAAGAGTTTGCAGCTGTGAAGAAGGTGTTACAAAACAATGTCATCCTCTCAAACTCAACCCACAGACATATTTAGCCTAAAGCTGGCACTTCTTGTCATTCTGAAGGTCACTATTGCATTTAACCTTTATGTCACTAAATCCTTCGAAGCTATCACTGGTGACATATGCTAAAATATTCACTCTGCTGTCTCCTAATGCATCAAGCAACTGACAGATTTTATTTTTGCCAGACAACACATTCATCATTTTTTTTCTTTCGAAGGGAGGCATCAGCATGACATAGCACATGATTTTTTTCTGGGTAAAAGTGTTCTCAAGAGATCAAGCACTTCCTGCTCTTTATCTACCATCAATTGATGCTTTCCTCAGCTATATATTCTGCCTTGTGCACTTTCTCACACTCCTTAACTATATTCTGTGGAAAGAGTATCGCTGTGTTAAACTTCAGTTAAAAATCACACAACACCAGTTATGGTCCAACAGGTTTAACTTCAGAGATTGAGATACAGGCAATCTACTGCAATGTCCACGTATTTGTGCTGGAAATAAAGTACAGCTTTGATGTGTATACCATCCTGAATTGCATTTCTAAAACTTACTGCTTTTATGTTGATTTTAGGCAACGTGTGTTGATATATTTACTTTTTTTTTGAGCGATGTAAATGTCTTGAGTTTTGCTTGATCAAGGTTTACTGCCGTTATGCATACCTCTTAATTATCCAGAATATTTGATGAACCAGCAAACTCTTAGTTCCATAGGTGTTGGTTCATAAAATGTTTGCTGTACACATTGGAAATGGTAAGAGAGATCTTCTGGTATCCTACAGAAAAGCTTCAGTTTCATATGATCTGACATCATGATGTCATGACTCCTGATTCGCATACTCAGTAGATATTATTTGAGTAAAAGTACTCACATAAGTTATTTATGCTGTTGAAAGTTGAGGTTGAACAAATGGAGTGTAGAAAGAATTTGATCAATCTAACCTGTTCCTATTATTGCAAGTGTGGCAAAGTACTTAACTACTGATTGCATCTTTCATGTGAAATCCGAAAAAGTATACAAGAGTTACTGAGTAGTATAGTTACACATGGTAACAGTTACCATTAATGATGACAATGTTGACAACAATGTAAGGCAAAGTTTCTAGCATTGCTGGGCTGCTGGGCTTGTACTTGGTTTTAGTGAGTCAGTCTTTATCATTCCTTAAAATAATTGTCTTCAACTTCATCTGTTCCTGTGCTCTGAAGATTCTCTAGACAATGTTGAGTTGTTGGGATATTGCAAGAATATCTTTTTCTTCTGTTAGTACTCTATTGTTCCAGTTAAGATAAACTCTCTTACTACAACTCTTGCAGCAATATTATGACTTCAGCCAATAAATGTAGAATCAAAATGAGCTTGACTTCATTCACCTATTAATTATTCGCTTTACCTCTCATTGAATTTTCTGTCTTCTTCTACTTGTCTATTGCTTATTCCAGTCTTTGGAAAGGCAAAAACTCTTCGTCATAGGGCCACTGAGAGATAGCATGAACTCTAGCTCTTCCTGTTTCGGGCTTCTTATCTTCTACTGCTCCAACTCTTTTTGACCCTTAACAACTTCTCTTAAGCTCCTTTATGATACATTTGTGGCTCCATTAGAATAGTGCATTATGGTAGAAGGCCATCCAATCCATTGACCTGCAGCAATTCCTTTGAAGAGAAACCCGATCAGTCCTAACATTGCATATCCATGTATCGTATCCTTTTTTTTCTCCAACTATTTAGTCAATTTCTTTTTGAGCATTAATTTGAATATATATTTGCTACAGTACTTTCCAAATCCTAACCATTCTTTGTGAAAACATTTTTCCTCATGTTGCCTCTGATTCTTTTGGTCAAAAAATTAAAGCAAAGTTAAATCTGTGTCATCTGATTAGCCATCCTTGAGCCATTAGAAACACTTTCCGCTTATTCTATCTAAACGCTTCATAATTTTATCCACCATCATCAGGACCCTTTGGGCTTCTTGAGGCTGAGAAGAGCAGTCTTGGTTTTGCTGTAATGCCTCAACTCTGGAGCCATTTTAATAAATCTCTTCTGAATGCTTTACAAAGCCTTTACATTTGTTTGGTGTCTCAAATTAGAAAAAAGTTGCCACAGTGGGTTCAAGCTGTTTTATAAAGGTGCAGTAAACCTTCTTTTTCATGTGCATTTATATGTATATACGATGCCTCCAATTATCAAGCTCTGTTTTCAGTATGACACAATTTACAGCTTTGCCAGACAATTGTATACAGCTTAGGAGCAAATTACTTCAAATGTTGGAATCTGTATCGAAAGCAACAAATGCTGGAAATCATAGCAGGTCAGACAGCATCCAGGAGAAAGAGTCTAGATGATTCTTCATCAGAACTGAAGTGAAGTGTAGAGGGGCAGTATCCATGCTATTACTGGGGGCGGGGAGTGGGAGAGACAATAGATAATAGACAATAGGTTCAGGAGTAGGCATTCTGCCCTTCGAGCCAGCACCACCATTCATTATGATCATGGCTGTGGTGACAGAGAATATAATAAGTAAAGCTAAAAGAAAGGGAAGAAATGGGAGGTCTGTGCACAAGATAACCCCGACCTTCCTGTAGCTGGTCATTTTAACACAACGTCCTGGTCTCATGCCCATATGTCTGTCCTCAATATGCTGCAATGTTTCAGTGAATCACAACACAAACTGGAGGAACAACGTCTCATCTTTAGCCCAGGCACATTCTAGCTTTCTGGACTTAATATCAAGTTCAACACCTTCAAATTGTGATTCATTTCTTCCCTTTCTTTTAGTTTTACCTGTTACATTCTCTGTCATCATGTCCTCTCTCCCCTTCCCCCCACCCCAGTGGGAGTGTCTGTTCTTTCCAGCCTGGCAGTTAGACACCCCATTGTTCTGCCTTTCTCACATTCTGATCACTTAATCTGAACTATCAACATCAGTTCCGACCTGCCACAGCGAGAAACTGTAATGTCTTCCTCAGGAGAACGACACGAGCTGCAACTGACAGGGTACCCTTCGTGGTTCAGTACTTCCCAGGAGCCAAAAAACTATGTCATGTTCCTTGCGGCCTGCAACACATTATCAATGAAGATGAGCACCTCGCCAAATCTTCCCAACACCTCCACATCTTGCCTTTAAACAACCACCAAAACTCAAACATACTACTGTTCGTAGCAAACTGCCTGGCTTTTCAGGACAACACCATACAAACTTGTCACAATAGATGCTGCAAGACATGTCAGAGTGTCTATATGGATACCACCATTATGCATAGGGACATCTCCCACCATGTACATGGCAGGTACTCATGCGACTCAGCCAATGTTGTCTATCTCATATGCTGCAGGCAAGGATGCCCTGAGGTGAGATATTGGCGAGACCAAGTAGAAGCTACGACAACGGCTGACCACACAACAATCAAAAGACAGAAGTGTTCCCTCCCAGTCAGAGAACACTTCAGCGGTCCAGGACATTCGATCTCAGACCTTCAGGTGACCATCCTGTAAGGCAGACTTCGGGACAGGCAATAACAGGCAGAGGCTGTTAGCCAAGTTTGGTACCCATTGGGATGGCCTCAATTGGGACCTTGGGTTCATGTCACACTACAGGTGACCCCACTGCACCACAAACACACAGACACACACACACACACACACACACACACACTTCTACAGACATGCACACTCTCCTACTGACCCATACACTTACGCAGACCCTCTCTCATACCCTCGCACACACTCTCCCACACTCACGCATATACTTCCACACTCACAAGCGCACTCTCTCATACTCACACTCACACATACACACACTCTCTCACAGAAATTTACAACACAAACCCACACACCCACATGCACATACTTATATAAGTTTGTGGGGTGAATTTGTACTTGTAGAATTACATTTTACTTTGCTTAAAAACTGCATGAATCCATGTAAGATTCTGTAAATCCCTTTTTTAGATGAGAATCAGTATGACAATTGTGGCAGAGACAGTCTCACACAGGGCACCTCACACCTTCAATGTATTATCTGGACTAACATGACACCAATTGTTAAATTTCACTTGTGAATGTGGCATTTAAAAAAGTTTTGCAATTTACATATGAAAGAACTGATGGTCATTCTAAAAGATAAGAGACTTAACAAACAATCCAGGACTTTTTCAATATATAATTTCAGTTACATCACACTCTAAACTTTTGCTATAAATTCTGTGTCTTACAATCTTATAGTCGACAACTACCTGATGAAGGAGCAGCGCTCTGAAAGCTAGTGCTTCCAAATAAACCTGTTGGACTATAACCTGGTGTAGTATGAGTTTTAATTTTGTATTTAGTTGACATAAAGTGTGTTTAAGCTCAGCCAAAAGCAGAACTAATCAATATCTTTTGTTATCAACTCTCCATGAAACTTCACGCTACAACACACACAAAAAGAATTCCTGATAAACCATGTTCCTAGCTGCATTCTGTAGTTGTTAAACCCTGTACAAATTGCCACAAATATTGGTACCTTATTTTGTTAATATTCAATTGCTAGCTTCTTATTGTTTTTGCATACATAATTACCCTTCTGAGGTGTGATCAGGCTGATTTTGGGTGGTATTGCAAAACTTAACTTTGAGCCAAATACGTTTTCCAACCAATAGCTGTAATGGTGAAGGTGATATGTTATTTGGTGAATAAAAGAGAATAAAAATGAGTTAAGCACTTGCGATATTGTTTTGTTTTTTTGTATCTTTTGTGCCCCTTCTTTACAAATATAATTTTACCCTCATGAAATAATAATCATCATGCATGTTACCAAGGACTTTTAAGTTGTCATATGATTTACTGGTTAAAATTTCACTTTCGGATGCCTTGGTAAGTTGATAGTTTGAAGTTTTGTATTGATAAATTATTGAATACTTTGAATTAAAATCAATAATATAGTACAATGAGAATTTAATGAGGAGTAGATTATAATTTGGAATGGTACAGTTCCTTTCAGATTGTGTAATTAAATATTAAAAGTGCTCTCACATACACGATTAAAACAGAACAGAAATTGGATTTATTAAGAATAAATTTAAACATATAGATAGCCCGATAACTTATCTTGAGCAAAGAGCAAAAGTCTGTCTGTTGGCAGAGTCTTAGTGGCCAGAACAACATATGCTTTGGTGGGAAACATAGTTGAACCAACTGAGAGGTCCAGCTAGGCTATTTGAATGTCAGCAGGAACTTGCTGTATCTTTTAAATAAATTCCAGGCATCTAGGCAAAATTCTCACTAGGGAATGGCATGTTGCTGAATAAAGAGGATTATTGCTTGCTAATTACCTTATTTACCTTCTTAATATGCAGCATCCTATCCTACCAATCACCATGAGCAAACTAGATGACTAGGAATTTTTTTTTTGACATGGAAGTCAGAGGTGGGAAATCAAATGGTGAGGATGATACAAAGACTCTATGGAGGGGTATGGACAAATTAAGTGAATGGGCAAAAGTTGTCAGATGGAATATGCAGAAATGTGATGTTATGCATTTTCACAGGAAGAATAGAGGAGCTGTATATTAATTAAACAGAGAAAGACTGCTTAAACATACGGAACACAAGGATTTGGGAGTCCTCATCTGTGAATCACCAAAAGCTAGCATTTAAGTTCAATGGGTAACAGGGTAGGTAAATGGAATGCTAGTTTTTATCTGAAAGGGAATGGAATATAAAAGTAGGGACATTTTATTAAAATTATGCAATGCACTAGGCAGAGAACAGTTGGAATACTGTGAACAGTTTTGGGGCCTTTATCTAGGGAAAGATAAAGTGGCATTGGAGGCAGTGTAAGAAAACGCTGACTATGCTGAAAGCAGATAGAGAGGGACACTCTAATGAGGAGAGTTTGGGTAGATTGGCCTTGTATGCATGGCAATATAGAACAATGAGAGGTGACCTTATTGAAAGTGAAACAATTCTTGGATGACTTGACAGGGTAAGATGCAAGATGGTTGTTTCCTCTTGTGTGAGAGTCTAAGGCCTTAATCTTAGAAGTAAGGGTCCACATCTATGACAGAGATAAGGAGGAAATTGTTCTCTTAAAGGGTTGTGAATCTGTGGAATTCTTTACCATAGTGAGCTGTTGAACCTGGGTCAGTAAATATATTCCAAAATGAGGTAGGCAGATTTTTAATCAGTAACGGAGTCAAGAGTTACACTCCTCATATGGGTTTTCAGTGATTATTAAAAATATGGCATGGGTGTTGGGGATGCTGGTGAATGGTATAGGAATGGTACATGTTAAGATGGGGCTAGAATTGAGCAAGAAGAGCACTGAAGTGTCAGGGTTGATTACTAATGAGATGTGCTTTATAAGCTTCAATGAGAAACCTTGCATTGTGGACAGAATCCCAACCAGAAACTTGATGGAACTGATGCTTAGCCAAACAAAGTAAGATGCATCCTATTGTGTTTAATTAGGTCAAATGCAAAATTATCCTGAAGAACAATTTGAAGTTTGTTCTTTGTAAGTTTGAATTTTAAGCTTATAATTATCTACACTGATGTGTTTATTCAAAAAACAAGACTCTTGACCAGTGTCATGAATTAAACAATAATTGCAGAGTAGATCTTGGAAATACAGCAATTGTAATTAGTGTTGAAATGAACAAGTTTGCATAAAAGCAATCATGCTGACATTTCCCTGATTTAAAGTACAAAATCCACATATATTAAGGATAATTCTGAATGACACCAGGTTTCAACTCCTGTTTAAAATAAATTAGATTGCGATCACAAAAATGTAAATTTATTTAAATTATAATTTATTAGCACCTGATTGAGAGCCACAGGGAGGAACTGTATTATTTTGTCTTCTGGATAGTGTAATAATAACACTGTTAACAGTGCCAAAAATGGGCAAATGTGCTCAAAATATTTGATATATTGATAATGATAGTCAGATTAATCTGTTTGAATATGGATGGAAGTCAATGAAAGGGATGTGTCAGTGAAGTAACTTCTGGGAAGGGCTTTTAAAGAAAACGCAAAAACTGAAACATATCAGATTAAATATTTTCACAATGGATTAACCAGAGAAAACCAGAAACTGTGACTAGGATCAATGCAGTCTAATTTGTTTAAACTATGCAATGAAGCTAGAAAATGCTTTAAGATCCTTCAACACTATCAACATTGCTGGGGAAAAGTGAGAAAGTAAATGAACCATGTAGCTTTGAAGGCTACTGGTTGATATAAATGTGTTTGCTGTAGAAAAGACATTGTGAAAACGATCAAAAGAACAGCCGTGGGAGGAATAGAAATATAATGGTGATATTCAGCATTGTAAATAAAAAATGTTAAGGGAAAATTTGCATACATGAACAATTTCCATTATTTTAAAATTGATCTCAGCTTTTACTTCAAATAAACTATTTGGATTGTTTTCTGTCATTCTGTGGTTTAAAGACAATTGATTCCTGCAAACATCAGATGGCAACTGAATTTTAGATGTAAGTTTGCTCACTGAGCTAGAAGGTTTGGTTTCAGACATTTTGTCACTATACAAAGTAACATCATCAGTGAGCTTCTGGTGAAGCGTTGGTGTTATGTCCCACTTTCTATTTATGTGTTTAGGTTTCCTTGGGTTTTTGCTGATGTCATTTCTCAGAGGATGGTAGGTGAGGTCCAAAACATTGTGTTTGTTGATAGAGTTCCGGGTGGAATGTCATGCTTCTCGGAATTCTTGTGTATGTCTCTGTTTAGCTTGTCCCAGGATGGATGTGATTTCCCAAAGTGGTGTCCTTCCTCATATGAGTGTAAGGATACTAATGGTAATGGGTCATGACTTTTTGTGGCTAGTTGATGTTCACATATTCAGGTGGCTAGTTTTCTGCCTGTTTGTTCAATGTAGTGTTTATTGTAGTCTTTGTACACCCATGGGATCACCGATATCAGTGTTCCTAGCAGAAGCAGAATTGCAAAGACTCAAACAAACAGCTCTCCCAACCATTCAACCCAAATTTTGGATCCTCTACATGGATCATCACTAAACAAAACAAGTTAGAGGAAACCTTCAAGACCATCAATAATATCCTTACCTCCATAAAGTTCACAAAAGAGGAAGGAAAGAACAACAGATTGTCATTCCTAAATGTCACAGTTGAGTGAACAGCCAATGGGGAACTTCAAACCAGCATCTACAGGAAAACAACACATACTGACCAAGTACCAAACTAGAGAAGCAATCATCCCAACACTCACAAACAAAGCTTCATTAGGGCATTATTTCAATGAGACTCCACATAGTGTAGCACAGAGGAACTACAAACAGCAGAAGAAAATCACCTATAGAGTGTTTTCAGGAAGAATGAGTACCCAATAAACACAGTCCATCCGTTTCTCAGCAACAAACCCAAGCAAGCAGTCAAAAAGTGCCAGATACCCTAGCCACTTTAATCTATATCAAAGACATCTCAGAAATGACTGCCAGACTACTCAGACCTCCTGACATCATGGTAGCCCACAAACCCACCAACACACTAAAACAGTAGCTAATGAACTTAAAAGACTCGACACAGACAACGAGCAAAATTAACATCATTTACAAACTATCTTGCAAGGACTGTAACAAACACTACATTGGACAAACAAGCAGAAAATTAGCCACCCAGATTTATGAACATCAACTAGCCAGAAAAGAACACATGACCTACTATCAGCAGTATTCTTACATACAGATGAGGAAGGACACCACTTTGCCTGGGACAATACATCCATCCTAGGACAAGCCAAACAGAGACATGCACGAGAATTCCTAGAAGTATGGCATTCCAGCTGGAACTCTACCAACAAACATATCGATTTGGACTCCATCTACCATGCTCTGAGAAAAAGAACCAGAAATAGCATCAGCTAACACCCAAGGAAACCTAAATACATAAATTGAAAATAGGAGATAACACCAGTGCTTCACCGGAGGCTCACTGATGTTACCTCATATGGTGATGAAACGTCTGAAACCGAATTTTCCAGTTCAGCGAGCAAACTCACATCTGAACCTCAACGTGAGCTACAAATCTTTTCAAAACTCGCTAACTGAATTTTCTTGATAGATGATTGTTAATAGTGTTTGATCTATCTGTTTGTATTATAACAATGTTTGATGTCATGAACTCATTGTCAGCTTCCTCCTGGTGGAAGTTGTTTGGCTAAGAATAAATGTGGCATAAAGTAACCTTATTGTGCTGCAGCATTACTTATCCATGCAATATCCTGAGAGGAGATCTATCTTTTCCTTTACAAGTTTCTGATCAGAAGGGTATTGTGGTATTTGTGCAATCTATTTTGTGCCAAACTTTACTTTGAAAAAGAGAAGAAGCTCATCATAAAATTAAAGGAAGAAATTAATTTGAGATTGCTCTAATTGGAAACATTATTCAATCTCTTTCATTATATAATTCTTCTGTAATTTATGTTGCAGCATGTATGAGCACAGATTATTTTTAGTCATGTTAAACATTTGCAGTCCTTTTGCTTGGTGAATGGGTTAGGTATGGATTTCAGCCCCAACCTCCAATCTGTATACTGCACAAGTCCCTTACAGTGTAAGGAGCACCTGTCAGTGTTTGGAAACAAAGGAGAGGAGTTGGGCTGGCATTTGGGTCAAAGATCCTTTGTCAGATCACAGTCTTGACCGTCTCTAGCCACTTGACACAAAATTGTCCTTTATCTATTTCCACAGTTTGTAAATCATCCATAAAAAAGGAACAATGTATTATGGATGCTGAAAATCTGAAACAAAAGCCAAAAGTGCTAGAAAACCCCAGCAGGTCTGCAGCATTCAAGGAGAAAAGAAATCAATGTTATCCTTTCAAGTCTTAAAATCACTCAAAATCTTCAGATAAAGAGCCATGTCCGACTCAAAACATCAACTTGCTTTTCTCTCCAGAGATGCTGCTAGATCTGCTGTGTTTTTGTAGCACTTTCTGTTTTTAATAACAGATCTTCTATGTTTTTCTTGCATTTTCTGTTTTAAAACACGTCTGCTGCTTCTTTTAAAGCATATAACCTTGCTTATTTATTTTGTAGGATATGTTGATACTTCATCTGTAATTTTGTACCCATCATCATTCCATGCAACTTATACATTATGTTGACCTCCGAATATTTTTGCCTTCTCGAACTACATTAAAAATTTTATTGAAAGGATTGTTAGACCTCAAATTAGAGAAATCACTGGATGGGATGTACTCTTCAGTCCTAAGGAAGGTCAAGTTGGAAATTACATTTCACTCCCCTTTCAATTGCCATCCTTCACCATGACTTGGGAGCAAGCCTAAGCAGTGAAGTTTGGTACCTCAGAAGCAGTGTAAGAGGAGAAGCCACACACCTGTCAACTGAAGAAGGGGAACAACATCGGTTGCAGAAATTCCTTTTCCTTCTTCTCAAGTACATGTCCCATTCACATGCCGGCTAAAATAGAGACTGAAATCCAGCAAGACCCTCAAAACAGGGTCCACAGGTAGAATACCACTCACTCAACATATGTGAACTCACAGTCCTCAGGGAGGCTCAAACCTTTAGGTCAGAACAGCGTTGATATCTGCAGCCTTCTGGAACAAAACTTTCTTCCCAGTTACTGGAGGCTGAGCCCTCCATGTTTCCAATTCCTTCTCCTCGGTTCTAATCTATTCACCAGGTTGGGTGCTCTCCTAGCTTTTCCAGCTTTGTCTTCCATTCCTACAGTTGTTGCAGCTTCAAACATCCAAGTACTGGTGAACCATTGAAATTCTTGATTAAGACATCCTTCCTTTCCACTTGAAAAGGACATCACCAGACACCCAGTGAATTAGGAATTGGGTTCCTGAAATGTAAATATTGCAACATTCCAGCAGGGTTATAATATTGAAGATTTTTCGATATTATCACAATCAAAATTCTGTATGCTTATCCCAAACTAATCAATCTTCAGTGAAGTGTTCAATAGGCCATTTAACCCACTACTTGTAACTCTTCCACTTACAGTCTTTTTTTTATGTCAATTGTTCATAAGTTTAACTAGGGGTAAAAATTATACATAGGCTTCCATGAACTATTTTCTTGACCTTTAAAGTTCATTAAGTAAAAATGTCATTCAAAAAGTTACATTTTTGAACCTATTAACACCCCATAGATACAGAGGGCCCGTAATCTCAACATTTTAAACGATTTGGTTATCTACATATCTATACTTATGTTTAATCCCTACCATTTCAACTTTTAATCCGAAGTGTTTGTCCAACAGCTTTTTCCCTGGTACTCAATAATCTTTAAGTACATTACTCATTGCTCTGTAAAACTGAAAGCAGTAATTATAAATAAGCTCCATTAGGTACCTGATACTTAGAGCCATATCAGAGAAATTCTAAAGCAATTACCATGTATGGGCTGTTGAATCACATCACTACATTCTCACCTTTCATAAAGAGGTTATTATTACATTGTGATGTTCCTTTTAATATGACAATGGATCATTAAGGGATGATTAATGGGGCAGAGAGCTGAATAAGGTCACCTTAGATCACTGGGGAGGACTATAGTCGGAAAAAGTATATTTTTAATTCAAACAGATTGCACTTTACATGATTAAAATTAGATGAGGCTGAAGCAATCTAAATTTCCTCTTATCAAAATTACTTGTTACTAGAATAGAAAGCACATTGATTTTAATAAATATTTCTGGCAATCAAAGGCGTTCTGGAATGTGACTGGTGCCATATTTTGCTTCAATTGTATATAAATTATTTATATATATATATAAAAATGAAATTTAGTGAAAGTCATATAGCCCTGAAATCAAACTCTATGAAAGTATTTGAAAACAACTTGCCTTTTTGGCATTGAGCAGCATTAAAATAATTTTATCGAAGTCACCATTTTGTTCAGTTTGTTCTGAAAGCTTGCATGAGAATGTTTTAATTCTGTGCTGTACTCTTCATATAACATTAATGGGATGATTAATGAGCATTCTGCCTGGGTACAAAATCTGCACTGCAGACTGGCTGTCAATGAAATAATTTGAAGTCTGGTCACTATTGTAATCTGAGAAGGCAAATTCAGTTTAGCATTTTTTTGAACAATGTAGTTAGATTCCTTACAGTGTGGAAACAGGCCTTTTGGCCCAACCAGTCCATACCAATCCTCTGAAGAGTAACCCACCCAGACCCATTTCCCTCTGACAAATACACCTAACACAAGGGCAATTTAGCATGGCCAATTCACCTGACCTGCACATCGTTGGACTGTGGGAGGAAACTGGAGCACCCAGAGGAAACACACGCAGACACAGAGAAAATGTGCAAATTCCACACAGACAGTCGCCCGAGGTTGGAATCGAACCTGGGACCCTGGTTCTGTAAGGCAGCAGTGCTAACCACTGACCACCATGCTGCCCCTTATTAACTCAGCACCACACTGAAGTGTCACAAGTTGGAATTCATATTATAAGACATCAGCTGTTGTATAAGGTAACAGTACTGAAAACTTAATGCACATTATTTTGAAGTCCACCTAATCAGATGATGTTACCAGTCTTTGAATGGAAACTGTAGAGATCTTCACGAGTATCCAAAGGAAACTGATGTATTTTATGTGGCTCCTAAGAGCTTTTATTAATTATGCCTAACAGTTGAATGTAAACTTCATCTATTGCTGATATGCATGAAATTGTCTAAGACCTCCTCTGTTTAGATTCTGTCATTGATAATTAGACAGGTTTGAGACTCAGTGTAGAGATGGAAGTATAGGTGATAGCAAACCACCTAGATCAGTATACTACAAATGGTGGCATGGTCTCTAAAGATAAAATATGGTGACCAGTGCTGGTCAGTCTACCAAATGATCCCAAAAGAAAGAGGGATTTTTTTTTGAAGAAAAATCAATTTATCACTTTGAGTATTGCAACTTTAAGAATACACAAACAGACAGCAGATAAAGTGCAAAAATTGACCATAGCAGCAGTAGGAAGTGCAACAAAACAAGGTTAGCACTCCAAAGAAAAATCTTCACCAGGAAGAGGTGCAGAGACCACAGTATATATTGGACAAAGAGAAAATTGCCTGCCTGACCTGCTGCGCTTTTTCAGCAACACATTTTCAGCAAAGAGAAAATTGATCCACATTGAGAAAAAACAAGTGGCCATAGCAAACAAGGATCTATATGGAGCAAGGTAGGCAGAGCTAAGGTTAGATAGTTTTGAGGGAAAGGGGAGAAACTTATGAAAACAACACACAGATCAGAATGGGAATGGAATTCTAACCTCACAAAACATACATTGCCCTATTTCCAATAGGTTTCATGAGAAACAGTTATATGGTGCAGTGAATGAGCCAGAGGGAAAAAAATTGGATTCACAGTATAGAGAAAACCTCAGAATTTAAGTGCCTTGGAAAAAAACAAATTTAAAGAAGTTTGGGCAGGGTAAAGCAGAAAAGAAAAGTCTAAAGAAACTGACATTTACAAACTTTTGAGGTTATGTGAGGTTTGAGGCATTAAAGGAGGGTCACACTGAGAAAAAGTTTTAGACGCACTGGATTTAACTTCAAGAGGACGTCATTGGTAATAAACTGCATTGGCATGTCTTGAGGTTGTGAAAAGTGCCATATTAATGCAAAAGTGTGTGGAAGAAAATAATTGGTCTCCTGTGCTGAAATGTTCTAGGAATTTTTGCTGGCTGTATGTGGATTAACCACATGGTAGAAAATTTGCATTTGACCCCTGTCCGTTTAGAGGTGAGAATGAATTTAATTTCTTGCAACATTGACAGAAAGTTTGTGCATCTTGACTCATAGTTTAAGAAGATTTGCAATCCAACAGACTTATGAGTGAATAGCCAAATAGTTCATGTTAGATTTTAGGGCAAAAAATCCAAAACCCCTGTGCATTGCTGTCTGAGCTTGTTCCAGTTATAGCCAAACCCTACAAGTTTAAATAATTTCTTCAGATTGAAAACAAAAATGAAAAATGTTACTCAGAGTACAATAGGATGTTGATCAGAGGGGCCAATGGGCCAAGGAGTGGCAGATGGAGTGTAATTTAGATAAATGCAAGGTGCTGCATTTTGGAAAGGCAAATCAGGGCAGGATTTATACACTTAATGGTAAGGTCGTGGGAGGTTTTGCTGAGCAAAGAGACCTTGGAGTGCATGTTCATAGCTCCTTGAAAGTGGAGTCGCAGGTAGATAGAATAGTGAAGAAGACATTTGGTATGTTTTTCTTTATTGGTCAGAGCATTGAGTAGTGGAGTTGGGAGGAGAAAGTGAGATCTGCAGATGCTGGAGATCAGAGCTGAAAATGTGTTGCTGGAAAAGAGCAGCAGGTTAGGCAGCATCCAAGGAACAGGAAATTCGACATTTCGGGCATAAACCCTTCATCAGGAATGAGGAAACGGCATTTCTCACTCCTGATGAAGGGCTTATGCCTGAAACGTCGAATTTCCTGTTCCTTGGATGCTGCCTGACCTGCTGCGGTTTTCCAGCAACACATTTTCAGTAGTGGAATTGAGAGGTCATGTTGTGGCTGTACAGGACATTGCTTAGGGCACTTCTGGAATATTGTGCACAATTCTGGTCTCCCTCCTATAGGACGGTTATTGTGAAACTTGAAAGGGTTCAGAAAAGGTTTACAAGGATGTTGCCAGAGTTGGAGAATTTGAGCATTAGGGAGAGGGTGAATAGACTGGGTCTGTTTTCCCTGGAGCATTGGAGACTAAAGGGTGACCTTATAGAGGTTTATAGAATCATGAGAGGCACGGATAGGATAAATAGACAAGGTCTTTTCCCTGGAGTGGGGGAGTCCAGAACTAGAGGATATAGGTTTAGGGTGAGAGGGAAAAGATTTAAGAGTGACCTAATGGACAACTTTTTCACACAGAGGGTGGTGCATGTATGGAATGAACTGCCAGAGGAAGTGGTGGAGGCTGGTACAGTTACCACATTTAAAAGGCATCTGAATGAGTATATGAATAGGAAGGGTTTAAGGGATATTGACCAAGTGCTGTCAAATGGAACTAGATTAGGCTGTAATATTTGATCGGTATGGATGAATTGGATCGAAGGGTCTGTTTCCATGCCGTATATCTCTATGACTCTATGATTCTATGTAGGGAGAAGAAAATTTCTGTTGACTTCCTATTTTTAATCATCTTTAAGTTATGTTGTGCTGGAGTATGGAAGTGATGGTCCTTATCCTGCTTTCTATCCTGAAGCTACTTTAAGCAGATCCCAAATTCTCCAGGAAATTCTATCAGTGCCACTGTCTGTTGGCTAATGGGAGGTTGATCTGTATAAAGCATGTGTCCTGGTTGGATTGCTGTATGCAGGACTTGCAATGCTGAAAGAGAAAAGTCAATTTTGAGGCAGACAGTCTGTGAGTTGAGAAGCCTTCTAGCTTTAGTTCTCCATTGATTTTGACCAGATAATCCAATATGGCAAAAAAATCACTCAACTAGTCTAACCATTCAGCAGCTGATCTGCTCGACCACAAAGATCTATAAGACCTTGATCTTATATGCAAAAACTGTTCAACATATCAGAAGAACCTTGGAATGCTAGGTTAATCTGCATTTTTTTTTACTCTACTGTGAATTGTTTTCTGATACTCCTCTCCATCCTCATCTCCAAAAAAGCCTCAGGGACATCCTGGTCCTGGAGATTAAAACAAACTGACCTGTTGCCTTGCTGCTTCTCTTCCTCCCCTTCACTCATTGGATGTAACAGCTTGTAAAGATCCTCCCTGGCATCACCGTACTATTTCAGTCCAAGTTTTCCTCAGTCCGTCTCTAAACTCATCTTGTTTATTAGACCAAATGTATTTTGTGGCTTGATGTTAGCAGATATCTTCAATGGTACTTGCTGCCTCTTTTTCATTTCTGCTATCATCAATCCACTTGTCAAAACATTAATCCTTTTTTCTGTCATCCTTGCAAACTTCCAGCACTTCTTTACCCTCTGTGGTTCTTTGAATGCATTATTGTCCATTGAATCTGTGTCCATCAGCTGGAACTCCATGTTTGAAAGGTCCCAATCAGTTTTCTATCCCTTCTACAGTTCTGAAACTACAGTTGTAAAAATCACAAATGACATTCTTTGTTCCTGTGACAATGGTGAACTATTTCCTTCCTTTTCAATCTATGTACAAGCCTTTGACATGATTGACTATACTGTCCTCCTCTAAGGCCTCTCCATGATCTCCAGCTGGGTTGAACTAATTCTATCTATTCATGGCTGGAGAATCACCTGCACTAGCTTCTCATCCCCACTCCCACACTATTTCCTGTTGTGTCCCATAAAGATTTATCTTTGGCCCTCTCTTATTTCTCACTGACTTACTTTGGTGATAATATTTTGGAATATAGTGTGGAATGTTCCTGCCCCTGAAAGACATGGACCATGATGAAAAAGTCAGAAAATCAAGGAAAATGTCCAGCAAACAGCTTCTCAAAGTCAAAAACAAAAGTCCCATTTTCCAACCAAATGTTAGATTGTGAGAGAGAATTCTTGCGATTGAGTGCAGAGGGGCCTATTTATATGCATCAGTATGCACTAGCATCTCATTGTCCTTACATCTCACCTGCATTTTTATCCAAATATATCCATTTCCTCACTTGTCAGAATAAAACTAGATGCTAAGATTTCCTAACATCAGAATGGTTATTAGGCAACTCCAGCTTGCTGTTTAGTCCTCCAGACCTCCATGTTTGGACACCAGGAAGTAACATCCATGGCCATAAGATGTATGAGCAGAAATAAGTCAGATAGCCCAAGATTTACAAGGATATCTCTATGATTGGAGGGTTTGAGCTTTCAGGAGATGATGAATAGGCTGGGGCTAATTTCACTGGAACAATGGAGGCTGACAGATGACCTTATAGAGGTTTAAAAATCATGAGGGCCATGATTAGGGTGAATAGCCAAAGGCTTTTCCCCAGGATAGGGGTGTCCAGAACTGGAGGGCACAGGTTTAAGGTGAGAGGGAAAAGATTTAAAAGGGACAACGTTTTCATGCTGTGTGGTGCATGTATGGAATGTGCTACCAGAGGAGGTGGTGGAGGCTGGTACAATGACAAAATTTAAAAGACATCTGGATGTGTACATGAATAAAAAAGGTTTAGAGGGTTATGGGCCAAATGCTGGCAAATGTGACTAGATTAATTAAGGATATCTGGTTGGCATGGATGTGTTGGACCAAAGGGTCTATTTCCATGCTGTACATTTCTATGACTTTATGGCTCTACATTTGTACCAAAGTTCAATCAGAACTTGGCTGATCTGTAATCTTCAACTCTACTTTCCTGCCTTTACCCGTAATCTTTGATTGCTTTACTGATTAAAAATTTGTCGACCTCATTCTTGCATATGTTTTACAACTCACCCTGTACAGCCACCTGTGGCAAAGAATTTCATAGATTCTCTACCCTCTTCGAGAAAAAAACTCCTCCTTATCTAAGTCTTAAATGAGTGATACCTTACTCTGAGCTTATGCTCTTTGGTCCTACACTATCTGTCAATGTGAAGTAACCTCTCAGCATCTACTCTAACAAGAACAGATTTGATTAGATTCTCTACAGTGTGAAAACAGGCCCTTTGGCCCAACTAGTCCACACCGACCCTCCAAAGAGTAGCCCATCCAGACCCATTTCCCTCTGACTAATGCACCTAACACTATGGGCAATTTAACATGGCCAATTCACCTGACCTGCACATCTTTGGACTTTGGGAGGAAACCGGAGCACCTGAAGGAAACCCACGCAGACACGGGGAGAATGTACAAACTCCACACAGTCGCCCAAGGCTGAAATTGGACCTGGGTCCCAGGCACTGTGAGGCAACAGTGCTAACCACTGAGCCACCGTGCCACCTTATTATGTATGTTTCAAGATGGTCACTTCCTATTCTTCTAAACTCCAATGAGTACTGACCCAATGTGCTCAATTTCTCCTCACAAGAAATTCCTTCAGATTCAGATTCGACCGACTGAACATTCTCTGGAGTGTCTCCAGATGCCAATATATCTTGGATTAGGGGTGTAAATAGTTCACGGTATTTTAAGTATGGACTAACTCATACCTTGTTTTGATTTAGTAAGAGCTCGATATTTTAATAGTCCATTTGCTTTGAAATAAAGGCCAACATTCCATTTGACTTTTGCTATTACTTATTGACTTTTTATGCTGATTTGTGTTTTGTTTTATGCATGAACATACCCAAATCTCTCTGTTCTGTAGCTTTCTGTCATCCTTCACGATATAAATAAATGTCAGTTCCTCTACTTGTCCTGACAAAGTGGCACCTTTTCCACCACTGACAAAATAACATGCCAGCAAGAAGATACACCGATTTCCATGTGGTTTTGCCAGCTTCCCATCTCCTAGCCCATCACCAAAGTCCTGGTAATATTCCTTGTGTGTTAATGTCCTGAATGTAGAATTGCACAATTAGGCCCATTTATTTTGTTCATGAACTGTGCAGATGCAAGTAAAAGAAAACTTGAAAATGCTTCTCTTCCTGATGCTCAAAAATCTGTTTTGAAATCCTAACCCAATCAATTTTTAAATATTAAATTTTAATGCAAAACAGAATCCTTCTACATCTGTTCAGTAAATTTTTAATGTCACTGATTTGATTTGGAATCAGTATTCAGATTAGTCTTATCCTCAATAAAATAAAAGCTATTCTGCTAGATATGTCTTTAAATTGATAGATTGCTGAAAGTAATCACACACAGTGGTTGCAAGATTACACACATTTAAGGGAATACACATGAACAGGAGTTTTTTGTGATGTATTTCTTTACAAATCAATGTCGTTCATTTCATTCTTTTATTAAAAGAATATTCATAGCCACATAAGATTTTCCCTTTAGTACAACATTTCTTTCCTCATGCAGTTGTCTTTATTCTGACTGAGTCAGATTGGTAAAGGAGGACTGTCTGCAAAGCCTCATCAAAGAACATCAATAATTTATTGTTTCACAATATTCTAAAGTCAGTTGCAGCTCAGAACGTATTTATTTTTTATTCTCAACTGATAAGGTTTTAAGGCCAAAGTGAGTGCTGCAGATGCTGGAGATTTAGAGTCAAGAGTGTGGAGCTGGAAAAGCACAGCAGGTCAGGCAGCATCCGAGGAGCAGGAAAATCGACGTTTCAGGCAAAAACCATCAGGAATGCTTTAAACCAATATTAAACCAATATAGAATGTGTAAGGTGCAGGCTCTAATTTTGCATTTGTAACAGATGTCCAAATTATTTACAAATACTTTTAAAATCAATTGCTAATTTATTAAGCTGTAGTTATTTGACTTATCATGGATGAAGAGACCTTATTTTTATCCAGTAGCATGGCTACAGTTCTGATGGTTTATTCACAATAAGTGATGCATTTCCTACTATTGAGAAACCTGGGTCATAGAATCATAGAAACAAAAATATGATTGTAGATGTGAAGAAGGTTTGTCCAAACATGTCTGTGCCAGCCAAACGTGAATATTTCTGTCCATGCTCTGGTCAATTGGTCCGATACCTGCTGGATAAGGAACTTTAAGTGTGTACATTGAATCATCTCTAAGTGCAATGAGGATGGCAATTATTTATTCCACCTTCCAAACAATCGTTTTCAGATCTCAACTGACCTTTGGGTGATAAATATTTCCTCAGCTCCCTCTAAGCCTTCTGTCAACCACTTTAAACATATCTTATCCCCTCTACCCACTTTCTTCATTACTTTATACACCTCAATTAAAGTTCTTCTTGCCATCCCAATTCCGAAGAAATTTACTGTCACGTTAAAGACTGGGACTTTTCAACCATTCCGACAGTTCTAGCCGTAGCATTACAGCATATCTTTGCAAAGGGCTGCAGAAAATAACAAAAATCACTTTGATCCACATTTTCCTTGTTTAGAACTAATTACAAAATTTCTTCAATGTCTCCTTCTCATCTATCAATCAAGGTAACAGTTTCTTCACTGATTTCCTCTCATCATATTCTTGCTTCACGAGTTCAATGATGAAGACAGCAGTAATTGTCCAAATTGTCACATCCAGTATTGCAATTTTAAGTTTCAACTGAGCAGTGTGTGCACTACACTCCATCCAAGATCACTTGATGGATTCACTGAAGAAAGTACATTTCTTTTTATTTTCGTGGTACCAGAACATGTATGAAGGTCACTACCACCCCACACTTTTTCTCCCACTCCCTCCAACTCTACTGGGAACAATAAGCAAATATGTTAACTCCCACCAACAATATTGACCCAGCTTTGTAGGAAGAAGCAGAGTTAACATTTTAGGTTGATCTGGAAAGTTAAAAATTTCTCTCCACAGATGCTTCTTGAACTGTTGAGTTTTTCTGATTTTTTTTGTTCTTATTTCAAATTTACAGCATCCTTGTTAGTTGGTGTGTGTATTATTGACCTATGTTTATCAAATAACATCAGGTAGTGTGGCTTACATCTGGTATGGTGAATCTTGTTGTTACAAGGTGCTCATTTTCTATCAGGCCAATGGTTGAATGTCTTTCAAACTGCATTGGACTGTTCTCTAATAGGTTCTCCAGCCTGTTATGGACCAGACCAGACCTCCTCAAAACATTTCAAGAAAGTAGCCCGGGCCTAACTTTGCTCGTTTTTATACACAGGTGTACAGCAGATATTCCAGGACCATTTAGTTTTAAACAAAACAAAACTTATTTACACGATTACTGAATGAAATGCAAACAAAAGAGAACAGAATATAGAATAACTTAACCTTTCTGAAAACCCAACAGATTATTCCAACTTAATGATGCTATTTCCAATATTTTCAAAAATCCCCATAAACACCACCTTGGCACGAGAGGTAAAATCAAACACAGGCTCTTACAGGAGAGATGTCAGAGAGAGGGAGGATCAGCATGGACCTGTTTCTGCTTTCAGTGAACAGCCAGCCTGCTAAAACCAAAAACAAAGCAATCTAAGCCAGCGAAAAGCTGAGCTTGGAGAATTAGTCACTCTCCTTTCATTTTATGTTTTTTTTAAAATTGAAAGCCTTTCTTTCTGAGGTAGTATCTGTTAGCTATAATAAGGTGGGAGTATCTACCCTGCTGTTGCTCAGAATTTTTTAAATAGTTTGACTTTATGTCTATGGCATGTATATTCTTCCTTAACTATATGTGTGTAGCATTCTGTAATTAGCAGCTTTCTTTAGACTTGGTAGCAGTTTGCCAGAACTGAGCAGTTATAAAGTAATTGCAAAGGGTATGTAAATATTTGTGGGCGGCACGGTGGCACAGTGGTTAGCACTGCTGCCTCACAGCGCCTGAGACCCGGGTTCATTTCCCGACTCAGGCAACAGACTGTGTGGAGTTTGCACATTCTCCCCGTGTCTGCGTGGGTTTCCTCCGGGTACTCTGGTTTCCTCCCACAGTCCACAGATGTGCAGGTCAGGTGAATTGGCCACGCTAAATTGCCTATAGTGTTAGGTAAGGGGTAAATGTAGGGGTATGGGTGGGTTGTGCTTCAGCGGGTCGGTGTGGACTTGTTGGGCCGAAGGGCCTGTTTCCACACTGTAAGTAATCTAATCTCTAAAAAATATCAGCAACATAGCTGAGAGCCTGGAGTCACATGTAAACCAAACCACGTAAGGATACAAGATTTACTTCCCAGAAGGCAAATTTCCTTTCCTACTGAGCCAGATAGGTTTTTAGAGCAATCAAAAATAGTCTCATGCTCATGATTAGTCAGGTAGTTTAATTCTAGATGCATTAATTGAGTTCAAATTTCACCATCTGCCATGTTGGGATTCAAACCATGTCCTCAGGACATTAGCCTGGGTCTGTGGATTAGTAGTCTGCTGACATTACCACAGTGTTACTGCTTCCCCAAACTGTCAACTCCATCCCTGTGTTGGTTTTCAACTTCCAATCCCTCACGTCTACTCCTCACAAGATTATTCTGTGATTAGCCCCTGGCAAAACCTTCGATAAGATGTCCATCCATCTCATGTGTTTGCCAACACACTGAAATAAATTAAATTTTGCCTGTGTTTATGAACTATTGATTGGTTCTTCTCTTTATAAAACTATCAATAACTCGCACACGACAAATTAAGTCACAGCTGACTAGTTAGCTGCAGCTTCATTCATTCCGCTGTGTGACAAAAATGAATCATTTTTGCTTAGTCTGAGCTTTAACTCAGTGACAGGATTGAGGGATGGGTTTTTCTACTTTTGCACCTGCCAAGCTCATCACTTTCCACCACTGAGGTGAATGGTTAGTGCAACACTGGTTTAGTCAGTAGAGAAGCTACAAACTGAGGCCAGGCCTTTCAGAATGAACTCCAGTGAGAATACGTTCATTGTCTAACTTGATTGTAATGTAATGAAGATGAAAAAAAAGCAGAAATTGCTGGAAAACCTCAGTAATTCCTGGGGCATCTATGGAAAGGAAACAGAGTCAAAGTGTCAAGTCTAGTAACCCTTCTTCACAGTTGTATACGTACAGAGTAACCTCGATTATCTGAAGGACATGAGCAGGCAGTATTTCATTCAGTTAACTGAATACCAGATCATTGAATGCCGGGTAACATAGTTTAGCCGAGCATCGGGACCTTGTGATCTTCTGGATAATCTGATATTTGGATAATCAAATGCCGGATAATTGATGTTCCTCTGTATACAAACTGGGATAGGTGTGGAGGGATGTTGGCCAGAAGCAGGCAGGTGGAACTAGTTTTGTTTGGGAACATGGCCAGCATGGGCTGGTTGGACTGAAGTGTCTATTTCTGTGTTGTATGACTCTATGATTCTATAACTCTATGACCAAAACAGTGACTCTCTCCATCGATGCTGCCAGATCTGTTGAGGTTCTCCAGCAATTTCTGTTTTTGTTTCAGATTTCCAGCGTCTGCAGTTCTTTATTTTTATGTTTAATGTGATGAAAACATATTGGTTGCTCCCAAAACCTGAGAGAGGAGGTAAAACAGATTCAGACACTTTTGAGCTGAATTTCAACTTCTAGCATCAGTGTTAATGTGGAAAATAAGCAACAAGTTAAAATAAAGATGTCAGTCCCATTGATGTCTCCAAGTCTTGCCTGATGCAAATTTCAGCATTGGGTAAACAATTCACTTAATTTTGGAAATAGGGTGCATTTTCAGTTGTAGGATGCTGATTGCAGTTTCAGGTACAAATAGTGGGACAGTGTATGTAACTTCCCTCAGTTGTATCACACATCTGAGTGCTATTGGTAACATCTCATCAAATTGGCAGGGAAACTTCATACCTTTTTCTTTGAAGGGTCAAAGAGGATGAATCTGGTCCACTACCCATGCTATTCAAAGTTGCTTCCTCCAGCAGACTGTCTTCTTTGCCATGTCCCCCAGCTGTCCTGCTTAGCATCAGGCTTGGTTTATTTTCCCCTTGTCACTACCAATAAGCTGCAAAGAGGGACTTTTGTCTTACTGGAACACAATGTTCAGGATAAAATAAACCTCACACCACCCAGAGCAGTGGATCTGCCTACCTATTTATCAGGAGAAAGTGAGGACTACAGATGCCGGAGAGCAGAATGGAAAAGTGCAGTGCTAGAAAAGCACAGCAGGTCATGCAGCATTCAAGGAGCAGGAGAGTTACATTTTGGCCATAAGCCCTTCCTCAGGAAGTATGTGTGTGAGTGTGTGTGTGTGTGTGTGTGTGTGTGAAGGGAGACTGAGAGATAAATAGGAGGGTGGGGGTGTGGCTGGGGGGAAGGTAACTTGATGGCGATAGGTAGATACAGGTGGGAGTGATGGTGATTAATTGGAGGGGAGGATGGAGCAGATGGTTGGGAAAGAAGGTGAATAAGAAGTTCAGGTCAAAGGGCGGTGCTGAGTTGCACAGTTGGATCTGGGATGAGGTGGTGTGAGTGGAGATGAGGAAATTTGTGAAATCGTCTTTGATGCAGTGTGGTTGGAGGTTCCCAAGGCGGAAGATGAGGCGCTCTTCCTACAGGCATTGGGTGGCTAGGATTTGGTAGTGGAGGAGGCCCAGGACTTGCTTGTCCTTGGCAGAGTGGGAGGGGGAGTTGAAATGGTCAGCCACAGGGCAGTGGGGTTGTTTGGTGCATATGTCCTAGAGGTGTTCCCTGGAATGTTGTGTGAGTTGGCGTCCTGTCTCCCTATTGCGGAGGAGGCCTCATCAAGAGCAATGGACACAGTAGATGAGGTGTTTGATGTACAGGAAAATCTCTGCCAGATGTGGAAGGTTCCTTTGGGGCCTTGGAAAATCATCCTTATGACAGTATTTTACTCCAATGCATCTCTAATCTCACTTTTGAATGTAACTGATTCAAGTACAGAAATTATTACCAATTCTTTATTAAAAATTCAATATCCTGGAGCATTTATGCAGTCTGAATTGAGTTAAGTCTGTTGGAATCTTCAAAACGAGAGTTTAATTTCCATCGCTGATAAAAGAAACAGAAGAAGAAGTGGATACTAAAATTACTACAGAAGGCAGTGACCATATCATATTTGTATATTTGAACTACTGGCTAGTATATTTTCTCCAATTTTATACATATGTGTTTCTACATTTATTCAAAATGTTTGCTCAGGAAAAGCTGAAATAAGGCCTGAAGTTTCATAAGTAAATCAATGATTTTTTTAACATGCTGTTTAGATTCTGTGGCTCAAACCATTTATAGAAACGCTCTTTTTTGTTGCACAGGACTAGCTATGAAAAATATATTTAGTTATCAAGGCCAGTAAAGAGATTCTGTAAATTATAAGAGACAAAATAATCTAAAATGGAAATGAGATGTTTCTTGAAAAAGAAATGACGGAAGACACAACAAAAATGGAGTGCATAATCTGACATTGGAGCGATGTGATCTTGACATTGGAGATTTCATAGGCAGCTCACATTTGTAAGTTTTGTGTTGGTACAGTACTGGGTATTGAGCTAAAGAATGCCAGAGGGAGTAATAACTGCTGGTAGGGGTTAGCTAAAGTTTGTCACAGGAAGCTGTCATAACAAATAGCTATTGCACTAAAACTAACACAAGTTGCTTATATTTGCAGCTTTGTTGAAATTCATGAATCATATGTTAACGACACATCTGAAATGATAAAGATATCACCCTCTGAATTGTTTCTACATTGAAAAGCACTAAATGTTTAATTGCAGATAGGTTCAACAAGCATATTCTTGACATTACCAATCAATCAACAAACATTTAATCATTTGTGTATCTTGGCTACTTTGTTATGAAGATTTCAGCACTTATATACATGAAGAATATAAAAAATAATCAATTCCTTGGTCAATTTATATATATTTTCCATAGATTTAAATCTTAACAAAAACATGGGCCATTCAAAATGACCTTAATGCAGAATTGCAAAAGACCAAATTTGGAGTAAAACCTAACGGATTATTAATCTGAGCAATGCTATACCACATTAACCACTTTCCATCTAGAAAATTATACTTGCTTGCTTGGTTCCAAGTTTTAGTGATGACAGTTTCAAAATGCTTGTGGTGAGGTGCCATTCCCTTATTCCTGCATTTTAATTTAATTCTATATTACTCAATTACTGGAACATGTTGAGGTAGGACAAAGGTCTCAGAGGAATCAGAACACACTAAAATTAAAAGTGCCAGTGCGGATTTTCAGAAAAGACCAATATGGTCAAAGAAAAAAATTATCAAGCCATAAAGCTTTGGAAGGGGCAGGGGAATGGAACTAGCTAAGTGCCTCTTACAGAGAGCCAGCTGAGACACAGTAAACTCAACTGTCTGATAAAAAGGAAGGGCATTACATTTGGAGTCTTTTAATGTTTGTGCAAGAAGTTTTGATGTCATTTTTCTCATGGGATGTTAGGGTCGCTGGATAAGCCAACATTTTCTGCCCACCCATAATAACCCTGGAAATGGGAGTCTTGCTAGACAAGTTCAGAAGATATTTAGCAGTTTGCCATATTGTTATTGGTCTGGGGTCATATATAAGCAAGGCCTGATAAGGGCAACAGATTTCCTTTCCTAACGAACTTCAGTGAACTACTTGGAATTCTTTTAATATGACAATCAGTAATGGTTATTTTAGGTTAGAGCTTAATTTCAGATTGTTATTGAATTCAAATTTCACCATCTGCATAGTAAGATTCGAATGCAGGCCCCCAGAACGTTAGAGCCTGGGTTCAAATGATTAAGCCACTGAAGGTACAACTATGCCTCCACCTTGCCTTAACCGTAAGTACTTTAAACTTGAGTGCAACATGGGCATCAAAACAGTGAAATATTCATGATGCTAAATGAAGTGAGTTCTCTGGATTAAGTCTATATTTGCATTATAATTGCAGTTTTGCAATGTAAATTTACTGTTTACTGGATGAATCTAATAAATGTTAAAGAAGTACCTTAAAGCAATGCAGTACAATTACAGAAGCACTTCAGGATAGTAGGCTTTGAGTAGAATCAAAGAAGTCATTATTGAATCATTCATGGTTAATTGCTAATCTCTGATCTTCTAAAAGGAGTGGAGTTCAACCTGGGGTTCCCTGATTCATAAACGCCCGCCCCACTGCTTACAAACATGATCCATACATGGCTTTAATATATTTAAAGAGCAGTTATACAAATGTTTCCTGTAATTATGAATGGCTGCCTTCCATTGTCCTTAATTGTACTTTGATTTGTGAACAAATCGAATTGAAAACAGAGTCCAGAATGGAACCCGTTCACAACCTGGGGACTGCCTGGATTAGGAAAAGATAGAATGTTCTGCTTCTGCAAAGTAATGTTGCAATGAATCCTTTTGCTCAGCAGTGACAGGAAAATCCAAACATATCTCTAACCATCAAGTAGAAAGACCTGAGAGGCGTTTGGAGAATGCTTTGAAGGATGAGAAAGGAATCAGTTCAACAGAGACAATTAATCCAATTAACACCACATTGAAGGGTCAGTTTGTGAAACAATATTGTACTACTACCAGGTGTTCTGAGGAAGGGTCACTGGACCTGAAATGTTAACTCTGTCTGGAGGATCCTTAGCCAGCAGGACATCTTTTGCAGAGGAACTCTGCCTTATTCAATCAGACAGCTGCCCCTTAACAAGATCTGAGCGTCTTTAATCTTTTCAGTATTCAATATGGAAAACAGCTGCTCAGTGGAAACAAATACTTTCCTCCTCATATTATCCTGGATGATGAACCTGATTTTTATTGCTTTTTAATCTATTGATATTTCTCTGGCTTCTGTAGTGTTCTGGCCAGCCCATTTACATTTTGCTCAATCTGTTAATATATCTGTGCTGAAGAATGTACACTCTGCACTTTGACTTGTTGATTGAATTTGGATGTCTTCATTCACACCCTTGTTCTCTGCACTGGATATTTTCATATTTTTTGTCATGCCATCTGAGGTTTGCTGCTTACTTAGCATTATCTCCATCGCTAGTACTTGTAATTTTGAATTTGAAAGAAAAGAATTGAAATATTACTCTTGAACTTGTGAAGTTTAATTGTCTGACTTCAAATACAAATCAGCAGTAGCAGTCAGTAACAATTTGTTGCTCAAGTGGTTTGGACTGTGCATTCTTATTCTCAACATCTCCTTTTGCTGACAAGCTCCACTCGTTCGTCATCTGAAGGTTCTTGATTGATGATCAGAATAGAAAATATTTGCACCATTCCTGTGTTGTTGCGACTTTCCTTTTTGTTGACAGTGTGAAACAATTCTCTTAAGACAACATAAGTAATGTCAATATATTATTTCTTCTTTTTAGGTTTGCCATGTGTCTCAGAAATATAATGAAATATTCCATTGTTACTAGTTGGAAGACCATACTTTGTTCCTAGACGATTTATTCTTTGAATAGTCAAGGCTTAAGTTGATTCCTTTTACCTTTTTACTGTTTTTTGGAATTAGTTACATACCCAGCGCGACATCAAGGATGTTGAGGTCAAAATGTATGCAAGCTCAAAATATTGATTGTAAATCATGTATACATTCTTAGCTCTTCGTGTTGCAGAATGAGTTGTAATGCACTTTTAAAACCTTGAGAATTATGGCCCTCTGGGCCATATTGCTTTTTCTCTGTAGGTATAACTTGTGTTTCTTCAAACACTCATGGTATTTGATTTGATATGACAGTGACACTTATCCATGTATCAAGCTTAAAAATTAATGAGATGTCAGATGTTTCGTACAACTGGGCATTGTTTGTGCTTTTGAAGCTTTTTTATTCTCTAGCACTGACATTGACAATTAGTATCTGCTGCCTTGCCTACTTTTTGTGTTACGTGTCTTTATAAAGTTTTTTTTAACTTATTAACCGGATAGATTCTATTGCTCTCCTTTGATAAAGTTATCTTTCCGCTTACATAATTTGTTTGTGCTTTCTTCATAGTTTCAGTTTCTCGCAAAATCAGAACAGCTTTCTACAAAATCAAACCTTATTTGGACTGCAATAAGCCTGCCAAAGACTCATTAACAATTCCGAAAACAACTCTATCTCTGTGGAATTCAACATCCATGAATGGAGAGATCATTCATGAGATTCCTTGTGATATTGAACTTCGTTGTTAAATCCTGCTCTTTCAAGACCTTTATTTTGTTTCCCAATTAGTCTAATCACCCAAAGCTTGTGCAACTTCTTCACAAGTATCCATGCCTTTTATATTTGGAGGTGTATAAAGTCTAGGTCCTATTGGATGCAAGATTGTATTTACATGTTCAGCGTGGGATTTGGTATTCACATTTTGAAACAATTTTCTAACTTAACTTTGTAAAATGATATTAATGCTGTTTTCTGCTTGGTTCATCTCCAATATTAAATTTTGCAGGTCGTATTATTTCTCCTGTTACATCTTTCAAATGTGATTATTTGTACTTCTCACTTTGAGGTATTTAAGTCTGTAATATGAAAAAAACTGATGTTATCTCTTTCTTATGAAGTACTTCACTTTTGTAGCAGGAGCAGTGCTGCTTCATTTCTGTTGTCTTAAAGCTATTAACTTGTGTGTTATTAAAGGTAGTATTCGTTCCCTTTTTCTTAAAGCATTTACTTCTATTAAACAGCAATGCTATCTGACTGTGCTGAATGGTATTTTCCTGTGGTTATGTAGTCAAATATTGAGGCTTCCAGTTTCTGCAGACAAGGTAGAGATTTCCCACTTTTTTGGTGGGCAAAATGGAGTATATTCTCCTTTTACAATCTAATACACAATGCATGTCCTTTTCCATGATCTCCCCCCCCAAAAAAAACTCTTGTATCTATGACCTTATTAAGTTCTTCCTGCCTTCCTGGCAGAATTATGGTATAAGTTATGGAGATCCTGCTCTTATAGCAGTCTCACAGCTTTTTAACAATGCTCTTTTGAAATACTCTGTTTGTTTAAAATGCCTTTGTTATCTTAATTTTGCTTTGTGATGTTTCCAGTGCTCTGACCTCACTATAAAGTGCTTTTTGAGCCCTTGATTTCCTTCCTGTACCAATGCCTCATGGTATCTGGTTGCTACGACAGCAATGCTCAATATGAGCTGTTAGTGTTCTTTGGTTTTATTTCTAGAATTTGCAGCCAGTTTTTTTTGCATTGCAATTTTAAATTTCTCTCCTTTCCTACCAGGCAATTTTAATTTAATTTATGAAGCCCCAATATGTTGTTTCCCAGCTGAATCTCTAATTGGTAATGTGTCGACAAGTCTTCTCTTATCAGTGAAATCTGTGATACTCATTAACTTCCTCCTAGCCCACATTTCTTTATCTGTACTCAATCTGAAACAAACACTTTAGCTTGTGGGGCTGTTTGTCCTCTTTAGTCTTTCCATAAGTTCTTGCTTGTTTCTTCAAACAATGTTTTATTGAGTCATGTTGCAGCTGTACAGGACATTGGTTAGGCCACTGTTGGAATGTTGCATGCAATTCTGGTCTCCTTCCTATTGGAAAGATGTTGTGAAACTTGAAAGAGTTCAGAAAAGATTTACAAGGATGTTGCCAGGGTTGGAGGATTTCAGCTATAAGGAGAGGTTGAATAGGCTGGGGCTGTTTTTCCTGGAGCATCAAAGGGTCAGGCGACATTATAGAGGTTTATTAAAACAATGAAGGGCATGGATAGGATAAATAGATAAAGTCTTTTCCCTGGGGTGGAGGAGTCTAGAACTAGAGGGCATATGTTTAGTGTGAGAGGGGAAAGATATAAAAGAGACCTAAGGGGCAACTTTTTCACACAGAGGGTGGTACGTGTATGGAATGAGCTGCCAGAGGCTGGTACAACTGTAACATTTAAAAGGCATCTGGATGGGTATATAAATAGGGAGGGTTTGGAGGGACATGGGCCAGGTGCTGGCAGGTGGAACTGAATTGGGTTGGGATATCTGGTCAGCATGGACAGTTACACCGAAGGGTCTGTTTCCACGCTGTACATCTCTATGACTTTATGACTTAAACTGTAGCTGCTGAGCACCTGAATAAATAGTTACTAAATCCTTTAAAGCCATCAACTGGATTGCTCTTCTGGAAATGTATTCTTCTAGTTCCGGTTGATTTCTTTTGCTGTTGTATTTGGAGTTATTACCAACAATGCCCATTACTGATCACCATGTATTACTTGTGGGTAAAAGAACACTTTCTCCTATGGGTTGAAGGATTTATTTGGTTTAACAGCATCTGAGGAGCAGGAGAGTTGACATTTCACTTTGGAACCTTCCATACTTCCATTGGCTTTTTGCTTGGAATTTTGCTGGAATTTTGGAAATAAGTAGCAAAATGCACAGTTATATTTCAATGAAATAATATGTAGTTTGATTTTCAGAGAATAGCCTGAGATGAAAATAGGATTACATTTTTCAGATTTAATCTATTGAGTCATTATACAGTAAGGACAATTTTTTAAAAAGCAAGTTATTTTGAAGAATTAACACTTTAAACTGAGATGCACCATTGAAATGTGTGGGCTGCATGGTGGCTCAGGGGTTTTCACTGCTTCCTCACAGTACCAGGAAACCAGGTTCAAGTCCAGCCTCAGGTGACTGTGTGGAGTTTGTACATTCTCCCGTTTTGGGGTGGCTTTCCTTTGGGTGATCTGGTTTTCTCCCACAGTCCAAAGATGTACAGGTTGGGTGAATTGGCCATGTTGAACTGTTTATAATGCCCAGGGATAGTGTAAATGGATTAGCCATGGGAAATGCATTGATAAGGTAGGGGGCAGATCTGGATGGTATGCTCTTTGGCAGGTTGGTGTGGAATTGATGGGCTGAATGGCCTGTTTCCACATTGCAGGGATTCTATGACTGACCCACAAAACCAGACGTGTTTAATTCTTTGTGATTAATATAAAACATTATTTTTATTGAGAATTAAAGACAACCACAGGAAGATATCTGGCACAGTGGTTAGCACTGCTGCCTCACAGCGCCAGGGACCTGGGTTCAATTCCTGCCTCAGGTGACTGACTGTGTGGAGTTTGCACATTCTCCCCGTGTCTGCGTGGGTTTCCTCCGGGTGCTCCGGTTTCTTCCCACAGTCACAAAGATGTGCGGGTCAGGTGAATTGGCCATGCTAAATTGCCCATAGTGTTAGGTAAGGGGTATGGGTGGGTTGCGCTTTGGCGGGTCGGTGTGGACTTGTTGGGCCGAAGGGCCTGTTTCCACACTGTAAGTAATCTAATATTGACTTCATTTTTAGATCTAAATAATTGTCACCTGGAATGCTAGCCTATAAACATTGAATTAAACTATTGCTTCCAGTAATGGTGCTGATTCACAGCAAAAAAACCCTCTTAGCTCTGAAATGTAAACTGGAACCATTATTACAGGCATTTATATTAAGATTACTAAGTAATCTTTTCTCCTACTGTACAAAGATAACCTGATGAAATATGGTACTCCCTTCATTTCAGCCAAACAAAGGATAACAAGAGCGGCTGATTTTGTCATTTCTAATATATTGCTGAATACATCCAGAAATGGGATCCATAAATAATAAAATGTAGCAATTTTGTCCCTTTTGGCATTGATCCTAATGTACATTGGAGCAATTACATTGTAGAAATGGGATAATGTGTTCTTATGAAACCAGCATTGTCATAATTTAGAATGCAGAAACAATTAAATCACGTCTTCCCTGATCTCCTCATAGCTTTTCATATTAACTTGAGATTGAATTCCAAAAAGCAGACAGTCTAGGATAAATTGAATTTCTTGGTGCTTTCATCATCAAAACAGTGCATACACAGGGGAAGCAATAAAAAGTTTATTTTTCCATTTAATGTAATATAAAAATAGCAGTCTAATAACAATTATCTCTCCAAAGTTGATGCTAAGTCATTGATTTTTCTTTTCATCACTTTCAGAAAATCGACTCAGTTTTGGGTGAAAGACTGTTGAATAATTTCAAAAGTTGAAAAGATCAATTACAGATCCAACTGATGGATTTACATAATTCTGTTACTTGAACTAATGGCTGGAAATTTACTGTTCCTTCGTGCATATGACAGCCAAGGGAACTGGGGTTGAGTTTGTCTGATTAGTGCCATTGCAGTAGTGCCTTGTACAAACATAACCACCCCACTGTAATTTTATCAGCAGAGGGAAAAATTTGGGTTTGAATTGCCTTGTCACTTGTGGATGGCAAGTTCATGTCATTGAAAGATCTCCTACTATCTTTACTGGAATTTTATCTGAAGCAGGGAGGCCAAGCCCACCAGAATGCAATGTTTACCTATCCCGGCTATCTAATTCTTTCACTGGGACTATTCATCCGGCCCTAGCAAGACCTGGACTTGCCTTTAAATCCAATATTATTATTGTACATTTTTGAATTACCTGTAGTGGCTACCTGTAGTGCCTGACGGCATTGCTGGGACATAAGAACTATTGGCCATTTGTTTCCCTTGGAGCACTCAGTGTCAGGAAATCCTTCTTGGTGTGACTAGCTGACCTGCCTCAAGCCAATTAATACCAATAGCTATTCAATGGCTGCAAGGTGAGCTGACCAAGTGGAGGCACGCTGTGGCTAGGACCCTGTCTCCAATACAAAATTCACAGCAATACATTGGAAATGGCAACTCATTGCTATTTAAGATTTGACACATTTTGAAACAGGATTTACACGAAACTTTCCTATTTTTTGCTTACTATCTGTTTTTATCTATGCAACCAGTTTAATATTTGATAGAACAGTGTCTTAAGAATCACAGTGTGACTTTTCTTTTGTGATTTGTTTATTACTAAAGTATTGAGAATAGATTTTCTGCCCAACTGACCACATTAGCACCGATGTACTCAATGCCCCTTAATAAGAGTATTGTTGTTGGCTCAGGATGTTGGGAATGCTTGAAAGTTTACAGTAGGAAATAATGTGCTTTTGAAGATGGCAATACCTGCATGAATCAGTTTGAAATATCAGGTGCCATCTCAAGACCTTTTTCCACAAAACAGAAGTTTGATTTACATTGAAAAGGTTGATTGGAAGGGTATTTATGGATGAATCTGAAACAGATCCTTGCAACCAAGGACCTTTTTATGAACAGTATTTACAGAGGTAAATAGGCAAAGACATTCCAAGAACCTGCTATTCTGGTCTCAGCTCCATATTGACTGACTTGAACATGCAGCACTGAGTAAGTGCGCTACTCAATAGCATTACAGGGATTTACCAACTGCTTACAAACATCAGTCTCATTTATTGCTGGGTATAGAGTCCTTCTCCCGACACCTTCAACTCTGCTTTTATGTTCCAGTGTTTGCCATATTCTCATTCCACTTAAGTACTTTAAGAGCATACTAACTGAAGTTCATGTGATAGATCACTTCACCCTTCACCAACAAATATTGCTCATGCAATCGAGAGTTACACACATCTTATTAATATTTTTCATTTGAAGTATAATAGGTTTGTGTGTTGTAATGAGTATTTTCTCATCAAGGAATCTTACTTGTATCACATTGCATGGCTACTGAAGATAATAGGAGAAAGTGAGGACTGCAGATGCTGGAGGTCAAAGCTGAAAATGTATTGCTGGAAAAGCACAGCAGGTCAGGCAGTATCCAAGGAGCAGGAGAATCGATGTTTTGGGCATGAAGGGCTCATGCCCGAAACGTCGATTCTCCTGTTCCTTGGATGCTGCCTGACCTGCTACTGAAGATAATATTGTCTTTTAAAATGCTTTTGTAAAACAAATTAATTTCCAAGAAACAGGAAAGCTCAGCAGCAAATATTAGACAAATAAAGTTGAAAGATTAGATAGGATAGGAGTTTGAAATGGGAAGATATTGATGGATTGATTCCAGTTGCCAAATCACCCCACAATTCTGCTTTTCTTGCTTCATATCAATTTTTAATGCATTTCTATAGGAAATCTTTATTTCACTTCTATTAAATTAACAGTTGAATGCTGCTTTATCTAACTTACTTTTTATTTTTTATGCCTAAGGCAAAATAAGTGAAGGATGAAGAAGAGGAACCAAGTTCCTCTGCTTTGGATCTCCCAGCACTTCAGTCTTCATTTTATCAATGATATTTCTTTTTAAACACCATCCCAATTGGAAAGCAAATAAGGGGGATTCATAAGTGGTTGGAGGATCTGGAAGTAGCATGAATATTGTTGTCCACATTTTAGCCAACATTATCGACCTTGAAAATAAGAATCAGGCAGAAACTATCTGCTGGTTCAAGTAATAACTAGCAAAGGAAGATGGTTTTAAATTGAAAAGTACTGGAAAAATCAGCCGGTCTAAAACTGTCTATGAAGAGAAAAGCTGTGAACATTTCATATCTGATATGAATTTTCTGGGTATTGGCTATTAGACATGAATCATCTCAGCAACAGACATCACTGAATGTCTCGGTTGCTTCATCAACATCATCAACATATTCCTTCTATCATTAGGTCAGAAGTGAGGATGTTTGTTGATGATTGCACAATGTTCAGCGTTATTAATAATTTCTCCAACACTGAAGCAGTCTGTGTCCATACGTTCCAACACCTGGACAACAACCAAGCTCGAGCTAATTATTGGCAGGTAATATGAGTGCCACACAAGTGTCTGACAATGATCACCTCCAAAAATAGAGAATCTGATGATCTCCCTATGGCTTTCGGTGAAGTTACCTTTGCTGCATCTCCCACAATCAATAACATATGTGTTACTGTTAATTGAAGACTCCGTTGAACCAGCCATATAAATACAGTGACTACAAGAGCAAACTAGGAATTCTGTGGTAATTCACATGCTGACACCTTAAAAGCCTTTCCATCATCCCTAAAGTTATAGTCAAGAATGGTATGGAATACTCTCCACATGGTTGGATGAATGCAGCTCCAATAATACTCAAAAAGCTCACCACCAATGAGAATAAAACAGTCCATTTGATTGGTACCCTGTGAACTACCTTCTAAATTCGCTTCCTTTACTACAGATTTACAGTGGTAGTAATACCACTGTGCACAATCTATAAGATGCACTGCATCAATTTACCCAGCATTGTTCCACAGCATTTTCCAAAGCTGTAACCTTTACTATCCAAATGAAAAAGGCAGCAGAGCTATGGGAAGTCCACCACCTAGAAGTTACCATCCACCCCATACAACATCCTTACTTACAGTTACATTAGTCTTTCGGCATTGTCACTGGATCAGTATCTTGGAACTCCTCTCTTAACAGCACCATCAGTGTACTGCCTCATTAAGGAGAGCACAGGTTCAAGATTATAGCTTGGGGTGGCACAGTGGCTCAGTAATTAGCACTGCTGCCTTACAGTGCCAGATACCCAGGTTCAATTCCCGTCCCAGGCAACTGTCTGTGTGGAGTTTGCACATTCTCCCCATGTCTGTGTAGGTTTCCTCTGAGTGCTCCGGTTTTCTCCCACAGTTCAAAGATGTGCAGGTTAGGTGAATTGGCCATGCTACATTGCTCATAGTTTTAGGTGGATTAGTCAGGGGTAAATATAAGGGGGGTGGGTTTATCTTCTGTGCAGACTTATTGGGCTGAAAAGCCTGTTTTCACACTGTAGGGAATCTAATCTAATCAGCTCATCAGCACCTTCTCGAGGGTAAACAGGAATGAGCAACAAATATTGGTCTTGAAAGCCATGCTCAAAGATGGAGATTTGATGGGTGGACCAAAATGACATGGATGGTAAGGGAAGTCTCCTGCTGCCACAGGACTTTGAACGTCAAACTGTATGATGTACCTTTGCCAGTTTTCACTAGATTGTATCTGAGCTATATATGAAAACATATTGGCTCTTCATGCTGAATGATTTTCTCATAGCTGGTTTCCCACAGATCAGTGGCTGTGTAGAACCATGACTGGCATAGCAGAAGTTCGCACCAATAAAAATGCTCTCACAAGTTAACAGTGTATTTTAGTCCCTTCTAAATAATTGCCTCTACTATCCATTTGAATTTTATTGTTTTGTAACCTTCATAATAAAGTTTCTTAGCAAGGTAAATTTGAGTAACACATGGCACACAGCCATAATTTTGGACAACTATATTGCAGAAACAACCAACATAAATCCAAGCGCCTTCAAAAGTCTGCTCAATTATGATTCTGGCGCCAGAAAGGACCTCATTATATGTACCTAAGCAACACTCCCTTGGAAAGAACATTATCCTCATCAACACTGGCTAAATTAAATAATCTAGATTTCGTAGAAGTCAACTATTTCAAAAGCTACCCCACATTGCAGAATGTCTTAAAATTAAGGTATTCTACCAATTCAAGGAAAATCAAGTATGCACTTCATGATGTGGTACCTTTTGTTGCAAATGAGTCACAAATCAAAAGAGTGATATATGTGTTGGCAGAGATTAAATGTTATTATAATTTTTTTGGCCTTGGGAAATCTTAACTCTCTGTAAACACTATAGTACCATTTTTGATGTAATATTCAAGTTCTTTCTATTGACAGTTGGCTTCCTTTGTTATGTGAAACAATCGGATCTGACATTCATTAGTTAACATTTAGATGCAATGTACACTGTATTCCCCTGTTGTTTTAATAGGAGAGCATTTACCAAAGAAAATATTCAATTCAATACAAATAAAACTAAACACCTTTGGATTTGGCATTGCCCTTATTCTTATTTTTCAAATGATACTTGTTTGACAGAATAAGTTTGAAAAGAGAAAATAAAATTATTCTGAAATTGAAAATAAACTTGGAAACTGTTTATGAGGCTCAAGGACCAATTTTTGGTGGTCCTCAGGGCCTTGTTGGGAAACCCCCAGAAGACAGGTCCAGATGTCTGCCCTAGTTGCCCTTGAGAAGGAATAGTGAGCTGTGCTCCTAAACCACTAAAATCCATGTGTTGTACATAGACCCACAATGCCTTTAGGGAGGGAATTTCAAGAGTTTTACCCAGTGACATTGGAGGAATGGCTACATATTTCCAGGTCAGGATCATGAATAACATGGAGGGGTACTTGCAAGTGGTGGTGGTGTTTTCATGTATTTCCTGGTCTTGTCCCAGGTGGAAGTGGACATGTGTTTGGAAGATGCTGTCTAAGAATCTTGGATGAATGTTTTGCAGAGCATCTTGTAGATAATGTACACATCTACTCCTTGTTTGTGATGGAGGGAGTAGCGAACATCAAGTGGATTGCTTTGTCCTGAATGGTGCCAAGTGTCTTGAATGTTTTTGGAGTTACATGCATCTAGACAAGTGGACAGTATTCCATTCCACTCTTGACACTTGAAGATGGTGGCCAGGGGACATTATGCTTACACCAAAAATGCTAAAATGGAAAGAAGTAAACACTCAACATGAGTAAGAATGGACATAAATTCAACTAACCAACTTACCCCTCCACCATCCATGCTCCTCCAGTTGTCCAACTGATTGTGTCTCAAGTAAAAATATCATGTCTTGTTAGTTGTTCCTAATATGCTTTTTCTCAAATTTTGATCAGCTATATAAAAATAAGTAATTGGTATATTTGAAGGATCTAACATAAATAAAGAACCAGGAGCAGGAGTAGGCCACTCAGCCCCTTGAGTCTGCTCTGCAATGCAAAATGAACATGGCTAATCCTCAATGTCAATGCTATAGTCCTGCTTTCTCCCCATACCCATTGATGCCTTTCAAATTTAACATAAAATTAATCTCTTTCTTGAATATACTCTGCCTTTGCTTACATATCCTTCTGTGATTGAAAATTCCAGAGGTTCACGATTCTTTGACTGAAATAATCTTTTCTTGTCTAAGTCCTAAATGGTTCACCTCATTTTCTGAGTTTGTGGCTTCTGGTTCTAGACTCCATAACTAGTGAAAACATCCTCCCTTCATTTAGTCTGTCCAGCTCTCTTTAAACTTTGTACATTTCAATCACATCCTCTCTCATCCCTCTAAACTCAAGTAAATACATACTCATTCAACCAATCTCTGCTCATAGGACAGTCCTGCTATACCTGGTTTCAACTTAGTGAACCTCTGCTACACTAGGCAGGCAGACCAAAACTGCACATAATACTCCAGATGTGGTCTCACCAAGACCTTCTTTAACTATAATAAGATATCCTCTACTTTTGAACTCTAATCCTCTTGCAGTGAAGAACAATATATTGTATGCCTTTCTAACTGCTTGCTGCACCTGCCTGTTTACTTTAACTGACAGGTGTGGATGGACACACAGACTCCTTTATATATTTGTATTTTTCAATGTATCATCATTTATATAATATTTTTGCTTTTCGATTTTTCTATCAAAGTGTATAACTTCACATTTTGGCCAGGTTATATTGCAGAAGCCAGAGGCCTACTTCAAAGTTTGTTGAAGAAATTCTGCGTCCTATGATCCTGCCCCGCTAGTCGCCTGTTGAAGGAGCAGCACTCCGAAAGATAATACTTCCAAATAAACCTGTTCGATTATAACCTGGTGTTGTGTGATTTTTAACTTTCTCTTTTGAAGAGACTTGGCAGTGGCACAAACGTAGTTAGAGACAAAAAACTGCAGAGGCTGGAATCCACGGTAGACAATCAGGAGGCTGGAAGAACACTGCAAGCCATGCAGCATCAGGAGGTGGAGATGCCAATGTTTCAGGTATAGCCCTACTGCCTAAATCACCTTGAAGCTTCCTAGCATCATCCTCACAACCCCACCTGGTTTGTGTCATTTGCAAACTTGGGAAATACTGCATTTGATTCCCTTATCTAGTTCACTGGCAGATGTTGTGAAAAGAAAGGGCCCCAAGTACTGATAACTACGGTATCTCACTAATCACTGTCTGTCATTCAGAAAGCAATCCATTTATTCCCACACTCTATTTCCTATCTGACAACCAGTTCTCTGTCCAAGCCAATATATTACTATCTGTCCCATTTATGAAGGACCTTCTGAAAATCCAAATATATCATTTCCACTGATTCTTCCTTATCTATTCCAGTAGTTACATCCTCAAAAAGCCACTAGATCTGTTTAGCATAATTTGCTTTTCACAAACCCCATGCTGACTTTGTCAGTGCTAATTAATGTTTTCAAAATATTAGCACTTCCTTTATTCCTTCGATGACATTAAAGAAATCAATCTGACTGAATGAAACTTATATTAGCAATATTTCTGAAGTTAGAGAATTGACAACACCCTACTGTTCCTCCTGCCAATGTTGCCATTTGGTTGAAATAAATGGATTAAATGGGGCCTCAAGTTGGAAAACTATACTATGGAATATCATTTGTGGTTTCTGCAAACGTAAATATGCGTTGGAGTACAAATTACTCCACAGTAAAGTTATGCTGATATAATTTGACATTCGACATTTGACATTTGAAGTTATTAGACCTCTCACTAAACCTGTTTTTACCTTAATGATCACACATTATAAAATTAGCCCTCATTGATAATGCAAGATGGGCAATAGCAAGCCATCTGCCTGTTTTACACCATCATGACTTTCTTTCCCAGTTGAGTGTTGCTGAACAAAGAGACCTTGCAGTGCAGGTTCATAGCTCCTTGAAAGTAGAGTTGCAGGTAGATAGGTTAGTGAAGAAGACATTTGGTATGCCTTCCTTTATTGATCAGAGCATTGAGTACAGGAGCTGGGAGGTCATGTTGCAGGACATTGACTCAGCCACTTTTGGAATATTGTGTGCAATTCTGGTATCCTTCCTATCGGAAAGATGTTGTGAAACTTGAAGGAGTTCAGAAAAGATTTACGAGGATATTGCTAGGGTTGGAGGATTTGAGCTACATGGAGGGGCCGAATAGGCTGGGACTATTTTCCCTGGAGTGTCGGAGGCTGAGGGGTGACCTTGTAGAGGTTTATAAAATCATGACGGGTATGGATAGGATAAATAGATAAGGTCTTTTCCCTGGAATGTGGCAGTGCAGAACTAGAGGGCAGAGGTTTAGGGTGAGAGGGGAAAAGATATAAAAGAGACCTGAGGGGCAACTTTTTCACTCAGAGGGTGGTGCATGTATGAAATGAGCTGCCAGAGGTAGTGGTGGAGGCTGGTACAAATACAACATTTAAAAGACATCTGGATGGGTATATGAATAGGAAGGGTTTGCAGGGTATGGGCCAGGTACTGGCAAATGGGACTAGATTAGGTTAGGATATCTGGTCAGCATGCATGAGTTGAACTGAGCTGGGTCTGTTTTCATGCTGTACATCTCTATGACTCTATGATAATCATGGAAAAGAAAATCCGGTGTCTGTAAAATGGCAGATTTGGTGCTGCCTGCTTTGTGGTATTGTGAAAATCAATTACCACCTATGATCTTGTTAGTATCCATGCAAATGTGTCTAGATAGAAGGCTAATTTCCATCTTTAGCTAAAAGGTACAAGGATGAACATTTAAAGACAGTTGTCAAATTTGACGAAAATCCAATGTAGTTTAATGTTATTAAAGTGACAGTTCATTGTTCAGTGCAGAACAGAATATTTATGGATGTACACCCTGATGCATTAACCATTCACAACATGTCCATTTTATAAAAAGAACTCCAGAGGACTGACATTTGTTGACAGTCCAAAAATTAGGTTTTAAATTACTACAGTGATGCATCGTTTCTTAGTGACTTACAAAAAGGAGATTGCTCAAATTCATTTCAGTCAACACCTTGTTGTCATCAGAAAGACATGAAGTTTCATCTTGTCAGACTGGGCAGAATTAAACCCAAGTTCTAGAGGTGAAAGGCCTGTGTTCCAATCCACTGCACTGCCCAAAGGTTGTGTAAAAATGCAATCATACATTAGGTACATGAAATAATTCATGATTTTGAGGCTTGATCTTGATATATAAAAGGTTGGCATTGATGTAGTATATTTCATCCATTGCACTCAATCACGGAGATTTTTCCATTATGGTAGTTGTTTTGTTTGTCAGATATTATCTGCACAAATACATCAAATAATATTTTTTAAAAATCACATGTTACTGTATTTTGCAACTAGAATTTTAATGCTTCTATTTTATCGAATACCTTTCCCTTGTTATGATGAGCAATGTATAATTATGCACTTATACAGTGATAACTATCTTTTAATATTTCAACTTGTGTGACATATCAGAAATTTTTGGTTGATTTGGAACAGGTGCAATAAAATTGATCAGTTCTGTAATTTTGCAATCATGGACATTATGTGTTTAAACTGTCAGTAGCAACATTACTTACTTTGAAATGCACTGGTGCATAGTTTACAGGAAATCAGACTCTGTGTGTCCGAGCTAATCAATCAGTCTGCACTTGTTTTGCGTGAGTTAAATTAGTGTTTGGGGGCCCAAAATGGCAGGTGATGTTCATGCATTGTTCTGCACCTGAAGCACACCATCTGCCATCTTGATTCAAAGTGCTGAATAGGTTTCCAGAATGCACCAAAGAAGAATTTAAAAGCCTCTTTCTACTTAAGTCATTATTACTGCAGTGTCATCCTGAGCCAAGTGGGTAATTTATATTGATTTATCCTGTTTACCCTGTTTAATAGGTAAAGGACAAAGATTAAACTTACTTCAGTATAAAAGGAAATCAATAACTGCATAACATTAGTAGACATCAAGCCAGTCTGATTAACCTTTACTGCAGAAGCACAATCTATAGAGAGACTCAACTCCTTTAAGATAAATCTCTGGATTTGATGAGAGGATTTTGGTGATTTCTATGAACAGTTTTGGTTACTGGTTCTAGTGGCATCATTAGTTTATTGCCTGGCCCTTGTTACCCTTGAAAGGTGGTGATGAGCTGCCTTCATGAACTACTGTATTTAGCCATAAAATGCTTTTAGGAAGGGAGTTCCAGGATTTTACCAAGTGACAGTGAAAGAACAGTGATATATTTCCAAGTCAGGATTCTGTGTGACTTAGAGAGGAATGTGCAAGTTGTGGTGTTCCCGTGTATTTACTGCCCTTTTCCTTCTTGTTGGTGGTGGCTGTGGGTTTCAAAGGTGCTGGCTAAGCAACCTAGGTGAATGTCTGCAGTCTTATGGATAATATGCTTTGCTTCATACTGAGTGTTGGTGATGGAGGGAGTGAATGTTTGTGGATGTGGTGCTAATTAAGTAGGCTGCTTTGTCTTTGATGATGTCAAGTTTCTTGATGTTGGAGCAATCCTCATTCAGGAAAGTGGGGAATATTTAGTCATTCTCCTGACTTGTGATTTGTGTATGATGGAAAGTCTACAGTGAGTCACTCATTGCAGGATTCCAAGTATCGGATTACCTCTTGTAGCCACAATAATTATATGGCTAGTCTAGTGCAGTTCCTGGTCAATGATAAGTCCCAGGATGTTGATAATTTTGGGGTCTTCTGTGTTCTGTCAAAGGAGCCACCTTGAATATTCCATTTGCTTTGCATTTTTCACTTGATGAATGGGGATTGGAAGGGAAGTCAGCAAGAGTAGTAGGAAAGGAAGCAGATGTTTCTTGATAAATGAAGAAGAAAAGGGAAAGTTTTATACCATGAAGATACATCTGCTAGAAAACATCCACATCTTGTCATGTATATTATGAGGGTGTGATTTCAATGCAGGAATTAAAATTGTTGCAAGATTTCTTCAGACACTTGGTAGTCACGATCTTAATGTTACCATGCTTACCATTTCTTGAGGTCTTTTCTAGAGGAAGCTGGGAGTGCATGGATGCTTGGAACTAACTGCTCTCTGGTAGTGTCACAGATTCTCCTTCAAGAAAGAAGAAAATGTTGAGATGCTTTGAGGACACGCATGTTAGAATAGAATAAAATTTATTTCTGTCCAGTGAAAGGTGGCATAGGTTATCTGCCTGTGAAGGAAGTGATAATGTAGACCAGTATTGTAATGTGGATAGTGAGGATAGCAGAGTGCTGCAGTAGCAGTGGGAGAAGGTGGGGTGAGGTGTGTGGCAGCGAATGGGCAGTGTGAGCAGTGTGTGACTGGAAGCTCATAAGTGCTGAGGCTAAAGGTGGTGCCTATTTTTCTGCATTATAGTCATGTCCTTAGAGCAATGTTTCCAATCTCTGCTCATCGTTGCTGCAAATTATAGTTGCTCTCAATGCAATATTTATGCACTTTGTCAGAAGAAGTTGCCGTATAGAATAAAAGAAATCTAAAATACAGAACCAATGTCTGCATAAATCAATTATTTCTTTCCAGGAAGCTGATAATGTTAGTTGTAATTTGCTTAAATTTCAGTGATTTATATCACAAAGAAAAAGAGAGGAAATGTTTATTTGCTTTAACAAATTTTCTTTAAGGTCCTGTACACTGCCTCTTTCTCCACGGGTAATATCGTTGGTAGGTAATAAATAATGTATAATTTGAGACTAATTGTGATTTACCAAACCAGGATATCTTTCTCCTGACATTTTCTCAGAACAAAATTAAATATTTTCTGATCTGCCATGATCAAACTTCTGGGTAATCCAAATGGAGGACAGGAAAAATTTCTGGCTGTAGCAGCTGCTCCTTTTTTGAGGTATTTTAGGTGCTAGAGGTGATTTCCTCAAATTCCAGGAGCAGCAATTACTGTTTTATATGCTGTTGCATCGTTTTGAAACTTTGGAAAGAAAAAAGTCAAAACAACAGCAGTCTTAAAAGGGAGAAGAACAGACAAAGGAAGCACATGGTGAGGTCATTGCAGGAGAGAGAGAGAACCTGCACAGTTACTGCCATTGCTGTTTGAATTCATGTATCATTGGACATCGGAGTGCATTTGGGAAAATTAACAAACAGTGAAATTCACAACTGATCTTGGAGGATCTGTTGGGCGACGTTCACAGCACAGAATCAGATAAGCTAATTGTTGTTTTAAGTGTGGCCTACAGAAAGTCTGCAGTAGTGAGTAGATTGGGTTCTTTTTTGATTATGTTTTTGGAGATATAGCTCTTAATTAAACTTAAAATGTAAACCATAACTCTTAATTTAACCTGGGGCAGTGCTTGTAGAGGAATAAGATGGTGTTAATTTCTAGATCTGCAGATTGTGAAGGAGCAAAAATGGATTTTAATGGAGTGATATGTGCTTCTTGTCAGAGGTGGGAGTTTAAAGGGAGTTTAAGGGTTACTGTGGATTATGTCTGCCATAAATGTTGTTGACTGCGAATATGATCAGATTGAATGGATCGGTTGGAGAGGGTAAAAAATTAGGTCTGCAGATGTTGGAGATCACAGCTGAAAATGTGTTGCTGGTTAAAGCACAGCAGGTTAGGCAGCATCCAAGGAACAGGAAATTCGACGTTTCGGGCATAAGCCCTTCATCAGGAATGGATCAGTTGGAGGGACAGTTAGAAGCAATGAGGACTTTGTGATACTCAAATTCAATAATATCACAACAGCAACAGTATGTGATGGATGACAGATATAGGAAGGGGGAAAAGTCTCAGATATAGTCACATAGATGGGTTAACTCCAGGAAAGATAAGAGAGGTAGGCAGCTAGTGCAGGAGTCTTTTGTGGATATACCCATTTCAAACATGTATGCTGTTTTGGAAAACATAGGGGGTGATGGATTTCAAGAAACGTAGTATGAACAGCCAAGTTTCTAGTATTGAGACTGGTTCTTATGCAACAAAGGGTAGGTCGGCTTCCAAGAGATCAGTTTTGTAGGAGATTTTCTAGTCTGACGTACAGACAGATGTTTCTGTGGCCAGCAACAAAAAGTCAGGATGGTGTGTTACTTCCCCGATGTCAGCATCAAGGATGTCCCAGAGAGGATGCAGAATGTTCTCACAGTGGAGAGGGGCCAACAAGAGGTCATTGTTCACATTGGAACCAATGACATAGGAAGAGAAAAAAGGTTGAGATTCTGAAGGGACATTACAGGGAGTTAGGCAGAAATTTAAAAAGGAGGCCTTTGGGAGTAGTAATATCTGGATTACTCCCGGTATTACGTGCAAGTGAAGGCAGGAATAGGAGGACAGAGCAGATGAATGCATGTGTGAGGAGCTGGTCATGGGAGAAGGATTCACATTTTTGAATCATTGGAATCTCTTTTGGGGGAGAAGAGACCTGTACAAGAAGGACGGATTGTACCTAAATTGGAGGGGGACTAATATAATGGCAGGGAAATTTACGAGAGCTGTTCGAGAGGTTTAAACTAGTGAAGTGGGGGTGTGTGTGGTTGGGGGAGGGGTTGGTGTGGAGGTGGGGGCTACCCAGGGAGATAGTGAGGAGCAAGGTCATTCTGAGACTGGTACAATTGAGAGCAGAAGCGAGCCAAACAGTCAGGGCAGGTGGGGACAAAGTAGGACTAATAAATTAAACTGCATTTATTTCAATGCAAGGGGCCTAACAGGGAAGGCAGATGAACTCAGGGCATGGTTAGGAACATGGGACTGGGATATCATAGCAATTACAGAAATATGGCTCAGGGATGGACAGGACTGGCAGCTTTATGTTCCAGGATACAAATGCTGCAGGAAGGATAGAAAGGGAGGTAAGAGAGGAGGGGGAGTGGCATTTTTGATAAGGGACAACATTACAACTGTGCTGAGGGGGGATGTTCCTGGAAATACATCCAGGGAAGTTATTTGTGTGGAATTGAGAAATAAGAAAGGGAAGATAACTTTATTGGAATTGTATTATAGACCCCACAATAGTCAGAGGGAAATTGAGAAACAAACTTGTTGGGAGATCTCAGCTATCTGTACGAATAATAGGGTGGCTATGGTAGGAGATTTTAACTTTCCAAACATAGACTGGGACTGCCACAGTGTTAAGGATTTCAATGGAGAAGAATTTGTTAAGTGTGTACAAGACATTTTTCTATTTAGTATGTGGATGTACCTACTAGAGAAGGTGCAAATCTTGACCGACTCTTAGGAAATAAGGCAGGGGAGGTGACGGAGGTGTCAGTGGGGGAGAATTTTGGGGCCAGCGACCATAATTCTATTAGATTTAAAATAATGATCGAAAAGGATAGACTAGATCTAAAAGTTGAAGTTCTAAATTGGAGGAAGGCTAATTTTGATGGTATTAGGCAAGAACTTTCAAAAGCTGATTGGGGACAGATGTTCACAGGTAAAGCGACAGCTGGAAAATGGGAAGCCATTAGAAATGAGATAATGAGAATCCAGAAAAAGTACATTCCAATTAGGCTGAATTGAAAAGCTGGTAGGCATTGAAAGGATGACCAGAGAAATTGAGGATTTGGTTAAGAAAAATATGGAAGCACATGTAAGGTATAGACAGGATAGATCGAGTCAATCCTTCGAAGAGTAAAAAGGAAGTAGAAGTATACTTAAGATGGAAATCAGGAGGGCAAAAAGGAGATGTGAAATAGTTTTGGCAAATAAAATTAAGGAGAATCCAAAGAGTTTTTACAAATACATTAAGGACAAAAGGGTATCTAGGGAGAGAATAGAACCCCTCAAAGATCAGCAAGGTGGCTTTTGTGTGGAACCGCAGAAAATGGGGGAGATACTAAATGAGTATTTTGCATCAGTATTTACTGTGGAAAAGGATATGGAAGATATAGACTGTAGGGAACTGGATGGTGATACCTTGCCAAATGTCCAGAGGACAGAGGAGGAAGTGCTGGGTGTCTTGAAATGGGTAAAAGTGGATAAATCCCCAGGACCTGATCAGGTGTACCCTAAATCTATGTGGAAAGCTGGAGAAGTGATTTCTGGGCCTCTTGCTGAGGTATTTGTATTCTTGGTTACGCTTGAGGAGTAACTTTTTATTTGTCATTTCTACCATATACAACTGGTACACTAAAAACGAGACAGCGTTCCTCCAGGACCGAGGGTGGTACATGGACAGCACAAACTACTCAGTCGTATACAGCATAAAGTGCATAAGAAGTGCAAAACACACAAGTTACAGTGTAATAGAAGAAAGATAAATAATAAACATTTTTCTAGCAGCAGTTCAAAGGCGTGCAATAAATTTCACTTGGGAAAGAATCCGATCATACTGTGTTAAGGAGCCTAATGGTTATGGGGAAGAAACTGTTGCATAGTCTGGCCTTGAGAGACCAAATGCTCTGCTATCTTCTACTAGATAACAGGAAGGAGAAGGGTTTGAGGGACGGACGTGTGGGGTCTTCCACAATGCTCTTAGCCTTTTGGATGCAGCATGTGGTGTAAATGTCTGTAATGGAGGGGAGAGAGACCCCAATGATCTGTCTGTTGTAGGGTCTCACAGTCCAATCTGTTTTGGATTCATAAATAAAAAAAAATAAAGTCCATCAATCAAAAATAAACACCAACAATAAAAATCAAAAGCGGAAAGAATGGGAACCTTAGGGTTGGGCGGTGGGAGGGAAGGTTTTTGTGTCTTCAGCATCAGATTTCTGTCCCAAGCATCCCAAAAAAAAACACAATCATCAAACTTGTTCTGAAGTGATGAGTTGTCACGTTAAATAGGATAATGAAAATGTGAATCCCATTGTCATTCAACTTTTGCATTTTAACCAGGTTTCATAGGCTTTGGGAAACCTGGCAGCTTCACCCAGTCAATAACCTGTTGGTACAAGCTGGTGAATCTCTGCTGGATCCAGTGCGACCCCTGTGGTTACTCCCTGCGGTCAACAAGAGATCTTTGTTCAGTCTACCCCAAAGCCCTCTGATAGCGCCATTCTACTCATTGCCTAAGATTAGCAGCTCCTCTAGGTTCACAACTCTCCAACTCCTTAGGATTCTTCCTCCTCTCCCATACTCTTTCCTCTAGCTGAAGGAATTCCTTCTTATCTCAGTTCTAAAGGGTCTTCACTCTGAGGTTGTGTCCTTGAGTCCTGGTCTTTCCTACTGGTGGAAAAATCTTCACCATATTCCTTGAAAGTGGACTCCCAGGTAGACAGGATAGTGAGGAAGTTTTTGGTATGCTTCCCTTTATTGATCAGTGCACTGAGTTATAGGAGTTAGGTGGTCATGTTGCAGCTGCACAGGATGTTGGTTAGACCACTTTGGAGTACTTCATGCAATTCTGGTCTCCCTGCAATAGGAAGGATGTTGTGAAACTTGAAAAGATTCAGAAAAAAAGTACAAAGATGTTGTCAGGGTTGGAGGGTTTGAGCTATAGGGAGAGGCTGAATAGGCTGGGGCTGTTTTCTCTGGAGCGTCAGAGGTTGAGAAGTAGTCTTATAGAGGTTTATGAAACCATGAGGAGCCTGGATAGGGTGAATAGACAAGGTCATTTCCCTGGGGTTGGGGGTGGGGGGCAGAAATCCAAAACTAAAGGGCATAGGTTTAGAATGAAAGGGTAACATTTTCATGCAGAGGATGGTGTGTGTATGGAATGTGCTGCCAGTGGAAGTGATGGAGGCTGGTACAATTAAAACATTTAAAAGGTATCTGTATGAGTATATGAACAGGAAGGGTTTAGAGGGATAGGGGTCAAATGCTCGCAAATAAGACTAGATTAATTTAGATATTTGGTTGGCATGGATAAATTGGACCGGGGGGTCTGTTTCCACGCGGTACAGCTCTATGATTTTATGACTCCATCCAGGTTTTTCAGTATTCTGGAAGTTTTAATCAGACTCCCTCTCATCCTTCTAAATTCCACCATGTGGATCCCATGTTTCTCACTGGGGATCCAATTGGTAAAATAACAAACATGTTGTTTTATGATGTGGACCACTGTTTTCTGGATTCTTTGCTTCTTTTCAATTTTTTTTGGCACTCAAGTTTCAACAAGATCAAGTAAGTAAAAACAGAATCATAGGGATAATCTTCACTATTTACGATTGTGTAAACCAGGGGACTGTGTGTTTTCTGATTCAGGACTAATGTAAAACAACCTAAATCATTATGCCCCATTTTACACTACCAAACAACATGAAAACCTTTCCCATGAGGAGCACTAAAACACATCCATCTGCTTGAGAAATCTTCGAGACTACAATCCAGTAGAATTTAAAGTCGATTATAAATCTTATTTTCAGCTCTAGATATTCAAATTTGTGGGCAAGAAAAATGCCAAAGATATTTCTGAAAAAAAACCCAAAACATTTTGAGTGATTTAGCTCAGCTTTTAAAAAAAAGATTGATGCATTTAACTTCATAGTAACTGAATTCTTGTTTGTTGTGCCTGAGAGATTTTGACTTTTTGAGTGATTTGATTCATTCACCTTCTGCCTTTTTTTATCTGTAGATCTTGTTCACTGGATCATTTTGCTGCTGTTTTAGGTATATGAAATATATGTCTATCAGATGAAAATGTGACATGTAATTTTGCATGCACAGAATCCCAGCTCTTTAACAAAACCACCCACTGACCCCTTGTTTGCACTGTTCCAATTGCCTTCTGTCCTGTCCCCCTTCTCCTGATCAACCATTTTCCCCTCCTGATCTCTGTGTACCCACAACACCCCTAACATCAACATATTTGAGGGCCTAACTGAAGGCTACCAACATAGCAATGTCCTGGAATTCAAATTATCTTCAAAGGCCAGGCATCTGACATATGCAGCAGGTATTTGCACTAATCAGAACTTATGTAAATGGAACCTGAGGCACAAGATCAGGTGGACTTTTGGCATCTCTTCCAGTGCAGAGAGAATCCCTGTGCCTAGTTCAGGCAACAGCCAATTTTGAACTCTTTTTTTTAGTAAAGCACTGACTGACAAAATGGGCTGAACGTGACTGGAGAATATTGCCAAGCCTGTGTAGCCTCAAGGTCATGCTGGCCTGAAGTGAAATTATTTCGAGCAGAGAGAAGGTCAAGTTGTAAAATGCTGGTTTAAAATACAAAGTGAAAGGATGACAATATTAGGAAGGCAATCACTCTGTCACCCAGGAGACTCATTTATTTTGAAACACTGACAGGGAAAGAAGTTGATTTAATCCTCACAAACCTGCATACTATTTCATCGATAGGCAGTCCATATATTTTGCTGTACAGCCATTAAATCAATATTTTTGATCAACTGCAGCAAGAGATTTAATTCTTTAAAAGCATCCAACTTATTTTCAACTGTAAGATTTTCCAGTTGTTAGGCAATATAAGTTGACTTAATCACCAAACAGCTAGGAACTGGAGAATGCATTCTAGTATTTTTCATGATTTAAGATTATAAATCTGACAGAAGGATAGAGCTGGTAATCAAGCCTCACTATTCTACAAGACATCTTAGATGTTTAAATGTCCAATTGAATCAACAAGATGATTAATTTGCTTTAACTTTATTGTTATCTTGGATAACATATTGTTTTCCAAAAAGAGACTGGCACCATGTTTCATCAGTAAACAAAAATGTTATTTATTGTGAACAAATTGATTCTTGAGCAAGTGACAAAATGGGTTATTAATTACTACAAGAAACAAAATCCTATGTATCAGAGCTCTAAACCTGATGGGTTGCATGAGTTGACTCTCACAGTTCTTTTGGTTCCTGTCGATTTGATCATAATGCTGTCAGTCATAGAATGACGCAACGCCTTCAGTGCAGATAGCTAATCAGTTGGTCCCAGCTCTTTCATTGAGTGAGCAGTTCAATTTCCGCAGTCTTTGAGCGTTGTTTTTTACTCACAGAAAGTGAGAGCATGAGAGACAGAGGGTACTGTTTCTTTTCAAACTTCTTCACATCTACAAGGATTTTCATTTTTGCAGGAGAAGAAGAGAACTCTGTCTTTGGTGCAGGCTTCCTGTAGGTCTCTTTTCAATTATACCACTCCTACACTTGTGACCAAATAGAAACTCACTGACCGAATGCTCTTACTAGGCAGTCTTCAACTCAAGTCTCCTTCCAGCAAAAGTAACAAATCCATTTTATTTCTCTCTAAATAGCTCTACATTTTAAACATAATTTGACCTTATTTAAACAATAAGTAAACATAGTTCTACTTTTGACCCTGAGTTTCAAAATGTTTGGGAATAGAGTCATAGAGTCAGAGAGATGTACAGCACGGAAATAGACCCTTCCATCCAACTCATCCATGCCAACCAGATATCCCAACCCAATCTAGTCCCACCTACCAGCATGTGGCTCCCTTCCCTCCAAAGCCTTCCTATTCATATACCCATTCAGATGCCTTTTAAATGTTGCAATCGTACTAGCCTCCACCACTTCCTCTGGCAGCTCATTCCATACACGTACTACACTCTGCATGCAAAAGTTGCCCCTTAGGTCTCTTTTATATCTTTCCCCTACACCTATGCCCTCTTGTTCTGGACTCTCCTACCCCAGGGAAGAGACTTTGTCTATTTATCCTATCCATACAAGGTCACCCGTCAGCCTCCGATGCTCCAGGGAAAATAGCCCCAACCTATTCAACCTCTCCCTATAGCTCAAATCCTCCAACTCTGGCAATATCCTTGCAAATCTTTTCTGAACCCTTTCACGTTTCACAACATCCTTTGACCTAACCAATGTGACGTGAATGTGACTGCTGAAGAAAGGCATCAACTTATTAAACATGTTCTTCCTAAATGTTTCTGTGTTAAGACATCAGCTGAATAAACTGCACAATTAGGCACACTATTACAACTTGATTTGTATATCTTTGGAATGTAGTTGGAACTTTTTAAAACCAGAATAGTAAAATTCAACATTATACAATGTATTTGGTGTAACAAAAGCTGATATTTGTTTAGTTATTGATGTAATGTTATACCCCTTCAATAGACCAATCTAAATAAGGAACAAGGCAATCAAACCACATCAATATAGTCTTCTAATTGAAGAATTGGATGTTAACCTGTTTCTGTAATCTATACAGAGGTTCATTGATCCATCAAATGGGAGAAATACTACTTGTGATTTCCAATGGCTTTGATTAGGTGAAATCAAGTAATTTTCCAGATATTTTGTATTCAATCTGCTCAGGGATGTTACACAATTCTGGAGCAGGTGGGACTTGAACTCAGGATTCCTGGCTCAGAGGTAGACAAAGGTAGAAATCACACAACAGCAGGTTTATTTGGAAGCACTAGCTTTCAGGATGCTGCTCCTTCATCAGGTGGTTGTGGAGTGCATTCTAAAAGATGAAAGACTTAACAATCCTGGTCTGTTCAATATGTGACACTGTAATCTTTTGCTACAAATTCTGTGTCTTCCGATCTTATACTCCACAGCTGTTGTGTGATTTCTAACTTTGTCTACCCGAGTCCAATATTGGCTCTTCTAGTAGGAAAACTAGCAGTGAGCCACATTAGCCCCTCAAAGTGATTTTCTTGAATTTAATTTTTTAAAATCTATTTCTAATCAACCTGTTCAGAAATGTCATTGCATACCTCTGGTATCGGTGGAACTTGAATCCAGTGATTTTCAAACATTTATGAAATCTTATTTTTTACTGAGCTTGATTATGCCCAGGCTAAGGTTGTACATCTTGATGTATCTCTGTAGGTGTTCTTTTATTTCCTAAATAGTTTTACTGGAACTTCATCTTGTCTGTCTTCTAAGTTATGGAACACTCTGTTGAACTGTCCCAGTGTTTCAGTATTGCTTAATCCAATTGGAGCAGTTACATTTTATGATTTATCTACATCCCCTGCTGCTCACTCTTAATATTTCTGACACCTTTCACTATTCTTGCCACCTAATACACTTATCCCTTCTGTCTTGCTCTCTAGGATGATATTGTCTTAACATGATTTTGGGAAATAACCAAACCTCCTTCCTGTGATCTGGAGGATCTTTTAGTTATATCACTTTATAAGTTCCCCTAATATCCTTGTATTGTTCATTGAATTTCACTTTCTGGAATTCCTCTTGCAAAGGTCATAACATTACCACTTCATCTTCTGTTCGAAATATCTGTTTGCAGCATTTTTGTCCAATTTTTCATCTTTGAATGAGAAGTTTTCAAAATGTTTCTGTGTTAATTTGTATACTCCTATATGTCTCTCTAGAAATATAGACATATAATCTAATATTGAGGATGCATCTTTCTGTCTTAAAAACTTTTCCTTATCAATAATAATGGGCCTCCTATTCCACAACCATTGATCAATTCAAATAGATTTAATCCAGCAGATTCATTTGAGAAACCTCTCATAGCAAATAACAGAACATCAAAGTATTTGTCACAATCTTGATGGTATTAGTGACAGTATGCTTTAATCATTTTCTTGAGCATCTAATGATACCACTCAAATACATACTGCTTGTCGGTGATAAGTTGGGACCTTTAACCTTTTTATGTCTAAGTTACTTCTATAGCCCCGAAAACCTTTAAATGTACAGCCATACCAAAGTTTCAATCTTATATTTATTGGTAGCCCAAAGCAAGTAAGGAGTTAATTTTTCCACCTTTTTCTAACATGTGGTTGCCCTCAAAGGAATAGCTTCAGAAAATTGATTGTTATATTTATAATTGTGAGGGTATACTAGTGTTCCGTATTCATTTCCAGTCATGGGCCCAACAGTTTACTAACACTTTACCTAATGGTTGTTCACAAACTGGTGTAAGTATCAAAGATGTTCGTTTGATTACATATTAATATTACATATTAAGACCTTCAATTTTCTATATTCCTACATATCCCATCTACAGAATTTCATGTGCATCTTGCAATATCTCCACACAATATCAGCATATTACTATTATTTATTAAACAACAGTTCATTCCTCAGCTGCAAGTCTATAAGAATGAATCCAGTTCCTCATCAGAAATTTGTTTTAAAAATTGTAATACTGTGGAACTCCATCAACTTATTGTGTTCAGTTACTTAACTCTGGGATCTGCTTGCTCAGCTTCACTTAAAAAAAATGCATGCTCAACAACTCTTTTGAATTTTCCCTTTCTTTACAGAAGGTTTTGGCTATTCTAATATTTTTTGTGGTATCATTTAATCTCTGGTGATGCATTTCATTCAACCATTCCCCTAGTCACCACATGTAATCCTGTCATTGTTCCATTCCTTTAACTTCGCTTGGATTCTCTGTGATCAAAGCCAAAATTACAATTTTAAGTCTTGCCAAATCTATCCGTCGGTAAGTTTTGAACAGTTCCAACTGTCACTGCTTCAGGTATCAAGTTTTATTCCAGGTGCCCAGAAATGAAGGGATCGTTTCACTCAGCACATCAGCTAGGCCCGTAAGGGCCAGCCTGATCTCTCAGTTAGCGCTCATTTCAATTCCCCTTCCCACTTCGTCTCCGACATGTCTCTCCTTATTCTTCTCCATTGCCCACAATGAATCAGACCGCAAATGGGGGAACAACATCTCATCATATTTAGCCCTGAGGACTCAACATTGAGTTCTCTAATTTCAAATTTGCTGCAGTCTATTTTCTATAAGTTACACAATTGAAGGTGGCAAAACAAGCTCAACAGGGAACAGGCGCACCTGCATCCTTGGACCCCACAGACAAGATGCTACAAGTTTATGGGTCCAGCTGAACCAGAAGCAGAGAGATTGGCAGCATTTTTCAGGATAGGAGAAAATGGGGACTACAGATGATGGAGATTAGAGTCAAGAGTGTGGTGTAAGAAAAGCACAGCAGGTCAGGCAGCATCCGAGGAGCCAGAGAATCAGCGTTTCGGGCATTCCTTCATCAGGAATGAGGCTGTGAGACGAGAGGGTGGTGAGATAAATGGGAGGGGGTGCAACTGGGCAGAAGGTAGCTGAGTGTGCGACAGGTAGATAGAGGTGGGGAGGGATAATGGTGATAGGTTGGAGAGGAGGGTGAAGTGGATAGGTGGAAAGGAAGATGGACAGGTAGGACAGGTCATGAGGGCAGTACCAAGTTGGATTGTTGGAACTGGGATACGGTATGGGGAGGGGAAATGAGTAAAATGGTGAAATCCATATTGATGTCATGTGGTTGGATGGTCCCACGGTGGAAGATGAGGAGTTCTTCCTCCAGGCTTTGGTTGTTAGGGAGTGTGATGGAGAAGGCCCAGGACCTCGACAGAGTGGGAAGGGGAGTTGAAGCATTCGGACATGGGGCAGTGGGGTTGATTGGTGCAGATGTCCCTGAGATGTTCTCTGAAGCGCTCTGTGAGTCAATGTCCAGTCTTCCCAATGTAGAGGAGACCGCATCAGGAGCAGTGGATACAGTAAATGACACGTGTGGAAGTGCAAGTAAAACTTTGATGAATGTGGAAGGTTCCTTTAGGGCCTTGGATGGAGGTGAAGGGAGAGGCGTGTGCACAGGTTTTGCAATTCCTGTGGTGGCAAGGGAAGTTGCACGGAGGGGAGGCTGGGTTGGTGGGAGATGTGGACCTAATGAGGTCATCACGGAGGGAATGGTCTTTATGGAAAGTGGATAGGGTTGGGGAGGGAAATATATCTCTGGTGATGGAGTCCATTTGGAGTGGCAGAGATGGCAAAAGATGATGTGATATATACGAAGGTTAGTGGGGTGGAAGGTGAGAACCAGGAGTGTTCTGTCCTTGTTGCGGTTGCAGGGGTGGGCTTCGTGGGCGGAGGTGTGGAAAGTGGATGAGATGCTTTGGAGAACATCATCAACCATGTGGGAGGGGAAATTGCCATCTTTAAAGAAGGAGGCCATCTGGTTTGTTCTGTGGTGGAACTAGTCCTCCTGGGAGCAGATGCGACAGAGGTGGAGGAATTGGGAATAAGGGATAGTGTTTTTATAGGAGGCCAGTGGGAGCATTTTTCAGGCTTCCTAGTCTCCTCAACTACTACTTCACTCACATCCAACTGTTTGGCATAATGAGGGAGCTACAGATGGTGTGACCATAAATGTCTTGCTTTTCCCTTCAATCATCCCAACATTCTCATTCTGAATTTTGATTTCCCATCATCCGAGAACTATCTCTTATCCAGCCAATGAGCTTTAATACCCTTATCAGTCTAATGCTGTATGAACTTACTTGCACAAAATGTTGGCATGAACACCATTGGCAGCAGACTGCATTTAGGGATGCAGTCCTGATGAAGGGCATTTGCCCGAAACACCGACTCTCCTAATACTCAGATGCTGCCTGACCTGCTGTGCTTTTCCAGTACCACACTCTCGACTGCATTTAGGGAAACTCAGTTTGCATGCCGGATAAAGTGCAATCATTGCATTGACTGTGAAAGAAGCTATCCAAAAGGTACTTTGGTTTAAAAAAATGTAAAATGAATGTGATATAAAGAGTTGCCTCAATACCACACTTTGGAATTTCCATCATTAGTTCTTCCACCTCTCCAAACCTCCCTTCCATTAATGTTGTCTGTAGAATCCAGGGTATGCAATGAAACCTCTAGTCAGTCTGCTCTTCATTTTGATAGATGGCCAATTTGCTTTCATTATGTCTTTCTTAAATGCCTTGCAAAGTTTGTTTTTGTTCAATGCTATTAAATTCTACATTTATTTTAGTGTGTGAGTGCATATTTCTGTATGTTTGTGCATAGGTTGAGAAATACAGGATTGTACTGTCTAAATCTTACTAACATCTTTAATGTTTACAAATTTTAAAAGTGTATTTGAATGAAATCTTGATACCCATCAAACAAAAAAGAAAGAACTACAGGTGGTGGAAATCAGAAACAAAAATGAAGAGAAAGAAGTATTCACATTTTGGGTCCAGGTTTCAGATAGGGTTACTGAATGCAAAACATTAACTCTGCTGTCTCCTCACAGATGCTGCCAGACCTGCTGAATTTTTAGAGCAAGTTCTGATTTTGTTCCCGATATCCATTGTGGTACTGTATCTCTGAGTCAATATATCAAAATACCTTTAAGTAGACACAATATATCAGAAAACCCTTCAGAAAATCACATCACCACTATTAAAAAGCATGTGACCTAAGAGTGTAGAGGTCTCAGATGCCATCTTAACTTGGATCACTTGGAGCATGACACAGTTATCGATAGATTAGCTTAATATTAACCTAGTCATGATTGTATTATTTATAATAGCAAACTATAATATATGTCTATTGGATTTTTCAATTTGACATAATTCATGTCCTAGTTCTTTTTATGTTACAAGGGATAATGAAAGCATTGCCAGAACAGGTATGGATACCCAGCCAAGATAAAATGTGTTTCTCCCTTTACTGTATCCCATCAATGATATAGCTGGGTGGGAATGAATGAAAAAAATCTATGTATTCAGCAATAAATTTATAAAAGAATGCATCAATAAAGGATAATAATCAGATGGTTGCTGCATGTATGCCTGTGATTTTTTTTTCCTTATGTCTTACTCTTGGTCACATCTATCTGTTCTTTGCATTGCAAGAAATTAATTATAGAATGGAAAGGAAGAAAAAACATCTAAAGATAATTGGAAACAACGGTGTAAAATTAATCATTTTTGCAAAACATGCGTGAAGAAGTACAGATTTTCTTTTTCTCAAAGCCTGCATGATTAAATCGGAATATAAAACAAATCTTGCTTAATATTCCAGGCACTTGAGAATTATTCTTGATACATAGCATCAAGAGAAAAAGTGAGAACTGTTCAATTCACAGTTCCAATCAACATTGTAGAAGTACTGAACCAAACAGCGAATATAAATTAACCAATGTACGCTTGACCACAGTTGAATTGACTTGTGATCTATTTCTCACTGTAAATTTTCTCTCAGCTCTTTATGCTATACTAGCATTTGTGAAAAAGGAAATCTGATTTAGCAGTCCAGTGACAATTGCACAAACTGTTACTCATTAGAATCGAAAATCATTCAGGCATCAAAGCCTTATGCAATGAATTTTGGTATCCAAAACCTTAGATGAAGTGCAGAATGAACACATCTTTAATATGGTGCCTAGAGATACATGGTTCAGAAAACAATGTCAGTTTTAATTGCCCTGTATCTCAGCCATTGAATTTAATAGCATGAGATTGTCAGCACACCCTGAAACCGATGCATTGCAGACCATTACAAATTACTGTTGAATACTGTAAATTCTCAACTCAAGGTGTCAGGTTGTTGGTATTCGACACATTGTGCAACAAAAAAGAAATTTATCACATTAGATCATAGGTCATAGTTGTGAAATGTGTTTTTCAAAGTCCAACATGCAGTGGCAAGTATTACTCTGGAAGGAATGGAAAAAAACAGCAGTTGATTCAATTAAGTTATTCTACCAACAAAACAAACTTTGGTTGCTTCTAAACTGATGTGAACCTGGTAGCAAGATGCATTTTCTATGACTCGCTATCAATGTAATGACTAGAAAATGTTATGTAGAGGAAAATAAAACCTTTCAAATAAATAAAAAAAGTTAATCTCTCCAAGTATTCAATTATCACATTCTGTAATGTAATGATGTGATTGGCTAAATTTTTGGAATCCTCAAAGTTGTGAATAAAGGCAAATTTTGAGATCATATTAAAATATTGGTGACAAAATGTTGAGATGCCCTTGGATAGAATCATTGCCATCAATTCTTCTCATTGGTATTAGTCTAAATTACTGATCTCACGTGGAGAAGGACTAACTTTTGTGTATTTTTGTATTCTGTAAAGAGCAATTTATATCTACATATCCTGCTAGATACTGGCACCTATACTGCAACATAAGTAAGCAGAAATACCAATAAACAGTTGCATCTGCAAGGCAAGTACAGAACTTAAACCAAATGTTCTTTCTTTAACTTTGACACTTCAAGTTTCAAGTCATCTAATCATCATTCAGCCACATTAAGCACAGCAGGTTTAAATATATGCAATTGTGGAACCATCTCAATTTTTAATGTGACTCATACTGTTGCCACAAAGATACATTTAAGGAATCAGCAAATGAACTGCAGGTCTCAGTGAGAATAACTTACAAAATGTATTAAAACATCAGAAGAACAATGACTTTGTTTCTGCTGCATAATTGGAGTTATACGTGAAACATGCACACTCGAGTTTCTTCGATCTATTATATTCAGTATTTACGTGTTTCTGGGTACACCTATACAGGAAACTTCACACAAGACCCTTCAGATAAAGGAGGTTTAGAGGGCAGGGTCAATGAAGTATCAATTTTACATTTTTGCCTGTTGTCTATATTTTTTTAATTGATCCTTTGACTTTATGTAATTATATGAGTGGGTCATGTAGCCCATTGAACATGCTTTGCCATTCTAGATCATGGCTGATCACTTACTTCAATGTTGATTTCCTGTGCTGTCTTTACATCCTTTGATGTGAGTAGTACCCAGGAATCTATTTATGTTTGTCTTTGACAGATTGATGGACTGAACATTTATAACACTCTGGAAGATCCAATTCCAAAAATTGACTGTTCTCTGAGCAAAGAAACACCTCTTCATGTCAGTACTACATAGCTTCTCTGACTCTGCAGCATCTGCAATCCTCACTTTCTCCTCCTTGCTTCTAATTGAGTCTGCATCCCCTAGTTCTAGATCTCACAACAAGGAGAAACATCCTTTCTGGATCTATGCCAACTTGCCCTTTTAGAGTTTTGTAAGTTTCTATGATATACCCTGTCAATGTTCTTTTAATCTGAATTTGAACTGGAGAAATCAGGTGAGAAAAGATAATACAGAGAGAAAGATCATAGAATATTTTCAGGATAGTTTCTTCCAAAAGCATGTTGAGGAAGCAATCTGAGAACAGACTATACTGAAGGTGGTAATTGTGAAATGAGAAAGGATTCATTAATGACCTCACAATGAGGGTGCTCCTCTGTAGCAGCAATCATAATATGAATCTATTATACATTCAGTTTGAAGGAAAGAAAATTAGGTTCAAGATTGGTATTTTAAACATAAATAAGAGCAACTATGAGGGCTTGAAAGCAGAGCTCTCTAAAGTAAACTGAAAAAGTAGGTTAAAGAATGGGTCAGTAGGGAAGCAGTAGCAGAACTTTAAGGGAATAATTCAATACACATACACCTTTTGATGAGAAAGAATAATTCCAAGAGGAGTATCTACTATCTGTGATTAACTAATTAAGTTAAAGATGGTATTAAACGCAAGAAAAAAACATAATTGTTCAATTAATTAAGTACCAATTAATAAACTTATTGTAGTTTTTTGAGGAAGTAACATGTAAAGTGGATAAAGGAGAATTGGCAGATGTATTGTATTAAGGATTCCAAAAATGTTTGATAAGATGCCAAATCAAAGGTGGTTTTAGAAAATAATCACTCATGATTTAGGACAGTGCTTTCCAAACTGCGAGCTGTGACCTCTAATGTTGCGACCAACTGAGATTTTGAAGCAATCACTGTTGTAAATCTGAATGGTAACAGCAGTGTGACTTCTTTAAATTATCAGAGATTTTTTTGTAAGATTAGGTACGGACTAACTGCCTGTTCCTGGTGGCCTGAACCATGTTCTTAGAAACCTAATGGAAAGGTTAGATGCTTTATGACTTGGATTAAACAGTGTCATCTACAATTGCTGCAGTCACACGTCTTCCACTCCTTCTCAAACAGCCCTTCCCCAAATAAACAAACCCCCTCCCTTCCTTCACTTCCACAGGAGTTCCAAGCCCCACTGCAACAAATCTACATTTCCCTCTCCCATTGGAGTCACAACAGAAAAAGGTTTGGAAAATACACATGTAGGAGGTAACACATTGGTATGGATAGATTACCTGGCTAATGTGAAATAAAGCATGAAACCAATCATTTTTTTGTTTGGCAAGATATACCACGTGGTCTGCCACAGGAATAAGTCCTGCAACTTGTAACTACTTACCTAAATAATTTGGATGAAAGGACCATTGATAACTTTGTTGAAGACTGTGTGATGAGCACCACTCTTTCTTTCATTTATGTTTTGACAGTGGACTAAATAATAGAAGGTACCACTTTAAACCCAGGACACTGTGGAAAGAGTCAGCTGCGGTTTGAAAAATCATGTTTTTGGTGCTCATGGCAAGTTGTAAATTACACCTTCTCCTTGAATAGTGAGAATGAAAGCAGACACCATGGAGTTGATGGTTTCTAAACTAAGCGACAGTTACTTTACAGCAAAGTTTTGGATAGCTCTGGCCAGGTGATCATAGTTTGTGTAAGGCCAGGACAGGAGAAACATCCAGCCTGCAAAGAGGAAATATCAAAGATATCTGTCTCTTTCTATCTCTGTCTTCCTCCTCTGTGGAATTGCCAGAAATTTCCAATAATTGGCATTCTCTCCACTTTCCCTGCAATCCCCCCACTGAAAATAGAATAAAATGTCATCAGAGACATTGAAAGGATGAATTCTCATGCAGAAAATTAAAAAGAATGAAAAGAATTAGTTCATCTAATCCAGCGGTTCAGTATAGTACTATTAAACTAAATTTCCCCATTTACTTTTCCTTTCTCCACCCTCAGTATTTATGCCTGGTCTGTCTGTTCGTGAATGTGGCCACTTTAAAAAGAAGGTTGACTTTGTATTAGATAGTTACAAATTTGCAATTCATTTCTTTGTCTTTGGTTAAATATACTTTGCTTGCAATAAAGATTTATTTTCTTATTAAGTACACAAACTTTGTGAGCATTTTCTTTCAACGTGAGTTCCTCTGTCTGGTAAATTGGTGACTTTGAATAGGTTGACTAAATTTTTCACATTTGTGATAAGTCTAGGGATAGGAGGCTTAAATTCCAAAGTCCTACCCAAGTGGGACATGACAACACAAAGATAACAAATTAAGATATGAATAGAATATAAGGAGGCTAAAAAAGGATATGGATAATCTAAGTGATTGAGCAAAGTTCAGGTAAATAGCGTGTGAGGTTTTTATGAGAAAATAATAGAGTTTGAAAGTGTAAGAGGCAGCTTGATTGAAACATTTAAGATCCTGAGGATTGTTGACGAGGTGTACATGGAAAGAATGTTTCCACTTGTGAGACAACATAGAAATAGAAGTTCAAAAATGAGGTGTCACCCATTTAAGACATATGAGATTTTTTTTCCTCACAGAGATTAATGAGTTTTTGGAACTCTTCCTCAGTAAGCATTGGAAGTAGAATGCTTGAATATATAGCAGAAGTAGATCGATCCTTGTTAAGAAAGGTTATCAGATATAGGTGAAAATGTTAAGTAATCATCCTTGATCTTATTGAATGACACAGCAGATCTGAGGACACAAGTGGCCCACTCCTGCTCACAATTCATATGTTTGTAAACTATAGACATAACAATCCAGTATCTTTAATCTCCTCTCATACAGCAGTTCCACCATCTCAGGAATCAATCTGGTGAACATCTGCTACACTCCTTCTCTGGCAGGATTATCTTTCTTTTGGCAAGGTGATCAGAACTGCACACAATACTTCAGTTACAGTCTCAATAAAGTTTTGTACAATTGCAATAATTCACCTTTACTCCTGTATTCAATTCCCTTTGCAATGAAGACCAACATTGTCTTCTGATTTGCTTGGCACACATTAATTTGCAGTGCCTAATAAGCAAGGGCACTCAGGTCCTTTTGAATATCAACTCTTTCCAATTTTTCACTGTTTAAGAAAGACTCTGCCCTTCTATTCTTCCTATTGAAATGGATAACCTCGCACTTATCCACATCTGCCGTTCTTACTGACCACCTGAATTCAACATACATTCCACAAGTTTTACATCATCTGATTTTGGACTATTATCTACATATATTGAAATATATTGTTAATACAACTTCTCTAGGCTTCATGAGATTGGGATATATAATAAAGTACAATCACAGCAGCATGATGCTTACTGTGCATGAATATATTCTGTGCCACTCATCATTTCTATTGGTGTGATTTAGATTGTATCTCTGATTTTTCCACTTGGCAGGTAAAAGCCTAATTGTAATGGAAAAATTAACATTCAGGCATAGACACAGTGCCCACTTTCTTCTGAGCTGCAAAGTTGTGGGTTCATGCTCCACGCTAGGGGTTGAGAACAAAAATCTGTGTTGACATGTCAATGTAGTACCGAAGGAGTGCTGGCATGTTGAAAGGTTCTGGAATCAGATAACACATCAAACTGAGTTCCTGCATGCTTACCTTTGGGTACTTGCAAAAGATCCTATGCCACTATTTTGAAGAAGAGTTATCCACAGAGATTTAGCCTATGTTTATCTCATAATTATTATTATAAAGAATGATCTGATCATTATCTGTTTTGTTGCTTGTGGATGTTTGCAAAATGCAAATCAGCTGCTGTGTTTCCTACCTTGCAGCAATGGGTGTATTGGACAGTCAAAGGTCTTTACTGCTTGCAACGTGCTTTGGAATGTCTGTTGTTCTTGAAATGTTAGATAAATGCGAGCCATTTGTTTTTGTTGTTTAATACCGTTATTACTATTCAGTCTTATCAACAGCTATGATTGTGACAAGCCATTGGTCCAGAAGAAGGTATGTTGATTATTTTATAATAATAGAAGGTTTACTTGCAAACCAAAATGAGCAGGTTTGTCCCTCTAGGTTTCTTAATCCTTGTAGTAGCTTCCTTTCCTTACTCTTAAGAAGCATCATTGTAGACCCAAGGCTGCACTTACGAAGATGTGGGGGTACTGTACCTTTAAGAGAGTTAAACAGTAGCAAAAACTACCTGACAGCATCAAGTGTTCTGAAAAAAAAGATAAAATGCAACACAATAGCTCCAGCTATTGTGGTTGCTAGTGTAGCTAGTTGCCTGGAAACAACAAAACAGATTCGAATTAGACCAATCAGTTTAAATTATACCCAGAAAAATTCCAAATTCCAATCCAGTTTGAATGTTGTATATTGACAATCTTAAAAGTCATTGACAGAGTCACATGCTTTGGGGTATAAGTCAGGGAAAAATGGAACAATTCAGAGGAGACCTGCCAAGCCATCAGCATGTAAAAAAACTGTCCAAAAAGTAGCTCTCTCAAGGATACCTTCATTGATCAGTAACCTGTGAAGCAGAAATCCCTAAGAAGAAGAAGATTCGACACCTGGCTGATTTTTGAAAAGTTAAATTTTGGTAAATCTTAATCATTTACCAAAATCTTTATCGGACTAATATTGTAGAAGGGAAAGTGAAGGATGCATGGTACATTGGTGAAACTGAGCAGAGGCTACAGCAACGGATGAATGGGCACTGCACAACAAACAACAGACAGAAGTGTTCCCTCCTAGTTGGGGAACACTTCAGTTGTCCAGGACATTTGAACCCGGACCTTCGGATGACCATTCTCCAAGGCGGACTTCGGGACAGGCAGCAGCGAAAAGTGGCCGAGCAGAGGCTGATAGCTAAGTTTGGTAACCATAGGGAGGGCCTCAACAGGGACCTTGGGTTCATGTCACGCTACAGATGACCACCATTGCACTATACACACACACAGACACTTCTACATACACACACACACACCTATTTACACAGACACATACCTATATACACACACACACACACACACACACACACACAGCTATACACACCTACACACACACACACACACACACACACACACACACACACACACACATTTGTGGGGTGAATTTGTACTTGCAGAGTTATATTGTACTTTGCTCAAATTCAGCATGAATCCATGTAAGACTCTATTAACTCATTTTTTAGAATAGACTCAGTCTAAACGTTATGACACAGACAACAGAACACTTTCAACATCTTATCTGGCTGACACCAATTGTTACAGTTAACCTGAGAATGTAACTTGTAAATGTTTTGTGATTCATGTATGAAAGAAGTGAAACTATCATGGTCATTCTAACAGATGAGAGACTTAACGAATAATCGAGGTATTTTTCAATGTGTAATTTCAGTTACATCACACTGTAAACTTTTGCTATAAATTCTGTGTCGTACAATTGTGTTCTCCACAAACACCTGATGAAGGAGCAGCACTCCGAAAGCTAATGCTTCCAATTAAACCTGTTGGACTATAATCTGATGTTTTATGTTTTTCATTGTTTGCCATCACTCATAAGCAAATATGATAAGGTGCCTGGTCATATTCTTAGAATGCTCTTCTACTGTCTTCATTGAACCAGGATAGTTGCAAAGTTTGATCTTAATACTGGAGTAGTGGCAAAGTAAGTTGGAATGCAATTTCATGCAGCTGATAATATATTATTTATTAAATGCATTAAGTTTGTCCCAGTAGAAAGATTGTTTTTTGGAAAGTACTGAAGATGGAGAGCTACAGTAAATTTGGAGATGACTTTCCACATTTTCCAAAATGTTGTACACTAAGGGAGTTACATTCTGTGCTCTGTCAACTCCGGTGCTGAGAAGGACTAGGACATCCTGAAAAATGTTAACTCTGATCTTAGGTCGTGTTAGGATCCCAGTTGATGTTATTATCAGACAAGTCAAATCCCTGTCAGGAACTTGGTTTGGTATGTCTTATTTTGGTGTGTTTTGATTTTATCAAAGTGGTCTCTCATTGAAACATAAACATGCAAATGCTACTGATTTTGCTTTGACAATAAAATAGAAGTTTATTAACACAAGAGATGAAAATGAAATGGAATAAACCAAACTATCAACTTTTCAATACTTACACACAAAAACACACAATAGAAGTATAATTCTCATTCATCCTTAAACACTCCTTCACAAAGTAAAAAGAAACAAAGCCACTTTTGTTTGGTACCTGGAATACACTCATGGTATGGTGACAATAAACGCCATGTGTACAACCCTCACACCAGGGTTTTCTATATCTAATACATTGATGAGTTAAAGTTGCTTGTGACTTTAGTTTTTTTAGACTGGAATAGATATCTTCTTCCTTGTGCTATTATGCACCCAATTAAATGTACTCAACTTTATATAACCTCCTCAGGATTTTCTCCTAATATTTCTAGTCTGGTACTAACATTTCATTCTAATGTAATCCAGCTCACTATGCACCCTTCCCTTCTCAGACATATTGGCAGCCATTTTATCCGAAAGACTTTATAGGACAGCTTAAAACTCAAAGGAAAACTTAAATCAAAACTCTCACTCTTTAAGTTCTGAGTATTTCCTTAAGCTTAAAAAAAAGTCCCAAAGTCTCTAACAGAATATAGATAACCAATTATTTACATTGCAGGTTTGCAAAATAATATTAGACAAAAATAGTAATTAGTAATGCACAAAACCCATTCACTCTGAATTCGAACCTTAAAATTTCAAAATAAATCACCATGACTCCATAAATAGTTGTAAGTTAATTATTAATTTCAGACAACAGCAAACGTACAGGTTGCTAACTCAAAACATAAACTTGCAATGAATTATATGTATGTGCATACAGACAATTAAGCACTAAAACAATGATTTGAACTTTATTGTGTGTAGCAATCAAACTAAGATCTCTCAAATAAGCATGTCAAGCTTCACAACTCAACTCAGCTATTGTCCAATAATTGTGGGATCTGGCCAGGATTTCACCATCAGTATCTGTCTCTGGAAGTGTCCAGGGTTCAATCCTTGTACAGTGTTGTTCTTCAAAGTTCTGCTATTGAGTTGTTTTAGAATTGGATCCTTCTACAATTTTCTCTCTTTCAGGTTTGTGGTGTGACATTATTAATGATGCAACAGAATCTTTCATCCCCAACATTGATTACACTTCTGGAGATGTCAAGTCTGTGATTTGCCTTCTTAACAGAAGTAGCTCCCATGTTCCTCGTTACACTCAGACTTAGCTATCTGTTTAAAACACAGCTTTTCTTATAGTTAACCCCTTTAATTCAGAACATTCATTCTGCAAGCAGACTTAATTGCTCATTTGTCATGTGGCAGCAGGTTATCAGGTAGTTGTTGTCTCCTCTCTTCCATGAAACAGCTTGTTTATATTGTTTCTTCCCAGGGATAGGTAAATGACATGTTGCTTTTAATTCTTTTAGAACAGTTTCTCCTTGAACTTTTCATCTTAGAAAACACTTTATTCCAAAAAGAGTTATTGCTGACTCTTTCAATCTATGAACCGTTAATAAAGTTGTGAAGTTCATATTGTCGAAGTGTCATAAAGATTGCAGAGGTCATAAAGCTCAAAACCAACAATGCTTCATCCAGTTGACCAATGGTTAATAGTAACATGGTTCAATAGAAGTCATGATGCTTTCGGATTCCAAACGTTAATCCATAATATGCAGAAGCAGAAATAGGCCATTTAGCCCATCAATCCTATCTGCAAAAACAATATGCACCCTGTTCCCATTTGTATCACTGGCCCAAATATGGATTTAATATTTTCATTTAAAATATGATGTGCAAACAACAACACAGAATCATCCAGATTCAATCCCTTTGTTTGAAAATTCTCATGCCATATATATTTAACATAGAGTGAAGATGGGCAATATTGGACTACATATTTTCATTTTTATGCGTTTTTTTTTTCTGGAAGATTCATGGTGGGTGCATCCCATTATGGTCACAGTGAGTTTTCACAAGCTATCTTCAATTCCTCACCTCTTTCATCATGTAAGTGGCCTTGTTGATATCCTTATTGCGCAATTAGCTTGCAGGGAAGTCATAGAGTCATACAGCACAGAAGCAAACCTTCAGCCCAACTCGTCCATGTTGACCAAGTTTCCCAAACTAAACCAATCCCATTTGCCTGCACTTGGTTTTCATCCTTGTAAACCTTTCCTATTCATGTATCTGCCCGAATATACCTGCATCTGCCATTTCCTCTGGAAGTTCATTTCATATACAAACCAGCCTCTGTGCTCCTCAGGTCCCTTTTTAAATCTTTCTCCCCTCACTTCAAGCTTATAACATCTGGTTGTGAAATTCCCAACCCTAGGGGAAAACCCCTAGTCATCTAATCTATTCCCCTCAGAAATTAATAAATTTCCTGAAGGTCACCCCTCAATCTCCTATGCTCCAGTGAAAAATGTCCCAGTATATCCAGCCTCTCCCTAAGTCAAACCCTCTGGACTGGGTAACATCCTTGTAAGTCTTTTCTGCATCCTCTCTGATTTAATAATATTCTTCCTATAGTAGGCCAACCAGAATTGTCCTGACAACTGCAACATGATGTTCCAACTCCTAAACTCAATGGTCTGAGCAATGAAGGCAAGCATTCCAATCACATCTTGTACCACTCTGTCTGCCTATGACACACGTTTCAAAGAATTAAATACCTAAACCACTTGCTCTCTCTGTTCTACAGCACTCCCTAGGGCCCTACCATTTACTGCGTAAATCCTTCCTTTCTTTCTCTTCCCAAATTGCAACACCTTGCATTTATCTAAATTAAACTCTAACTGCCACTCTTTGGCCCATTGGTCTGATTGGTCAAGATGCCTTGGTAATCTTAGATAACCTTCCTCATGGTCTACTATACCACAAATTTTGGTGTCATCTGTAAAATTACTAATCTTCTTATATTCTCATCCAAATTGTTTAAATAATTGACAAACAACAGTGGATCCAGCACTGATCCCTGCAGAACACCCCTGGTGACAATCCTCCATTCCGAAAAACAACCCATGACTACCACCACCCTCTTTCACCTACCATCAAGCTATTTCTATCCAATTGACCAACTGTCCCTGAATCCCATGTGATCTAAATTTACTAATCAGTCTACAATGTGGAACCTTGTCAAAGTTCTTACTAAAGTCCAGAGAGGCAGAATGTTTACCTGTTTACTACTGTTGAGACATTCCAGCAGACAAATCACTAGTCACATGTTCAAACCCAGCTCCATACCACTTCCAATGCTGCAAGCCATAAGCTGCCTTGCACACACTCTCCTCTTATGAAAGTAAAATGCCTCAAAGAGAACTTGATGCCCTGTGTTCAAGATAGGGACTTGGTCCTGATGGACAGGATGATTGAGAGGTGGACTGTGATCTATCGTAGCATGGTCAACATTTTCATATAGGATGATTGCCCACATTTCATTATTTCACTTCTTTGAAAGGTGTTTGAACAAATGTCAGAAAGATGAATGATTGTCACAACAGGCAACGTGAACTTTAACAAAAAATTCAAATCAAAGATGGATGTCATAGAATCTACAGTGCAGATTGAGGCCCATTGAGTCTGCACCGACCCTCTGAGGAGCATCCCACCCAGACTCAGCTCCTCTACTCTATTCTTGGCACCCTGTATTTCCCATGGCTTACCTACATATCACTGGAGTCTACGGGACAAGTTTGCATGGTCAATCCATCTAACCGGTACATCTTTGGATTGTGGAAGGAAACTGGAGCACCCGGAGGAAACCCACGCCGACATAAGGAGAATGTGCAAACTCCACACAGTCATCTGAGGGTGGTATCAAACCTGGGTCCCTGGCACTGAAAGGCAGCAGTGCAAACCACTGAGCCACTGTTCTGACCCATGTTATAATGTAATATATTGTTAATTAAGTGATTGATTAATATAAATGGTCGTTAAAATGAGCCAAGCAGCAAAATGTAATAAAACCACTTTTGTCTTCTTGGAGAATAAATAGACCTAGAGAGAGAAAATAAATCAGGCCCAATTCATCATCACCAGTGTAGGGAGTAGGAAGTGGGGCTGAACAAAGGAATTTGGTTTAACTGATGTTGATCTTCTCCTCGTCTCCAAGCCAAAGTCTCTGGGTAATTCACCTATTTCCAGACCTATTCTTTAGCCTCCTTCTCCAATCACAGACTGGTTCTCTCTTGAAAGGCTCACCAATAAACCTATATCAGCAGCACACACAGCAGAAAGCGGCCCCCCGATTGGAGAAGCAGCTCCTTAGAAAATCAACCATCTCTTCTTACCTGTTCTGCTCATTCCTTTCACTGGATTTCCATTGCCTGGGAAGTACTATTTTGGGAGAAAGCATAGGCTGCAGATGCTAGAGATCAAAGTCAAAAAGTGTAGTGCTGGAAAAGCACAGGCAGCATCTGAGGATGAAGGAGAATCGACATTTCGGGCATGAGCCCTTCATCAGGGCTTATTGTTTTACCCTTTTTAAAATTCTTGAACAGATTTGGAGCAAATTTCTTTGGATTTACAAAAGCAACATACTTTAGCTAGAGTTCAACAACTTATGACAGAATCATCATGCCCATTTTCTCAAAAACCAGTTACAGTAATTCTGTGGGCTCTGCTGTTACCAATCGTATTTCCTCTTGAAGTATCTTTGTTTTTTTTTACTTGGTCCATCCCTATTTGCTTTCCATAATCATCTTTTACATCATTAAATCTTTCCTCCTTCGCTCCATTACAGGTCTTTCCTATGGTCATTTCCCTCCATCACCTCCATTTGTTGCTGCTGTACATGATGCATAGCTTTGTTAAATCTTTAGCATGTTGACCTGAATTTAAAGTGTATGACAGGGTCAGATTACCAGTAGGGGGTCATACTCCTTTGCTGCTGGAAGCTCAATATTTTTGAGTTAATGAGGCTTTTACCTGGAGAATATCAAATCTTTTGTCTGATTAAGACCCCAGTATGGCAGAAATCTACCCTTGAGACCTTTCTACCAATCAGGAGCCAGCAGCTTTCCACAGTGCCAACAGGAGAGGAATCCCCAGATAGAGGTGATTGTGAGAGGATTGGAGGCCTTGGGGAGGAAGTGGCTTGCAGAACAAAAGGAAAGTATTCCCTCTCTACCTCTCACTAGTCATCAATCACATGCCACATTCCCTGCCTCAAAGGATAGGAGAACTTGTGGAATAATTCAATCTTGCTCATTAACACTGTTGTCATTCCACAGATGCAGCTTTGCCTATGTTTCTAAAAGAGACCTAAGGGCAACTTTTTCATGTACATGTATGGAATGAACTGCCAGAGGAAGTGGTGAAGGCCGGTACAAGTGCAACATTCAAAAGGCATCTGGATGGGTATATGAATAGGAAGTGTTTGGAGGGATATGGGCGGGTGCTGGCAGGTGGGACTAGATTGGGTTGAGCTATCTCGTTGGCATGGACAGTTTGGAGCAATGGGTCTGTTTCTGTGCTGTATATCTTTATAACTCTATGACTCTATGTATTTAAAGCATTTTCAGTGGCTTGGTGACTACCTCAGTTATTAGATACATGGAGTCTTAACATTCATTAATTGTTAATTTTATTTGTATATCTTGGTTCAGGTAATTGCTAAATTTTGACTTTATTATGATTTCTATCTCATTAGTCATTTGCTACATTCTTGTACAGCCAAAAACAATCCAAACATATCCACTTTCTTGTGATTGTTTAATCTCCAAGAATCACAGCTTAACTTTTGTTTGTCTTATTACACAACTTTTACATTTCTAATATCTCAACGATCAGTAGTGCCATTCATTAGTCTTATTCATACCTCTAAAATCAAAACTAACTGACATGACCTAAAGTATTTAACCACTTTGATGGTGTAAGTCCTATCTAATAAAATTGGTAAACAATAAGTGTCATATTACCTCTGTCCCTGTACCTTTCTTCACATTTTATGTTTTGAGATAGTCACTGATTTCAACAAATTTGTCTGGGCTTTCACCCTCCCTTGAGGCTTTTCCTAGTATATCCAATTTACTTCTAGAATATTGAATTTGAACAATCCCTTCGGCTTTCCATGTCCAATTAGAGTGTGTTGCGTAATTGAAACTGTGGTTCAGCAGTGAGATTGAGACAGTAGATTACCTGTGTATACTAAGCATAATCGATGCAAGTTGGGACTAGTATTTTACAGAGCTGCCCTACAAAAACTCAGAGACACAGAATATCCTCTGCTATTTCCATTTGAATTGAATCTTCATTCAAATTCAGCTTTGGGAATAGTCACCATTGCAATGGAGTATCTTTTTTTTTACAGATATATATGATGTGTTCACATTAAGTGCATGGAGGAGAAAGATCATTGATCATATATGAAATTGGATTTTACAGCATCTGCAATTCTTGATGTAAAAATGTACACTCTGCTAATCACATTTCTTCTCCAGTTTTTGCTGTATTTGGGAATAAAATAGTCTGGGGATAATCAAAATATAACTTGGATCGTTTCTCCGGAAAGTTAAATTACTTTTTAAAAAGTCCAATCTTTTGACAGTGTTAAGAATGAGGTTATCTCCACAAAATGTATAATTATGTTTTAACTTATCTATTTCCCAACATGCTAATTTTTGCCTTATTCTTAATTACAACATCAAATATAAATTTACAAATGAGACATTTTATGAAATTGCCTTGACAATCAGATTTGCCCAAAAGAAAATGACTTAATAGATTCCGAAAACTGCAGGAGAATCTAGTTATACTGAGAAAATTAACCTGTAGCTCAAATAAATGCAACAGCTAAATTGTAATTATAGACAATATCTTGTGTGAAATGCTGCTGGGAGCACCCAATATATTGACGATTTGATGATATACATCACTAGGCATTCAGAGGCCTAATATAGGATTAAGTAAAGATGAAAACTGAGTCAGCAACTGGTTCATCCACTGATTAAAATACCTGACAGTGCCAGTCAGCCATGAACCGCTTATGCAGCAATCATTAGGAAATTGACATAGATGTAATGTTGGAACTAATAGCTTAACGTTGTTTTAATATTCTTTCGTAGGATGTGAGCATTGTCCACAGCTTTGAAAGGGTCAGAAAGGATTAACACATGATTGAAAGAAGTTCGCGCCACCCACTGTGATGATGTCATGGGTACTTCGTCAGAGCAAAGTTGAACAGACCTGAAATAAGGGTACTCCTAACAATCTCCTCAGTAATGCAGTTCCTTAGCACACTGACACAAGCTGTAAATAGCCTCAATAATACAATAACTGTCATAATGTTTACTCAGCAAAGTTCTTCTCAATAAAAATGGAACTTGACTACCCTAATCCACACTGGACCACTTCAGCATTGAATGAGTACGGTACAATTGGCCAATCGGCCTCTTCTGTTATTCTGTGAAATAATGAGCATCATTAGCAAGGAGATAGCGGTGAGCCACATACATTGACTATTGCAGGCCAATAGTATACTCATATTGATATCTGGAAAGGAATTCCCAGTGGCAGGGAAGGAACTGTGATGGAGTTCCAAATCAGCATGGTGTATTGGTTGAAGGGGAACTTACAGGTTGTGTTCCTTTGTGTCTGCTGCCATTACTGTTCAATGTTGCAGGTTTGGAAGGTACTATCAAAGGAGCTTTGTGAAATAGCTACATGCATTTTGTATGTGGTACACTGTTACACTATCCTCCGATGGTGGAAATTTAAGGTAGTGAATGGAATCCCGATCAACAGAATTGCTCATCCAGTGCTGTTGAGCTGCACTTATCTGGGCAATGAGAGTTGGCGTTTTTGATAAGACAGAGGATTACTGCTGTATTCAGGGAGGATATTCCTGGGAATAGATTCAGGAAGTTATATGGGTGGAATTGAGAAATAAGAAGGGGATGATCACCTTATTGGGATTGTATTCTAGACCCCCTAATAGTCAAAGGGAAATTGAGAAACAAATTTGTAAGGAGATTTCAGTTATCTGTAAGAATAATAGGGTGGTTATGGTAGGGGATTTTAACTTTCCACACATACACTGGGACTGCCATAGTGTTAAGGGTTTAGATGCAGAGGAATTTGTTAAGTATGTACAAGAAGATTTCCTGATTCAATATATGGATGTACCTATTAGACAAGGTGCAAAACTTGACCTACTCTTGGGAAATAAGACAGGGCAGGTGACTGAGGTATCAGTACAGGACCACTTTGGGGCCAGCAACCATAATTCAATTCATTAAAATAGTGATGGAAAAGGATAGACCTGGTCTAAAATTTGAATTTCTAAATTGGCGGAAGGTTAATTTTGATGATATTAGGCAAGAACTTTCAAAAGCTGATGTTTGCAGATAAAGGGATGGCTGGAAAATGAGAAGCCTTCAGAAATGAGATAATGAGAATCCAGAGACAATATATTCCTGTTAGGGTGAAAGGAAAGACTGGTACGTGTCGGAAATGCTGGATAACTAGAGAAATTAAGATTTTGGACAAGAAAAAGATGGAAGCATGTGAGAGCAGAGATTGAATGAATCTTAGATGAGAATAAAGGCAGTAGGAATATACTTAAAAGGGAAATCAGGAGAGCAAAAATGGGACATGAGATAGCTTTGTAAACAGAGTTAAGAAGAATCCAAAGGGTTTTACAAATACATTAAGGACAGAGTAAAAGGGAGAGAATAGAGTTCCTCAAAGATCAGCAAGGCAACCCATGTGTGGATCCGCAGGAAATGGGGCAGACACTAAAGTATTTACTTTAGAGAAGGACATGGAAGATATAGAATGTGGGGAATTAGATGGTGACATCTTAAAATAAAATGTCCCTATTACAGAGGAGGAGGTGCTGGATGTCTTGAAATGCACAAGAGTGGATAAATCTACAGGACCTGATCAGGTGTACCTTGGAACTCTGTGGGAAACTAGGAAAGTGAATACTGGGCCCCTTGCTGAGATATTTGTGAGGTATCGAAAGACTGAAGGTTGGCTAACGTGGTGCCACTATTTAAGAAAGTTGGTAAGGAAAAGCCAGGGAACTATAGACTAGTAAGCATCACATAGGTGGTGGGCAAGTTGTTGGGGGGAATCCTGTGGGACAGGATTTACATATATTTGGAAAGGCAAGGACTGATTAGGGATAGTCAACATGATTTTGTGTGTAGGAAATCATCTAGGAGAAAAGAGGACTGCACATGCTGGACATCAGAGAGGAAAGTGTGGTGCTGGAAAAGCACAGCTGATCAGGCAGTATCAGAGGAGCAGGAAAATTGATATTTTGGGCAAGAGCTCTTCATCAGTAATGAGGCTGGTGAGCCAAGGGGATGGGGAGGTAAATGTGAATAGAAGAGGGGCTGGCGGGGAAGGTAGTTAAGAATGCGATAGGTAGATGGGGACAATGCTGATATGTTGGAGAGGAGGGTAGACGGATAGGTGGGAAAGAAGATGGACAGGTAGAACAGGTCATGAGAGCAGTGTCGAGTTGGAAGGTTGGAACTGGGATAAGGTGGGAGAGAGGAAGCATGTCTTATGAACTTGATTGAGTTTTTAAAATGACTAATGAAGAGGATTCATGATAGCAGGGCGGTAGACGTGATCTAAATGGACTTCAGTAAGGCATTCATCAAGGTTCCTCAAGGAAGACTGGTTAGCGAGGTTAGATCTCATGGAACACAAAGAGGACTAGCCATTTGAACACAGAACTGATTCAAAGGTAGAAGAGGGTTGCTTTTTAGACTACAGGCCTGTGACCAGTGGTGTGCCACAAGGGTCCACTGCTTTTTGTCATTTATATAAATGATTTGGATGTGAACATAGGAGGTATACTTAGCAAGTTTGCAGATAACACCAAAATTGGAGATGTACTGGACAGCGAAGAGGGTTATCTTAGAGTTCAATGGGATCTTGATCAGATGAGTCAATGGGCTGAGATGTGGCAAATGCCTTTTAATTTAACCAAATGCAAGGTGCTGCAAAAACAAATCAGAGCAGGACTTATACACTTAATGGTAAGGTCCTAGGGAGTGTTGCTGAACAAAGAGACCTTGAAGTGCAGGTTCATAATTTGAAAATAAAGTCACAGGTACATAGGAGAGTGAAGAAGGCATTTGGTATGCTTTCCCTCATTGGTCAGAGCATTGAGTATAGGAGTTGGGAGGTCATGTTTTGCTGTACAGGAAATTAGTTCGGCCACTTTTGGAATATTTCATGCAATTCTGGTCTCCTAATCGGAAGGGTGGTGTGAAACTTGAAAGGGTTCAAAAACAATTGACAAGATTGTTGCCAGGGTTGGAGGATATGAGCTGTTAGGCTGAATTGGCTGGGCATGTTTTCTGTGGGAGATTGGAGGCTGAGGGGTGACCTTATGGAGGTTTATAAAATCATCAGGGGTGTGGATAGGATAAATAGACCAGGTCTTTTCCCTGGGGTGTGTGAGTCCAGAGCTAGAGAGCATAGGTTTAGGGTGAGAGGGGAAAGACATAAAAGACACCTAAGGGGTAACTTTTACATGCAGAGGTTGGTGCATGTATGGAATGTGCTGCCAGAGGAAGTGGTGGCGGCTGGTACAATTACAGCATTTAAAAGGCATCTGGATGGGTTTAGAGGGATATAGGCCAAGTGCTAACAAATGGGACTAGATTAGGTTACAATATCTGGTCGGCATGCATGGTTTGGACTGAAGGGTGTGTTTCCATGCTGTAAATCTCTATGACTCTCTAACTGAAACCTCAACATGTAGATTGCATACAGACTTTGGAGAGTCAGGAGATGAGTTACATGCTGCAGATTTCCCAGCCTCTGAACTAATCTTGCAGCCACAACATTGGTACAGTTAGGTTTCTGGTTAATAGTAATTCATAGGGTATTGATTTTGAGATATCCTACAATTTCTTTATGAGAAGATTTGTAGCTCAGGTTGAGATTCTGGATGTAGGTTTGCTCATTGAGCTGGATGATTCATTTTCAGATGTTTCGTCACCATACTAGGTAACATCTTCAGTGAGCTTCCAGACAAAGCACTGCTGATGATTCCTGCTTTCTATTTATATGTTTGGGTTTCTTTAGGTTGGTGATGTCATTTCCTGTGGTGATGTCACTTCCTATAGTGATGTCATTTCCTGTTCTTTTTTGTTCTCAGGGGGTGGTAAATGCAGTCCAAGTCAATGTGTCCAAGACCGTGCAAGAACTGTAACAAACACTACCTTGGACAAACAGGCAGAAAACTAATCACCAGGAGACGTGAACATCAATGAAACACAAAACGACATGACCCTCTCTCACTACTTTCCTTAAATACAGATAAGGAATGACACCACTTCAACTGGGACAACACATTCATCCTAGGACAAGCCAAACAGAGACATGCACATGATTTCCTAGAAGCATGGCAATCCAATCAGAACTCTATCAACAAACACATTGGCTTGGACCCCATTTACCATCCCTTGAGAAAAAATAACAGGAAATGACATCACCATAGGAAATGACAACACCAACCCAAAGAAACCCAAACATATAAATAGAAAACAGGAATCATCAGCAGTGCTTCCTCCGTCAGCTCACTGAAGATGTTACCAAGTGTGGTGATGAAATGTCTGAAAATGAACCTTCCAGCTTAGCAAGCAAACCTATATCCATATTCTGCAATGTTAGTTCCTCTGTTGACAAAGCATAAGGCTGTATTCTCTTTTGTTGGAGACATTCATTATCTGGTACTTGGGTGTTATGAATCTTATATGTTACTTTACCAGCCCAAGTCTGAAACACGTTTAGATTTTACAGTACCTGGATGTGCGTGTGGCACTGAACACTGAGCAATTTGCAGTGACTATTCTTACTTCTGATCTTACAGTGGAAGGTTTCCCTCTGATATCGATTCGCTTCAATTTTGCATGGCTCCTTGTTGCTTTGAAAGCAAATACTTGCACTTCAGCTCTGGAATTCAGTTCTTTTATTTCAGTTTAGAACAAGATTGTAATAAGTTCAAAAGCTAAGTCATCAAAGTCAAAGTTGAGCAGAATAGCATTGCCTAAATATCTCTTGACATACTGATGTTGATTGAGAACAGACAGATGGTTAGATTCCCTGCAAATTGTAAACAGGCTATTTGGTCCAACGAGTCCACACTGACCCTCTGAAGAGGAACCCACCCAGACCCATTTCCCTCTGACAAATGCAACTAACACTATGGGCAATTTAGCATGGCCAATTCACCTAACCTGCACATCTGTGGAGTATGGGAGGAAACCAGAGCACTTGGAGGAAACCCACGGAGCAAACATATAAACTCTACACAGGCAATCACCCAAGGCTAGAATCGAATCTGAGGCCTTGGTGTTGTGAGGCAGCAGTGCTAACCACTGTGCCATGAATGGGATGATAATTGACTGAAATCAATTTGCCTTGTTTTTTGGGAAGAGGATACACTTGGGTAATTTTCTGCACTATCGTGCAAATGTCAGTGTTGTGATTGTACTGGAACAACTGGCTCATTGGAAATATATCAGACAAACTGGGTTCCCCCATTTTTGAGGATAGAGTTGTTTATGGAGCTTCCACAATAAAGGTTTCCATAGTCTTACAAGATAATAAGACAGCTAGTTCATTACAGAGAGCTAGCTGGTGGTGGCCTAATCTGAGGGTCACTATGTCTCAGGCACGGAGAATGGTTGAAGATTCCTTCATGATAATGTTAGCTGGTTCAGGAATTGAACCCATGCTACGTCACCGTATCACGGGGTTGGTTAACTAAGTCGGCTGGTCGACTGATTTGTAAAGCGGGTGAGTTTGCTTCCACAATGTTCACTGTTTAATTGTTCAATGCCTTTCAAGACTGGATGTGACTACAAAATATTTGCTCTGTTGCTTGTGCGGTTGTTTCATGCTATCTGTCACCTGCTGATTTCCCTGTAATCATAAGTATGCTCCTGTATTGTAGTTTTAGTAGGTTGGGGAGCCATTTTTAGGATTGACTGTGCTGTTTCTGACCTAAGTTTCTGCATTTTTCATTGAGCAAGACTTGATTTACCAGATTGATGTTAGAGTGGTACAGTGGGGGATATGCCAGGTTGTGAGGTTTTGGTTATTGAGGATCCTCAATGCTATTTCCTCCAGTATGTATGTCATGTACTACTACCTCTCAACTATCTGTCCAGCCAGTGGCACAGGATTTACCAAAGCATGTAGTAGAAGAAATCGAGTATACGGCATAATTTCATAACAATGACTATACCAGATTTACTAGTCTGTGAGACAGGTCTCTTAAGTTTGTACCAGTGTTAAATGTTATGAAATAGGACTTTGCAGGGTTGACTCAGCAGGGTGTGCTGTTGTAACGCCAGTGCTTAGATCGATGTTGTGTAATCCATACAGTTTCATTCTTTTTCACTGTTCCTTAATGGTTTGCTAGAAGTAAGTGGCTTGTTAGGCCAGTTCTGTATGTAGTTTAGGATCAACCACATTGTGTTGAATCTAGAGTCACATGTAGGTCAAAAAGGGTTCCGATGGCTGATATCCTTCCCTTAGGGCTACAAGAAATAGGAGAGGGGGTAGATCACTCTGTGCCTCATGTCTGCCCATCCATTCAACAAGATCATGGCTCAGCCTGCAACTGCTCTGGCAGGTCAACTCATTTTAACCCTCAACTCTCAAATATTTCACAAATCTGTCTACCTCCTCTTTAAACACTTACAGTTATTTACCTCCACATCTCTCTGGGGAAGAGAATTGCTACCTTCTTGACAAAGACATTCCCTTGCATATCATTTCAAATGAGTCCCTTTATTCTGTAACTCTGTCCTCTAGAGAAAGACTCCCCAACTAGTAGAAGATCTTTTCAATATCCACCATGTTCAGTCCCCTTAGCATTTTGTATGTTTCGGTAGATCACCCCTCATTCTTCTAAACTCGAATGAATGAAGGCCTAACTTGTTTAACTGTTCTTGGTAAGTCAACAACTTCATCCAGGGAACCATACTATTGTTTTTGAACTGCCCCATTGCTTGTACATTATTTTCTAAATACACAGGCTAAAACTGTACACAGTTTTAGCCTGTGTATTGAGGAAAGAATGTACAACAATCAACAACCTGTAGTTATGTAACACTGCTTCCCTATTTTTAAATTCTAAACCTCTAACAGCAAATGCCAAAACAGTATTCCCTTCTTAACGACTTGCTGCACCTTTATGTTAACATTTTGTGTTTCATGTCCAAGAATACCCAGATCTTTCTGTACTGTACTTCTGTTTAGAATCTCTCTGCACTAATAATGTTTATTTTGCATTCCATGAAATACTTTCCAACATAAAACTTGATCTGCCCCTTCATCCAAGTCATTAATGTCAATAGTAAATAATTGAGGCTGTAGGACTGATTCGAAGAGTGTGGTGCTGGAAAAGCACAGCCGGTCAAGCAGCATCCAAGGAGCAGGAGAATCGATGTTAGGGTTTATGCCTGAAATGTCAATTTTTCTGCTCCTCAGATGCTGCCTGACCAGCTGTGCTTTTCCAGCACCACATTCTTCGACTCTGATCTCCAGCACCTGCAGTCCTCATTTTCTCCTGTAGGACTGATTCCCATGGCTTCCATTTATTACATACTTCCAACCTGAAAAAGACTCATTGATCACAACTCCGTATTCCATATATTAATCATTCCTTAACCAGTACTCCAATATATTACCTCTAATACAAACAGATCCCACCTTTTGCAAGATGTTGCACCTTATTGAATGCCTTCTGGAAATTCATTTACTCTGCATCTGACAGATCTCCTGGACAAGAATGAATGTATTGACTGGCACTGTTACACTCATGCCTGAGAGCAAAATCTGGCCCTAAAATTATATTTACAACCAATATCTGGCCTTTCATAAAGTTACAAAAGGTAATCTGGTGCGAGCACAGTTCATCTACTTCACTGGAAAATTACAAAATGAGCAGAAAATAAAATGTTTCAGCACAAGGGCAAAGAGGGAATGGTAACAACGATTGGCCTTGTCAATGACACACATGTATTTCTCATGAAGGAGTAAATCACTTATTTTATTACTCATTAGAATTTCAAAATTAGAATTTCCATTTATAAAAATACATTGACTCTTGCATAAAATGTAATATAAAGTTATAATACATTGAATTTTTACAATTATTCAATTCCAGATATAGATATATTTATTGTCTCATTGTAATGTACAATAATATTCACTGTCTTACATATTATTCCATGCTTTTCAAATTCAAAATTTTACAAATTAATGAAATATTAGGACATAAGAAAACCAGCTGCATTTCATGAATTAAGTAAACAATATATCAAAAACATTTATATTAATTTGAAAGCAAACTACTGCAGATGCTGAAAATCTGAAAGAAAAGTAGAAAATGCTGCAAAAACAGAAGCTACTGGAAAAGCCCAGCAGGTCTGGCAGCACCTGCATTAGGTCTTAGGAATGTTTCGGGCCTGAAACATTCACTTTGATTTCTCTTCACAGGTACCTCCAAACCTGCTGCGCTTTTCCAGCAGTGTCTGTTTTCATTACTAATTTACATCATCTGCAGTTCTTTCTGTTTTTAATTAGAGAATGCTGCCATACATGCTCAGCACTTTCAGCATTTTCTATTTTTAGTTCAGATTTCCAGCATCTGCAGGACTTGTTTCAGTACTTAACTCATGTCACTTCCCTTTCCAGAAAGCCAACTTTGAAGGAGTTCTGCTCCATTCTGTGGCAGGATTTCTGTTTGTCACTTCTACTTTCTTCAACCTTCATTTATAATTCGGGTCTTGAATTTGATGACCTGTGCAGCAAATCTCAAAATATTTTATCATTCACTCTCTCCGTCCTTTCACAGATCTTCTTAATATCCTCTGCTTGTTCAAAATTTTTATGTCTATCTTCATAATTCAATAAGCAATACTGTGTCTTGTCTTGATTGCAGAGGAGTAGGAGAAAATGAGGACTGCAGATGCTGGAGATCACAATCAAGAGTATGGCGCTGGAAAAGCACAGCAGGTCAGCCAGCATCTGAGGAGCAGGAGAATCGATGTTTCGGGCATAAGCCCTTCATCAGGATTGTGGAGGACCAAACTCTCCAGGCAATGGCGAATGGTGCTCCCATGGCTGTTATGAGTTAAGAAGGAATCTTTCATATGACCTGGTTAAGACCCTAGTTCCTCTACCTGTACAAGGTCCACGCTGATGTGAACTTCTTGCATTGCTGACTGAAAATTCCAGTCAGTGTAGGAACACGGGCTTAACAACTCCCTTCCATGAAAATAACTGACTTCAATTGGTTGCCTGGCACAAAGTATCTGTTAGTCTATGCCTGAACCACCAGGATGGTAGTGATGATTTTTGTTTCATTAATAGATTATGATTTGAATTTACTATGAAATGTCTGGCATGTTATTGGCCACACAAGCTGATTTTGATTGGGCATATTAACTTGTATTAACATTAAGTCAAAAGCAACTGGAAATCCTGGTCGATAGGCTTGCGTTCAGCATTTTATCTGTACTTCTTATCTCTCATCACTACTTGTATAGACCCCTGTAGAATTCCACAGCCAAGACTAAGAAAACGTATAAACAACTTATCTGCAGTTCCCATAACAATTTTTCCTCTGTGGCACAGCTGACAGTACATTGCTTTGAAATGAGATAACTGAGAGCATAATTCTCCTCAAGGTGACATGTCCTGAGTTTTGATTTAGAATATGTTGCCTCACAGCTGGATCAAATTTGAGCTGTTGTTCCTCAAAAACTGCAACCACAAGAATCAGACTGATGCACTTTTTTTTACCTTTTATGAGATATGTACATGTCGCTGACAAAGCCAATCTTCGATACATTTCACTATTTGTCCTTGAGAAAGCAATTGCTATGAAACTGAAGTCCCTGGTTAACTTATAAAGAAATGCACACAAAATAAACCTTTAAAATCAACAATATTTTGATATTGCTATTTTTTATTGTTGTGTAATAATAGGAAACAATGCATAACATTTCAAACTGCAGTTTACAATTCAGCAGACAGAAAATTACTATCAGCTTAAAATGATTGAGAGTTTTGCTGCAATCCTGGCTCAGATTCTGCATATTCCATAATTAATATTAATCTTTCCAATCAGATATTCATCCCTACCACAGTACTATAATAACAATCCTTTTGTTGTCTAGCTCAGTGGGATTTCCCTCCCTCTGGATATATCCTTGACGTGTCTAGTAATGCTACTTCCTGACTGTCTGCTTTGTCCCGCATCTATATGCTTCTGTTTTTGTGAAACCTTCAGTGTAAAGAGGAACCATTTTAATGTGTATACACAGCTTTACTTCTCCTCCATTGCTCTCTAACATATTCTAATGCCTCAGTGTTGTCACAATTACTTGTTGAGATCTGGTTAAATTTTAGAAAGTCTTAAGTTCACATCTATCTCTGTATTTGCCTCAGTCCTTCAACTTATAACCTTATATTTGATTCATTGTAATCTTGCGAGTCCCTTATTGCACATGTCTCTATTGATTTATATTAACTCTTACTCATCTTACAATGCCTCTGATTTAACATTCCCGTTTTTGTGTTTAAATCTTTTGATGTCCTTTTGCTTTGTGAAGTGCAATCACTGTTTATTAATAACTGAATTGCACAACGTCGTTCAAAGAGCAATTAAGGTAGTGAATGGTTTGTGAATATGAATTTTATAGAACTGAATGAATAAAGGTTGTTGACCAGGTTATCAGGAGAATATCTTAATCTTTTTAAAATAGCGCCAAGGGGTCTTTTATGTCAACTGAAACAGAGAAAGATGGAGTTTAAATTAACATCTCATCTGAAACACAGAAATGCCTTGTTAATGGACTTCCTACGCGAATTGAGTAAGATATTAGCCAGTTGAAAAATCTGGCTGAATTAAACAGAAAGTCTTTTGTATTGCTTAATCATCAAATATTGTGCTGTTGAATTTAGTTGGATAACTTGACCGTTTTTTGAGTTATGTTTTGAAGAAAATCTAAATCCTGTATATGGATATCAGAAAACATTGACATCTTTTAAAGAACAAGTCATTGTCATTGGAAAGAATGTGTGGATCAGAATGAGAACATTTTTAATATATTTATAGGTGATTTTTTATGATTAAAATATAGTTTTTGCAATTAAAGAAAAATACCATTGGATTGCTGCTTCATTTGATCTCTTCTGAGTCTCTTGTGAACATTACTTTGTATTTCTTTTTGGATATTGTGGGCCTGACTTTCCTAGAAATGGGGAGGGACAGCCCCATGAAGAACTTGACCAGAGTGAAATAACATTATTCCCCCCTTCCCCCAGCATGTGCCAAAACTGGCTTATGGTACGAGTAAAGTTTAAATCTCAGTTCTAAAGATGGGTCTCTGAGCTCAAAACATTAATTATGCTTTCGCTCCACAGATGCTGCCAGACCTACTGAGTTCCTCCAGCAATATTTGTTTTTGTTCCAAGTTAGAATGTTCAGTGTCAATGTTAATGAATGTGTTTGGGGATGAATGAATAACTGGGAACGATGATGAGATGGCAAATGGATGAGGTAAATATTCAGGATGACTGAGGTGAGTAGATAAGATGGTAATGTAGTTGAGATATTAGATTAGTTGGTCAGGGTTGTAGGTAAGCATAGTGACAGATGGGCAACCAGTCATAGGTGAGTGAGTTGGTGATTGGAGGGGTTAGTTGGGATGATCAAGAGTGATAATCAGGTGAGGGTAGTCTAATCAGGGATTTAGTTGAGGTGTCCAGAGCTATTCAGGGCATTGGGCTTAGTGTCAATAGGGTGGCTAGTCAGGTCTTGTTTCAAGTGGGTTGGTTGTAGAGATAGTTTGGGAGTCACGAGAGACATCGGGGCAATGTTCAGGGATCGAGGCAAGGCACAGAAGATGCAGATGTGTTGGGAGATGGGGTGACTGTGAGTGATTGTAGGCCAGTTATCCAGTAATCCAGGATTTAGATGAGATTTTAATATAGCTAGCATTTCCTGTAACTACCCAGGCAATAACTGCAGAATTGTCTAAACTCTCCTTCTCTGACTCGAAATTAGAGACATTTGTGGAGGGTTATTGTTGGCTATTCAAACTCCCAAGCAATTCAGTTGGAATTCCCATGTGGCTGAGATCTGATCTCTGATCTGGAGTCGAGAAGATTTGGGCCTGCTTTTTTTTTTGTAATTACAAGAACTAAATAGAAAATACATTCAGAAATAACTGTATTCATTTTGTTTTGGTACTTGTTTTAATTTTCTGGGAAAAGAAACATATCTACCTCTGGAATAAATATGAGACAAGTACCCCTCCAAACTTTTCCTACTCAGTACTTATCCAAATGTCTTTTAAACATTGTAATTGCACCCATACCCACCACTTCCTCTGGAAGTTCATTCCACACATGAATCACCCTATTTGTAAAAGATTTGTCCCTCATGTCTTCTTTAAATCTCTCTCCTCTCACCTTAAATATGTGCTCCCTAGTCTTGAAATCCTAGGGAAATGCCAGACACCATCTATAATCCTTATTATTTTCTAAACTTCTAAAAGGTTCCCTCTCAACTTCTTATCTTTTCTTCATTGTAAATTCAGTCAGCGAACACCATTATCATTGCGTGTACACACACACAGAATGGATAATGTGATTTATTTTTTATCTATTAACCAGTGTAACCTATACTGCAGTGATTTGTATTCGAAATGAGATAGATATCTGAAAGTTTATTAACAATTAACAATGTGCTGCTTACTATGGAGAAGGATACATAATGATGGGAAATAGATGGTGACATCTTGAAAAATGTCCAAATTATAGAGGAGGAGGTGCTGGATGTCTTGAAATGAATAAAGGTGGATAAATCCCCCAGGACCTGATCAGGTGTATGCTAGAACGCTGTGGGAAGCCAGGGAAGTGATGACTGGGCCCCTTGCTGAGATATTTAAGTCATCGATAGTCACTGGTGAGGTGCCGGAGGCTGGAGGTTGGCTGAGGTGGTGCCACTATTTAAGAAAGGTGGGAAGGAAAAGCCAGAGAACTGTATATTGGTGGGCCTGACATTAGTGGTAGGCAAATTGGTGGAGGGAATCCTGAGGGACAGGATTTACATGTCTTCAGATAGGCAAGGACAGGTTAGGGATATTCGATATGGCTTTCTGAGTGGGAAATCGTGTCTCATTAACTTGATTGAGTTTTTTGAAGAAGTAACGAAGAGGATTGATAAGGGCAGAGAGGTGGACATGATCTATATGTAATTCAGTAAGGTGTTCGACAAGGTTCCCCATGGGAGACTGATTAGCAAGGTTAGATCACATGGAGTACAGGGAGAACTAGCCAATTGGATACAGAACTGAATGAAAGGCAGAAGACAGAAAATGGTGGCGGAGGGTTGCTTTTCAGATTGGAGACCTGTGACCAGTGGTGTGCCAAAAAGATCAGTGCTAGCTCCGTTGCTTTTCTTCATTTATATAAATGATTTGGATGTGACCATAAGTTAGTACATAAAAAATTGGAGGTGTAGTGGACAGTGAAAAAGGTTACCTCTGATTACAATGGGATCGTGATCAGATGGGGCAACGGGATGAGAAGTGGCAGCTGGAGTTTCATTTAATTAAACACGAGGTGCTGCATTTTTGGAAAGCAAATCTTAGCAAGACTTATACTTTTAATGATTAGATTCCCTACAGTGTGGAACAGGCCCTTCAGCCCAATGAGTTCACACTGACTCTCTGAAGAGTAACCCACCCAGACCCATTTCCTACATTTACCCCTGACTAATGCACTTAACATAATGGGCAATTTATCATGGCCAATTTATCTAACCTGCACATCCTTAGACTGTGGAAGGAAACCGGAGCACCCAGAGGAAACCCACACAGACACAGGGAGAATGTGCAAACTCCACACAGACAGTTGCCCAACGTGGGAATTGAACCCGCGTCCCTGGTGCTGTGAGGTAGCATTGCTAACTACTGAGCCACTGTGCTGCCTTAATAGTAAGGTCTTAGGGAGTGTTGCTGAAGAAAGAGACCTTAGAGTGCAGGTTCATAGGCCCTTGAAAGTAAAGTCGCAGGTAGATAGGATACTGAAGAAAGCATTTGGTATGCTTTCCTTAATTGGTCAGAGCGTTGAGTATAGAACTTGTGAGGTCATGTTGTGGCTGTACAGGACATTGGTTAGGCCATTTTTGAATAATATGTGCAATTCTGGTCTCCCTCCTATAGGAAAGATGTTGTGAATCTTGTAGGGTTCAGAAAAGATTCACAAGGATGTTGCCAGGGTTGGAGGATTTGAGCTATCAGGAGATGTTGAATAGGCTGGGGCTGTTTTCCTGGACCATCGGAGACTGAGGGGTGACTTTATAGAGGTTTATAAAATCATGAAGGGCATGGATAGAATAAATAGGCAAGGCCTTTTTCCAGTGTTGGGGGAATCAAAACTAGACAGCATAGACTTAGGTTCAGAGAGAAAAGATTTAAAAGAGACACTAAGGGGCAACTTTTTCATGCAGAAGGTGGCATGTGTATGGAATGAGTTGCCAGAGGAAGTGGTGGAGGCTAGTACAATTACAATGTTTAAAAGACATCTAGGTGGGTAAATGAATAGGAAAGGTTTAGAGGGATAAGAGCCAAGTACTAGCAAATGGGACTACATTAATTTAGGATATCCCGGCGGCATGGACCAAAGGGTCTGCTTCCGTGCTGTATGTCTCTATAACTCTACATACATGAATATGACATGTCAGATTTGCTTAAACAGTATAGGCTATATATTTATTAGATTACCATTACACCACCTATGTAGTTGACTAACTGACTGCGTAGCTGGCTGGCTATTTGTCCAACTGATTAGGCAGAGAACAAGATTGCAACTTTATACCAGAGCATCACTTTGTGATGTCATTTGCTGTGTTAAACATGTCTTGCCTTTCTAAGATTTGTGTGATAATATAATATCCTTTTTCCTTTGAAGAATATGAAACTTATTCTGATGTGTTTAAGCGCTCAAATCAGTACTTTGTCCTAATAAAAAAGAGAATGCTTTGACACAGTGAATTACAATCAGATCCAGTCCTTATGCAATTATCATGAATCAAGTATGTAGCTTCACTTTGCAAAGTGCTGTTTGTCATTTGGAATGGATGTATATCATGCATTATAGATGTATTGTTTTTGTTTGGTATGATACTTTCATGATCAGAATCATCATTTTTAATAATCGATGGTTGACAATGGGCAATTTTCAGATGCTCTATCTGTTTCATCAGAGGTTTTGACCATGTCTGTGACAATATCATATGACTGGGGAGGAAACAGCATCTTAGTGTCGCTCCATGAGTCCATGTATGCACACAATGAATTCTGACTCTGATACAAAAATAGAAATTATTGGAAAAGCTCAGCAGGTCTGGAAGCATCTGTGGAGAGAAATCAGATTTAATGTTTTTGGCCAAGTGATCCTTAATCTGACTCTGATGCCTTCTAATGGTTCAAATTGCGATAATTCTCTGCAGGCCCATTGATCCTGCTTTGGTACTGTTTTCTCCCTTCCTTCTAATAATGCATCATATGTATGTGAAGGGTGTAAGAGGAAAGAACTATTTGGATTTGTCTTCCAAACATGAAAGCTGCCAGCTCAAATAAACCATTGTGTTGTAGAGAAACTTGTATATTAATATGGCCAAACTAAAACCAATAGCTTAACATTTGATGGTTTGGACTTTACCTCACAAACAGTGCATTTTGTGAGACCATGAGACCGAAGAGGGAGAACAAGTAATGTGTTACACCCTCACTTCACCCACATGTTTTGGAACATTGCACTCGTGTCCCGAACACTGTTGTTGGGTTCAATTTGTTGAGGAACACCAATCGTATGCAATATAGTGTTCTTTTGTCAACAACTATTACACAAGTTATTGAGTTGTCTTTCAAAAGAGAATTTGGCAAAGTAGTCACCCACCAAAATGTAATTGTTTTGTTGGACAAAGGAAATGTCTACTTTGATTTCAGAAGGAATACCTTGTGGCACCAAATGTTCTCTCAATGCTTGAGGTTGATGGAGCTGATGTGTTTCACACAACTTAATCAATTGATCAAGGTCCTAATTGATGCAGGTCCACTAGATTGATTTATATGCCAATCTCTTGTTTTTTTTATGTGCCCTTGTGACCTATAATTATTTCATTATGAATATCTTAATGTAGAGTTTGTGGAATAATTAGCGATTTGCCTTTGAAAATAAATTACATTCTTAAAGAGTCCTAATGTATCAGGAAGAAAAACCAGAAAGAATATGGTTAATCAGAGACCTATTGACTGTGTTTTGGCCACCCAGGAATGCTGATCCTATTGCACAAGTCCATCTGGACTTGATTGGACATGACTTGCTCAGCTTGGCTATGAATGAAATGCATAAGACAGGTGTGGAAACTATCTTCTAAACCAACCTCATTAATATCAACTTGAAGTCAGTATGAACCAATAAATATTTGCAGAACAAGTACATATTGGAACCTTTGTATTCAGAAAACAAGAGTGAAAGTTTCCTTTTCTTTGTTGAAATATTTGTCTGAGGCATTCAGGACAAACCAATAGATCTCTTATCCAGTAATAGACACGCTCAGAAGCCTTTTTTGGATGCATCTACTTCCAATATGACAAGCTTGATAGGGTCATAATATCACACAACACATTTGGTGGTTGATAAAGAATTTTTGAGATTTGTCATGGTGTATGCTTTCGACATCATCTTTCAGATGTAATACTGCATTGTCTTTAAAGTTGCGAGGAAAATAAAATTTATCTGGGTAAGGGTTAGTCATGTCATGCATAGAATCAATATTACTGTCTGGAAATGTTTGTGTTGGAATTGACATGTTTATAATCTCATGAAAATGAATATTTCCGAGATCTGTATAAATATGTAGATCAATGATGGAAGGTCCAGCAATATTAATGCTGTAAAAGATTTCAGGTGTCCATCCCAAGGAGCCATGATGATATTGAAATGGAAAATGTCAATGCAAGGGATGTCAAACCTGTTGGAAGCAATTAGTTTATCAAATGCGGGATTGCAATATATTTTGACACTTTCCTGAATCCATCTCATGTAAGATGTGTGAAAGAATGATATTTGCACGTGCACCAGTGCCAATCTTGACATGCGGTGCCTGGTAACTATTGCTTTTAAAATGTATCTCCTGAATGGAGGTAATGCCTTCAGCTTTGCTGACAGCATCATGTGTGTCAAATTAACGATATATGTTATCTCACGGGGGCCTTCAAGCTGTAACATTAATACTCTTTTTTATTCTTTGTTGACGTGTGTGAGCTACAGATGGAAGTTTGTTATCAACTTTGACATTGTTCCTTGGCTGGGCTTTCTTTACAGATTTCTGTTGAGCATTCTGATGCACATTGAGTTTCTCTGAGCTTTTGGACTTCTTGCACATTTTAGCTCAAAATCCTCTTGTAGAATTTAGCTTACAAATGTCGCAATATGTTGAATACAATTTTGATGGATGAGACAATCAATACCTCAAACAAGATTTGTGTATTTTACTGACCGTTTTGCTGACGGCAATAATTTTTCCAGCATCAAGAACCTGTACATTTTGTTGTCCCGCTACAACGTTTTGAACTTGCATTCTTCATCTAGAAGTGTGTCAATGGTATAATCTTTAGGTTCACTCAACAGAATCTTTCTGAAAGATTTAATAAGTGTGGAAGAAATGATCAATTTCATAAGCCTGTCAGCTTGGTTAGCTTTGGTGAAATCATATTTTTCACCCACACATCAATAAGTACGAACACATTTATTGATAGTTTCACCTCACTGTTGGTGGGTTAACATGAACTCAAGCCTGCACATCCAAAAATTGACTGAGATCTTAAACCGCTCTTGTAAAAAATTAGAAAGTTTTGTCAGGATCTATGTGATAACTGCTAGGAGTAACAGATTATTTTTCATAATTGCTTGTTTCCAAGGTGATAAGTGGAATGGTCATCTGCTTTTTAAAAAAATATCAGTTATCTATACCTGTTCATCCATGAAGTGAAGATTCATTCTTTCTTTGAATATTGTAATTTGAACAGAATATTACTGGTACACCAAGTTATGTTCAGACATTTACTTTCTATCTTTACTGGTCTGATTTATACTCTTTAAAATTGCCAATAAACAAAGGATCTTCTTCACTGTATAATGCTTCCTTCTTATTTCTCTGTTCATTTTTCTCCTTGTTTTTGCTGTAGAAGTTGTTGTTTTAGTTCTTTTCTCCTTTTAGAAGAAAACTTGAGTAATGCCTATATATAGAATTCATGCCAAAAATGTGGAAGAGCAATATTTCCCTTGGATTCATATCACTTTCAAAGAGAATAAAATAGAAGCATCAACCATCAATTGGTACAAATAAAAGCTACAAATTAAAAATACATAGATTTTAAAAAATTTTTAGGAGCACTTTACTAAATCAGGGCCTTTTTAAGTTTGTTTTACATAGACCACATCACACCACCCAATCCATTATTTCTTGAGAGACAGTAAGGATATTTTGCTGGATGTACCTTCTAGAACCAGAAGACAAACCATTGGCAGATCAGCTGGTGTGTGCAGAACCTCTGAACTGTTATGCAGTAGCACACCTTGTGTGTGTGTGGTGGCAGCCATTTTCATTTCCATTGTCGTTTACGATTTGGATGAGGTTAGAGCATCACAGTTAGTTCCTGATTGAGTGAGTTGCGGGTTCAGCCTCTCAAACTTTGAAATGTTCATGTTCCTTTCAGCCCTGCCTTCCTTGTCAATCCCATCAGCTTTGATATTCCCTATGTTCCCACCCAACCCTTTTATATGTCTCCACTTAATCACCTAAGCCCAGGTATATAACTAAGTCTTGACAAACATAGTCATGCACCTTTGTTTATTAAAGTGATAACTGTTGATGATACCTGTCCTAGAGTACACCTTGCCCTCCCAAAACTCTACCTTCTCTTATCCCTTATGTTCTCCATAATTTAGATATTTGGAGTAATGTGTACATAAACTTGTGTTCCTAATGAAGGGCTTTTGCCCAAAACGTCAATTTTCCTGCTCCTCGGATGCTGCCTGACCTGCTGTGCTTTTCCAGCAACACTCTAAGCTTGACTCTAATCTTGACTTGTGAGCTGAACAGAAGAGTTAGAGTCGACTTGCAATCAATGCAATTTTATTCACAAAATATACAAAAGATACAAGAGGGGCCATATGACCCAATATTATTGAAAACTCTGCTTTTATGTGATAAAATCACAGTTTTTATGTGAATTATTCTACCAATTACAACAATAAGATTTTGTTGCAACTAGCACTAATTACCAGATTAGGACCAGGTATGTTCCAGGCAGTTAAACGTGGCCAGGCTACATAGTCAGCTCTGATGAACTTGCTGAAGATTTGTCTCGCATGTGGTCATTTTGCTCTCTCTTGCAGATGGGTGGAGCTTAGCTGCTGGTCCAAGTCAAGTCTTTGCTGAGGGAATGACCGCCTTGTTGCATTATCCAGAATGTTCTTTGACCCTCAACTAATCAATCTTCTCGGCCAAGACCATGGCATCTAATAGGATTCCTGATGTGTCCAGAGCACTTTGCCCTCTCTGTATATGGTCATGGCAGAAATCAAGGGCATGAGCAAGTCTGCTCACTGTTGTTGGGGAGAATCTGCTATCGGGGTACCTACATTGGGGCTAGGGAGGGGAGCACCATTATTAAAGCAGACACTGTCAGATACCAGCTAAAACACAGCCATGTAAAGTAAACCCAGCCACTGCAGGACTGTCTGCCTGGGGCCACATTCCTGGGGGATTAGAACATGTCCGTCAGTTTCAGATCATCCTATTACACTCTCATTGTTAATAAAGGAAACCGGTAACTATCGGATAGTGTAAATTGCACCAATACTACACTTGATTGATAAAGTACTTGCTAATGCCTCCGCTGACGTCAAACTCATTCGGGTCCTATGTTAAATGATAATATCTGTATATTCAACTATGGAGAACTATTGTGAACGCCCAGACAGCCAGACGCATGGCAATGAGGAATCCCTTCCAACAATAAACTTTTAATTTACAAGATCGGAAACTGCCGAACCCAGGATGTCTACCCATTGTTCGGCACAGCAGGAGTGGGACAGGTATCTCGGGGCAGCCAATAGAGACACTAATCCCTTCACAGACAGGTGAACCGACCAATGAAAGAGCTGAACAAGGGGAACCTGACCGGGAACTCGAGGAAGCGCGAAGTATAACTGCACCAGATCCGAAGGGAGAGACAGAACGCCTTCTCCAACGAATTTGCATGCTTTTGAATTCGTTGTATAGTGTACCAGTTTTGATTCTGTAATAAACGGTGTTTTTGCTCCAAACTCTAGCCGGTTTGATCTCTCCTTCCAACGAACACGTAGAGACGAGACCATTCGGTTTCCGTCTCAACACTGTATTCCAAAACACAAACCAGCTTTCTTTTCCATGGTAAGTCAGAATTTCCTTTGTCTTTGCGGATACTTTGTACTTGACCTGTCCTGAAAATCCCTTCAGTCCTGACTGCTCAAAGGTTGTCCATTTTGGTGTTGGGCCTAGCCATTTAGGCCCTGGGCTACCTGGTCACATTAATGAGTTGCCCCCTATTTATAATTTTTATCCCCTCTGCATCCCAGCATGCTTCTTCCAAACCATGGATTGTGGCTCATTCCTCAGACTATAGATGTCTGGGCCTACTCATATTGGGCATTCAAGTGGCTGATTTCTGCACTGATTTTGGATGATGCTCTGGCTTTGCTTTGTTGGTAGTCCTTGACTGAATGTTGTCTCCCATGACTTGACTGAGGACTACTCCTCTGAGACTTCGTGGCATGGTCATTTGGTTGAAACAGATGCAGTGTGTTTTCCATTTTCACTGCTGGTTCCTGACATATGTGTGATGATAATGTAGCACAGTGAATTGTATCAACATGTCTACCCCTGAAATGATCACTGCCAAGACAAATTGCCAGACTTTGTGTCTGCACTAAAAGGCAGGAAAGAGAAAGGGACCGTGAGCATATAAGTTATAATAAGGCAGCAAAGTGTTATGAGCATCCAAGTATACACCAAGTGAGTAAGCGCTAAAAGTGCAAGAGAGGAGCCTTGAGTATCCTGTCCATTGATGAAATGGGCATGCTGTCCCTGTTTGTAAAGTGGCCTTGCAATTATGTTACAATAAAAGGTGCTAAAAAGCTTCAGACAGCAATACTAATGTAGTTAATTGTATTTTAAGTAAGGCAGAGTTGTTCATGATGATGTGGTGAGGCTGGTGCGTGTCTGATGCCAGTCTCCATGGAGAGGGATGCAGCTGTTGCTGCCCAGGACGAAGACCCAGAGGAGCAAGCAGTGAGGTGAAACCATAGGTGTCCATCTTGCTTTCCATGTGAAGAATTGCTGTTGTCTAGTTTTGTGCTGGTGGGTGGAAAAAGAGAAAGCTGCACATAAGTCAGATACAAAATTAGGTACTAACAACATGTAAATGCATGTAAATAGGCCTTTTATGGTCCATTAGCAAGATTCTCATCTCACTGTTCAAAATTTAGTTTCAAAATCAGATTCTATTTTCTCAACATTGAGAATCTAGTGTTTCCAATCTTGTCATATTTTCCCAGCTGTTGTATCAGTTACACATCATTCTGAGGCAGGGAAAATTTAGCCTGGAGCTTTGAAATCTAAAATTAGGAGAACCAAATTGCTGTATTATATAATTGCAGATCTTATTTGGAATAAGTTTTTATTTTACTAGTCATCAGCTTTAAAATGAAAAGCAACTTTGCCATTTGCCATGATTAAAAATCAGATTTTGAAGAACAGAATCAAGCTGTTTGAGTGTTAACAATTGAAATACAATCTGCGATGTTCTCACCAACATCAATGAAAACATTTTCATATTCCTCATTGTATTCATTCCCCAAAAATAACTCTGGTTGTAATATTTCTTTAAAAATTAAAACCTTTAATTACTTTATTCTTCTTCTGTTTGTTGAATTATTTTATGCTCTTAATTATCAATTTTCATTGCCATGATGCATTTTAACAAATAGTGATTTTGCCTAAGTCTGAAACTGGGAGGTTTCTGTTTATGAGGATGAATGATAAATATTTAGAAACTACAACATTTCATTAATCTCCTTGGTTTCATTTCCATTTTGTTCAAGAGAAAAAGTTTAATTTTAAGCTCAACTTAACAAATTTAAGCGAGAAAGAGTAAACTGTACTAAGTTGTAACTCCCAAGTTAAGGGGAGATTTATCTAAAACCAAGCAATACATATGGATGCAGCGGAGTCTGTATAGAGTTATTAATACCATTTTGTTGAGTGTTTTAGTGTAATCCACCCCACCAACCTCTGGATCCTCACCTTCCACCCCACAAAATATCAGATATTACACCTCCTCCCACCCTGCCCCCTGTAAAAACGCCATCCCATATTCCTAATTCCTTCGCCTCCACTGCATCTGCTCCCAGGGGGACCAGTTCCACTACTGAACAACCCAAATGGCCTCCTTCTTCAAAGACCGCAATTTCCCGTCTGACGTGGTCGACGATGCTCTCCACCGCATCTCTTCCACTTCCCGCACCTCCGCCCTTGAACCTTGCCCCTCCAATCGCCACCAGGACGGAACCCCACTGGTCCTCACCTTCCACCCCACCAACTTCTGGATTCATCTTCCGTCATTTCCGCCACCTCCAAACAGACCCCACCACCAGGGATATAGTTCGCTCCCCACCCCTATCAGTGTTCAGGAGAGACCACTCCCTCCGTGACTCCCTCGTCAGGTCCACACCCCCCACAACCTAGCCTCCACTCCCGGCACCTTTCCCTGCAACTGCAAGAAGTGCAAAACTTGTGCCCACACCTCCCCCCTCACCTCCCTCCAAGGCCCCAATGGACCCTTCCATATCCATCACAAATTCACCTGCACCTCCACACACATCATTTACTATATCTGCTGCACCCAATGAGGTCTCCTCTACATTGGGGAGACAGGCCGCCTACTTGGGGAACGTTTCAGGGAACACCTCTGGAACACCCGCACCAACCAACCCAACCACCCCGTGGCTCAACACTTCAACTCCTCCTCCCACTCCACCAAGGAGCTGCAGGTCCTTGGACTCCTCCATCGCCAGACGCTGGCCGCACGACGCCTGAAGGAAGAGCCCCTCATCTTCCGTCTAGGAACTCTCCAACCACACGGGATGAATGTAGATTTCTCCAGCTTCCTCATTTCCCCTCCCCCCACCTTATCTCAGTCCCAACCCCCAGATTCAGCATCGCCCTCTTGACCTGCAATCTTCTTCCCAACTTCTTCGCTCCCACTCTTCTCCGGCCTATCACCCTCACCTTCACCTCCTTCGACCTATCGTATTCTCAGCATTCCTCCCCAAATTCCTCCCCCCTACCTTTTATCTCAGCCTGCTTGGCACACCAGCCTCATTCCTGAAGAAGGGCTTATGCCCGAAACGTCGATTCTCCTGCTCCTGGCCTGCTGTGTTTTCCCAGCACCACACTTTTCAACTCCCTACAGATTAAAGCAAGCTTCAGAAAACCAATATGAAATAAAGAACATTGTTTGAACTAAAATGACCATTTTATCCAAAGACGGTGGTTGCAATTTCCACTTCCTGGGTCTGGTATGAATAGTGGCAAAACATCTGAGAAAATACAGTCAAGGTAAAAGAATCTGATTTTGATGTTGAAAGTGTTTTCTTCCTATTTTCCCCTCATGGTGTAAATAACAACTTCAGAATCTTACCATTGATTGGTGACTACCTTATTTCCCTTATAAGTCCTGACCTGACTTATTTCTATAATCCTTCTAATTCTTTCCTACCCTGAAAAACCACACGGTACAGGTTCCCAGAATGTAGTCACAGCAGATGCCTGGTGGCTGCAGCCTGCTGAATGCTTGTCTTGGTCATCATACAACTGTTTCTTCACAGCAATGTCCATGCAAGCTCTATAGGCCACATCTTCCTTGACCTTTTGTCAACACAGTTAGCATCAGAAAAAGACCAGCCTCCTATCATCATGCCTCGTGACAGGCCAATTCAGATAACACTTCAGACCTTTAGCACTTTACTTTGCAGCTTTGGGGCATCTGCAACTTGCATGCTTCTGCCAGGTTATATTGTTGGAGGAATGTAAGATCTTGTGGGGACTAGATAGGGTAGGTATCTTGTGAGGAAGGCTAAATCTAGAGAATCTAGGCTAACAATAAGACAGCGATAAGAAGAATTTTGTTTTTCCTCTAAGAGGATTATTCCTGTCAGCAATTGATTAACTCTCCCCATACTTTATCGTTAAAAACTGAACTCTATATACCAATGAAACTCAGAAACACTCGAACTGTTTGTCTTTCTATAACATATCAATATTATATCATCTTGGAGAAATTCATTACTGAAGTTTGCTATTCTTTTCAGTTAAACCCCAATGATTTTATATCTTCTCTGGACCTCATATGTAATCAAGATTATTTTAACAGTTACTTTTAATTTTAGTGAGTTATTTCCCAGTGTTGTGATGTACAAAGTGAAGCTTACTCTGTTCATCTCAAGCAGTACTAACATGAAACACATGGATACACAGAGATCCAACTGTAAAAATATTGTGTTTGCAAGAACACAAGGAATAGTACAAGTTTAGTGAACACAACTGAGGTGCTTGGCGAAAGTGGGTACTGCAGATGCTGAAGATTAGAATCATGATTAGAGTAGTGCTGGAAAAGCACAGCAGGTCAAGCAGCATCCAAGGAGCAGGAAAATCGGCATTTTGGGCAAAAGCCCGTCATACAGCCTGATGAAGGGCTTTTGCCCGAAACATCAATTTTCCTGCTCCTCGGATGCTGCCTGACCTGCTGTGCTTTTCTAGTATTACTCTAATCTTGACAACTGAGGTGCTTGTAAGTTTTAGTTTAAGCTATTGCGCATACTTGGTTCAATTTACTTTTACAGTTTCGGTATACTCTGACTCATAACTATTCCAGTGCTCTCTTGACTAATCAGTTTTTGTTTTTTTTAAACACCTCATCATCTAACAAATGTATTAAATTCTTTTTAGCCAATGGCTATGTTACTCCTTGATTAAAACATAGCACTAGTTCAAATTAAGAAGCCAATTACTGTATTTTCTTGATTGAAATAAAGAAGAATTGTAATACTTCCAAATACCAAACAGCACAGTAACAAACATAAACACGAGCACATATCATTTGTTCTTAGAGTCCTTAATTTGTGAGAGGTGAATGTGAGACCTTTATATTTGGTGTTTTCTTTCTTTAAAAGTAGCAATGCTTGTTAAACCTTTGAGTTCTCAGTGAGTGTATGACACACCTCTGATTTGCTTTATCTCGGGGGGGGGGGTAGCTTTTAAGAAGCAGAAGAGTTAGGAAAGAGAGTTAGTCTTTAAGTTCTTGTTGTTAGAGATCCAATTTCCTTTTCTTCTTTCTCTGTTGCTCTGCCAAGAAATCTACTGAAATATGGTTCACTGGTGTATTCTTGAGACTGACTCCATTAGTTTCCAAATTGGATATTTTCCGGAAATTCTTTTATGTCATATTTCCCTTTGCATTTTCCCTTACAAATGTAAATTAAAACAGGAAAAGAAAAGGGGTATTTTCTGGCACTTACCTCAGCAAATGTTTCTTATGGTTCAGATAAGATGTTAATTTCAGTTCAGATAATTTTATTTATTCCACTTTGGTTTCCTGAACTTGTCTTAATCTGTGGTTAGATGATTGCTGCACCCATTTTAGGTCCATGCTTCTTAACATTTTAAGACCATTTTAATTCATGTAGAACTCAGCTATTAAAAACAGATGATGAAACTTAAACAATAATAGAATATAAGTTACCCTATTGTGACACCTCCACACCATTACAAGCAAATGCAGAATGTTTCTATGTCTTGCTTATGATGAGTATTCTGTTACAAGGTCAATATGAACTAATAACAGAAATATTAGGACAACACACGTGAATTCAATCACATCCAAGACTCATTCTTTGTGTTGTGTTGCTTCTCTAAGTTTTTACCCTTTACTCTTTACTATTATAATGCATGGACTGCACTCAGGCATTTTTACAGATTTGATTTCTAGGATGTTGGTTGGTAGTAATCTGAGTTTTGTCTTTGAAAAGTGTATAGATTTGGATTTTGCTCTTCTTTCTCATTTAACTTTACAGAACCCAATTAGACTGGTTGATGTTTAAAACTTGTTTTTTTTTATTCTGGCGGTCAATTCTGTTTTTGCCTCACTGCTATGTCTCTTGTGGTCTCGACCAGTGATGTCTTTTGTTGACTGAGTTCCCTTCATTTTTCACCCTTTGTATAGTGAATGGGTTTTCCCTGAGCCTGCTTGCCTTGCCCAGGAACTCTATTGCAATGAGGTGGATGCTCAGTTTCTGCAATATGTCCCTGTGGCTCTTCCATTAAGTGAGGCTTCACGTTCATTTTCTCCAGGGCTGTCTGACAACTTCAGTGGTCCTCCTTCACATCTTCCATGATGGTATCCATTAGGTACATGTTGGTTCTGTCCTGTTACCTTTTGTCACCTTCTCTGGCTTTTGTTGGTTAGCTCAATGGCTGGGTAGCTGGTTTGCAATGGAGAATAACATCAACACTCTGGGTTCAATTCCTGTACTGCCTGCGGTTTCCAGGAATATTCTTCCTTCTGAACGTCTCCTCTCACCTCAGACCAGAATGACAGGTCATCTCTTCTGCCCAGAAGCTCTTCAGTCCATTTCCAACGCCCCTCCCCCAAGTCCCTCCTCCCTACCTTTTATCTTAGCCTGCTTGGCACACTTTTCTCATTCCTGAAGAAGGGCTCATGCCCGAAAACGTCGATTCTCCTGCTCCTTGGATGCTGCCTGACCTGCTGCGCTTTTCCAGCAACACATTTTCAGCTCTAATCTGCAGTCCTCACTTTCTCCAATAAGTGATCAGCACTAGGTTGGGTAGAGGGTGCAATTAGTTCTCCTTTTCAGAGCACTTGAATTCCCTGAATACAGGCAGAAAGGTTTTCATTAACACCCAAATCTTAAAGAATTTTACTAGCCTTAAGATTCAAGGCAAGATCACCGGAAACCCATTTCAATCTTTGAGATATAATTTATTTTAAGAGAAAGCGGCTTTAGGAGTGGAAGAGCTGAGCAATGTTAATGGTAAAGACTGAAAAAAAAGTTGTTCAGCATGTAAATCCCAGGTAGTTTGGATACACTTTTCAAGAATACTTGGTTAGGGATTACAAATTTGCAAATGCTGAAGGAACTGTACAAAATAGCAAGGAGCCAGGTGTATTCCAAAGCACAGCTAGGAAATCAAATTGCCAAAATTTGATGAACAAAGAACAAAGAAAATCTACAGCCCAGAAACAGGTCCATCGGCCTTCCAAGCCTGAGCCAATCCAAATGATGATGGACAGATAAGTTCTCATGATCAATATGATGTTGTTAGTCCTAAAGGACAACTGCCAAAAGTGTGCACCAAACTAAATATTTATCAGAAGTGGCTAATGGACAAAGACAACATTATAAGTACAATAGTGAAGGCCACTGGAAAATATAAAAGCTCAATGAACATACTGGACAAATGGCAGGAGGGAGGTTAGACACATTGAATGTGAAGTACAAAGATGGAAGGCAGAAAACCGTAAGCTCAGTTTGTCCAGAGTGAACATGCCCCTAGAAAGTCACAAACAGATGAAAGAATTTTATTTCAATGCAAGTGGCCTAACAAGGAAGGCTGATGAACTCAGGGCATGGTTAGAAACATGGGACTGGGATATCATAGCAATTACAGAGGTGTGGCTCAGGGATGGACAGAACTGACAGCTTAATGTTGCAGGATACAAAGGCTGTAGGAAGGATAGAAAAGGGAGGGGGAGGGGGGTGGTGTCGAGACAGGAGAGGAAGTGGTGTTTTTGATTAGAGATAGCATTACAACTGTACTTAGGGAGGATATTTCCATAAATACATCCAGGGAATTTATTTGGGTGGAACTGAGAAATATGAAAAGGATGAACACCTTAATGGGATTGTATTATGGACTCCCCAGTAGTCACTGATAAATTGAGAAACAAATTTATAAGGACATCTGTTAGCTCTAAGAATAATAGGGTGGTTATGGTAGGGGATTTTAACTCTCCAAACATAGTCTGTGACTGACATAGTATTAAGAGTTTAGATGGAGAGGAATTTGTTACGTCTGTGAAAGAAAATTTTCTGATTCAGTATGTGGATGTCCCTACTAGAGATGGTAGAAAACCTGATCTTCTCTTTGGCAATAAGGTAGGGGAGGTGATTGAGGTATCAGTGGGGGAGCACTTTGGGGCCAGCAACCATAGTTCTATTCATTTTAAAATATTGATGGAAAAGGATTGACTGGATTCAAAAGTTGAAGTTCTAAATTGGAGTAAGGCCAATGTTGACTGTATTAGGCAAGAACTTTCAAACGTTGAACAAGGGCAGATGTTTACAGGTAAAGAAATGGCTGGAAAATGGGAAGCCTTCAAAAATGAGATAATGAGAGTCCAGAGACAGTATATTCCTGTTAGGGTGAAAGGAAAGGCTGGTAGGAATAGGGAATGCTGGATGATGAAAGAAATTGAGGTTTTAATTAAGAGAAAGAAGGAAGCATATGTCAAATACAGACAGCAGATATCAAGTGAATCTTTTGAAGAGTGTAAAGGCAATAGGAGTATACTTACGAAGGAAATCAGGAGGGCAAAAAGGGGACATGAGATAGCTTTGACAATTATGGTTGAGGACAATCCAAAGGGATTCTATAAATATATTAAGGACAAAAAGGTAACTAGGGAGAGAATAGGGCCCCTCAGAGATCAGCAAGGTGACCTTTGTGTGGAGCCACAGGAGATGGGGGTAAATACTAAATGAGTATTTTGCACTGAGATTTACTGTGGAGAAGGACATGGAAGATATTGAATGTGAGTAAATAGATGATGACATCTTGAAAAATGTCCATATTACAGAGGGGGTGTCTGAAACACATAAAGGTGGATAAATCCCCAGGACCTGATCAGCTGTACCCTAGAATTCTGTGGGAAGCTAGGGAAGTGATTATTAGGTCTCTTGCTGAGATATTGGTATCATCGATAGTCACAGATGAGGTGCCAGAAGACGAGATGTTGGCTAACGTGGTGCCAGTATATAAAAAGGTGGAAAGGATAAGCCAGGGAACTATAGACCAGTGAGCCTGATGAAGGTGGTGGGGAGGTTGTTGGAGGGAATCCTGAGGGACAGGATGTACATGTATTTGGAAAGGCAAGGACTGAGTAGGGATTGTCAACATGGCTTTGTGCAGGATAAATCATGTCTCATAAATTTGATTGAGTTTTGTGAAGAAGTAACAAAGAGGATTAATGAGGGCATAGTGGTGGACCTGATCTATATGGACTTCATTAAGATGTTCAGCAAAGTTCCTCGTGGTATACTGGCTAGCAAGGTTAGATCTCATGGAATACAGGAAGAACTAAGCATTTGGATACAGAAGTAGCTTGAAGGTAGAAGACAGAAGACTGTGTGGAGGGTTGCCTTTCAGGCTTGGAGGCTTATGACCAGTGGTGTTCCATAAGGATCTGTACTGGGATCCACTGCTTTTCATCATTTATATAAATGATTTGGATGTGTTCATAGGAGTTTGCAGATGTCATCAAAATTGGAGGTGTAGTTTACAGTGAAGCAGGTTACAAAAGGAGTTTGATCAGATAGGCCAATGGGCTGAGGATTGGCAGATGGAGTTTAATTAAAATAAAGTGAGGTGTTGCATCTTGGAAAGGCATATCAGGGCAGGACTTATACACTTAAAGTTAAGGTTCTGGGGAGTGTTACTGAACAAAGAGACGTTGGAGTGCAGGTTTATAGCTCCTTGAAAGTGGAGTCACACATAGATAGGATAGTGAAGAAGGCGTATGGTATGATTTCCTTTATTGGTCAGAATGTAGATCACAGCAGTTGGGAGGTCATGTTGCAGCTGTACGGGGCTTTGGTTAGGATACTTTTGGAATAGTGTGTGCAATCCTGGTCTCCTTCCTATAGGTAGGATGTTATGAAGCTTGAAAAAGTTCAGAAAAGATTTACAAGGATGTTGCCAGGGTTGGAGGATTTGAGCTATAGGGAGAGGTTGAATAGACTGGAGCTATCTTCCCTGGAGCGTCAGAGACTGAGGGGTGACCTCATAGAGGTTTATAAAGTCATGAGGGGCATGAATAGGATAAATAGGTAAAGTCTTTTCCCTGGGGTGGGGAGTCCAGAACTATACGGCATAGGTTTAGGATGAGAGGGGAGAAAGTTAAAAGAGCCATAAGGAGTACATTTTTCACACAGAGGGTGATGCGTTCATGGAATGAACTGCCAGACGAAGTGATGGAGACTGGGACAATGACAACAGTTAAAAGGCAACTGGATGGGTATATGAATAAAAATGGTTTAGAGGGATATGGGCCAAGTGCTGGCGAATGGGACTGGATTAGGTTGGGATATCTGACCAGCATGGACAAGTTGGACCGAAGAGTCTGTTTCCATGCCGTACAATGTTTTGAACACTACCTGATTTCCCTCTCTGGCTGTTTAATATAGTCAGTAGTCATCACTCCTTTCATCACAAGCTCATGCTGGCCAACCTGGGCAACAATCATACTTGAATTACTTCATGAAGATTTTCATAGGCAGCCTTAGTTTTAAAGGTCTGCACCTATCAATTGAAAACCAGTGTGTTAAAACCATTCAAGTTCCAGGCTTATCTGGTCAGATCATTTCATGAGGGTATGGAATTTTTGCTTGTACACTATTAGTACTGGTATGCACTTAAAATTGCTACTTTGATGCCTTATAATTGGTGGGACACCTCTCATGTTGCAGGGAATAAACCTTCTGACCTTACTCTTTTGGCCCGCTTTGAAAAAGCAGCATCCCCATTCTGTTATAGAACTGACCTCTAACTACAGCACTGTCTACAAAGAGACAATCCACGTCATCTTCATTAAATAACTTGAAAACTTCAACTCTAATTATCAGTGAAGTGTGGTTCACATGACAGAACTCCTCTGTTGGCTTTTCTCCTTTTCAACTCGAGCTGCTTAAATTTAAATTGCCTTTTATTTTCCAAGAAATATCTTTTTCCTTTCTCTTCTCAATCCTGCAATTCTCTTCCCTCTTGTTTCAGCAGGAATTCTAGTTCTAAACTTAACTGTTACAATTCTGAATGATCTGATCCATGATCGTCAGTTTTGAACTCAAGGCATTTCCTCAAGCATTTTGCAATGTCTATAGTTCGGACTTTCAGGTAGAATTGCACCTCTCACTGCCTTTCTGTCCTGTTTAATTTTTCCAAGAACAATGCTTTTAGTTTTTTGACAGTTACCTCATTCTGCTCCTTGGAAAGATTAGCATCAAACATGGACCAACTCAGAACTGTTAATATTACAGACTCAAGTAATCTTTTGAAGCTTTTTTTAATACTAACTTTTGGAGAAATGATTTGTCTTTTTCTATTCTGATTCTGTCATTCATCGGTTGTAACTTATCAACCATGTCCCAATTTTTTTATTACCAGGGGAGGCAGGGGGATGGAGCCTATTGTCTTTTTTTTAAAACCTCTTGGTTGGCCACAGCAAACACTTTGAATTCTTTTTGAAATGCAGGTATATCAAACTTTGATTGAAACATCATTCTATTTAAAATTACAAAGTCAACTTTAATACTTTCTTGAGTGCAAGAAATAAGAATGTTACAATTTAGGGAATGATGGTTGAAATAGTGTTATTGGCAGACAGTTAAGGAAGGAAAATGCCATCCTTACCTGATCTCGCCTATATGAGACTCTAGACCCACAGTAATGTGGTTCATTGTTAAATACTCTCTGGGCAATTAAATATAGCAAGTGTGCTGGCCTAGCCAGTGATACCCTCATTCTGTGAATGAATAAAAAAAATTACTCACCCTTCAATATTAATAAAATATTAATATAAAGTTAATAAAACACAATGCAACACAACACGATAGCTCAGTGGTTAGCACTGTTGCCTCATAGCGCCAGGGATCCGGGTTTGATCCCAGCCTTGGGCGACTGTCTGTGTGGAGTTTGCATATTTTCCCAGTGCCTGCCTGGGTTTCCTCTAGATACTCAGGTTTCCTCCCACAATCCAAAGATTGGCAGGTTAGGTGAATTGGCCATGCTAAATTTCCCATAGTGTGCAAGGGTAATAGAGTAGGAGAATGGATCAGTGTGGACATGTTGGGCCGAACGGCCAGCTTCCACACTGTACGAATTCTATGAAACATACATACACATAGAAATAAAGTTTAAGAAGGGGAGAATGTTAAGTGTGGGAACAAAGGAAGATAAAAACATATATGGTTTAGAAGTCTTCAGATTTGTGAGAGATGAATCTGAGACCAACTCATTTAATTTGTGTCTTATATCTTCAACAGAATAAATTTTATTGTATTCTTGCATTCTAGAGAACAGTTATTTCTCTGAATCGCTTTATCATTAGTGCTGCCTTTCAAGTTGCAGAAATCAACAGAAGGAAAGGGGCCATTCTTCCAGACTCTGCCATTCCAAATCCAATTTCTTTTCTTCTCTCTATCTGCTGCTCTATGAAACCGCTACTGAAATAGGATTCATTTGTACATTCATGAGTCTGCTTCCATTGTCTTTACAAGCTGAATACTTGCAAGCAACATTTTCATCTCCAATATGTCACCTTCTCATACAAGTATAAAATAAAATGAGATAACAATGTCTGAGCCTGTTGACTGTTTTCCATATCCTGAGATGAAATGGTGTTCAAATGAAATGTAATTTATTCCACATTGGTTTCCTGAATTTGCCTCAACCTGGGGTCAGGTGTTTATTGCAGCAATTTTCAGTTTATGTTTCTCCTCTTTAAAATGATTTTGGATTCTACGATCTCAACATTAAAGTCAGAAGATCAAAGTGGATATTTAATCATCCGTATTGTACTACCGTTGAGACACTTAAAAACATAACATTCCAATTTATACGGGAAGTATAATATTTCCAGATTTGGTAGGAGGTTAAGGGTTAAACACTAGGCTAATCAGGTAATCAAATTCAAAAATCAGCTGGAAGTATTGGAGCCTACTGTAAATTAGTGAGCAGAATAGTCACCACAATATACTGGTGACTATTATAAACAATATAATATTTTTCATAAAATTGTTGTCTATTTATATAAAACAAAACTCATCAAGTTACATTTTGCCAAGATGGTTACTTCATGCCATAAAACACAGCATGTGTACGGTAAAATTCAGGTTAATTTCTAAACCTCTTACACTTTCAAATCACTTTTATGAAGATTTCAAAATCTATCCATATCTATCCTTGCTTTACAATCTACTTTTTGATAACATAAGCTAAAAATTAACAAGAAACCCTTTTCTGGCTATTATTACCTGTTATCTCTGGATTATTCTTTTTATTTGAAAAGTGGTATTGCTTCACTCAAATCTTATTGTCAAGGGTAAAGTATTAAGATAATTCCTCTTGCAACAGATAGAATAAGCCAATATATAATACATATAATTCCAGTTAACTCAAATGGACAATATATTTTTTTTAAAAATGTAAATATGTTGATCCATTAAATGTATACTTTAAATAATACACAGTGACAGTCTCTTTGGAAATGATTGTGAGGGGAGAAGGACTTGAAAATAATAGCAACAGATATGGGAAGGGAGGCCTGAGTTTACACTACTAGCAGATATTCTCAGTAATAGAATTGAAAAGAATCGCTTTAGTGTTCATTTGGTTTCCTGAATCTGCATGCCCAAAACTGCATCTCCAGCAGCAACTGCCTCGTTCACACCCATGATGCCACTGCTGGTGGGCTCCTCCCTCCCATTATTGGGGTTGACATGTCTGTTCTCAACATAACAATTTTTTTCCACTTGCCTGTAAGGGCACCATAATATAACTATCCCTCAGCAATTGTTATCTGTTATGGGATGCTAATGAGGCTGTGGAACTGCTGGTCCCCTCTTTGGATTAATAGGTCACATAGCTTACTTACCAACTGGATCGTGATCCAGGCTACAGCCAATTAAAAGGATTCCACTGTTTAAATTAACAACAGTGTGTTGTTATCTGTTGTGGCAGGGACACATGTAAAAGTATGATCTATATTTCTGTTCCCATCATTTTTTAACATTGTAAGCCTAATCAATCAAGATGTTTTACTATAAATAAACTTGTTGGAAAAGTATTGTAATTGTTTATTAAGGAAGTTATAATAAAATATTTGGAAAATCATAATCTAATCAAGCAGAGTCAGCATGGCTTCATGAAAAGGAAAACATATCTGAATAATCTATAAAAATTTTTCAAGGAAGTCTCAACCAGAGTAGATAGAGGGGAACCACTACAAATATTGTATTTGGACTACCAGAATGTGGTCTACAGGGTGCTTCATAAAAGGTTAAGTCATGAGATAAGTGTTGACGTTGGTACATTGACATGGATAGAAATTTGGCTTATAGAAAGGAAGCAGCAAGTGGAGAGAAGGGTTTCTTTTTCAGGATGGCAACCTGCAACCATTGTAGTTCTAGAGGAATTAATATTGGGAGCACAACTGAAATATATAAGTAACTTGGGGTGGGGGGTAAGGTGGGGAAGGCAGTGAATATACTGTTGCCAAATTTTTAGACAACACAAAAATAATGTGCAAGGGCAGATTGTGAGAAGGAGACAATCAGTTTACAGGGAGCTATTGAGAGGTTAAATAAGTGTGGAAGAGTGTTGGCAAATGGAGTATAATGTGGGAAAATGCAATGCCATTCATTTTGGAAGGAAGAGCAGAGTATTATTTAAATGGAGAAAAAAAAAATGCAGAAATCTGCTCCAATAATTCAGCATTGTTTACAACAATAAGTGTTTGGTGTCTGGTGTCCCAGCAGAACTTGGGAAATAGAAAATAATTAAGAAGTTCAGCTTATTTAGGCTCATTGGCCTTCCTTTTGGATGTTCCATTGAGAAGAAATGTGCTTATCCAAAATGAAGGGTAATAAAAAATTGGAGTAGTGCAATTGCATTCATCATGTCTAATCCATCATTCACTAAGAACATGGATGACCAAATAATAGCCTTAGCAGCTCTTTCTTGCTTGCCCCCCATAACATTTGACGTCCTTGCCAATCTAAAATTTGTCTAACTCTGTCTTAATTTTATTTGGATGATCCAGCTTTCATTGTTTTTGTAAAACACAATTCCCAAATACAAAAAACCTGAGAATCCAGAAATTCCTTCTCATCTCTGTTTCAAATGGGACACCATTTATTGTTAAAATGTGACTGTAGTTCTAGATTACAACATTCCTCTCAACATCTACCCAGAAAAGCTCAGATTTTTATATGTAAATAAAATTATTTGTTGTACTTCTAAACTCCAGCTAAAACAGACCCAAACTATTCAATCTTTCCTCATACATAAAACTTCTCTTCCAATGAATCACTCCAATGAGCATTCTCTGAACTGGAGGCAAAATTAGACATGAGTTGATTAAAATAATAGTTGTTATTGTAAACTACAATATCATCATTACGTATTTTCACGCTTTCTATTAAGAAAATCAAGTTGTTATTCTTGTGGTATTAGCATTTAAATAATATCTAATCATTAGGAGAGATATCACATTTTACACATTATGATATTCATTACCTTTGCATGACTTGTAGGATAATTTTAGTGTTCGTAATGCAAAACTAAATTAACCTCATTAATTGCAACCCTTCAGATATTTTAACACCCTTCCCTCTAGATAATTATATGTTGCCATGATCATGACCTTAAATCAAGCACGATCAAATGTGATGGATATGACGACGGCAATTGCAACATTGATGAGTTGATAATACTACCTGATAGGACTTTCTTTGCATTTCATAGTTTTTTTTAACCCATTAAAACTGTAAACAGAATGACTATTTAGCCAATGTTTAACTGCATTGACATAACTTTAGAGGTTATACCTTCTCTTTGTATAAATGTGCTTTCTGAGGTAGCTTCCTATCAATGAGGGGTCATCGTATGTTGTTGCATGATTGTAATTTATGTATCTGACCATTATCATGTACTCATTCGAATGACAAAGTCTTTCAAAGGTGGATCACCACATTTGGCAAGTCTGTGAAGATCATTATGTTGCACACCACATTCTGACATGTTATGTTGACCTGGTGTTCTCCTTATGCAGTCCTCATTCCAACAATCACAAACCATGTCTCATCTACTGTGACTTGACTGAATCAATCTGTTGTATCATGTACATTGATTTGTCAGATATTTTTGCTGCTTTCTTTTCATTGACCATATACACATGCTTTTTGGGCCTCTTTTTAGACATACACATGTGCAAAATGATTCTGTTTTTTATTTTTGCTTCCCCACATTGAACATGCCTTCTTCTCTTTGCATGCTAGCTTCTGCATCTTGCTTTTTGTGATCGCTCTTCTCTTTGTGCCTGGGGTATCTTTCAGCACAGTTCTGTTGTGAATCTGTTCTAATTGTTGATGTACAATCTCAACACTTCAGCGCAAGTCAATTGCTCGCCTAAGTGTCAGTTTCTCTTCCTTCAATAGACATACCTTCACTTTTGGAACCTGTCTTTAATTAGCTCACCTGTTAATTGTGTAACTTCACAGGTTTTTGCAAGCTGAGTTAACAATGTTACGTACGAATCAATGGACTTTGTTTCCTTGAATTGAAAACATACCTTTCATATGTAACATTGATTTAGGGCTCAGAGTGGTGTATTCAAAGCTTTTAATATTTCTGCCATGTGTTTTATTTGCTCTTCAGGGAGACTTTAAATGGAATAAGGGGAGGCAGCCGTGCAATGGTAATGTCACTGGACTAGTAATCCGGTCTAATGCTCTGGGGAGTTTAATCCCACCACAGCAGCTATGAAATTTGAATGAAATAAAAATCCAGAATTCAAAGCTGGCCCAGTGATGACAATGTCAATCTACTGTTGATTGTTGTAAAGGTCTATCTGCTTTGCTAATGTTCTTCAGGGAAGGAACTCTACCTCCTTACCTGATCTGATCTACTTGTGACGCCTGACCCACGACAGTGTGGTTGTCTCTCAAATGCCCTCTGGGTAATTCGAGATTGCAAATACATGCTGACCAAGTCAGTGAGCTCACATCCCATGAATGAATAAAAAAAATTGCAGCAGTCTCTTCTCAACAGTGATAAAAATGTAGTAACTTTTACTTGTTCTGGTTAAGCTCAATAGACCTGTACTTATTGTATAATTCTGCCATTGTTCCTGGACAAATTCCTCTATTTGTCCCATTTCCTCAAACATTTGAATGGAAACTGGTAGAGGAAAAGCTGAAGAGTCATAGTGTCATAGAGATGTACTGCACAGAAACACACCCTTCGGTCGAACTTGTCCACACCGACCAGAATCTAGTCCTATTTGCCAGCACTTTGCCCAAATCCTTCTGAACCCTTCCTATTCATATACCCAACCAGATGCCTTTTAAATGTTGTAATTGTACTAGCCTCCACCACTTCCTCTGGCAGCTCATTCTATACACATATGACTCTTTGCGTGAAGAAGTTATTACCCCTTAGGTCCCTTTAATATCTTACACCTCTCACCCTAAACCTATTCCCCCTAGTTCTGCACTCCCACACCCCAGGGAAAAGACTTCGTCTATTTATCCTATCCCTGACCCCATGATTTTACAAACCTCTATAAAGTCACCCCTCAGCCTCTGATGCTCCAGGGAAAATAGCCCTAGCTTATTCAACCTCTCCCTATAGTTCAAATCTCTAACCTTGACAACATCCTTGTAAATCTTTTCTGAGCCCTTTCAAGTTTTACAACAGCCTTCTAATAGGAAGGAGACGAGAATTGCACGCAATATTCCAAAAGTGGCTGAACCAAAGTCCTGTACAGCTGCAACATGACCACCCAACTCCTATACTCAATACTCTGACTAATAAAGGAAAACGTATCAAATGCCTTTTTCATTATCCTATCTACCTGCGACTCCACTTTCAAGGAACTATGAACCTGCACTCCAAGGTCTCTTTGTTTGGCAACACGCCCTAGGACCTTACCATTAAGTGTATAAATCCTGTTCTGATTTGTTTTTCCAAAATGCAGCACTTCGCATTTATCTAAATTAAACTCCGCCTGCCACTCCTCAGCCCGTTAACCTATCTGATCAAGATCCTGTTGTACTCTAAAGTAACCTTCTTCACTATCAACTACAATGTACAAAGTTTCTCTTGAGCAGTGTTTTCATCGTGATCTTTATTCTTTTTGCAGTGGCAGCTCACAGTTTTGAGCAGTGCTTTTTATTTCAGCCCTGCGCACTCACCTCTGCAACTCTCCTGACACCATGTGTATGACATAGTAGTGGCTTCACCACAGGGACTTTATTGAACTGAAACTTAAGATGTCGAGCTACAGTGTTTGTGTTTCATGGTGGAGGTCAGATGATACAGAAAAGTAGGACAGACATTTATACATGATTAAGTCTCAACCCAAATAGTAACCAACAAATAATGGCACAGATCAACCCAGCCCTTCTTCTGATTATCTTGCAGTTTAGAAAGAACCAGTGATGAAGAATGGAGCGGCAACAGCACCAGCAGCAGTTACCAGCCTGCAGAGGTAAAATACTCAGGGCAACACGGACTATGTTGATGATGAGCATTGGTCAGCTGCTATCTGTAACTGACAGTGGCAATTGTGAAGTCATCTTGGGCTGTCCTGGGAAATCAGATCCTACATCTGATAGCATCTTGAACAGCATCCATGTTTGCAAACACTGGGAGGCAATTCCATATGGTAGCCTTGAAGATGACAGCTGTCCTCAACCTTTAATCAAGTAGACCATTTCAGGGAGTCAATGGGAACCTCTGTTTCCAGTCAAGTTCTCAACAATGAATCTGAGAGGTGACTGGTGCACGCTTTGTTAAAACACACCAATTTGTTTACTTCTCTTTGAATGCTGAGAGTGAGACAGTCAGCTTTATGACCATAGAGGGTTTTGCACGAGTGCTGGGTGCAATCAGTCAAATCCAGGTTGCTATCAGAGCACCCGAGCAACAACCAGCTGTGTTCGCCAATAGGAAAGGATTCCATTCTCTTACTAAACATCTCTTCTGTGAAATTATCAGCCAAATACTCCAGATGTGTGTACAACATCCAGGGCGCTGTGACAACTCCAAGATTCTGCAACACTCACAGGCACCCAATTATTTTCTAACCTTGTTTCTGCAAGAGTCTTCTCCTGCATTTCCTCCACATTTAGGCCACTTTCAAAAGCTAGTAGGCAGGAGCAATGATAATTGTGGGGGCTCTAGTCAGTTGTAAAACAATATGCCCGCTGAGTAGTCAAGCATCTAATTCCTGCAAAAAGATGAAAATTGTTTGTTTTATTATAACCTGGGTAGATACTGGCATCTCACTGCAGGACAGTGTGTAGTCATATAACCTGGGTAGATACTGGCATCTCACTGCAGGACAGTGTGTAGCCATATAGCTCTGTCTAGTGGGAGTCGTGTCTCACATCGGCTTTCTCTAAATAAATCAGAACCAGAAGATTGCCTTTAAATAAGAGAATTATTACTGCTGTCTGGGAAACTTGGCACTGACCTTCTTAATCATGCATTTCTGTTGAAATATACCATAGCATTATGCCTAGGGACCGTAACGACTGTGAGTTCCATCAACTAGTTTCTGGATTTTGTGTACACTTGCCATACAGAAGATTTGTAGCAGTCTCTCATTCTGCTTTGCTTTTCTATGGGGAAACCTGAACGTGTTTATTTTGGTGAACAAAGCATCAGTAATTTACTTGTTATATCTGTGTACTATTGATTGATTGATGTTGCAGATGCCACCTTCAACAGCTTAGAAATCTGCTTGAGAAGGTAACTATTGACAAACACTTCACATGTTACACAGGAACTCTTAACTGTTTTGCACTTTGTTTATGAAGGATTCATAGACCTACACTATAATGAAATTGTAACTATAAACATATCTCTCTAAAATGCAATGTTTCGGGATTGTTCAATTTTCTCGAACTTTTGAAAAATGGACAATTATAAAAATGTAAACATCAATTTGTTTTCATTTCATTATAATTCTCCATCTATCACGGATGTTGAGTGGCTCATGATACTAACATACAACAGTAAATGTAAATTTACTCAATCATTTCAATTAGTTCACAAAATTGTTTTGAAATTTCACAGAAAGCACACAATGAACAGACTAAGGTAATTTCGATGTTTTCTCTTGCCTCAAATAAGTCTCAGTACATTAAATCTGCTGTCAATTTTATTCTCCTTAGGTTTATCCTCTGGATGACAGTGATACTGTCAAACATCTTTGCCTATTAAGAGGGTATTAAGTGTCAACCACATTTTTAAAATTCATTTATGGGATGTTAGTGTCACTGGCTAGGCCAGCATTTATTACCCATCCTTAGTTGCCCTTGAGGTGGTGGTGATGGTGAATGGCACTGTTGAACCACTGCAGTCCATCTGCTCTGGGTTGAATCACACACTATTAGGGAGGGAATTCTAGGATTTTGACCCAGCAACAGTGAAGGAATGGTGGTATATTTCCAAGTCAGGATGGTGGGTGGCTTGGAGGAGAACTTGCAGCTGGTGCTGTTCCCATATATTGGCTGCCCTTGTCCTTCTAGATGGAAGTAGTTGCAAGTTTGGAAGGTCCAGTCTGAGGATCTTTGGTGAATTTCTGCAGTGCATCTTGTAGACAGTACACATTGCTGCTACTGAGCATCAGTAGTGGATGCTTGTGTGTGGTGCCAATCAAACAGCCTGCTTTGTCCTGACGTCAAGCTTCTTGAATGTTGTTGGAGCTGCACTCATTCAGGCAAGTGGGGAGTATTCTATCACAGGAGAAAGTGAGGACTGCAGATGCTGGAGATCAGAGCTGAAAATGTGTTGCTGGAAAAGCGCAGCAGGTCAGGCAGCATCCAAGGAACAGGAGATTCGACGTTTCATGCATAAACCCTTCCTTATGCCCAAAACGTCGAATCTCCTGTTCCTTGGATGCTGCCTGACCTGCTGCGCTTTTCCAGCAACACATTTTCAGCGTATTCTATCACACCCTTGACTTGTGCCTTGTAGATGGTGAACAGGCTTTAAGGAATCAGGAAGTGAGTTACTTTCCTCAGTATTCCTAGCTGCTGTTCTGCTCTTGCAGCCACTGTGTTTCTGTGGTGACTCCAGTTCAGTTTCTGGTACCTCCCTAGGATGTTGATAGTGAAGGATTCAGTGGTTGTAACACCATTAAGTGCCAAGGAGTTGTATTAGATTTTCTCTTGTTGGTCATGGTCATTGCCTGGCATTTGTGTGACAGGAATGTTACTTGCCACTGGTCAGCCCAAGCCTGGATATTGTCCAGATCTTGTTTCATTTGAACATGGATTGCTTCAATATCTGAAGAGTCGTGAATGGTGCTGAACATTGTGTAATCATCGGTGAACATCCCCAAATCTCACCTTACGATGGAATGAAGGTCATTGATGAACCAACTGAAGATATCTGGGACAGGACACCACCCTGAGGAACTGAGATGACTGACTTACAAAACCACAATCATTTTCCTATGTGTTGGGTATGACTCCAAACAATGGAGAGTTTGCCTGTTACCCATTGATTCCAGTTTTGTGAGGGCTCCTTGATGTCGCACTTGATCGAATGCAGCTTTGATGTCAAGAGCTGTCAGTCTTACCTCACCTCTGAAATTCAGCTTTTTTTGACCATGTTTGAACCAAGGCTGGAATGATGTCAGAAACTGAGTGGCCCTGACAGAATCCAAACTGGATGTCACTGAGCAGGTTATTACTGAGCAGGTACTGCTTGATAGCACTGTAAATGGCACCTTCCATCACTTTACTGATGATCAAGTGTAGATTAATGTGATGGAAATTGGCTGGGTCGGATTTGTTCTGCTATTGATGTACAGGACATACCTGATCCATTTGTTGTGGGATTGCTTAGCTCTGTCTGTCACTTACTGCTTATGTGGCAAGCAGTTCTGTTTGGTAACTTCACTAGGTTTACACCTCATTTTCAGGTGTGCCTGCTGCTGCGCCTAGCATGCCCTCCTGCACTCCCCGATGAACCAGGATTGATCCCTGGTTTGATGGTAATGACTGAGCGGGGGTTATGCTGGGTCATGAGGCTACAGATTGTGCTGGAATATGATTCTGCTGCTGTTGATGGTTCCCTGCGCCTCATGGATGCCCAGTGTTGGGTTGCTATATCTCTTCAAAGTCTGTCCCATTTAGCACACAGCACAACAGAGGGTATTCTCGATGTGAAGGTGGGATGTTGTCTCCACAAGGACTGTGGAGGTCACTCTTACCAATATTATCATGGACAGATGCATCAGCAGCTGGCAGATTGATAAGGATGAGTATGTTTTCCCTCTAGTTGGTTCCCTTACTACCTGCCTCAGATCCAGTCTAGCAGCTCAGTCCTGTAGAACATGGCCAGCTCGATCAGTGGAACCATTCCTTGTGGTAGACAGTGAAATCCCCCCTCCCAGGTATGTTTTGTGCCCTTGCCATCCTCAGTGCATCAACATGGAGAAGTATTGATTCATCAGCCGAGGGAGGATGGTACATGGTAATCAACAGGATGTTTCCTTGCCCATGCTTAAGCTGTGAGACTTCATGGGATGCAGAGTGAATGGGTGGGTGAAATAGTTTATTGTAGCCTTAACCTCCAGTAGGGCTGTGTCTGAAAGCAAGAGATTCCAAGCAACCAGGAAGTTACTGTAGCTTGACATATGCTCCTTAAAGAGAATCTAGCATCTTCAAGGCACCAGTTATGATCGTGATGGAATATTTTCAACCTGCCTGAATGTGCAGCTCTAACTACTGAAGGAACTACTAAAGAAAAGATTTACACTTGCCCTTCTCCACCCTCAACATTCACTGACTCCGTCACGGGTGCACAATGGCAGCAGTAAGCACCATTACAAGATGAACTGCATTAACTCACCATTTCTTCTGTGAAGGCTCCTTTCAAACCCACTCCACTTTGAAGGTCAAAGTAGGAGTTGCATGGGAAGACCCCCCACCCCTAAATGGTCCACTGAGCAGTCTGACTAGAAACGATTGCCATTGTCGCTGGGTCAAACCCCTGGAACTCCCTTCCTGAAAGCACATGGGTTTACCTGCACCACATGTACTGCAACAATTCAGCAGGTAGCTCAATACTGGCTTAGCCAGCAAGGCTAATATCCTATGAAGAAAACTCATAAAACTGCAATTTGAGAAACAACTGTACAACAAAAAAAAAGATAAATTCAAATGTTAAGCAGTGTGTGTTTTGCATTAAAGATCCTAAGAATAGAACTCAGATCCAAAATGTATGAAAGTGTCAGGACTGAACCTGTGAATCAGATATTTTAACTCCAGAAAGAAGGGCTGCAATCCTGTTTTTAAAGTCTAAAGAATTGTGTGTCTTAGCTGAAGTTAAAAATGGGTTACTGGTTTTGCTAGTCTATCTTTACAGAGGCAGTAGATTTAAACTGTGACAGGTATCCAAGTGGTAAATGTAGTTTTAATGTCACTCTGTTAGAGAGACAAATGTGTGTTCCTGTTTGTGGTTGCCACCAATCTATCCCACCAACCTATCTGTGTTAGTAATGTCTACATGTAGATATTGCATGACTGGACAGCAAGTTAGTTGCTATCAGCAACTGGATAAACTGCTTATATTGTTAATACTTAAAAGTGGATATTAACAAGTGGGAAGCATCAATTGGGGGCACCTCCAAAACAAGAGGTGGTCCTGCAGAAATAAAACCTGGAAGTGCTAGAAAATCTTAGCTGGCCTGACAACTCTATTTCTCCCTCTACGATACTATTGGTTCAAATTGATTATAACTCTTATTCAGAACTTGCTGGGACAGATATTGAAGATACCTGATCATTGGGGTGTTATTGGAGGCAAAAACAGAAATTGCTGGGAAAGTCTGGCAGCATCCATTGAGTAAAAGCAGAGTAAATCTTTCAGATCACATGGGTGCTCAGGTGATCTGAAGAAGGCTAACTGGACCTGAAATGCTAATTCTTTCTCTTCACAGAAGCAGCCAGACCTGATGAGTTTTCCCAACAATTTCTGCTTTTGTTTCTGATTTCCAACATTCATAGCTTTTTTTTTGTTTGGTATCTTTGGAGGGATATGTTTTGAGAAAATGGCTACTGGCTTATGGAGCTGCACTGTCTGTTTCTTGGTAAGGCATGGACAACATTGTGATAGTTGCATGTGCCTTTAAGAATCCAGAGCATGTATGTTAAATGTCCAATTTCATCCATGTATGTATATTTATATCAGCATAACAAGTAATTTTAAAAATAGTATGAGAAATGTTTAATCTGATTAGTAGCAACCAAGTTTGATTTCTCTGGTTCAGGGGCACTCCTAGGATTATTATGGATACCAGAATGTGACTACTGAAGGGAAGGTTTCTTATTTTTGCAGACCACAGAGCTGTGTTGGGTGGAATCTCAGGCTACCCATTTACATCAATATAGGCCATGGCCAATTTTCCAGGGATCAACTTAGTGAGAATTAATTTGGCAGGTTTCTTAGATAAGTCCTGTCTGCTTTTGGGATACTGTCACAATGAAAAAGGAAGTGAGTGACTGCAGAACTTAGGCATGTACAGCAATACAATGCAGCCAGTACTCTCTGGGACAGCTTCTCAATCCCCACTTGCATACAGGTTGGCAGGCTGCCACTGCTACCCAGTCAGAAAAGTATTGCTGATTCCTACTGCTCCAAACTATTCATCTGTTTAATAAAACATCATTTTCAAAGTAATGTGAAACTAAGTTATTCAGAGTTGTGGTTACAGCCATCTTGCTATTAAATTGTTTAACAACTCCAATAATTAGCATGTCATAATTCTAGTTAGTGCACTGTTATGTTTTACATTTTCCAATTAAACTACACGTTACTTATTATTGCCAAGCCCATTCATTTGGTTAGAAAATTGCAGAAAAGCAGAATTACAATTAATATAAAAGCATTGCCTGTTTAATCTGTTTTACAAGTACAGTTGAACAGAAATTATTAGAGCAAATGGTGCAAATGCCTTAAGCTCTCAATGAATCAGCAGAGCCTGTCATCTCTCTATAACCAGTAGATGGTGTATTTCCTTTGAAGTTCTATTAATCGCAATACAACTCTCATTGTAATGTAGTACAATTCAGACTAACAATGTCTGTATTACCATCTGAAGATGAACCCTGTCACACAGGATGGCATAAACATTGCTGAAAACTTGCACCATTATCCACATTGATTTGTAATGATAAAGATCAAGGAAATGACTTCTTCCAATTTGCAGCAGAGACTTGCCAAAACTGTTTGCCACTCATTAATTCTATTTGCTAATTAAAATGACACAGCACCCAAGTGTTCACTATTTAAGCCAGTTCTGAACTGTAAATTTACCAAACATTTATTTTAAAGAGATACAGGCATTTGAATTCTCAAAGAAAAAATAGCTAAATTTGCCCAGTGGGAACACAACAATAGCCAAATTAAAATTATATCAGAGGACTTATCTTCACATTTATGCTTGATTCTTGCCTGATCCCAATTTCATGACAGTTTTATTGAACTCACTTGAAGCAACTGGAAGACTCATTTATCTATGCAAGTCACATTCCTCAGATGCAGTTAGCATTCCAAATCAATTTTAACATACAAAATCAACAGTCTCATCCAGATTTGAATTGGCTGTGGAAACTACTTGATAATCATATTGAAATTTTTATAGCTTTTCTGGAGTTCCAGAAGACTGTCGTGGAGGTTATATATTTTTCTACATTAAATGTGTCAGTGTACATCAACCTGCATTCCAATGGGTTTTGGTTGGTTACTTAGGGGAGGAGCCTGGATGCAAGTTGAGTGTGCATGGATAGTGACCATCAGGAGTGAATGCTTCAGCTCAATATTAAAGTTATCAATTTAGAACTCAAAAATAAACAATCTACCATTGGCGAGTTTTGAGAAGACATGTAGCTCAGGTTGAGGTTTTGGATGCAGGTTTGCTCGCTGAGCTGAAAGGTTCATTTCCAAATGTTTGGTTACCTTACTAGGTAACATCTTCAGAGGACCTCATGCAAAGCACTGCTGAAAATTCCTGCTTTTTATTTATATGTTTGGGTTTCTTTGGGTTGGTGGTGTCATTTCTTGTGGTGATATTATTTCCTGTGGTGAGGTCACTTCCTGTTCCTTTTCTCAGGGGATAGTAGATGGGTCTAACTCGATGTGTTTGTTGATAGAGTTCCAGTTGGAATGCCATGCTTCTAGGAATTCTTGTGCGTGTCTTTGTTTGGCTTGTCTTAGGATGGATATATTGTCCCAGGCGAAGTGGTGTCCTTTCTCACCCATATGTGAGGATACTCGTGAGAGAGAGAGAGTCATGTCTTTTTGTGGCTGGTTGGTGTTCATGTATCCTGGTGGCTAGTTTTCCGCCTGTTTGTCCAATGGAGTATTGTTACAGTCCTTGCATGGTATTTTGTAAATAATGTTAGTTTTGCTCATTGCCTCTACAGGGTCTTTCAAGATCATTAGCTGCTGTTTTAGTGTGTTGGTGGCTTTGTGGGCTACCATGATGTGAAGGGGTCTGAGTAGTCTGGCAGTCATTTTTGAGATGTCTTTGATGTAGGGGGGAATCTACCATTGAATTGTTCAGGCAAAATTTCATGTTGTCTTAGAGCAAACTATTCTACTGTAGATCATTTTTGAGCCCAAAATGACAAAGATATGCTCAACAAAATAACATTTCCAATAATGGAAAAGTATACATTAAACAGCACTACTATTTAATACAATTTGTTAAAGTCACTTCAGAGGAAATATTTCTCAATATTTCCAAGTCAAGCTAACCAAGCCAAGATAGATATTTTAAATGGATTTCACCAAAGTTTATATAGTCATGCAATTTCCCATTGGAGAATGTTCTCCGAGTGCCGTGCCATGATCTGAACATTGGCTACGGTCTATTTAGTGGCATGTATCTTATTGACATCAATATAAAACATGATAAGCAATTCCAGTGTTAAAACCAGGAATTGTCCATCATGGTAAGGATCCATTTTCAATATGTCAGGAAGTTTTTATTTCAGTATTAATAATACCTTGTTGAAGGACATGAAGATGAAGAGGGTGATAGTGGTAAGTAATTCTCTTCAGCAACTGGGTAGTGATCTGACAGAATAATTAATGAAAAGCAAATTCTGCTAGTTTTTATAAAGGCGATCAAACTGGATTATAAAGCAAATGGCTATTAGTATAATTGGACAACTAGTATTGTTTTTATATGAGTTATAATTATGCATATGCAATCTGAAGAATCATGCCTTTATACATATTACATTCAGGGAAGTATTACAAAAATTCAGTTTTGATACTTTGTCACAAAAATTAAATAATGTCAACTTAATGGAATTGCTTCACCAGAAACATGGACCAGCCATAGAAGTTAATGGGCAAGTCAGACGCTGGGAATTCAATGGTAAGTAACTCATTGCAGTCCCTTCTGTGTCACTGGGTTAAATTCCTGACGCTCCCTCCTTAACAACATGACGATCTATCTGCTGGACTGTAACAGTTCAAGAAGGCAGCTCACTACTTTCTCAAGGCACGGGCAGTAAATGTTGGTCAGCCAGCAATACCCATGATTGAATGAGGAAAAGGAAAAGTGGACCTATAACCAGAACTATAGGTCTAAATCAGTGATGGGTGGGTGAGGTGGCATTCCCTCTAAGCTGTGTGGGAACACACCCTGGCATTCTGCTCACCATGATCAGCATGCTGACTCTGATCATAGCATTGATTTCTGGTTCCAGAAGTCACTGCTGTGCGTGGATGTCAGAGGTCTGGGCAAAAGAAATATTAGCAGGAATGTAGTAGGGCAAGGGTGAGTGTATTGGAGCTGTAGTACACATGAAATGGCTCACTTGCTTTAAGAAGAAAAAATATCTATTTGGCCAGAGAAGTACAGGATTGTCTAAATTGCTGACACTTGCTGAACTTGATACAGCACTGTTCTCCAGTTACATACAGACGTATGAGTATCCATATAAACATAGGAATTCAGAGCAGAAGGAGACCATTCAATCCTTCAAGACTACTTCACTATTCAATAAGATCATGGTTCATCTGTATGTGTTTCAAAACCTACATTCTAATCTATCCCCAATAACCTTCGACTCCCCTACTTCTCAAGAATCCATCCACCTCTGCCTTAAAAAAATTCAAAGAACCTTGCCACCACTTTCTGAGGCAGAGTTCCAAAGTCACAAAATCCTCAGAGTGAAAAAAAACTCATCTGTTCCAAATTGTAATTGTAAAAGTCTGAACTTACCCATAAAAATAGGCATCCTTTCTACATCCACCTTGTTAAGATTATTCAGGATATTAAAAACTAGAATCAAATCATCCCTTCCTATTTTAAACTCCAGTGAAATTAGGCTTCACTTGTCCAATCTTCCCTCATAAGTTGATGCAATCATTCTAAGTATCTAACTGCCTCTGAACTACTTTCTATGCATTCATATCCTTTTTAAATAATGAGACCAAAACTGAATGCAGTATTTGAGATGTGTTCTCACCAATTCCCTGTACAATGAAGCATAGCACCCTCACATTTATGTTCAATTCCTCTCATAGTAACAGATAACATGCTAATGCCTTCTTACTACTTGTTATACATGTGTATTAAGGTCTTGTGATTTCAGCTAATATAAGAAAGAAGGTAACAGGACATGCATAAACTGTCCCAGATTTGATGCTAAGGCAAGTTGTAAAACATTCAATTTTTCAACAGAGGCAAAGTTAATCAGAAAAAAAGTTAATAAAATGATATGTCAAATGATAAGCTTCATTTTATGTGGAGCTTTATAGACATCCTGCAAATCAATACAATCAGAGGAAATAATGGTAATTAATTCCTTGGGCTTTGGATTATGTAGATGAGGCTAGTTCTAGTGTATTTTTTTAAAAATCTGTACAAAGATTGAGGAAACTCGCAATATGTTGAATACAACTCCAGTTCCATGTCTTCGATGCTGATGAGGTCATGGACACAGGCGATAAAATCTGGATATATTGAGATTTGGGCTGATGAGTGGAAGCAACATACATATCACACAAATACTACACGACATCCATTTCCAAAATGAGAGAATCAATCATCTCAGTCCTGAGTAGCTTACCCCCTAAAATTAAACTGTGATCTTTTTTTCTGGACTCCTTAATCATTGGAAATATATTCCTGCATTTACCCTATCTAGACCTCAGGTTGGCGGTTACTTCTCCAAAATCTATGTAGAATTTTATTGGTAAATATAAGGTTCCTCCCTTATTCTTCTAAACGTATGTGAATATAGTCCTAATTAATTCAATGTCTCCTCATGTGAGTCCTCCCATCCCACAATAAATCTGATAAACCTTTATTGCAATCACTCCATAGCAAGAATGTCCTTCCTTGTATAAGATGACCAAACCTGCACATTATATGCCAGATGTACTCTCACCAAGGCCTTGTAAAATTGCAGTAACAATCTCCCATCCTTTTATAAATCTGACATCCACAGTGCAATGCGATAGTACTTATCTCATGAAGTACCACTTCTTTGTGATTTCTTAGTTTTTACACACAGCATGATTTTTGATTCTAGTTTCTGACCCTGTTCAGTATAGGAAACAATACCCAGCAGTGAATATCCTTGAATAAAATAATTAGTGGCCAAAACACATGACTGCCATCAAATTAAGGATGACAAATTAGCTCAAATTTGGAGGGTCTGTAAGAGGCCCACATCTTCCAACTCTATTTTGATTTAACGTCATCCCCTGCCTTTGACGCTTTCAATTGACCTTAATGGGCTTCACAGGTAGATTATTCAAATGGAAAACATGGATAGATTACTGGTAGTGGTAAGTAGATTAAAATAAAAAAAAACAAGTAATTTGGTGAGGGAAGAAAAAGTGTTGTTCAGTTGCGTATAAGAGAACTTCTGCATAAAAAAGGAAATGAAAAGAATATGTCATCCACCAACATGGAGGTTGCTGCAGCCTTTGGTTCAGTTAAGAGATAAAGAGCTTCAGATGTGGTCTGTGCGCCATTTAAACATAAAAAAAAAGAAATGGCTTTAGCACCATTACGAACCTCTTCACAGAATGGTCTGCTATCACAGTTGCCTCCTGAGAACTGGCTTGATGCCCCCTGCTTTGTAGGGCACACAGAACAATAGGAAAATTCCAATCAGCCTCTTAACTGTCCTTCACTGGCCATTTATCTCCTTTAATTGACATCCTTACTGATTATACACAGGTCACCATTTCTCCATCAAGCCCATCACTAGGAAATTGCCTGAAAGCATAGTATCAGATTGGATACTAGTTCATGTTTTTACATCCTACTGCCTCTGTTCTCACTGTTATAATGGGGTAAAATCCAGTCATTGTCTTAGTTCCCTTACATCATTTAACCTTTTTTTTAAACCATTGGAGGACTGTGCTGATGGTCACAAAGCTTCCATTTATAGCTACAATATAGATTGTAGGAATTTTCTTCTTACTACATAAAAGACACCTCCCCTCAGCATTGTCCTATGTAATAAATATACACATTTCTGTTGAAAATTTTTGCTGTTCTTTTTCTCCTGTTTGCTACTGCCATCTCAACTTCTCGTTGCAGCTTGCATATAAATGAAGACACTCCTGTCATCTTATACCCAGGAAGTTTTCCGAGCCTCAGGCTGGTTCAGGCCTAATGCTGATGAGTGTATATCCTTTCAATACCTAGAAATATGACATTGGATTGTGATCTGGTCAGTCTCTGGATCATAGTGCAGTGGAAATTCCTGTCCTGCTGAACATTTGGGTGTTAATCTCAAGAATTCAAAGCTTTCTAATTGAATAATTTCATGTCTAAAGAACAGGTAGTTTTAGGTCAAAGTGAGAAGTGAACACTTCAAAAATCTTCAACACAACCCACTTCCACTTTTTGTGTTGGTGGGGAGATAGGAATTATAGCCAATCTAATCTTAGAAGGTGGGTTAGCTAGTAAAATCTCTCATCACACATCTTCATTCTAACCAATGTTTTTTTTTAATCAATATTAATTGGGATAGATCCGTATAGATCAGGAAAACCTCTACTGCTCCTTTCTCTGGCCCTTATTTGCTTTCTTCCCTGCAAGTGATCAACACCACACCTCCATATCTCCAATGCAATCTTTACAGATCGCCTTGTCTCCCCATAACTTGCTTTCCTGTTTCCTAATAATGCTCTTTATGAAAACATTTCTTGATTTTCTTCTTGATTCTCTAGTACTCATCCTGAACCCAAATTCACTTCTTAACATCCAGCCTAAACATCTACTGTCTCAACATTCATTTTCAAAATAATGCACACACTGCATTTGCCAACTGTTTTGTAACTTATATTGGATAAGTTCTTTGAAAAGTGTTAAAGGATCATTATTAAGATGAACCACAATTGACAATCTTTCCTTCTGGTTCCCACTGACAAGGTCACCTTGAACAAGATTACATGTTTCAAAATTCTCAATTTCCTCCATTTTATTTGCATATCAGCAATGACAATAGACAAGAACATTTACCTCATTTTCAGCAATTGAAAAACTGGCTCTCATTCAACTGATGGAGAGGTTAATATGAAATACGTCGCCAAGCAGAGCATACTTGACAAAAAATATGTGTGAATAATCAATTCTTTTGAATTATTATTGAATGAGTTCAATAAATCTAAGCAAATATGCAGTGACATGAAGGTTAAGTGTGACCATTTGTGAAGTCCCATTCAAAATATTACAGCCTTGAAATTATACAGTGAAATTTCATGTAAGTAACTTGAAGAAAATTGAATATAACAAGTCCCAAAGTTACAATTAAATCAGCTTGCCATTTTTACATTTATGTTTCTGCAATATATGCCTATCTTAAACTGATAGCACAAGTATTTGTTAGAATATTTCTAGAACAGCACAATATTGAATGTGTCATTCAATCAATAAGATGTTTATCTTTCTCCAGGTGTTAAACATACTTATACATCAAACTCCATGGAGCCTGCTTTTCAAACATGAATGAGTCCAGTAAGTATAATAATGCATTGCAAGCTAGACAGGTAAAGTCATGGAAATAATAACTTGTGAATATAAAATCCCACAAATCAAATAACTGAACTTGGAATATTCCTAAACAAATTGAAATTTACCTCTTTACAATAGATTGCCTTTCCATTTCAAAACACAAGGTTAAATGAAAGGATAATAACATAACCTTGAAGAATGACTGTTCTTTAGTCACTAAAAGATGCAAATAGAAATGGTGCTTAGAGTCTGAAGTAGACAATAAAAGTAAAAAATGATGAAAAGATTATTGAAGGATAAAGAAAGAGCATCCTACAGCATAAGATAGATGATAAATGACTGCCCCAGTTCGGGGTGTGCATTGAAATGTTCAGTGGGAGTAATGGCATTTACCACTGAAATGGTAGATATGGATATTGACTAGAGTTTGTGGTCAGCAGTATAGCAATACCACTTACCATTAAACTTGAAACAAAGTGCAAACTTACCTGACACAAGGATCTCATTGTAGGGAGTTGGATTCCTTTATGATGTGCCCAATGTAATGCAATGATAGAATAGATCATCTTGTAGAGTGGATCTTAATCACACCTGCAGTATCTGTCATATCAGATTCATGCTAAAGAGTCATTGGAACACCAAATTAGATTGCAGAATAACCAGGAATCATAATAATAATTATCTTCTGATTATTTCTGTTACAGAGCTTCTCATGTATCTTAATGAGATTGTCTTTGAAAAAACTGTAGAGTACAGAAATCCCTCACTTAAAGTTGTAGTTGTGTTCCTGAAAAATCTCAACTTAACAAACCATGTTTACTATTAAAATCAAAGTTAGATTCTATAAGGTCTTCTATGCCAGAAAAACATTAAAATATGAAACCATTATAGTTGAATTGATTTACATTTTTAAATGTATATTAGTAAATGAAATACTTTCTGAAGTAGAACACTTTTAAAAGAAATATGGTTATCTCCTACTTATTTTCCACCTGATCCTACCTTTTGAAGCTCCCATTCACAAATATCCCACAATCTGAACTTTGTAGCTGCTGTGGACTCTTCTGACCTCTGGATCACAGCCTCCACTCTTTTCTAACCCATTGACTTCCTTCTGACCTATCCTGTGACCCCTCCTGCTTTGGGCCTCACTCTTGCCAATCCTTTTTCTCAGTAAGCCTCCCACTTATCACGTTTCTCATTATGACAGGGGTCTCTGGAAATTAGCTCCCCTCACCTTCTACTCATCAGTTTCCTCTCACATTAAGGGTTCAGGAGAGAGTAAAACACCAAATAGGCACATTTTAAACAGATTTCAACTGGAGGCCTGGCTGTGATAGGGTGGGTGACAACAAATGTTGCTCTAATGTAGCAATGATCGAGTTGTGTGACTCTACCTCAAACCCACTGTAAAATAAATCTCAGTGCTAAGTAAGACCATAAGATATGGGAGCACAATTCACCCATTCAGCCCATCAAGTCTTCTCCACCACTCAATTATGGCTGAAATGTCTCTCAACCCCATTCACCTGTCTTTTCCATGTAACTTGTGAACCCCTTAACAATCAAGGTATTTATATATTTATTCTCTATCTATCTACATCTTAAACACACTCAATAACTTGGCCTCCACAACCATCAGCGGCAATGAATACCACAGATTAACTACCCTCTGGCAGAAGAAATTCCTCCTTATCTTCAGATTTCTGAAGCCTTTTCCCATACAAAAAAAAAGTCTATTCCATTCTTCCTACCAAAGTGCATTCCAAACACTTTCCCTTTGTATTCTATCTGCTACTTCTTTTTCCACTCACTTAGTCTGTCCAAGTCCTCAGCACTACCTGCCCCTCCACCTATCTTTTTGTCACCTGTAAACTTAGCAACAATATGCTCAGTTCATTCATCCAGATCATTAATGTATAACGTGAATAGTGTGGTCCTAAAGCAGACCTGTGCGGAACTCCAATAGTTACTATCTACTATCCTGAAAAAGATTCTGCCTTATTCCAGTCAGCCAATCTTTATCCATACTAGTACATTGCCTCTAACACCATGGGATCTAAGGAAGGGTCACTTGACCCAAAACATTAACTCTGATTTCTCTCCACAGATGTTGCCAGATCAGCTGTGCTTTTCCAGCAATTTGTGGTTTTGTTTGTGACCATGGCAACTTATCTTATGTAACAGCCTCCTTTGCAATAGCTTGTCAAAGGCCATCTGGAAATCCAAATAGATCTCATCCAATTGTTCTCCTTTGCTTAACTTGTTCATTACCTCCTCAAACGAATGACAATACAAACACCTTCAACTGATTGTTTCCATGCTAATATCAATGTTAAACAGGCAACACAAAATGGGAACTTACTCCATACCCACTTATTCAGGTTTTCCATGCTATATTAGATTTTTAGATTCCCTACAGTGTGGAAACAGGCCCTTCGGCCCAACCAGTCCACACCGACCCTCCGAAGAGTAACCCACCCAGACCCATTTCCCTCTTATTAATGCACCTAACACTCTGGGCAATTTAGTATGGCCAATTCACCTGACCTTCACATCTTTGGATTGTGGGATGAAACCAGACCATCCAGAGGAAACCCACACAGACACAGTGAGAATGTGCAAACTCAATACAGACAGTTGCCTGAGGCTGGAATCAAACCTGGGAGCGTAGTACTGTAAGGTAGCAGTGCTAACCCCTGAGCCACCGTGCAATGCATTAGACAATCAAATAGTTGTCAAATATATATTCTGCAGTAACTGTTAAGCTTTGCTAGTTCCTCATTGTGGAAAATAATAAATAATTTGGAGTGGTTTCATTCAACCATATGTTCAGTAATATTATTATGTAGTAATTGTTTTCCTTTTCGCTTCATTAACAGAAGCATCTGTTATGACTATAACTCTATAAAAGCATCGAACAGACTTCCTGATTTGAACAATACAGGTTTATAAATATCTCCTAAAATCTAACCAGGATCAAGCAGATTCAAAAGATGGCATGTTGTTTTTATTTAATTAACCAATAATCAAGTATATACCCCACTTCTACATTCATTCGAATCAGGTGATGTGACTGTGTTTCCATGGACATCAAACACAAACAAGCGAATTTAAATTTGCAACCACTGACTTGAGTTATCTGCGTGCTCACAAAGAATCAACTGAGAGCCCTTGTATGATGCAGTGTTAGAGTCCCTGCCCCCTGGACTTAGAGGCTTAGGTTCAAATCTAGAGGTGTGTAATAACATATTTGAACAGATTATTATAAATTTGATTAAATAAAACAAAAAAACCAACCTAAGTCTACTTTAAGAAACTGAATACAATGGATTTCTTCAGCACTGTATTTAATGTGCATCTGTAACACAATGTTTTGTCTTCCAGTTTTATTTCTTCTCTCACCAATTGAATGACAAGGGTCTTAAAGAAGGAAGGAGGCAGACTTTACCTCCTTTCCTTGTACCAACATTGTTTATGTTAATCTCTGCTTCTGCCACATTGGGTTTTACTTTCTGACATATGCCAATAATAAATATTGTAATCAACACAACTGGCTAAAGAAAACTCAGTAAATTTCACCAGAATGTATGCATAGGTCACATTAAAGCAAATCTATATCATTCCCATAGGGGAAGCAGGAAATGGAATTCAATATCACTTTGCAGTGCTGGTACATCTGTAGCTCTACATATACTTGCAAAACATATTTGCCTGCACTGCAGGTGGAAAAAAAAAGTGTATGTCTGCAATTCTGCTAAATGGGGCTGGCATTATTAGTTTGTAATAGGAAAAGGTTTCATTTTAATAAACAATCTGAATACAATACTTGTGTTGTTTCCCTATGTTTTATTTTTATAGACTTTCTTATTTCTTTGCAGACTATTTCACATCTCGATAGAATAACAAAAACAACTTGTACTTATAATGCATGTTTCAAATAACAATAAGTCCCAAAGCACTTTACAAGAATGTTGTAAAAATGAGGCTGAGCCACATTATAAGATATTAGATGAGATTGTACAGTTGGATTTTACTGAGTATCCTGGAGGAAAATGAGATAGAGAAGTGGAGCAATCTAGGGAAGAAAGTCCAGAACTCAGAGCATGAATGAAGGAGCAGTTAAAAATATGAATGTTTGAGGCTAGAATTAAAGGAGCACAGATAGAAGAGTTGTCGGAGTGATGACATTTACAGAGGTGGAGCAAGGTCATGGAGCGAATTAAAAACAAGGGCAAGAGTTTTAAAATGGAGGCATTTCTTAACCAGGAACCAGTTTAGTTCTAAAAGGACATGGGTGAGAGTGCACTTTAGTTACCTGCAGTCACATGCAGAAACAATTACCTATCTGTGATCTGGTTATCTGTTGAAAATTGCAAGCACTGATTGAACTAGCCTCCGCCACAGCTGAACACAAAACTGAACCTCATTTATTGTTTAGGATTGAATGCCTTGCATCAATATGGAAGATAATTGCTGCTGACATTAACAAAAAGGTCTCTGTTCTTCTGACTCAAGCAACAATGTGGTTGGATAGTGGAAGTGATTAGTGCAAACAAAAGGTGTATGTAACACAACAATTCACAGCTATTATATTTCAGGGAAGTGAATATGCTTATCATTTGTAACTAAAATCAATACACATGTGTAGTTTTGTCTTTCAGATTACCACCCTTATAATTACTATCTTGAGTATTAAGATATTCGGAACTGCCTGTGATCTTTGCTCGTTAAGCTTCATTTTATTAGCATTGAAACATATGCAAAGTCTGACAACACTTCACTAAACTCAGATTTTATTATGTATTTCTTTCTGGTCTGGAATTGACTGCCTATTAATTAGTTTGTTATGTAAGAAACTTCCTTTGTTAAGCTTGAATAGGAAAGTTATTAACACACTTTGTTGATAGTTCTTTTTGAATCAATATTTTACTTAATGAAGCTGAAGATAAAGACATGCCATTCTGGAACAATAAAATCTGCACTTTGCCAATCAATCATTTCAACACTTTTAATGTAGAACTCTGGGGATTTAAATTGGATAATCCCTATATTTAGATACGAGGATCATAATGCAAATGATCCTATGCCTATTGCTACCAGCCTAGGCAGGGTGCAATCTTCATACTGCCTGCTCATTTAAATCATAATAGAATACAATTGAGTAGTAGTAGATCTGAGCCAGGAGTATAATACCTTAAGAGACCAGAATGAGTTTGTACTTAAAGTCAGCCCAGACTGTTAAAAGGAGTAGGTCTGAAGGCAGGACGACAACTTAATTAGGCAAAATGTTCATCACTGACCTGCCACCGCTGGAGTTCAGCATCATATGAGAAGACCCAACCTCAACCTTCTAACACTTTTGTCAACTGAAGCCCTTAAGTAGGCAGTTGATAAATATTTTAAAAACTAATTAAACATCTACTATCATCAGGGCTGCAGTGATCTCATCTCCAAGTGGAACCTTAAATAGTTGGCTAACATGACTGGTAAACCAGCGCAGACACGCTGTCAGTTTTGGGGAGTATGAAGATGGAACGGTAATACCTTGATCTGTACTAATCTGTGGATGACTGAAGGCAGGGACGGGGCACAGTTGGCTGCTGAGAAACAGCTCCTTCCCCTTGCTTCTAGCCTTTGTTGACCTTCATCTCCCTGTGACACATATCTCGTGATATCACCCGACACCCCCCAACTCCCCACAATCTTATTTCTTGGGTCTCTAATCATTCCTGGAAGTCCACAAGGGTTTTACTTGCTTCCTCATGGTACTGGCAAGTGCCAGCTTCTGATTGGGTGGTAGTTGTTGGTGAGCAGGATTTTCTCAAGCAAGTTCTTAATCCTGGTTGAAATACTGTTGGCAACCAATTAGCTGCCTGAGTGCCTGATGGAGTTGCAGGGCTTAACAAGGCATTTGCTTTCCCCAGCTAATCTCTTCCAACTTTGGACTGAAAGCAAAACAATTTGAGAAAAACAGATGCAGTCTTTGGACTGAGGGAATGGCTGGCAAATGGGCTAAAACTATTGAAGATGGTGTTAGGCAGAAGATGCAGAAGCTTGAGCATACATACCAACATATTCAAGAACAGCTTCGTCCCTGCTATATTAGACTTCTGAATGGATCTCTCAAATTTTATATTTAATATTGTGGGCAGTACAATGGCTCAGTGGTTAGCACTGCTACCTCACAGCGCCAGAGACCTGGGTTTGATTCCTGCCTTAGGGGATTGACTGTGTGGAGTTTGCACATTTTCCCCGTGTCTCTGTGGTTCGCTTCGGTTTCCTCCTGCAATCTAAATATGTGCAGGCCTGGTGAATTGCTCATAGTGTTGGGTGAGTTAGTCCGGAGTAAATGTAAGGTGGGAGAATGGGTCTGGATGGGTTGCTCTTTAGAGGGTCGGTGTGGACTTGTTGGGCTGAAGGGCCTGTTTCCACACTGTAGGGTATCTAATCTAATCTCACTCTTTCTGCAGCCATAAAATTATATTCTTCACTTGGTTCTGTTACTGTAATGTACTTTGTATGGCATAATCTGCCTGTATGCAAAACAAAACTTTTCACTGTACTTAGGTATATGTGACAATAATCAAGCCAATTATTATATATATTTTCCTTTCTCAAACTCTTCTGATGCGCCATCTGCAGAATAGTGTAATATATACCACTTGGTATCAACTGTCTTTCATTGTCATCTTATCCTTCCATTTTCTTCTTTCAGACAGAAAGGTCTTCCAGTCTAACCAGGTACCTCAGGAGAAGCAGTGAGGCTATCCACTGGAGTATTGCATTCTAAAATGGTAAAATTGCTGCCAAATCAGTGTTACTCATCCATTTTTAGCTCTAGGCTGACTTTAATCCTAGGTTTTCTGGTGAAGTAGTCAATTTAATATAACTGTAAACTCAAATTGTCCATGAAATACCATAGGTCTTGGCATATAAGTCAAAGTTAAAAGCATCTAAAAAATCCTTCTGAATAATGGGTTAACTTGTATGCCAAATATGAAATGGAAAATGCCAGTGTAGATGGTCACCATCGTGTAAATATCATGAATAAAAGCACACAAGACTGATTATTCATCCTGGATTAATGTATCACAGGCTTATTGAATGAATTAATTCTACAAAGATGAATTTAGCCTCTATCAAAGCATTTTAAAAACCTGTCAAACTCATTGGACTGGATTTTAGCTGATATCACTCCAAGGTCACTTTTTTCAGTAACACTCTCCAGAACCTTACCATTAAGTGTATAAGTCCTGCTCTGATTTGCTTTTCCAAAATGCAGGCCCTCACATTCATCTAAATTAATCTCCATCTGCCACTCCTCAGCCCAATGACCCATTTGATCAAGATCCCGATATGTTCTGAGATAACCTTTTTTGCTGTCCACTACGCCTCCAATTTTGATGTCTTTTGCAAACTTACTAACTATATCTGTTATGTTCACACCCAATGCATTTATATAAATGACAAAAAACAATGGACCCAGCACTGACCCTTGTGGCACACTGCTGATCACAGGCCTCCAGTCTGAAAAACAATCCTCCACTACTACCCCCTGTCTTCTACCTTTGAGCCAGTCCTGTATCCAAATAGCTAGTTCTTCCTTTATTCAGTGTGATCTAATCTTGTTAATCAGTTTACTGTGATGAACCTTGTCGAATGCCTTACTGAAGGCCATATGGATCACATTCACTGCTCTGCCCTCATCAATCTTCTCTGTTCCTTCTTCAAAAAGCACAATTCAGATAGTGAGACATGATTTCCCACACGCAAAGCCATGTTGACTATCCCTATTCAGTCCTAGTCTTTTCAAATACATGTAAATCCTGTCCTTCAGAATTCCCTCCAACAACTTCCACCACCGAGCTCAGGTGCACAGGTCTCTAGTTCCCTGGCTTTTCATTACCACCTTTCTTAAATAGTGGCAACATGTTAACCAACCACTAGTCTTCTAGCACCTCACCTTTGGCTATTGATGATACAAATATCGCTTCCCTCGCTTTCCACAGAGTTCTAGACTACCCCTGATCAGGTGCTGTGATTTAGCCACCTTTGTGCATTTTAGGACAACCAGCACCACTTCCATGGAGTATGGATATTTTTCAAGATTTTGCTATTTATTTCCTTACGTTCTACATCTTCCATATTCTTCTCCACAAAAGCACTGATACAAAATGCATATTTAGTATCCCCACATTTCCTGCAGTTCCACACATTGGCTGCCTTTAAAGGACCCTGTTCTTTCCCTAGTTACCTTTTTGACTTTGATGTATTTGTAGAGTCATTTGGCAAATAGAGTCTCCTTAACTCTATTTGGCAAAACTATTTCATGTCCCCTTTTTGCCCTCTTGATTTCCCTCTTAAGCATACTCCTCCTGTCTTTATACTCTTCTAGGGGTTCACTCAATCTCTCCTGTCTACGCCTGACATGTGTTTCCTTCTTTTTCTTGACTAAAACCTCAATTCTAGCGTTCCTACACCTACCAGCCTTGCCCTTCACCCTAACAGGAATATACTGTCTTTGTACTCTCGGTATCTCATTTCTGAAGGCTTCACATTTCCAGCCCTTTTACTGCCCCCATCAACTTTTGAACATTCTTGCCTAATACTGTCAAAATTGGCCTTCCTCCAATTTAGAAGCTTAACGTTTAGATCTGATCTATCCTTTTCCATCACTTAGAATTATTTATCAGCTCTCAACATTACTCACTGAGTTCCAGTCCTGGAGCTTAGTCATGCTTATCATTATGCTGCACAGTCTCTATATGGAGGTCACAGTAGCTGTAATTCCTACTCTGCTATCTCACGTCCTTCAATTCACTATCATCTCCCCATATATTTATGTAAAATCTCCCTCTTCATAGTTATAGCATGCTACTTTCAATCTCCAAAATTAAGTTTCCCATTTGCATATCACAGCAATGTCCTTGGCACTTGACTTTCATTCAGCTGACCCCTGGAACTAACCATTGCTCACTTCACACTCTGAATTTGATTGACAGCCCATACTAGTGACTGACCAGGCCTCTAACTGATCTGTGCATATCTCTCCAACTGATTGCATTTACACCACAGGATCCGCATTTGAACCCCAACTGTGCATGATTTCAAAGGTATGTGTAGGTGTGACATTGATGTATCACACTGCCATTAAATAAACTATCCATCGTTTTGACTAATCATTGCTGGCAATGATGTCAAGATATTTGGCTTTCTATTTGCACTAAAAAGCAAGGCAAAGCAGAGATGCTTTGAACATCCAAGTAAACACAAAGTGAGTAAGCTAAGGAAACAAGCAGCCTGGCAGCAGCATTGCAATGTGAGGTGTCAGTGAGCTACGTGGTAATTATTGAGGTGCTGAACTATATTATAAGTTAGTACAAGAGGTTCCATGCTGTGGTAGTGAAGTTAATTCTTTACCAATATCAACTTCCATGATTGGAGGATGCAGGTGTTTGGTGACCATTAAGCATGCCCTGACATTTTGGGGAATGCTCACAAGATGGATGGCCCGAGAAGGTGCTGGTGAGCTGCATTCACCAGGTTACACTCTGACTGTCAAGTTGGGAATTGGTGCCATTTTGTTTCCTGTAGGAATAAGAGATAATAGTAAAATGGGTAATAGTCTCACTACTGAGATTATAATCTTACCATTAAAACTTTAAGTGGAAAATCAAACTTTTTTTCTGATTATGAGAATCCAAATTATCCACCCTCAATGCATTGTTGGGAGAAATCCACACCTTGTTCCAGGAGGCAGTGAGACTATTTCAGATTTAGTTCATGTTGAGTGACTGTATGGTGTGACTGACTGAGGTCAGTATGAGGATGCAGCAAAAAACAACAGAGATTCCTCAGCCTGTATAGTGTCCAGTAGGTTCAATTTTCTTGCAGCTTGTGTGGATGAGAACAGAGAATGCAGGCAGAATGAGCAAACTGAGCACAACATTACAATGTAGAGGGCATGTATGAGTACGTGACTAAAAAGGAAATAATCCTTTCTTGTGGGCAACAAAATAGTTAGGGGGAATATATTCATTCTCTGCAGCCAAGAGCACAAGACCTAAAGGTTACTTTGCTAGGAACCAGGGTTAACGACATCCCAGGGTTGGTAAGGAACTTGGAATGAAGAATTAAAGGAAAAGAGTCCAGCTAACATACAGTCAGACAGCATGGATACAAGCCTTCATAGTCCATGTGGGTACCAATGACATAGGTAGGACTAAGAATGCGTTTGTGTTGAGGATGTGGAAGCAATTTGGGCTAAATTTAAAAGGAGAATCACAGACTCCATAATCTCTATCTAAGCCACAAGCGAATTGTCATAGTTGAGAGTGTGGTGCTGGAAAAGCACAGCAGGTCAGGCAACATCGGAGGAGCAGGAAAATCGTTGTTTCGGCATAAGCCCTTCATCAGGAATCACCATTATCATAGGACAAGTAAGATCAGAGAGTTGAATGTGTGGTACAAGAATTGACTGGGGAGAATTCACTTTCAATTCATTAGGCACTGGTAATAGTCTTGGGAAAATAGTGAGCTGTACCATTGGGTTGTTCTTCACCTGAACTCTGCTTGGATCACTGCCCATGTAAATCATGTAATTAGGTTGTTGGGAGGGGTTCAAACTAAAAAGTGTGTGATTATAAGTTTGAAAATGAGTATGAGAAAAAAAAAGCAGGAAATGTGAAAAGCAGATGGGGCAAGCTTCTTCCAGGAGATGGAAAAGGAAATATTTTCTAAAGTGAGCTTTGCCTCACAGAAGGTGATGTGAGGAATTAATAATGAACAGTAATGAAATGTCAGAGTTTGAACAAATATTTTGTATTGATTTTTTTTACAGCAGAAGACACAAAAGGCATGCAAGACATAATTCAAATAAAGACACAAAGGCATAGAAGAACTTAAAGCATTTAGAACCACAAGAAAAGAAATCCTCGGAAAGCCAATAGAATTATATGCTGAAAAGAGTTCTGAATCCAATGCCTCCAACCTTGGAACCTAACAGAAGTAGTTACAGGGATGCTGGATCTATTGGTTGTAATCTTCCAAAATTCCTAGAAATGGCTATCTAACCGTTGGAAAATTTAGATCGTAATGTGAATGAAACACAGTCAACATGGGCTCAGATGAAACTAGACATTAGAGACGCAGGTGGGTGGAAAATTAAGGTTTGATTATATGACAATTGACATTTGTTAATTACACAATTTTCATGTCGGAGTATGAATGATTTAGAGTGCACTTGAAATAGAATCAAATAGGACAATAAAATGTAGCTTAGAGGCTGCTAAAACAAAATAATGAAAATCTTCAGCTGAAGAGATGCACAAACACGCAAATGATTCTTGAGCAGAAGAAAGACTCACATTTATGAAGCAGTTCTAAGTTATTCATTAATATAATAAAGAGCAAAGTGGTAATTATTGTGCTAAAACTATGGCATGCTCCAGGCTTATGCAAAATGCTAATAAAGACAAATAGATTCTATGGGATTTAATGAGAAGGAAAAACAAAACTCTACTAACTGCTAAAAATAACCTGAATTAAGTGGTAAAGAGAAGCTGAAACAAAAATACAAAATTTTGGAAATACTTGGTGAGTCTGGCAGCATCTGTAGAGAGAGAAATTTTGCTGAAGTCACCCATAATTTGAATTCGGAAATGTTGGCAATGAAACATCTTATGAGCATTTATAGAGGCAAAGGAAGAGAGGAGGGGAGTAAAAGAATTAAATGGAAGGACAGAAAGACTAAAAAGAAGAAAATTATGTCACAGAGGTAAAAGGAGATGTTCATGGGAGAAGTTAAGAAGCAAAGTGTTCGAGATGAGATTTAAATAGAAAGTTCAGAATCATCACCAGCAGCTACCACCCAAAAACAAAAAGACATAAAGGGACATAGTAATCTGGTGTCATTGAATTCAATGTTCACATTAAAGGTTTTGTCAGGTTGAAAGATGAAGTCTTATTTCTTAATCTTCACAGGAGGAATGTAAGTGCACAATGGGAATTGGGCAGACAATTAAAATGAGAGACTCAGGGCCATATTACAGACTGAATGGAGGTGTTCTACAGAACAGTCACTGAATTTGAGTTTGGCCTCAGTAATGAACAGCAGAATATATTGTAGGTAAGGAGTCATTTTGTAGTCAATTAGAAGTAGTGCAACTGAATCATTGTCACAGGTAGAAAGTTTCTGGGGTCTTGTGCAGCAAGAAGTGAGAAGGTAAAACAGAGGTGTTGCTTCTCTTGCACTTGCATGAGAAGATGTCATGGCAGGAAGAGGGGTTTTGAGGGTGATTGATGAGTTGACCAGTTTGTTGTGGAGGAATTATCTCTCTGGCTTATTGAAAGGGAAGTGAGAAATGTTTGCGGTGGTGAAAATGGTGGAAGACAGTGGAAAGAAGGCCAAGTGAAACCTTAACATAGTTTTAGGAAGGGGGAGAAATGGTGAGAGCAGAAGTGCAGGAAATGGAGTGTACACGTTTCAGGGACCTGTCAACCATCACAGATGGGAACTTTGACTATGGAAAATGGAGGTAATGGGAAGCAGTTCTGCTTGAAAACCTTCTGGTACTAAATTTCCCATCAAAATCTTTCCCAAAAAAAAGGTCACTTGTTGATGCTAGCTGGGCAAACCATTTAGGAGCCTGAACATATGAAAGAGGAGTAGAAATAGACAATTCGGCCCTTAATACCTGGTCAACCATTCAATAAGAGCGTGGTTGATCTGTTTATACTTCAAATTCCACATACATTTCTTCCCCCATAACACTCAATTCTCCTGTCTAACAAGAATTTGTCCATCAAAATCTTAAACATATTCATTGTCTTCTGAGGCAGAGTTTCAAAGTTGTAGAAACAAAAACAGAAATTGCTAGAAAAAGTCAGAAGGTCTGGCAACATCTGTAGAGAGAAATCAGAGTTAATGTTTTGGGTTTAATGACCCTTCTTCAGAACTGAGTTCTCTCACTCTTACTCTCTCTTACTCTTGTTTTTCAAATAACTATAGAAACTCTTGTTTTCTATTTTTTACATTCACTCCGAGCTAGCCTTCCACTTAAACACTAATTTCTTCCTCTGATCAGCCTTTTAGTCATTCTCTGCAATCGTTACTATTCTGACCAATCATTTGACTTGTCACTCATCTATATGCTTTTTCCTTAAGTTTGATGCTTTCCCTAATTCAATAGTTAACCACAGTGTGTGCATCTTCCTGTTAGTGTTTTTCTTTTTTATCGCAGGAATATACTGGAGGAGTATTCTGAAATAACTCCTTAAATGTCTGCCATTGTGCCTCTATTATGTGTTTGCTAGCCTCGTGTGCCAGTTCAACTTTCATACTCACATTGTTCCTCTTATTTAAGTTTAACATACCAGTCTTAGCCTTAATCTTCTCTCTTTCAAATAGGATGAAAAATTCAATTAGAATTTGATTGCCGCTACCCAGAGGTGCGTTAACTCTGAGGTAATTACTTAATCCTGTCACAATGCACAATACCAAGTCTAATATAAGTTGTTCTTTTATCAGTTTCAAGTGTGCTGTTTGAAGAAACTATCTCAAAAGCTTTCTATGAATTCCTCATCCAGATTACTATGGCCAATTTGATCTTTGGAGTTCTAAGCCACTCATAATTATAACTGTCCTTTTACCATAAGCACCTAATAGTTCTTCTTGTATTCTTTGTCTCACATTATGGTTTATGTTCGGGAGCCCAGAGATTACTTCCACAAGTGGCTTCTTTACCTCACTATTCTTCATCTGCATGTAAACCAAACCTACATTCTGACATCACAGACATTGTCAACGGTGGGGGTTGGGGGGGGGGGCAGGTGGGGCAGGGGAAAATGGCCGCCTAAGGGGCCCTGGCACATTTGAAGGGGGCCATAGACTGTTCAATAGTAAATGATTTTCTGTCTATCTGTTCGTATTGTTATCCCTGTTTGAAAGTGGTGGTGGGGGATGAGGGGCCTGGAACCTGAGAAGAGCTCCTAACGGGACCGTGGCCAAAAAATGGTTGAGAATCACTGAATGGTCATATCTAACTCCTGCTCAAATCCCATCTTAATTAACAGTTCTACTCCTTCAATTTTAACCTATCTTTTTTGGAATATCATATACCTTTCAAGATTCAGAATACAATCCTTTTCTCTCTGAAGCTATCAGACCAAATGTATTTACTTCAATGTGTGCTAAAATTCATTTACTTTGATATGCAAGCAGCCTTCATTCAGATACAGCTTTAGCTGGTCTTTTTGTTACTTTTGTAGCATTTAGCCTTGATTGTTAGTGTATTCCTATTGTATTTTTTTAATCTCTGCCCTATCCTGCCATGCTCTGGCCCTCGTTTTCCCTATTACCACTTTCATCTTTTGCCTTGTACCTACTCTTTGATATGCCGTTCTTTTCTACATTTTATCTCTTACACCCACTATTTAATCTAAAATCTTCCCTGCTTCCCTAATCATATACACTTAATCGTAAGGTCCTAGAGGGCGTTGCTGAACAGAGATACCTTGGAGTCCAGGTTCATAGTTTCTTGAAAGTGGAGTCGCAAGTAGATAGGATAGTGAAGAAGCCATTTGGTATATTTTCCTTCATTGGTCAGAATAGTGAGTACAAGAGTTGGGAGGTCATGTTGTGGCTGTACAGGACGTTGTTTAGGCCACTTTTGGAATGTAGAGTGCAATTCTGGTCCCCTTCCTATCGGAAAGCTGTAGTGAAACTTGAAAAGATTCAGAAAAGATTTACAAGGATATTGCCAGGGTTGGTGGATTTGAGGTATAGGGAGAGGTTGAATAGGCTAGGGCTGTTTTCCCTGGGAGTGTCAGACGCTGAGGGGTGACCTTATACAGGTTTATGAAATCATGAAGGGCATGGATAGGATAAATATACAGTCTTTTCCCTGGGTTGAAGGAGTCTAGAACTAGAAAGCATTGGTTTAAGATGAGAGAGGAAAGATATAAAAGGGACCTAAGGGGCAACATTTTCATGCAGAGTGTGGTGCATGTATGGAATGAGCTCCCAGAGGAAGTGGTTGAGGATGGAGGAATCCTGAAGCTCTGATCTCCAGCATCTGCAGTCCTCACTTTCTCCACAATAATATAGCCCCCACTTTCCCTTGTACTGGGACCAATGGCCCACAAACTAGAACCTACTTCTACCATAGCAGCTTTTGTGCCACATAATCATCTCTCTAAGTTTATGTCCCTTCTGTCTGTTGCATGAGGCTCAGATAATAATCCAGGGATTATAATCTTTAAGGTCCTGATTTTTGATTTAATGCCTAGTTTCTCATACTGTCTTTGCAAAAATTGGTTACCTAGATCTGCCAACCTTAATAGTACCTACCTACATGGAACACAACTGCTTAATCATTCCCCTCCTATAATATTTCCCTTTCCAGAGGTGAGCAGATGTCCTGAACCACAGTCAGACCAACTCAAAAACATTCATGTTTAAGTAACAGTGTAGTTCAAGTTCTGGAAGCATTTGCAAACGTGAAACCTAATACAATCAACCTACTCAAGGAGGACCTCCAATTCTAACAATCATTTTTGCAGGCTGCAGATGTTTTTTTTTTCAAAATAAGTAAGTCATATGTTTTGAAAAATATTAATAATAAAGTAGATAAATCTTAAATTTTGACCAATCAAATAACCTTAGGAATTGTTAAGCTGTGGTGCCTTGAAATTCTTAATGTTTGTATTGTTCAATTTACTTGTCATAAAGGGACTACAATGAAGGTCTACCAGACTGGTCTTTGTTTTGAAACCAAAAGAGAAAATGCTAGAAAATCTCAGCAGGTCTGGCAGCATCTGTAATGAGAGAAAAGAGCTGACGTTTCAAGTCTAACTGACCCTTTGTCAAAAGACTCTTTGTTTTGGCAGGGTTGACCTGTGAGAAGAGATTTATGAGCCTGGGATCTATTCTCTAGAGCAAACAGAATGAAGGGTAATGGTGTTGAAACATATAAAATTCTTACAGGGCTCCACAAGGTTTGTTGCCAGAAGGATGTTTCTACTAGGTAGACTAGTCCAGAGCAAGGAGACAGAGTCTTAATATAAGGGGATGGCCATTTAGGACTGAGATGATGAGGACTGTCTTCACACAGAGGCTGATGAATCTTTAGAATTCTCTATTCCAGGGGCCTGTGGAGATTCATTCATTGAGTATGTTCAAACAAGCAAACCTATGATTTAGGAGCATAAATATGCCATTTTGCCTCCTGATCCTGCTCCTCCATTGCATGAGATCATGTTGACTTGTTTGTGTTTTGAATTCCCATTTAACTCCAATAACTATTTGATTCTTTGCCTAACAAAAATCTATCCAAAATTAAAAATATTTAATTGCTAGTCATTCTTGAGCAGTTTGATCGTATTAAGTTTCATGTTTGAAAATGCTTTCAGGACCTGAATTGTATTGTTACTTAAACATTAATGGTGGTTCAGGACATCTGCTCAGGTCTGGAAAGGGAAATATTATTGGAGGGGAATGATCAAACAGTTGTGTTCTGTGCAGGTGGGTATTGTTAAGTTTGGCAGATGCAGGAAACCAAGCTTTGCCAAGGAAGTATGAGAAACTAGGCACTAATCAAAAAACCTTAAAATATTTAATGACACCATCTCCACTGCCTCTGAAGGTACAGAATTCCAAAGTCACACAATCCCTTGAGTGAAAATAAATTCTCATTTTCTCTGTCATAAAAGGGTGATCATTAAGTTGGACTGACTGACTGATTGGGAGAAAGTGAGGACTGTAGATGCTGAAGAAACACAGTCGGTCAGGCAGCATCAGAGGAGCAGGAGAGTCGATGTTTCAAGCACAAGCTCTTCATCAGGAATGCTTGATTGGTGAAAGGGATCAAAACAAAAATTAGTAGATTTCTCGATACCAAAGACATTGAATACTATGGGGATGATGCAGAAAAATAGCTTTGAGGTAGAAGATCACACACGATAAATGTGATTACAAAGCAGATTCTAGAGACTGGATGGTTTACTCCTGCTCCTATCTTCTATGTTTCCAATCCGGAAAACCCACAGCATTTATTTTCAGTGTAGCCATTTGTATTTCTTGGCTATTCATTGCTTAACCATCCCAGTTATGTAGTCAGAGAACTATGTTGACCTCAATCTTCCAAATAACACCACAACCCCTATTACCAACCTTGACTGGACAAAATAATGCACACTTCTCTTTAGCAGAGCTTATGCTCTGGGCCTGCAGCCTTCACAGCTGAAATATCCAAACCGTGCCAGGAATCCATGGAGATGGAAGTGGAGTGGATCAATGCTTTTAACACTAACTGCTGTTTTCCAAGAATTAAAGACCCTGAAGCTAGTTTGACAGCTGCTGACAGAAGATAAATTGTGAGGTAAATGGAAGAGGAAGGGGGTAGCAAATGGATGAAGAGTCAGTGTAGCAGGTGGGTGAGGGGAATACAGTTGCTGGAGGTAGGTGGTAGGACACCAGCTAGATGTGGAGTGAAGAGGCAGAATTGGGGTTGGAAGATAGAGAGTATTGGATCTGGTTTGGGTTGGAGTGTTAAAAAAAGGTTGGATCAGATTCAGAGAGAGGAATTGTTGGGGTAGTTGAAATGCGGTGCTTGGTCGGATTGCATTTGAAGTATTGAGGGGTGGTTGGGTCAGGTCCAGAGTGGGTTCAGGCAGTTAGCTAGATTGGTCTGGTTTGGTCCAGGATAGAGATGTTCAAGAGTTTGATCAATGTGAGTGATTCAGGGCTAAGGCTCACTATTTACTTGTGGGGAAGGGTTAGTTTTATTGTTAGATAGGAGTTACAGCAGGTTTTAATTCTTTTTGCATTTTTCTGGGTATCTATTCAAGTAGGATGTCTGGTCAGAACCTCACAAAGTTTCCAACAGTAACACATAGTTGGGGAATTTTTTTGGAGGTTGCCAGGTGTTACAGAATTATCCATTGAGAATTTCAACTTAATAATTACAAAATACGATGAATTCTGGAAATCTGAAACTAACACCAAAAACACTGGAGAAATTCAGTCATTCTGGTAGGACATCAACTCAGGAATTTGCATGAAAGCTGCTTTGCTGCACTTATTGTATTTCACAATGTGTGAGATTCAATTGTACTCTACTCCTATGAACATGGCCTTTCACAATAGTTCCATTGAAGTACTGATGGAAAATCAGGTTTAGCTCAAGACAATTTCCTACTGCCAGATGAAATGTGAAATCACTTCAGTTTGTTATTTACACATTTCCCCAAAAAGTACTATACTAGTTTTCAATTAAGTACAATTTATTCTGTGGGTGGTAATTGGAGAAGAGGTTGTGATTCTTTTTCTTTGTAAAGAAATTCCAAAAGAAGCATAGAAAATAAATGCCTGCAGAACATGAAATACATGTTGAATCTTTAAGGAAGATAATAACATTTCTAAACATCCAAATATAATAGTTAATTTCATCCTTTTAGTACTGTTCCTCATTTCTTTTTCGTATGATCTGAACAGGTTGGGTGAGTGAGCAAATCAATGGATGATGCAGTATAATTCAGATAAATGTGAGGTTATTCACTTTGGAAGCTCAAACAAGAAGGCAGATTACTGCCTGAATGGCTGTAAATTAGGAGAGGGGAATGCAGCAGGACTTGGTTGTCCTTGTGCACCAGTCACTGAAGATAAGCAAGCAGGTGCAGCAGGCGGTAAAGAAAGCAAGTGGTATGTTGGCCTTCATTACGAGTGGGTTCATGAACAGGAACTGGGATGTGTTGTTGCAGTTATACATGGCCTTGATGAGGCCACACATAGAATATTGTGTGCAGTTTTGGTGTCCTTTTCAGAGGAAGGATGCATTTGCTCTTGAGGAGTGCTGTGAGGGTTTATCCTATGACTCAATGATTCTGGGGATGTGGGACTGACATATGAGGAGAGATTGAGTCGGTTAGGATTGTTTCTTCCAGAATTTGGAGAAATGAGATGGGATCTCATAGAGACTTACCAAAGGTCCTGGCGGTCAAGGCATTTTATTTACGGTCAAAACGATGAAATATTTTCACTCATCATGGCACCCAGTATATCCTGAAAAATTTCCAAAACTCTTCCTAGTCATAGCTTGTGCTTCTATGAATGATTGCTTCCAAGTTTGTTAAGGTGTTGGTGATGTGTAGTGGCACTGCCACTGGTTTAAACTCTCTGTTTTATTCATATTCTTTAGGAAAGCAAAACTGTCTTTTTACCTGGTCTTCCTGAATGTGACTCTAGATCCACTGCAATGTGGTTGGTCTAGCAAGCATTTCAGTTGTACCAATCCCTAAAGAGCCTCAAAAAAGGAAGAAATTGGACAGACCACCTGATATTGACGAATGTACCACAAACGATAACGGCAAACTAAGTCCTGCTGACCCTGTAAAGTCATCCTTTCTAATGTCTGAGGGCCAGTGCTTAAACTGGGAGGACTGTGTCATAGACTCGACAAGCCTGATATAATCATTCTCATGGATTCATACCCATACAACGTCCCAGGTAGCACTATCCATTAGTATGTCCTACCCCATCAAATAAACCCAACAGCTATGGCGGCAGACTGGTACATACTTGGACGGAGTTGGAGTCCTCAAAATTGACTTCTATTTCCATTAAAACTTATCACATCAGGCCAAACATGGGCAACACCCCTGTTTATTAGCATGTAATCAATCCATAGCCTTCACCCCACCTTTAAACCCACCTGATTTAGTCATTAATTCTCTGTGCTGAACACCACTTTCAGGAAGAAATAAGGGTGGCAGGGGTGCAATGTCCATCACCAAGAGTTACTTGAAAGCAACTCTGTGCTCCTGAGTTTACTGAACATGAGCCAAACTGTTCCAGTACAACTACATGACTGACATCTGCCTGACAATGTGGAAAATTGCTCAGGTGTGTCCTGTACACAAAAAGCAGGACAAGTCCAACCTGTCCAATTACTGCCTACTCTCCCTTGTCAGTAAGGTAATGGAAGGAACTAGAGGCAGTTCACCACCACCTTGTCAAAACAACTATAGGGATGTGCAATAAAAGCTTGCCCAGTTAGCAAAGCCCACATTCCATGAATGAATAAAAACAATGCTATATGGAAAACTGGGAGAATATTACTTCTTGACATTCTCTCGAATAGTGTCGTAAAATTTTCATATCGAAATTAACAGGCATAAATTTTGTTTAAGACCTTATCTGAAAGTTCTAATCACTCAATGTATTTCTAATACATTTTATGTGTGATGTATTTTGTTTTACTACTGAGCCAACCTACCTCAATGAACGTGTTTTTTAAACTTTATAATTATAATCTCCTGCAAAACTTATTGCACAAAATTTAGTTCTGCTCAAATCCAGAAAACAGCATATTTATGGGTGCTGTACATAAGCCTCAGAAAATAGAAAATCTCTGTGAACAAAAAAATTGGTTTAGGTTTCTGATATTAAAAGAAAATGGAAAATAGTTAAACCAAACTGTTACAGAATTTCACTCAATGCTGACAGCAAAAGCCAAACTTTTGGAGACATCCTTGAAATGTTTTGAAATTGCTGGTTCTTAAAATTACTGCAGAAAATCAGATTTAGGATTTTTTTTACAAAATGTGATACCTCCATTTTTTAAGTGATTAAAATCATTGTAATGAGCTCTGACAAAATTGTGCAAATAATCCTTTGGTCATGTTCCTTTGCTTTCTTAATAGCTTTTCTGGGTTCATTAGTTAAGTACTTGATTTATTTTGATCAATACCATCAGAGCATTCAAGTATTTAGCACCATCTAATTAAGCACCTTTTCCCTTTTATTACAGAGCAGACTGTGATTCCAGCACATCTGTTTTATACTGAACGATTGAATATTTATTCACCTGACTGCACAATGCAGACAGAAATTGAATCCTAAATCTTGGTTTTATTATTCTGGGATACTGACTGAGCACAGAAAACTGAAAAAGTAAATTATCATCATGTTTTGTTAGCTGTTATTTAATTTTGCTTTTTTTGTTAATGATCCACAGCCAACATTGGTGTTTACTTGATGTCCCATCAACTTAATTATATATACATAGTTCTGCATTTTTTATTATGTCTGTAGTAGGTAGAATATTGTAATGATGGCAGTCATAGAGTCATAGAGTCATGCAGTCACAGAGTTGTACAGCACAGAAACAGACCCTTCGGCCCAATGTATATCCCTCCCCAATCTCATCCCACCTGCCAGCACCTAGCCCATATCTCTCTAAACCCTTCCTATTCAGATACCCATCCAGATGCCTTTTAAATGTTGCAATTGTACCAACCTCCAACACTTCCTCTGACAACTTATTCCATACATGCACCACCCTTTTTTGTGAAAAAAGTTGCTCCTTAGGTCTATTGTATATCTTTCCCCTTTCACCCTAAATCTATGCCTTCTAGTTCTGCACTCCCCCACCTCAGGGAAAAGACCTGATCTATTTACCCTATTTATGCCCCTCACAATTTTATAAACCTCTATAAGGTCACCCCTCAGCCTCCGATGCTCCAGGGAAAACAGCCCCAGCTATTCAATCTCTCCTTATAGCTCAAATCCTCCAACCCTGGCAACATCCTTGTAAATCTTTTGTGAACCATTTCAAGCTTCACAACATCATTCTGATAGGAAGGAAACCAGAATTACATGCAACATTCCAAAAATGGCCTAGCCAATGTCCTGTACAGCCATAACATGACCTTCCAACTCCTGTGCTCAATACTCTGACCAATAATAGAAAGCATACCAAATGCCTTCTCCACTATCCTATCTACCTGCCACTCAACTTTCAAGAAAATATGAACCTGCACTCCAAGGTCTCTTTGTTCAGCAACACTCCCTAGGACCTTACCATTAAGTGTATAAGTCCTGCTAAGATTTGCTTTCCCAAAATGCAGCATCTTACATTTATCTGAATTAAACTCTCAGCCCACTGGCCCAGCTGATCAAGATCCTGTCGTACTCTGAAGTAACCTTCTTACTGTCTACTACACCTCAAACTACTAATGATACCTCTTATGCTCACATCCAAATTATTTATATAAATGATGAAAAATAGTGGACCCACCACCGATCCGTGTGGCAAACCACTGGTAACAGGCCTTCAGTCTGAAAAGCAATCCTCCACCACCACTCTCTGTCTTCTACCTTTGAGCCAGTTCTCTGTCCAAATGGCTACTTCTCCCTGTATTCCCTGATATCTAACCTTGCTAACCAGTCTCCCATGGGGAACCTTGTTGAATGCCTCATTGAAGTCCATATAGATCATGTCCATTGCTCTGCCCTCATCAATCCTTTTTGTTACTTCTTCAAAAAATCAATCATGTTTGTGAGACATGATTTCTCACGCACAAACCCATGTTGACAATCCCAAATCAGTCCTTGTCTTTCCAAATACATGTACATCCTGTCCCCCAAGATTCCCTCCAACTACGCGCCCACCACCGACATCAAGCTCACTGGTCTATAGTTCCCTGGCTTCTTAAACAGTGACACCACCTTAGCCAACCTCCAGTCTTCCAGCACCTCACCTGTGACTATTGATGATATAAATGTCTCAGCAAGGGGCTCAGAAATCACTTCCCTCACTTTCCACAGACTTATAGTGTACACATGATCAGGTCCTGGGGATTTATCCACTGTTAACATGTTTTAAAACATCCAGCATTTCCTTCTCTGTAATATATGGACATTTTTCAAGATGTCACGATCTATCTCTTTACATTCAATACCTTCCATGTTCTTTTCCACAGTAAACATGCGTGCAAAATACTCGTTTATTATCTTCCCCATCTCCTGCTGCTCCACACGAAGGCCACAAAGGGGTCCTATTCTCTGCTGAAAAATGTGTTGCTGGAAAAGCACAGCAGGTCAGGCAGCATCAAAGGAGCAGGAGAATTAATGTTTCGGGCATAAGCCCTTCTTCAGGGTCCTATTCTCTCCCTAGTCACCCTTTTGTACTTAATGTATTTGTATAAACCCTTTGGATTCTCCTCAACTCTATTTGCCAAAGCTATCTCATGTCTCTTTTTGGGCCTCCTGATTTCCCTCTTAAGCATACTCCTACTTCCTTTGTGCTCTTCTAAGGATTCACTCGATTTATCTTGTCTATACCTGATATATGCTTCCTTCTTTTCCTTAACGAAACCCTCATCCAGCATTCCCTACAGCAACCAGTCTTTCCTTTCACCCTAACAGGTATATACTGTCTCTGAACTCCCGTTATCTCATTTCTGAAGGCTTCCCATTTTCCAGCTGTCACTTTACCTTTGAACATCTGCTCCAAATCAATTTTTGAATGTACTCACCTAATATCGTCAAAAATAGCCTTCCTCCAATTTAGAACTTCAACTTTTAGATCCGGTCTATCCTTTTCCATCACTATTTTAAAACTAATAGAATTATGGTCGCTAGCCCCAAAATGCTCCCTGACTGACACCTCAGTCATCTGCCCTGCCTTATTTCCCAAGAGTAGGCCAAGTTTTGCACCTTCTCTAATAGGTACATCCACATACTGAATGAGAAAATGCTTTGTACGCACTTAACAAATTCCTCTCCATCTAAACCCTTAACATTATGGCAGTCCCAGTCTGTGTTTGGAAAGTTAAAGTCCCCTATCATAACCACCCTACTATTCTTACAGAGAACTGAGATTTCATATCAAGTTTGTTTCTCAATTTTCCTCTATTAGGGGGTCTATAATACAATCCCAATAAGGTGATCATCCCTTTCTTATTACTCAGTTCAACCCAAATAACTTCCCTGGATATGTTTCTGGGAATATCCTCCCTTCGTACAGCTGTAATGCTATCCCTTATCAAAAACACCACCCTCCCTCCTCTCTTGCCTCCTTTTCTGTCCTTCTTGTAGTATTTGTATCCTAGAATATTATGCTGCCAGTCCTCTCCATTCCTGAACCATGTTTCTGTAATTGCTATGATATCCCAATCTCATGTTTCTAACCATGCCCGGAGTTCATCTGACTTCCCTGTTTGACCTCTTGCATTGAAATAAATGTAGTTTAATTTATCAGTCCTACCTTGTTCTCTGCTTGTCCCTGCCTGCCCTGACAGTTTAACTCACTTTTTTCTCAACTGTACCAGTCTCAGATTGATCTCTTTCCTCATTACCTTCCTGGGTCCCACCTTCCAATCTGAATAGTTTTAATCCTCCTGAGCAGCTCTAGTAAATTTTCCTGCCATTATATTTGTCCCCTTCCAATTTAGGTGCAAGCTGTCCTTCTTGTACAGGTCACTTCTACCCCAAAAGAGATTCTAATGATCTAAAAATGTCTATCCTTCTCCCATACACCAGCTCCTCAGCCATGTATTCATGTGCTCTATACTCCTATTCCTAACTTCATGAGCTCCCAGCACCAGGAGTAGTCTCCCCTAATGGCTGAAGAACCAGCAAGATCCTTGTTTCATTACTTTTTGGGAAGGCTGGCTGGTAGTATGTACCTACAAGGGATATGACAAGTCTACAGAAGGTGTATCCCTGGGACCACAGCTTCTGGGTAGAAGACCCAACTATGAAGATTTGTTGCCATTTCAGAAGCCAGCAATGCCTTTTGAGTTGCAGCACTACTGAGGAGGCCTTTGCAAATGCTCGATCAACAAATACACAAGGGCCAGGACCCAGTCCACAGGTAACTGATGGTGAAAGGGGATTTGTGGGGTGGGGGATCAGAAGCGTTGGGGAAGCCCTCGCAAGGACTGGAGCAGTTCTCAGAGGGCATCTTTGAGTTCTCTAGTAAGTGCACATCATGGTAGCTCCCAGAACAACTCACACATGTCTCCACAAACTGGCATCAGCAGGGCATAGATAAGCTGAACACTGGCAGCGATGAAGCTTTTTCTGTTGGTGAAGTCTGCAGGCTGATATAAGGCACTTTCAAAGCAATGTGGACACACTTGCTTGTGACCTCTTCCATGGAGAAGACAACAATTTTGGAGAATATTACTGCATGAGCTACTTGACTCTTCTTGCCACAGAGAATGATATAAATAGATGCAATCAGGAGGTAATGGCATCTCCACATCTGGGTGTATTTGTGGGTTGGGGATTGGAAGATGACACACAGATCCCCACAGTGATTATAAAACCAGATGTTAACATAAAAATATAAAGCAGCTGTAATCTTGTTGGCCACCCATTCTTCCTGAATGCAAATCCTGCTCCAGCAGATTTTGGTGATGCTGGCCCAAGGCATCCTTACTCTGAACCTGCAGTGTGTTTCTGAGAGCTATAGAAAATGATGGCAAGGCGTGTAGATGTGCGATTAGAGTTATGGTCTGCTCTTCATCTGCTGCTTCTACCCCTGGAAGTTGTGTAGCAGATGCTTGATAGAGCTTGCTGGTCTTGCTTAATGTTAATAATATAGTTATATCCTTTTCCTGGCATCAAAGTCCACTGTCACTCTTTTTCTCCCTCTTTGGATGCTGTGTACTTACAGCATTTTCAGTTTTTATTTCAGATATCTTTTGCCAATACAAATGCTATCTACTGTAATCTACAATACTCTGCGACCAATATCACCAAGGGAACTAAACACCAATGAAAAAGGGAAAGAAAATGTGGAGAGACTGATAGATATCATAGAGATAGTCAGCACATCTTGTGGGGAGTACAGTGATCAGTATCTTCTTTCTGTCTCTCATTCCTGGAGTTGGGAATTAATAACTTCACAACACACTTTAAAAAAGACATGCTGTCACGTGCACTCTGTGACCTGTTCCAATTGTGTGATACATATTCACTGTTTGAGAATGTCCTGGCAGGGAATGATTGTTCACTGCTCTTAGGGAATACATTCCTAATTTACAATCTGCTCAAAACAAAATGAAACTAATTTGAAAGTTCAAATGTATCACTTCTGTAAGATTCATCAATCTTCTTTTAAAAATCTAAACCATAGCTGCACATCTGGCAGCACCAGAAGATAACTTTGCAAAACTTAATTTTGGAAGTCTAGTAAAATTGAGATGCCCATTTCAAAATACTAAATGGAGATTGCCTTCAATTTTTTGTAACATAGGACTGTGTATTATTAACCAGCAAAATAGTTGGATATTTTAATTTCTTATCCACTAGCAGAATTGCAGGTGAAAGTTTGATGCAACTACAAATCTGTTACTTTCTGCTTCAATTGTCAAATACTGTAAATCTGTGTTCTCTCATATTGATCCTTCCGCAACAGAAAAAGTTTGTCCTTGTTTGGTTAATCAATACTCTTCATGATTTCAAATAAATCTCTTAAATCTACCTTTAACTTTCTTAATTCCAAAGGGAGCAGTACCAGTTTCTCCCTATTTAAGTGAAACGTCACCTTCCTGATCTCAATGTAAATATGGGTATAGGAATTATCAAACGGAAAATAATGACAGGATGTATACACTGAAGCAACATTTTTAAAATAGATATACATGCATTCCAATAGGTGAAGGATCTCTTCTTTACATTAAAGGTTTCATGCACAAGTCTCGACCTGCCACCTTAAAGATACAAATCTTCCGTAACTTCTGACTGACAGAGATACAGCTGACAAAATACTTGGTGATTCAAATTTTGTTTGTCTAAAGATAGTGACCAGTATGATAAGAAGAGAATGGTGTTAGGTGAATAGAAATTATTGGAAATAAAACAGATCAGCAAAACTAGTAAGATACATTATAGAAAGCATTGGGACCACGGAGGCCTTGGAACTGGAGGGAAGCCAAACACCAATACAGAAGCCAAGTGAGAGAATTGGTTGAACTGTAAGAATGAATAAAAGAGATCCTAAAAGCAGAGTGAGAAGATTTGTTTGCATGAATATACAATGGAAAATGGAAGTCTGTCTCTCTAAAAGGTATGAGTTTTCTACTAAATTCCCTTTGAAGAGTTGAGTCAAAGACATTCTAAAGAAATGATATTGAGAAGTATAGTGTCCTTTAATCATATTTGATTGAAAAGTCCATTGCTTTTGAAGTGGATTTAAATATAATGTAAATGCTTAAAGTAGAAGGGCCATGTCAGTCTGAATTTTACTAAAAATCAGCTAAGTGTCTATTTTGGTGCATTTCTTTGAGGGTTTGCGCTGGCTCTAAACAGCAAGGCAATGGCTGTTAGCTTTGGCTGAGAAAGAAAAGTACAGAAAGACGAAGCAAGGCAGAGATGCTGTGATCATCCAAATAGGCACAAAGTGAGTGAATGTTTAGAGAGCAAACAAGGAGCCCTGAGTTGCATCCTGAACCAATCCAAGAAGTGGGTAACTTTTCCTGTGTGTAAGGTGTCCTGGCAGCAGGATTACAAGGAGAGGCTCTAAAATACAGCATTGAACTGCAGAGTCAGACTGTATGTGGATTGAGGTAGAATGTAGAACTGTACAGCATGGGAACAGGCCCATTGGCCCATGATGTTGAGCCAAACACGATGCCAAATTAAACTAATCCCTTTTGCCTGCCTTTGGTCCATATCCCTCTTTTCCTTACAAATTATGTAATTATCTAAAAGCCCCTTAAATTCCCCTATCGTATCTGCCTCCACCATAAACCCTGGGTGCGCATTCCAGAATCCTACCATTCTCTGTGTAAAACATTTGCCCTTCATATCTGCTTTGAACTTTCCATATCTCCCCTTAAATGCATGACCCCTTGTATTAGACATTTCAACTTTGGGAAAAAAGATTCAGACCATCAGTCCTATCTATGTATCTTATAATTTTATAGACTTCTATCAAGTTTCCCCTTAGCCTCTTCCACTCAAGAGAAAACAACCCGAACTTTTCTAGTGTCCCATTAAAGCTCATACCCTCTAATCCAGGCAGCATCTTGGTAAACCTCTTCTGCACACTCTCCAAAGTCTCCACATTCTTTTTGTAGTTTGGCAACCAGAAATGAATGCAATACTCTTAAGTGTAGCCTAACTGAAGTCTTAAAAAGCTGCAACATGACATCCTGACTCTTGTACTCAGTTCCCTGACCAATAAAGGAGAAAGTGAGGACTGCAGATGCTGGAGGTCAGAGCTGAAAATGTGTTGCTGGAAATGTGTTGCTGGAAAAGCGCAGCAGGTCAGGCAGCATCCAAAGAGCAGGAGAATCGACGTCTCAGGCATGAGCCCTTCTTCAGGAATCCAGCTTTTCCAGCAACACATTTTCAGCCCTGACCAATAAAGGCAAGCATGCCATATGCCTTCTTTATTACTCTATCTACTTGTGTGGCCATTTTCAGGGAATGATGGACTTGAACCCCAAGATCCATCTGCACATCAATGCTGTCCAAGGTCCTGCCATTAACTGTTTCCTTTTTCTGAACATTGGATCTCCCAAAGTGCAGCACCTCACACTTACCTGCATTAAACTCCATCTGCCATTTCTTCACCCATACCTGCAACAGATCCACATTCTACTGTATCCTTTGACAACCTTCCATGCCATCTACAAACTCTGCCGATATGTCATGAGGATCCGGTGGAGTTGGTATATGTCAGATGCCAACCTCAGTGGATGGTGTTTGTAGGCAGGTGCTGCCATAGAGGTTACCTCGAGTTTTGGAGGATTGCTGGCCAAGATGGAACTGAATTGAAATCACCAGGTACCACTCTGACTTTCATGTCAGAAATTGTTGCCATTTGGTTTCTATCGGGCAAGTGGTAGAATGGGAAAGTGTATAGCAATGAGGTGAGAATAGGTACTCATGGTACACTAGTTCATTCAAATGGGTGCAAATGGGCCTCTTGACTTTAATTATTGAGATTCCTGTTTTGCTATTCAGGACTTGGTTGGAGAATCAAACTTTTTCCTTTTGAGATCAAACGTCTCATCCTATTTTCCTAACTGACTTGCTAATGCCCATGTCATTCAGGGCTGTGAAGATTTCATCCCCATATAGCTATTCTATAATGTAGTATTCATTCCTATAATGTAAGTTGAAAACTTATTACTACAATCAATATTCACAAGTGATTATAAAAGCTAGTCTCATATTTCAGCCCTCATGCACACATATCTCGATCACAACATCCCAGAATTCACAAATTAGGATTCTAAGTGGTCATTGTGTTAAACTTAGAAATGAAGTTGTTTCTGCAATACTATACCTGGAGGCATATTGTATTCAGAAATAATTTTGCTTGTTAGAAAACTTCAAGTGTGTGTAGTGTGGTGAAGGACTGTGGTTTGGTGATGGAGGATGTGGGGATGAAATTTCACTACAGACCCAATCTATGGATGGCAAATCTTTAATCCCATCGAGATCCCCAGGCTGAATAGGCTGGGACTGTTTTCCCTTGATCGTCAGAGGCTGAGGGGTGACTTTATACAGATTTATAAAATCATATAGGGTATGAATAGGGTAAATAGACAAAGACTTTTCCCTGGAATGGGAGAGTTCGGAACGAAATGGCATAGGTTTAGGGTGAGAAGAGAAAGATTTAAAAGGGATTTAAGAGGTGACTTTTTCACACAGAGGGTGGTGCGTATATGGAACGAGCTGCCAGACCATGTAGTGGAGGCCAGTACAAATACGACATTTCAAAGGTGTCTGAATGGGTATATGAGTAGAAAGGGTTTAGAGGATATGGGCCATATGCTGGCAAATGGGACTAGATTAATTTAGTATGTCTGGTTGGCATGGACCAGTTGGACTGAACGGTCTGTTTTGTGCTGTACATCTCTCTAATTCTATAACTAGTTACTAGTTACGAGTAGTGATTTCCTTTAGTTCCTTCCTCTCATGAGACCCTGTGTTGTCCAATATTTTGGGGACATTGTCTTATGGGCCATTGTAACAAAGATAAAAAAATTCAAGAAAACTGAACAAATTTAAATTAAAATATCATTTTGGGGCATTCATTTTCATACCTTCTGAGTAGCAAAAACACAAATGAACTCATTCACAGTCCAGGAAGAGAGGTCTCTTCACATGCATTCAAAGCAATTATTTAATTAATGTCCAACAACTCTCACTATAAGATATTCTTACAACTCTAGATCCTTCACCTTAGAAATACAATAAACTTTTCATTAAAATGTAACAATAGACCTCAGTGAGAATCAGTCCCACCAATGAGGGAATGAAAAAAAGTGAAATAAGTGAAATGATTCAACATGACGTTCCAAAGACCCTCAATGCAAAATAAATTAAAATTTTCAAATTACGGTACACAGCCATACAGTATATGGCTATAAAGCCATATAAAGCCATACAGTAACTCAAAACTGTTATAATCTAAGAAGTACTCTTAAATGTATGCCACCTTGTGCTCACTGCTTCTCCATTACAAAAAGCTTGAGAAATATCACATTTTTATTCATGAAAATAACAATTCTGTCTGAAAATTCAGTAGGATGCCTCCACCTTGGACCTCTGTCAAAAAAAACATCAAATTCATGACATCTGTTCAAAGTCCCTTTAAAAACATTTGAATGGCACATACTATCAGAGGTATAGCTTGGCTACCTGCTTGTTCCCATAAACATGAAAATTGGCCATTGAAGTTAACATTTTCAAATAAGTACAAATAATTTGTCTCCTTTTATATTCAATCTCTTTCTAAAGCTGCCATTAAGTATGAGCATAGTGGCTCAGTGGGAATAAAATGGTGGCTCAATGGTTAGCACTGCTGCCTCAGAGTGCCAGGGACCCAGTTTTGATTCCAGCCTCAGGCGACTGTCTGCATGGAGTTTGCACATCCGCTCTGCGTCTGCTTGATATCCAAAGATGTGCAGGTTAGGTGAATTGGTGTGCTAATTTGCCCATATTGTTCAGAGAAGTGTAGGTTAAGTGCATTATTTGGGGTAAATGTAAATAATAGGGCAAGGAAATGGGTCTGGGTGTTACTCTTGGAGAGTCAGTGCGGACATGTTAGGCCAAATGGCCTGTTTCTACACTGTATGGATTTTATCATATATTTTAGACAATGTTGAGCCTCTTCTTGAGCTGGGAAGGTAGAGGTTTTATTCCCTTGTGAGCCCCATCAAAATCTCAAAGATCTGATTATTTGGATATGCTCCCAATGTGGGTGTTTGCCAAATGTACATTATTAACTGCTCTTCATATATTAAAACAGTGACTATATTTCAAAAGGTATTTAATTTGCAAGAGAACTCATTGAGACATCTGGCACTCCTGTAATGTGCAACAATATAAGTTCAAATCTTTCTTTCTTTGGCCTTATTTAAGATGAGGCAAGACTGCCCTATAGTAGCAATTTCTGAATGGTAATGCACATTCAGTTTGAAGTAAAATGAAAATTTGAACTAAACATATTGTCCTGTGTTACAACCAGGCCTTGGACAAGATTCCCCAATACATAACTGGTCCAGACAGGACATTCCAAACTGCTAAAGGGATGAACTGGCTCCCCTTTATTAATCACACACAGCTCTCAGTTGGTTGCAACAAGGTTAATTTAGAAATTCATTGAAATGATCAAAACATAATTTTGGAATGCATTGCATGGTTTTATTCTAAAACCTAATTAACATTGGAGCCCCTACAGTGCAGAAAGAGGCCATTCAGCCCATTAAATCTGCACCAACCCTCTGAACAACATCCCAGCCAAACCTAGCCCCGATCCTATCCCCATAACTCCATATTTACTATGTGAAAGGGGAATCCATTTAACCTACATGTTTTGGATTGTGGGAGGAAACTCACACAGACGCAGGGAGAACATGCAAATTCCACAGACAGTCACCTGAGAGTGGAATTGAGCCTAGGTCCCTCGTGCTGTGAGGTAGCAATGCGAATCACCAAGCCACTATATTGCCTTATACTTATGAGATGTGATTTGTAGTCCACTTTTTCTTAAAAAAAGAGCATTTGGGAACTGTTATCCTTTTATCTTCTGGGTTATTATGCCTTTAGAATTGTTTTTGGTATAATTTAATAATTATGCAGCAAATCTATTGACAATTGTCACTGTTTTAGAGGCATTGCAGAAATTTTGACTTTGGTTGATTGGGGGAATGTTAAAGAGAGTAAATATCATACAGAACTTCTGAAGGAAAGTTTGGGTCAATCTACGAAAAGCTTGGTCAGAACAGTTAGTATTTAAAGATTGTCTTCAAGAAAAAAAATGAAGTAGAAAGTCCAACATTCAGTCCAACGGATGCAGTGCATTATATATATTAAAGTTCAGTCCAATGCAAATGAAGACACAACAACCAATGATGGAGTGATTAAAATTGGTTAAGCTCAAGAGCCTACACATAGAGGAATACAGATATCTTGGAGGGTTTGTGGAGCCAGAGGAGATTACAGAGACACTGAGTGCAAGGATATGGAAGGATTTGAACAAAGCAGACAGAATTTTATAATCACAATGTTGCTTGATTCGATGCCAAAAGAGGTCAGCAAGCGTGGGGATAATAGATGATTGAGACCTGTGAGTTAAAACATTGGCAGTACAAATTAGATAATGTTCAATTCATGGAGAGTAAAATGTGGACGACAGCCATAAATGCATTGGAGCAGGTAAATTTAGAGATAAGGTAGGCATGAGTAATGAGAGTTTGAGCAGACCATGAGAGTAATGTTTGGCTTTCTGATGGAGGTAGAATTAAATTCTGTTAATGATGACATAAATATGAAATTGGACGCTCTCAGTGTCACATGAGATACATGGACAAACTGGATTGGTATCAATAGCTGAAGAGCAGAGTTTGTAATGGGCATCAAAAACAAGTGCTTCAGTTATCCCAAAATTTCATATGTAAAAATAATCCTCATTGTTTTCAAAGGTAGCTTGTTTCTGTTTTACTGAACTTTGTATTTATTGCTTTTCTGTTGAACCCAAAGAGGCTATCAAAACCCAAGACAGAATCCATTGATTTTCCAATTCCAATATTTAATGATAATCAGTAGCAAACAGAAATTAAGCTAAATCCAATTAAACAGTCTAATTTTGTCCAAAGAACATTTGTTTACAAAACTACATTCCTCCAAAAATATTGAGCAGGATTGAATTAATGCTTTTTGTTGATTGCATTAAAGATACTTTTTGAAGATTTTTAGGCATTGTTTTCTTGCTCATGTTTCTTTAGCTGCATATGTATGCAATTTCCTGGTGCCAACATTTGACTGATTAGAATACCTTAGGAACAAAAGATTAAGAACTTACGTAGAGTGCAGAATTAAAACATGTTGTCCTTTAAAAAGAAAGAGTGGAACATATAGTCTGATATTATGATCATAAAGGGTGGCACGGTGGCACAATGGTTAGCATGATGCCTCACAGTGCCAGAGACCTGGGTTCAATTCCCACCTCAGACAACTGTCTGTGTGGAGTTTACACATTGTCTGCGTGGGTTTGCTTTGGTTTCCTCCCACAGTCCAAAAATGTACAGATTATGTGAATTGGCCATGCTAAATTACCTGTAATGTTAGGTGAAGTGGTAAATGTTGGGGAATGGGTCTGGGTGGGTTGCTCTTCGGTGGGTCGGTGTGGACTTGTTGTGCCGAAGGGCTTGTTCCCACACTGTAAGTAATCTAATCCAAAATGGGGAAATTAGAAATCTGAATGAAGAGTTTTTTTTAAACTTTGTTGCTAAGTGTTTTTAGTGGATTATCTTAATTTCAGTGCTGGTAAAATATTTAACAATAGCTTTATCTAAGATAAACTATTTTCTAGAATAATCAGTTCCCACCCTCACAATCTCTTAGGCTTTTACATCAAGAATTTTTGCCTCCTTCTATGCTTGATTTGATATATCAGCATGGATATTGTTATGACAAAGTCAGACCACTCAAACCATTCTTAAGCAGGCAGCCCGAGACCTAATTTTGCAATTTGTTTCGGCAAGGGTACAGTGAAAATTACCCGAAGTAAGATAGCTACATTGACTACTAGATTTTAAAACAGACAAAAATATTATTCACAAAATTACACAGTGAAACACAAAAAACAGACAAAAATATTATTCACAAAATTACACAGTGAAACACAAAAAACAGAATAAAGAACCCCTACAGAACTCAGCCTATCCAACGAAATTAATTATGCTGTTCTGAATATACACAACAGTCCCAATAAGCAAACTCTCTTTGAAAACCTGTATAAATGAAACACATGTTTACAGGTTGAAATTGAAGGGCAGAAAAGAGACAGAGTTTCCACACATCTCCCTGTTGAACATCCCAGTTCAAGACTGAATTAAAACTGCTCAGCTCAGCTAACTAGAGAGCTGACCACTTTCCTCTCTTTATACAGGTCACTTCTAAAACATGCCCACTTTGGCCTGAAGTCTCATCTGTTTACATATTTTAAAAAAAGGCCTCTCAAAATCCTTTTCAACTCTGAATCAAACCAGTCTGATCAGAATCCAGCCCGGTTTATTGCCTCTCTGAAAAAAAAATCAAGGACAGAGTCTCCTTGAGCCTAGGAACAGCTTTCAGAAAAAAAGGGACTAGCTTTGTGACAATATGGTAGCAAAAAGTAGTTGTAAAACTGGGCTAATAATCAAAGGACTGCCCGAAGGTTTGGATATCTGAGTTCACATTGCAACATGGTAGCTAGAGAGTTTAAATTAGTTTTGATTAGATTACTTGCAGTGTGGAAATAGGCCCTTCTGCCCAACAAGCCCACATCGACCCGCCAAAGCACAACCCACCCCTTCACCTAACACTACAGGCAATTTAGCTTTGCCAATTCACCTAACCTGCACATTTTTGGATTGTGGAAATAAACCGGAGCAAACCTGGGGAGAATGTGCAAACTTCACATAGAGAGTTGCCTGAGGCGGGAATTGAACCCGGGTCTCTGGCGCTGTGAGGCAGCAGTGCTAACCACTGTACCACCGTGCCGCCCGCTAACCTAAAGGAAATAAATCTGAAGTTAAAAATAGAGCTGAAATGGAATGGAATCACATAATATCCATCTGATTCATTAGTGTTCTTTATGGAAGGAAACTTCGAGTAAAAAATGAGGTCTGCAGATGCTGGAGATCACAGCTGCAAATGTGTTGCTGGTCAAAGCACAGCAGGTTAGGCAGCATCTCAGGAATAGAGAATTCGACGTTTCGAGCATAAGCCCTTCATCAGGAATCGACGTTTCGAGCATAAGCCCTTCATCAGGAAGGAAACTTGTCAGCTTTACCTATTCTGCTGTAAATGTAGCTCTAGATCCACAGTAACATGCTTGACTCTTAACTGCCCTTGGACAAAACAGCTATGATTGCATTGGTTCAGGAATTAGCACATAACCATTGTCTTGAGAGCAATGGATCACAGGGGATCATGGAGGAGTTACTACCCATACCTTATGAATGAGTGAAAACAGTTTGAAAAAAAAACTCAGCTCATTTTAAATACTAAATTGATGACCCAAGTACAGCTTTTTCATGTTGATTTTCAGGCAACAAATGGGGTCTCCGTTGAACCTGTATGATTCTGGGAGGATAAATATATTAGCTGTCACCAGGCCTGGGCTGCAAGAACATGTTCCACCAGTGTTCTCCCCAGGGTTTTCATGTCTTTACATAAGTCCTGGGCTCACTCCTGATCTTGCCAAAATAATTCAGTTTTTGAGACAAATTTTACTGTAATGTGTTTCAGTGTCCTCAACATTCAGAGCCTGTAATAAATCATAGACCTCCTATAGTGTGGAAACAGGCCCTTCAGCCCAACCCTACCCTCTGAAGAGTCACCAATCCAGATCTATTCCCCAGACTAATGCACCTAACCTACAAATCACTGAACAACATGGGCAATTCACCTAACCTGCACACCTTTGGACAGTGAGCGGAAACTGGAGCAAACCCACACAGACATGGGAGAATGTGCAAACTCCTCACAGACAGCCACCAAAGGCTGGAATTGAACCTGGGTCCCTTGTGCTGTGAGACAGCAGTTCACACCACTGAGCCACCATGAATTTGCATTTGCAGCTCAATGCTTCACTGTTTGTATCGATGATCAGATCCTGGAAGGGTTGGTACAATTGCCGACACCAGTTGGCTGGATCTGATTTCAGAGAGGGGTGTCTATTCTATAACAATGAGGGAAGTCCTAATCCATGAACCAAGGGGTTGGTTTGATCCCCAACCCATTATCAGAGGATTTTAATTGGGAAAGATTTGAGTTAGTTTCCTGGTGTGCTCTGATTTTATTTGACCATTTAAAGTTCTTTTGCAGCATTGAATATAGGTCAAGAGGCTTATTGGGGTATCCTTGCAGCTCTTCATCCATTTTCCATTAATATCAGAATCTAAAACTCTTACCTCAGGATCTGACTAATTCCCTCCCCTCTCTCTGCCAACCACAGCTAGGGATTAGAATGACTACCTCACAACTGGGCTGTTCACCAGCCACCCAAATGACAAATCCTTTGATCAAGTTGACCTGTGGCAGGGAACCAATCTCGACCAAATGTCATTTAAACCTTTGGGAAGACTTCTGGGTTTCTTGTCCACCACGAAATCTTCTGCTCTCAGCAAATCACCAAGAAGAAACAGCCTCCACTGTTAACTCTCCTTGAAATATGTTCATTAAACAGCAATGTCATTTCTGTGACAGAATATAAAAACAGCAAATTTCAAAGGAATGGGTTGTCATTATAATCAATTCTGTCTTGACACTTCTTTCCAAATAATCATCTTATCTCTCCCATTCAGGGTAGCTGCACACAAAATGCATTTAAAGTAGCTGTTAATATTTCTATTATTAATGTTAGAATGCTGGACTTGCACAATGTCAATATGTCAGAGATAGTTGGATTTCATGGACTCAACAGCAGAATGAATGCCATTATAAAATAATCGTTCAGTTCAAGCTTGTGCACTGTGATCAAACTTGATGGTACCACTAGACAAATTCTTGAACATTTTATTGAATTTTGATTTCAAAGGAGCCATGGCATTCCAACCGGAACCATATCAATAAACACTTCGAGTTAGACCCCATCTACCACCCCCTGAGAAAAAGAACAGGAAATTACATTACCACAGGAAATGACATCGCCAACCCAAAGAAACCCAAACATATAAATAGAAAGTAGGAATTATCAACAGTGCTTCATCCGGGGGCCCACTGAAGCTGTTACCTAGTAGTGTGACAAAACGTCTGGAAATGAACCTTCCAGCTCAGCAAGTAAACCTACATCCAGAACTGTATATTGAATTGATGTGCAGTCAAGGGTAAATATGTGCTGGATCTCTGGCCGTGTGCATGACACACATTTTGAGTGGACAATAACATCAGCTGCATGAGGTTCCCAAAAGGAGAAGCAGCAAGTTAATTTGGGTTATAATTTGGATAGCTGTGGATGTCCAGTATTGACACCTGAAGTTCAGTTTGCTCTTCTGTCTGTATAAATTGGGTACTCAGGGTTACCTGACCACGGCCTTCAATTTAAAGTTATAAGTATCTAGAGTTAAAGATTTTTGCTCAGCTTTAATTTTGAATTGTTTTCTGATTAAAATTTGAGCCTACATTTTGAAAATCTAGCTCCTGAGACATTTTTGGTATAAAATGATTGCATCTCAATAATCAAGTAATGTTTTACTTTATTACTACCCCTGTGCTAGACAATGGTCCAAAATATGTTTAACACAGAATTCTGTTCAGTCATATGTAGAGTCTTACAGAGTTTTTACAGCATGTCAAAAGGTTATTTGAACCAACGTGTCTTTGCCAGTCGTCAATCATCTATGTATTTTAATCCCGTTTTCCAACACTTCATCCATAGCCATGTATGCTACGCTGTTTCAAGTGCGCATCTAAATGTTTATTTTTTGGTTGCTGCCTCCAGCACCCTTTTAGGCAGTGAGTTCCAGATAACTACAACCCTCTGGGTAATTTCTTTTCCTCAAATCCTTTTTAATCTTCCTGCGCTTTATTTTGAAGCTGTTCCCATGGTTATTGACCTCTGTAAAAAGGGGGAGTTTCCTCTCGTCTACCTTGTCTATGCTCCTCAGAACTTTGCCCACATTAATCAGGTCCACTGTCTGCTCAGAGGAAAGCAACATCTGCAGCCTATCTAGTCTCTCTTTATAGACGAATCAATCTCACCCAGGCAATATCCTGGTGAATCTGTCTGCACCTTCTCTGCTGCAATCACATCCTTCTTTTGATGTGGTGAACTGCACACAGTCCTCCCACTGTGGCCAAATTAACGGTGTATACAGCTGCATCTTAACCTCCTTGGTTTTGTATTCAGTGCCTTGACTAATAAAGGCATGATCCCATTTGCCTTCTTACCACCTATCTCCCTGCTCAACTACTTTCAAAGACTTATGGACATGAAATCCAATCCTTCGATTTTATATACTTCTAAATGTCTTACCATTTATTAAGTCATCTCTTGCCTTGTTAGTCCTCCCACTACCTCACCATTACCTCAGAAGTAGTGGTAAGACTGCTTCACTTTTTGATGTTTTCAGTTACTTTTAATCAACCACATATAGTGATATGGTGTGACATACCACTGAGGTAGGTGGAACTTGAACCCAGACCTTCTTGCTCAGAGGGAAACTACAAATGCACCAGCAGATCCTCCTTAATGATTTTTAAATATGTTAATTTGTTGTCATTTCAATTAAGCAGGATTATTGTTGTTATGAATTAATCTAACAACTCAATCAGGCTCAACTGCAGCCAATATTGTGGGTATGCTGACAGTAATCAAAGTTTAAGGTTATTACAACACTTTAATTATACAACAAAAACATGTGGTCATGTCAAGTAGCAAGCTCTGTCAAACAGGATAGCTGACGTGGAAACAGCTTTTCTCTTTTTCCTCTTCTCATTGCCTTGTTCCTTCCCAAAAAAATCTCCAAGCCCAACATAATAATTAAACAAAAGTCAATATGATTACACTCTGTTTATTACCTAGTGTGAGGATAATTTCAAAAACTATACCTTTGGTAGTTCTTTTCAGGAGTGGAACTGTGGGGTAAGTTGACAGAACTCAAACACCCTGTGAAAGTTATGTGCCCAATAGTGCATCATTTGAATGTGTAAGCTATGGAAGAAAAATCCACCCTGAAATTTTCTTTGACCTTGTATTCCTGCCATAGCCTTTGCCTGTTCCTCTGTTCTTGACTAATCAGTCCTTTACATATTCTTCTCTTAAAGCAAGAAGATATGGACAGGTTAGGAGAGTGGGTAATAATGTGACAGTCAGAAGGATGTGAATATGGTATGAAAATGTGAACTTGCCACCTTTGAGAGGAAGGACTGAAAAGCAATATTATTAGTTACATTGAGAGAATAATTGTGGGACTGAATGGAATTTACAGATTTAAGTGTTCTGGTACATAAGTCAAAAAACATTGGTATGCAACAAATAATTAGGAAGGCATGTGAAATATTTGTGTTTATTGCAAATTGACTGGAATACAAATATCAGAAAATTTGACTACAGCTGTACAAGACCTTTGTACAATTACATCTAGTGTACTGCATACAGTTCGTTCACCTTATGTGGAGAAATAATGTATTTCTATTAAAAGCAATTCAGAAGATATTGCCTTGACTCAATCATGGGATGAAAGGCTTGTTTTATGAAGAAATATTGAACAGGTTGGGATTATACAACAACCCCCCCACCCCCCCCACCCCACCCCACCGATCCACCACTGGAGTTTGGAAAGTGAGAGGTAACCAAGGCTGAGTCTTGTATTCCTTTTTGGCTAGGTCAGCGTTGAGTCTTTTTTTACAAACATTTCTACAGTGAGAGCTTTTGAGTTTCCTTGCCATGTCTTACTAAACTTGCATCATTAACTACATCCCCTGCCCTTAAGGCATCCCTCATGCCCAATCTAGCCCAACCTCACCACATTTGTTTCCAGAACAAATCACCACTCAGTGGACATTCTGGAATTCAGTCTTTGCATCTGTGCCATCTATAAAAATCCATTGTGTATTGGGACAAATAATGTCAATTCACAGTTGCCCTGCGCATTTCCTGGAATTTTCCCCAGTCATGGTGGATGGGGGAAAATTGGTGCCCTGGGCAGGGATCATGAGGTCCCAATATGTGTGGTGGTGCAGAGGCACAACATTCTATAACCCCAGACCATGTCAGCTTCATCCACGGTTAGTACCTGGGTTAAAGCAGTCTCAGAGTGTGTCAAATTCACAGAATGTAGGAAGAAAGTCAATGCCCTTCTCAACTGCACGGTGTTTTAGTCACCATCTTCTCTCCAATTTCTCACACTCACTCTATTTCTGCTAATACCAGGCTATAGCAGTGCATACTGCCTACAGATATCAAGGAGAGCAAGGCAGCAAATACGTGGGAAAACCACCAACTGCAAGTTCCCTTCCAAGTCACTCGCCATCCTAATTTGGAACCATATCACCATTTCTTCAGTGTCACTGGGTGAAAATCCTGGAACTTCCTTCCTTAACAATGGTGTAGGTGTCCCATTCATGGGAATGGGAATGAATGTGTCACATGAATGAATTTTTTAAAAAAATGAACTTTTTCATCCATGGTTTAAATAACTGGCTGCCATCCATAAGAAGATAGTTTACACATCTTCTGTGGGCCGACTGTCATGAGGGGGCACGTGATTTTTATTTCATTGAATTTTATAAGTAGGTGGATTGGCCATGTTAAAGTGCTCATAGTGTTCAGGGATGTGTCAATTAGGTTGATTAGCCATGGGAAATGCAGGGTTACTGGGATAGTGTGGGATGCTTTTCAGAAGGTCAGTGTGGACTCGATGGGTCAAGTGGCCTGTTTCCATACTGTAAGGATTCTATGATTCAATTGTATCCACCTCCCAGCAAGGCTCACATACCACCATTCCCATTATTGTCTGCAACATCTTCCCTCACTCGTTGTCCCACACTCCAACTGCTGACCCTACTAATTTGGCATGCCCTCTGTGTTATCTAGTCACTGACTTGGGACATGCCTGCACCTGCACCTGAGGTAATAGCTGTGCCATTCACTTTCATTTCCCTCTACACCTGCTCTCTCATGTGAGGTGGAAGCCGGCCACAACAGGACAGAAAGACTCAAAATGGGCTGCTCCACATTTGGCTCCTTACAGCTTACCCAGAAAGCAAACTGTCTCCGACCAGTTGTCTGATCATATCAAAATCCCTCAACTACTATCAGAAGCTGCCATTGACTTATTATGCCAGGATCACTGACTGAAGACTATCCCTCTTGACTTGTCTGTGGCCTGATGAAACTGTGACAAACCTTCTTTATGTCTGCTGTAAATGGCAAGACAGAAGCAACATGAGCCTGTGCTAGAGTCATTGTGTCATACAGCTTGGAAACAGACCCTTCTGCTGAACTCAGCCATGCCAGCCAGGTTTGCTAAACTGAACTAGTCCCCTTTACCTGCATTTGGCCCATATCATTTCCCTATCTATCTATTTTGTTCTTTTGGGGGATACTAGGACTAGGGCCCACAATTTAAAGAATATATCTCTTTTATAAAGAAGGTGAGGCTTTTTTTTTCTCTCATGAATGGTTATTATTATGCGGATTGCTTTTCTTGAGAAAGCAATGGAAGCTGGGCTATTTAATCTGTTCAATGCTGTGTTTGATAGATTTTTGTTAGCATATGGAGCCAAGGATTATTGGATGCAGGTAGGAAATTGGAGTTGAGACCATAACTACGTCAAACATAAAGTTAGAAATCACACAACACCAGGTTATAGTCCAACAGGTTTGTTTGGAAACACTAGCTTTTGGAGCACTGCTCCTTCATCATCTGAGGAAGGAGCAGCGCTCTGAAAGCTAGTGCTTCCAAATAAACTTGTTGGACTATAACATGGCATTGTGTGCTTTTTAACTTTGTACACCCCAGTCCAACACCGGCTCCTCCAAGTCATGCATCAACCATGTTCATATCAAATGTTGGAGTAGGCTCGAAAGACTGAATGGCCTAATCCTGCTCCTAAATCCTATGCTTTATTCATTCTAATCCCTTATCTGATTATTGAACAATAGAGTTGTGCACTAAAGTAACCTCTTACTACTTCCACAGATCAATTAATTTTTTGCAGTAAGCACCTTAATTAAGCCACAGTAACTGTAAAACTTAGACAGCTTTGTAGTGTGACTATCCAGCTGAAGCTATTCATCTTTGCAGAAGAAACAAAACTTTGAGCAGTTTTCAATAAAACAAAGCATAGTGCTAATCTATTTCTTTACCTATTTCAAGCTGACTACTAAATATATGTTTATACAATGTGACAATATATAATGTATTTTTTCATGCACGTCACAAGCAAAGTTTTTTAATCTTCCAAGAACTGGTGGGTTTAACAGGGTGAGGGATTAAACAATTAAAAATTAAAAACTAGAATCAATCTACCTCGAACTCACACAACTCTGGATTTGATAAAATAGGTCTGAGAGACAGGTGGTAAATCTGTTGTTATGAGGTGAATAGGATACTGAAAACCTTTGGGAAGACTATGCTTCAGATTTTTTGCTTGAAAGCATGGTTACAACTCAGGCCATTTTGCAGTTTCCACTTGAAGTCCTGCTGATCTATGACTTTTGCCTGATTTATCTGTCTTTTTTTCCCACAGAACTCAGGTTAACAGTAAGGTTTGCAAGCTAGAAACCAGTGCAAAGTATATGCTTGGAGGATGGAGGGGGCATGGGGTAGTGATAGAATGAAAGGGATGAGAGGATGCTACTTAAAAGGACTTTAAATTATGTTGGGAGCTGTTAGGCTGTTGCTGAGAACTAAAGCAGGTTTCCCACACTTCTGCACATACCCTCCTATCACAACCAATAACTTCACTATTTCAGCAACCGATATTTTTGAGAATCTAGGATGTACGCCATTGGGTCCGAGGTACATGTCAGGTTTAAATAAGTTCCATTATTTTTTCAATTGTGACAATGATTGTTTAAGTACCTTTTACCTTTAAATATTATACAATTTTTAAAATGTGCATTATGTATTTTACCATGAGAACTGAATCAAAATACTTTGTTGAAATATTTTGCCATTTTCTATTATTAATACAGTAATCTCATACTATATGAGACCAATGATCACTTTAATTGTTCTTTTCCTTTTTATATACTTGTACATGTTGTCCAGTTTTCATATTTCTTATTAGTTTTCTATGATTTCAAACTTCGTTTTCAGTTATCCTTTGCTGATTTCTAACACTTGCCGAGTCCTATGGCCCACCACTAATGTTCACATCAATGGAACACCTTATTTTTCATAGAATAAAGACAACATCCTTAAGTTCCTTAGTTGGTGGTAGACCCTTCTGGTAGAGTGTGAGAGGAAATCCAATTGTCATCCTACATTTAAATTTGAGAATGTAACTTCAGTGGGTGCATTTTGCACACTAGGTATTCCTGATCCACAAAAAGGTAAGTGGCAATGGCAGAAGGCTGGGCAGGCAAAGATAAATTGGAGAATTTTTCAAAATGAAAGTCCAAAAGTGGATATTCATATAATGAAACATGCCTCAACATGATGAAAATTTGTTCCTTTGTCTTCAACTTAACATTTTAGCTGCCATGGCTCATATTTCCCAATCTGTAGGAAACCCAGCAGAAAGAATGAGGTAAGAAAGTAAGAAGAAATAATTATTTTCTCTTACATAAGGAGATAAGGGCATGAGACAGTAGAACAGGTGAATGTCATTTGTCCCCTCAAGCCAACACTATCAGTTGATAAACTGATCTACTTGCAGCCTCACTACACATATCTGCCTTCTCACCATCCTATTGTGCATGGTACTAATTTTTGTCTTAAATGGGAGCTCCATTATTTTTAACTGTGCACCCTAGCTTCAGATTACCCTAAAGGGGAAATACTAATAGCGCTCCAGATAACCACTGTATATTCCAAAGCACTGTTCTGAAATCATGCTTCATAAAAAATAATTTGCAAATTTATTGGCTAGAAAACAATAATTAACTTTTTATACAAAGTCTAAATCCACATTCGAGTAACTTGAAACCATACACTCAAAGATGACTGAATATTTGCATCACTTTACCTCCTCCATTTCAAAGTCATTGAAATAGAGACAAACTGTTTATAAAGCATCACAGGAACAATTACTTTTAAGAAATGTGCTCTTAAATCAACAACAAAATACCCCAAGAATGACTTTGATAATCAACTGTGTAGTGGAAGACCATGAGACATAATTACTTGGAACATGGGACTCTGGATATGAAAGGAATGCACCTAGGAATAATCTAATAATATTATCCAGACAACTAGAATCCCTGCCATGACTATTTTGGGTTGCCGGGTGATTGAGGAGAGATAAGCCAGCTGATGCCTTTTGTGTTTAAACAGCAGTCTTATTTGTAGACCAGCAAATAAACAAAATGAGACTCTCAAGATTAAAGTGCTCTGAAGAATAAAGAAAAGACCATCCAACTTGTAAGTTTCAAGCACTTGTGGGCTGTTCGATTGTTGTCATACTGCAGGCAGAGGGCAACCCTAACTCTAGCATCTGCTGTCTCTAAACGGAACCACCAATATAATGCAGCTTGACAACCAGCTCAAAGCATCCACCAAGTTTATCCTTAGATATTCATTTCTTTAGTAGTCATAGCACATTAACAGTTAAAACACTTGTTTAATTGGAACATGTATCCTTGACCAAAAAATAAGTAAATCAAATAGGATGTGGGCAAAAAGGGAAGCCTTCTTAATGCTTTTCATTGCATCATAGCCACATTTTATATCTAATGAAATACTTTTGAAATGCAGTCATAGTTGTAACATAGGACTGTGTACTGTCAACTCCCCAAACAGTCATACAATAATACCAGATGATCTTATTTCTGAATGGGCAAATGCTGGCCAAATCACAAGGGATAACTGCCTAGTTCTTCCTCAAAATAATGCAATGGGATTTTTCATGTTTACCTGACTTGTAACATCTCATTCAAAAGATCTCCAGCAACACAGCAGTTCTTCATTGCTGCACTGGAGTGTCAGCTTTGAGTTTTGTGCTCAGGTCTCTGGAGTGGGACTTGAACCGACAGTTTTTAAATTCATAGACAAGAGCGATGTTAACTCAACAACAGCTGACTCTAAATCCATCATATATGTGTTTTATCAGCTCTACTTTTCCTTATCCCTGCCATAAGGAATAGGAATATTTTCTTCCAGGCTGATATACACCTGTAAACACCTTCCGACCTCTGTGATCTCTACCCAACAACATGTCACCTAATTCACTTCAATATCCAAAACCCAATGGCATTTCATTTTCAATAATTCTCACGGACCTACTCTCCAACCTCAGAATCTCCAATTCCCTAGCTCTACCTACAGCCTGTATCTCTCTAATTTCAATAGCTACTAAACTTACCAGCTCTTAGAAACAGGCCTTGTCTGCAAGATTAACCTGTCTGTCAGGTATTCAATCAACCATAAACTTGTTTCTGGATGGTGGATGGAGTTCACTTTCTTTATTCAAAAGAGCAAGGCATAGGATTCATACTTCCTTGATACACCAGTGAATATCATGGCCCAAATATTCCTTCACAATAATATATGACTGCCTGGTACAAGATTACCACTATACAAGAACAAACTTGCTATTATTCAAGAATTTTGGAAACCAGAGAGGTTCCCCAGACCAAAGGTGGTCTGGAATATTCTGGTTAATCAGGAATAACAGAACTGGAAGTCTATTTGTCAAAGTTATTCAAGATTTTCAATATTGTCTTTTTTTTAATAGTCAGTCCTTGGAGATTGCTATGGTTAAATACAAGAATACATTATTAATTGTACATAACTTTCTGCTACTTATGAAAGAAGGAAGAAAAAGCATTCTGTATTTTCATCTGCTGGAAACTTATCTTAGTTTCAGATTACTCATTTCAAATATCCATAAATGTTTCCGAGACATTCTGCATTCTATTAAGTGCAATCCTTCAAGGATGCAACTTTAGAATGTCTGAGAACATTTTCACTTCATCACCAGTTGAATACTAAAGCAATTACATCAGGTAGCAATTAAAATTCATTTTAATTTGTTACATATTTATGAAAAAAATTCAACTACTGATTGAACAGTTCAAAATTTGTTCTCTTAAACACTTAAGTTTTATGGGAATTATCAATAATCTTTCATTCTGTATTTGCATCACTTAAGTTATTGTAAAATTTTGGGGTTCAATAACTTGAATTTTAAGACCTAGGTCAATTACAATTCTAGAGAGAGTGAGGAGAGCCAATCTAAGGTTTTACCAGTCCTGATTATTGCAAGACCTATTACAGTTACAAGTGCATTACAGAAGTTTACAGAATTTAAGATTATCGTAAAAATTACAAAAGTAATTATGCTTAATAAGAACAGAGATTATCAGTTTATCCACTTTGGAACATCAGTTTGTGATGCTGGTTGACAGTGCACAGGTTTGTAGTTCTCTTTTGGTTTCCCTTCTTTTGCACTGAATCACTAAGAATCATGATTTATTAACCTGCTACCCATTGTATATGATAAGGAGTATCCTGAATCATGATTAGTTTACTAGTGTAAGTAAGTTCCTGGTCAAAATTGCATTGACTAGCTGGTATTTGTCCAATTCCGAATTTATTTCTTTAAAAGTGTTTGTCATCTTAGTGACATCACTTCCTATTGTCTCCTGATTTCTTCTATAATATGCTAATCATCCCTTTTAAGACATCATGTCTCTCCTTGCATACTAACTCTACTGTTTTGACCAATATAAGGTGGTACTAACCCAATTTATGCTTATACTTAGAGTATGCAGCGTCATCTTCCATTATTTAAAGTGTTTGTAAATATCCCAATCGATGCCTCAAAGCATTATCCAACATCTATCAATATCTTTCAGCTAAGAACTCCTGTATGACTCCACAAAAACTGTAAATGCCCAAAACAAGTTAAAACATAAATAACTATTCAAATTATATACAGTCTTGTAACATATTTTAAGTTACAAAACTAAATTAATTTAAAACTAATCTATGTCTTTATGTAAAAATATTTTGATGCAATGTATTTTCACATTTTTTAGCCTATGTTTACATTATCTTCACCATAAACATCACCATAAAACCATGACCCTTACTCTTGACCTGAACTATATGCCTTTCTTTGAAGAAGTATGTTAAAACTAACCACAATGAAATAAATAGAACACAGAACATAGAAAGGTACAGCACAGAACAGTTCCTTTGGCCCACGATGTTGTGCTGAGGTTTAATCCTAATGTAAAATATAGTAACTTAACCTACGCACCCCTCAACTCACTGCTATCCATGTGCATGTCCAGCAGTCGCGTAAATATCCCCAATGACTCTGCTTCCACCACCATCACTGGCAACGCATTTCATGCATTCACAACTCTCTGTGTAAAGAACCTTACCTCTGACATCTCCTTTATATCTTCCTCCTAATATCTTCAAACTATGACTCTCCATACCAGTCAATCCTGCCCTGGGGAAAAGTCTTTGGCTATTAACTCTATCTATGCCACTCATTATTTTGTATACCTCGATCAGGTCTCCTCTCTTCCCCCTTCTCTCCAGAGAGAAAAGTCCAAGCTTATTCAACCTTTCTTCATAGGGCAAGCCCTCCAGTCCAGGCAGCATCCTGGTAAACCTTCTTTGCACCCTCTCCAAAGCCTCTGTATCTTTCCTATAGTAGGGCGACCAGAAATGGACACAATATTCCAAGTGTGGTCTCACCAGGGACTTGTAGAGCTGCAGCAAAACCTTGCGGCTCTAAAACACAATCTCCCTGTTAGTGAAAGCCAAAACACCATATGCTTTCTTAACAACCCTATCCACTTGGGTGGCAACTTTGAGGGATCTATGTACTTGCACACCCAGATCCATCTGTTCCTCCACACTGCCAAGAATCCTGTCTTAATCCTATATTCTGCAATTGAGTTCGATCTTCCAAAATGCATCACTTCGCATTTATCCAGGTTGAACTCCATCTGCCATTTCTCAGCCCAGCTCTGCATCCATCTATGTCGCACTGCAGCTTGCAATAGCCCTCTATACCATCGACGACGCCTCCAACCTTTGTGTCATTTGCAAATTTACTAACACACCCCTCAACCTTCTCGTCCAAGTCATTTATAAAAACTACAAACAGCAGAGGCCCAAGAACAGAGCTCTGCGGGACCTCACTCAACACTGACCTCCAGGCAAAATACTTTCCATCTACAACCACTCTCTGCCTTCTGTCAGCCAGCCAATTCTGAATCCAGATAGCCAAATCTCCCTGTACCCCATACTTCCTTACTTTATGAATAAGCCTACCATGGGGAACCTTATTGAATGCCTTGCTGAAGTCCATATACGCCAGATCCGCTGCTTGACCTTCATCAACCTGTCTTGTCACCTCCTCAAAGAACTCAATAAGATTTGTGAGGCATGACCTGCCCCTCACAAAGCTGTGCTGACTGCCTTTAATCACACTATGCTTTGTCAAATAGTCATAAATATTTTCCCTCAGAATTCTTTTCAAAACTTTGCAGACCACAGACATAAGAATGACTGGTCTGTCATTGCCAGGGATTTCCCTATTACCCTTCTTAAAAAGAGGAACAACATACACCTCCTTCCAATCCTCTGGTATGACTCCCATGGAGAGTGAGGAGGCAAATATCCTCACCAGCAGATCAGCCTAGGATAAATTTGATCTGGCCCTGGGGACTTATCAATCTTAATATTTTCCAAAATTTCCAGCACATCAACTTAATCAATCTCGATCCGGTCAAGACTGTATCCCAGCTCCTCAAAGTTTTCATTTTCAACCAGTTCCCTTTCCTTGGTTAAAACTAAAGCAAAAAACTCAGTTAGGGCTTCCCCTATCTGTTCAGACTCCACACACAAGTTTTCTTCAGTATCCCTGATCAGCCCTAACTTCTCCCTGATCATTCACTTATTCCTCACGTATGAGTAAAATGCCATTGGGTTCTCCATAATCCTTCTTGCCAAGCCCTTTTCTTTCCCCCTCCCGGCTCGCCTCAGTCCATTTCTGAGCTCCTTTCTGGCTAGCCTATAATCCTCTAAAGCTGTGCTAGATCCTTGCTTCCTCTGCCTTACGTAAGTTGCCTTCTTCCTTTTGATGAGAAGTTCCACTGTTCTTGTCATCCAAGGTTCCTTAATCTTACCCCTTCTTAATTAAACTCCTCACTTACATAATCAAGTCAAAATTATTAATTATAGAAAAATAACTCAGTTCACTTTAGCAACAAAAATGAAGATAGAAGATAAATACAAAATAACTTGTACTTGCCTGGATATCAGGAATAAATTCTCCACTGGTTGGAGTCATGTTTAGATTAGATTAGACTTAGATTAGACTTACAGTGTGGAAACAGGCCCTTCGGCCCAACAAGTCCACACCGACCCGCCGAAGCGCAACCCACCCATACCCCTACATTTACCCCTTACCTAACACTACGGGCAATTTAGCTTGGCCAATTCACCTGACTCGCACATCTTTGGACTGTGGGAGGAAACCGGAGCACCCGGAGGAAACCCACGCAGACACGGGGAGAACGTGCAAACTCCACACAGTCAGTCGCCTGAGTCGGGAATTGAACCCGGGTCTACAGGCGCTGTGAGGCAGCAGTGCTAACCACTGTGCCACTGTATAAAGGAAGGTGGTTATGTTTATTGCAGACCATCATGTCATTCTTGGGAGAACCCTGCAGGACTTCCCTAGCATTGTGACCAAGGCTCAAGCATCATCGATAACCTTTCTATTTTCAACTTCAACAAGGTCAAAAGTACAATGTTTGCTGCTTGATAGAACAGTGATGTGTTCTGTTCACATCTGCACAGATGATGAAGCAGCAAGAAGTGGATATTGTTTTGATTTGGATTTAGTAAATAACAAGCAATAATCTAGCTATGCAAGTGACAAAAAGAGTTCCGACAAAAGATAATCTTAGTAACATCTACCTGACATTTAGCAGCATCACCATTGGAAAATTGCACAACATCAACTTTCTTTGGGTCAACATTGACCTGAAACATAAATAGAAGAGCCATATATGTAGAGTGTCTTCAAGAGCAGGTCAAAGCAGGCAGTGCAACAAGTGATTCCTTTTTTGTTTTAAGCATTCTATAATTCTATGGTACAGCTCCACCAACACTCAGAAAGATCAAAACTATCCAATGTAAAGGTTTCTGCTTAATTAGCACTTCATTTATCAGCTTAAAAATTAACTTCTTCCATCACTACATACCATAGCACCAGCTCACACAAGGTGCAACTTGCCAAGGCTTCTTCAACAGCATCTCCCAAGCCTAGGATCTTGACCTCAATAAGGAGAGATGTGATAGGAACATGGCAATGTCACCATATGCACGTTTTCTTCCCAGCACACAGTGCTAACTTGAAAATATATCACTGCTCCTTCATCATTGCTGGGTCAGAATCCTCAAACACCTTATACAACATAATTTGAATTTTCTACTGACTGATGATGTTGAGATGTGGGAATATTGCATGGAGGCTAATGATCAGTCTTGATCTAGAATGACAGAGCAGGGTTGGGAGGTTTTCCCTTTTTATCTAAGTGACAATTAATGAATTAATCTGAGTGAGTTTTATCCACGGGTAAACCTGTTCGAATCAATGGATTGTTTTGGTGCAAGAGCATGGACATTGTATTAATGAGCTCACAAATAAGACAAATCTTTATCTAAATCTTCATTTTATTTGTAAAATTTCAAAAATTTCTTCAGACAGAAAAACGAAGATTTTCCACTGTAACATGACCCAGCTTCAATACAGTTTCACTTTTGTTATATCAGAAGTCCGCAGTACTATATGCCTGAGTTTTTCTAACTGGGTTCTCATAATAGAAATTTTTATTAATTCTTTAAAATCCATGTTCTCTACGTTTGCTACATTCCATCTATCCATATCCAATCCATTTGTTAAAATGGTATTAAATTTGTAAAATATGTTCTGCCTTTAACATGTTCATGATTAACACATCCTTGACTAATCCATATATTTCATTTAATTTATATTTCTGTCGGTTTAGCCACACTTACTGGATAGTTACCTGATTTACTCCTCTTTTCCTATTTGTTTGGTGATAGAAAGGTCCACTATAGAATTCAGATTCTCACGTATCACTGGAGCTAACCTACAGGTCATATGCATTTAAACATGCCTAACAGCTCTTATGCTGTTAACAGTTCAATAGAAAGAGCAGTGAGCACTAAAATGACAAGTCTGTCAAATGCTATAAGCTAAAAGTCCAACTCTTGATATGCAGAAAGCTCAACGAAACCAATAAATATTGTTACAAAAGAATATTGCACTATAATAGTCAACTTCTGATTTGGTTTAATTATTTTAGAATGAAAATTACTTCACCATTGCTAATGACCAAGTTATTTGTCTTGCACTTTTATGGATTAAACCTAATATATTGTTAAGTGACTTTAGAATTTTAACTGCCCTTTGGCTTTTCTGCCCTAGAAAAAAATTGAAAACTCAAATCAATAGCTGTTTTGGTATCTTGTAAAAGTAAAGTTGGTATCTTGTATCTTGTAAAAACACCTGAGATGTTAGAAATGCAATATCATTTTTCTAACTGCTGCTACTTTTACACTTCTTCCTTTACTATCATATATGTGAACGCTGACGAATGTGTTCAGTTCAAATCGGACTTTATTCCTCTGCAGCCTTCAACTGTCAGTGACAATTAACTGTTCCACTGTCAGGAGCATTCCATGCACATGCTTAATAGAAAAGTTCATGATTTCTAGTTCCTTTCTTTATTATATTTGAGAATCATCCACACTAAGGTTCATGCAGAATCAAGGTTCATGCAGATATTGAACATTATATATTGTCGTGATTGTTTGACTAACAACACGAATGAGAATTTTATTATAGCTTGTTGGAAGTATCAAAATTGCCACTTACCACATTGAAATATACAAGAAAAATCTAAACAATAAACTCTAAGTATTGGTTAACATTAATAAATAATGTAATTGATTGATTATTTATATTTGTAGTTAAGGATTTTTCAAGATAGACCTTACAGATTAGCATTTTTGTCTCAGCTGACAAAAAAATACAGAATCACCCTGGGAATGCAAATTCATAAAATATAATTATGAGGTAAACCACTCCCCTCTGTTCAACTAAATACTCCAATCATTACAGCAAAACAAGTTTACAGTTTTTCATTAAATTTTGTGTGAGATCAGTCACTTCTTTGTGCAAATCTAAACTGCTTTTAGAAGGCTATGTGACATTTTGTGTTAACAGATAAAAGTATAGATAAACTGCTATTGCTGACCATTAGGCAACTCTTATACAACTAAATTCTGGTTTAAATCACAGGGCTAATTGACTCCTAATCCTATCAAATGCTTCAATTTCTCATCTGCATCAACGTTTTGAGAAAGATTGTGTGTATTACTTCTTTTCATTCGTTTTATATGTGACTGCATGAAAGTCATTTTAGATAACCACTATTCTAATTTCAAAGATGAAGTTTCAATAACAAGGATGCTGCTTTCATAGTAAACTAATATGAGCTATCATGTAAAAATGTGTAATAGTAAGACTTGTGCTCAAAAGGAAAAAGTCAATCTTTAAGTCAATTAGCTGCAGGAATACTTTCAGTTGGACTTCTTGAAGGCTTGGTAATTTTGAGGTGTGAGCTCAGATTTTCAAATTTCTCCGTGGTTATAAAGCTTGCAATACAATTCACCCACCCCATTATAGCCACTGCTCAGTTGTACTCTCTTCTGGGTAATCCAAGCTGGAGGATGGGCAAAAAATTGTAGCTGTAACAACTGCTCCTTCTTGAGATATTTTAGGTATTAGGGGTGATTTTCTCGAATTCTAGGAGCAGTAATTAGTGTTTCATATGCTGTTGCAATTGTTTTGAACTTTGGAGAAAAAAAAGTCAATACAATGGCACTTTTGAAAGGGAGAATGACAGACAAGAGCCGCAAGCATATGGTCTGTAAGTGAGAGAGAGAGAAGGAAACCTGCACTGCTAACTGACACAGCAGTGATTCTGCACAGTTACTGCCTTTGCTGTTTGAATTCATGTATCGCTGGACATTGGAGTGTAGCTGGGAAAATTAACAAACAGTGAAATTCACAACTGATCTTGGAGGAATTTCTTTGGGAGAGGTCACAGCACAGAAACAGATAAGTGAATAGGTTTAAGTATTGTCTTGCTGTAAATCTACAATAGTGAGTAGAGTGGGTTCTTTCTTGATTATATGTTTTTATTGGGATCTGTCTCTTGATTACATTTTAAAAATATGAGCCGTAAGTATTAAGTTAGCCTGGAGCAGTGTTTTGTGGAGCAATAAAACAGTGCTATTTTCTGGGTCTGTAGATTGGAAGGAGCAAAATGGCCTTTAGTAGAGTGATATGTTCTTCTTGTTGATTGTGGGAGTTTTGAGAGTTTACACATTACTGAGGATTATATCTGCAAAAAACATCGCTGGTTACGAATCCTGTCAGATTGAATAGATCACTTGGAGCGACAGTTAGAAGCAATGAGAAATTTACAAGAGCTAGGGGGTGTGATGGATGGCAGTTATAGGAAGGGAGAAAAGTTACAGATACAGTCTTGTGGATGGGTTAACTCTAAGAAAGGTAGAAGAGGTAGGCAGGTAGCACAGGAGTCTTCTGTGGCTACCAACAATTTCAAACAAGTATGCTATTTTGGAAGATGCAGGGAGTGATATTCTTTCAGGGGAATGTAGCATGAACAGCCAAGCTTCTGGTATTAAGACAGGCTCTAATATAATGAGAGGTACGTCAGGTTCCATGAGATCGATTGTGTTAAGGGGCTCTCTAGTCAGAGGAGTAAAAAATGAGGTCTGCAGATGCTGGAGATCACAGCTGCAAATGTGTTGCTGGTCAAAGCACAGCAGGCCAGGCAGCATCTCAGGAATAGAGAATTCGACGTTTCGAGCATAAGCCCTTCATCAGGAGGCACAGGCAGACATTTCTGGGGCCAGCAGCAAAAAATAAAAATGGTGTATTGTCTCTCTGGTGCCAGGATCAAAGATGTTTCAAGAGGGTGCAGAATGTTCTCAAAGGGGAGATAGGGACCAGCAGGACATCATTGTACACATTAGAACCAATGGCGTAGGAATGGAAAAGCATGAGATTCTGAAGGGAGAACATAGAAGGTTAGACAGGAATTTAAAAAGGAGGTCCTCAAGAGTAGTAACATCTGGATTACTCCCAGTGCTACAAGCTAGTGAGGGTATGAATAGAAGGATAGAGCAGATGTATGTGTGGCTGAGATGCTGGTGTATGGGAGAAGGTTCACATTTTTGGATCATTGGAATCTCTTCTGGGATAGAAGCAACCTGTACAAGAAGGACAGATTGTACCTGAATTGAAAGGGGGCTAATATACTGGCAGGGAGATTTGCTAGAGCTGCTCTGGGGGAATTTAAATGAGTAAGGAGGAGGGGTGGAGTCCAGGGATATAATGAGGAAAGAGATCAATCTGAGACTGGTACAGTTGAGAAAGGAAGTGAGTCACACAGTCAGTGCAGGCAGGGACAAAGCAGAGAATAAGGTACAACTGATAAATTAAACTGCAGTTATTTCAATGCAAGAGATCTAACATGGAAGGCAGATGATCTCAGGGTATGGTGAGGAACATGGGACTGGGATATCATAGCAATTACAGAAATGTGGCTCAGGGATGGACAGGACTGACAGTTTAATGTTCCTGGATACAAATGTTTTTGGAAGGATAGAAAGGGAGGCAAGAGAGGAGGGGAAGTGGCGTTTTTGATAAGGGATAGCACGACTGCTGTACTTCGGGAGAATGTTCTCATAAATACATCCAGAGAGGTTATTTGGAACTGAATTTGGAACTTATGTGGAACTGAGAAATAAGAAAGAGATGATCACCTTATTGGGATTGTATTATCAACCCCCTAATAGTGGGAAATTGAGAAATAAATTTGTAAGGCGATTTCATTTATCTGTAAGAATACTAGGGTGATTATGATAGGGGATTTTAATTTTCCAAACATAAACTGGGACTGCCATAGTATTAAGGGTTTAGATGGAGAGGAATTTGTAAAGAGTGTACAACAACATTTTCTGAGTCAGTATTTGGATGCACCTCCTAGAGAAGTTGCAAAACTTGACCTACTCTTGAGAAGTAAGGGCAGGTAATTGAGCTGTCAGTGGTGGAGCACTTTGGAGCCAGTGACCATAATTCTATGAGTTTTAAAAAGTGATGGAAAAGGATAGACCAGATGTAACAGTTGAAGCTATAAATTGGAGGAAGGTTAATTTTGATATATTAGGCAAGAACTTTCAAAAGTTTGATTGGGTGCAGATGTTCGAAGGTAAAAGGATGGCTGTAAAATGGGAAGCCTTCAGAAATGAGCTAACGAGAGTCCAGAGACAGTATATTCCTGTTAGGGTGGAAGGAATGGTTGGTAGGTAGAGGGAATGCTGGATGACTAAAGAAATTGAGAGTTTGGTTAAGAAAAATAAGGAAGCATATGTCAGATATAGATCGAATGAATCCTTAGAAGAGTATAAAGGCAAGAGGAGTACACTTAAGAGGGAAATCAGGAATATGAAAAGGGGACATGAGATAGCTTTGACAAATAGGGAAAGGAGAATCCAAAGGGTTTTTATACATTAAGGACAAAAGATTAACTAGGGAGTGAATGTTGCCCCTCAAAGATCAGCAGGCAACCTTTGTGTGGAGCCAAAGGAGATGACGGAGATACTAAACAAATATTTTGCATCAGTGTTTACTGTGGAGAAGGACATGGAAGATATAGAATGTTGGGAAATAGATGGTGACAGCTTGAGAAATGTCCATATTACAGAGGAGGAATTGCGGGATGTCTTGAAATGCATAAAGACAGATAACTCCCCAGGACCTGATCAGGTGTACCCTTGAACTCTATGGGAAGCTAGGGAAGTGATTGCTAGGCCCCTTGCCAAGAAATTTGTATCATCTATAGTAACAGGTGAGGTGCCAGAAGACTGAAAGTTGGCTAACGTGGTACCATTATTTAAGAAAGGTGATAATGACAAGGGAACTATTGATGAGTGAGTCTGATGTCAGTGTTGGATAAGTTGTTGGATGGAATCCTGAGAGACAGGAGTACATGTATTTGGAGAGGCAAGGACTGATTAGGGATAGTCAACATGGATTTGTGAGTGGGAAATTTTGTCTCACAAACTTGATTGAGTTTTTTGAAGCCGTAAGAGAGGATTGATGAGGGCAGAGCAGTGTTCATAATCTATATGGACTTCAGTAAGGCATTCGACAAGGTTCCCTAAGGGAGACTGGTGAGCAAGGTTAGATCTCATGGTATACATGAGATTGGTCAGAGCATTGAGTACAGGAGTTGGGAGGTCACGTTCTGGCTATACTGGACATTGGTTAGGCCACTGTTGGACTATTGCGTGCAATTCTGGTCTCCTTCCTATCGGAAAGTTGTTGTGAAACTTGAAAGGGTTCAGAAAAGATTTACAAGAATGTTGCCAGAGTTTGAGGATTTGAGCTACAGGGAGAGGCTGAACAGGCTGAGATGTTTTCCTGAAGCATTGGAGGCTGAGGGGTGACATTTTAGAGGTTTATAAAATCATGAGGGGCATGGATAGGGTAAGTAGATAAGGTCTTTTCCCTGGGGTAGGGAAGTCCAGAACTAGAGGGCATAGGTTTAGGGTGAGGGAGAAAGATATGAAAAGGACCTAAGGTGCAACTTTTACACGTGCGTGTATGGAATGAGCTGCCAGAGGAGGTGGTGGAGGCTGATATAATTGCAACATTTAAAAGGCATCTGGATGGGTATATGAATCGAAAAAGTTTAGCGGGATATGGGGAAAATGTTGACAAATTGGACTAGATTTGGTTGGGATATCTGGTCGGCATGGACAAGTTGGACCAAAGGCTCTGTTTTTGTGATGTACATTTCTATGACTCTATGACTCAAAATCAATTGAATTCAGCAATATCTTGCAGAGAATACAATCATTCGCCAGAAAAGGCATGTAATTCAGATTGGAAAAGGCAAAGACCTTGCTGGCTGATAATTTAATGTAGCAGCATTAATTGCAATGCGTCTTATTTAGTCAGTTTTCCAAAGTTCTTCTAGGCAGCTGGGAAGGGCATAATGGTTACTTCCTACCTCATGTTATTATTTCCAGTCTGCCTTCTGCCACCTGATAATAGAGTGACATTGGCAATAATTGTAGAAAACCAATGGTCTGGATCTCTCCACCTTCCCATTTGTGGAAGATACATGGAAGGAAATGGCCATGAACAGAAACTGAAGAGTAATAGAAGCATGATTATATAAGGTTAATATAGGACAGATATTGTCTTTGCACTTCTAAAAGGCAGATGCGTTTGTGAAAGATTTTATTGGCAATTTCAGTTTATTTCTCACTCTATCCATGTTAGAACATAGAACGTAGAACAGTACAGCACAGAACAGGTCCTTCAGCCCACGATGTCGTGCCGACCACTGATCCTCATGTATGTACCCTCAAATTTCTGTGACCATATGCATGTCCAGTAGTCTCTTAAATGTCCCCAATGACCTTGCTTCCACAACTGCTGCTGGCAACGCATTCCATGGTCTCACAACTCTTTGTGTTAAGGACCCACCTCTGACATCCCCTCTATACTTTCCTCCAACCAGCATAAAACTATGACCCCTCGTGTTAGTCATTTCTGCCCTGGGAAATAGTCTCTGGCTATTGACTCTATCTATGCCTCTCATTATCTTGTATACCTCAATTAGGTCCCCTCTCTTCCTCCTTTTCTCCAATGAAAAAAGTCCAAGCTCAGTCAACCTCTCTTCATAAGATAAACCCTCCAGTCCAGGCAGCATCCTGGTAAACCTCCTCTGAACCCTCTCCAAAGCATCCACATCTTTCCTATAATAGGGTGACCAGAACTGGATGCAGTATTCCAAGTGCGGTCTAAACAAAGTTTTATAGAGCTGCAACAAGATCTCACGACTCTTAAACTCAATCCCTCTGTTAATGAAAGCCAAAACACCATATGCTTTCTTAACAACCCTGTCCACTTGGGTGGCCATTTTAAGGGATCTATGTACCTGCACACCAAGGTCCCTCTGTTCCTCCACACTGCCAAGAATCCTATCCTTAATCCTGTACTCAGCTTTCAAATTCGACCTACCAAAATGCATCACCTCGCATTTATCCAAGTTGAACTCCATCTGCCACCTCTCAGCCCATCTCTGCATCCTGTCAATGTCCTGCTGCAGTCTACAACAGCCCTCTATACTGTCAATGACACCTCCAACCTTTGTGTCATCTGCAAACTTGCTGACCCATCCTTCAATCCCCTCATCCAAGTCATTAATAAAAATTACAAAAAGTAGAGGGCCAAGGACTGAGCCCTGTGGAACACCACTCACCATAGATTTCCAGGCAGAATATTTTCCTTCTATTACCACTCGCTGTCTTCTGTTTGCCAGCCAATTCTGTATCCAGACAGCTAAGGTCCCCCTGTATCCCATTCCTCCTGACCTTCTGAATGAGCCTACCATGGGGAACCTTATCAAATGCCTTGATGAAGTCCATATACACCACTTCCACAGCTCTACTCTCATCAAGTTTTCTAGTCACATCCTCAAAGAACTCGATAAGGTTTGTGAGGCATGACCTGCCCCTCATGTTGCCTGCATTTAATGAAGCCATGCTCTTCCAGATGGTCATAAATCCTATCCCTCAGAATCCTTTCTAACACCTTGCAGACAACAGACGTGAGACTTACTGGTCTGTAATTGCCGGGGATTTCCCTACGTCCTTTCTTGAAGAGAGGAATTGCATTTGCCTCTCTCCAGTCCACAGGTACGACTCCAGTGGAGAGCGAGGATGCAAAGATCTTCGCAAGTGGCAAAAGCAATTGCATTTCTCATTTCCCAAAGCAGCCGAAGACAAATCTGGTCCGGGCCTGGCTACTTGTCAATCGTAATGTTTGACAAAATTTTCAGCGCATCAGCTTCCTCTATCTCTATCCATTCCAGCATGCACACCTGCTCTTCAAAGGTTTCATTCACTACAAAGCTCGTTTCTTCCATAAAGCCAGAAGCAAAAAACTAATTTAGGGCTTCCCCTCCCTCCTCAGACTCCACACACAAATTCCCTATACTATCCCTGAATGGCCCTACTCTTTCTTTGACCATTCTCCTATTCCTCATGTAAGTGTAAAATGCCTTTGTGTTTTCCCAAATCCGTTCTGCCAAGCCTTTCTCATGCCACTTCCTGGCTCTCCTCAGATCATTTTTGAGCTCCTTCCTCGCCTGCCTGTAATCCTCTAGAGCTGAGCTTGACCCTAGCTTCCTTCACCTTATGTAAGCTACTTTTTTCCTTTGATGAGAAGCTCCACCGCTCTCGTCATCCAAGGTTCCTTTATCTTACCATTTCTTGCCTGTCTCAGAGGGACATATTTATTCATCATTTCCAACAACTATTCCTTAAAGTATCCACATGTCTATAGTGCCTTTACCATGGAACAATTGCTCCCAGTCCATGCTTCCTAACTCATGTCTAATTGCATCATAATTTCCTCTTCCCCAATTAAATATCGTCCCATTTTGCCGAATCCTCTCCTTCTCCATAGTTATGTAGAATGTGAGGCAGTTGTGGTCACTATCTCCAAAATGCTCTCCCACCACAAGATCTGATACCTGCCCCGGCTCGTTTCCAAGCACCAAGTCTAGAATGGCTTCTCCCCTCATCGGCCTGTCAACGTACTGAGTTAAGAAACCCTCCTGAACACACCTTACAAAAACAGCTCCATTCAAATCATCTGCTCGAAGGAGGTTCCAATCAATGTTGGGAAAGTTAAAGTCACCCATTACAACAACCCTACTACGTCCACACTTTTCCAAAATCTGCCGACCTATGCTTTCTTCCATCTCCCTGCTGCTATTGGCGGGTCTGTAGTAAACCCCTAATGAGGTGACTGCTCCCTTGCTGTTCCTAATTTCCACCCATACTGACTCGGTAGGCAGATCTTCCTCAACAATGGAAGATTCTGTAGCTGTGATACTCTCTCTGATTAGTAGTGCTACACCCCCTCCTCTTTTTCCCCCCTCCCTATTCTTTTTAAATGCTCTAAACCCTGGAACATCCAGCAATCATTCCTGCCCCTGAGAAACCCATGTCTCTGTTATGGCCACAACATCATAGCACCAGGTAATGATCCATGCTCTAAGTTCATCACTTTTATTTCTGATACTCCTTGTGTTAAAGCAAACACACTTTAACTGATCCCTTTGTTCCTTCCAGGAAAATCCTTCCCACTAGCTGGTCTACCTCTTGCTATTGCCTCATCTGCATCAACTCTCACCTCTGGTATACAGCTCAGGTTCCCACCCCCCCGGCCATACTAGTTTAAACCCTCTCGAACTACTCGAGCAAACCTTCCACCCAGGACATTTGTCCCCTTCCAGTTCAGATGCAACCCATCCTTTTTGTACAGGTCCCACCTTCCCTAGAAGGCATCCCAATTATCTACATATCTGAAGCCCTCCCTCCTACACCAGCTGCGCAGCCACGTGTTAAGCTGCATCGCTCCCTATTCCTCGCCTCGCTATCTTGTGGCATCGATAGTAAACTAGAGAACACTACTCTGTTCGTCCTGCTTTGCAGCTTCCATCCTAACTCCCTGAAATCACTTTTTATATCCTTGATCCTTTTCCTGGCTATATCATTAGTGCCAATATGTAGCACGATTTCTGGCTGTTCACCTTCCAAAATGCATCACCTCGCATTTATCCAGGTTGAACTCCATCTGCCACCTCTCAGCCCATCTCTGCATCCTGTCAATGTCCCGCTGCAGCCTACAACAGCCCTCTATACTGTCAATGACACCTCCAACCTTTGTGTCGGCTGCAAACTTGCTGATCCATCCTTCAATGCTCGCCTTCAAGATCTGTTGCAATGCAGGGCAATAGGTAGGCAAGATACAAAATTAAAGAAAAACAAATGCCTGCCCATTAGATACCACAATTTTCATTAACATTAATACTGACAAGCTGCAGCCCATGTGTTTCAAAAGAAATGCTGGAGGACTTTCCTGAACTAACTTGCGGATGTTTCCCAAGTGAATTGTATAGAGCAGAAGCACATTTCATTGTTGTTGTAAAATCTTCACTACCCTTCCCTGCTCACTTTATAATGCCAATGCAAATACTTTGCTGACTTCTCTAGGGTCATAGATAAGGGCAGAAGTGGGGATGTTTGCTGATGATTGCACAATGTTCAACACCATTCATGACTCCTCAGCTCTTGAAGCAATTCCTGTTCAAATGCAACAAGATCTGGACAATATCCACATTTAGGCTCACAAGTGGCAAGTAACATTCAGGTCTCTCAAATACGAGGTAATGACCATTTCCAAGAAGGGCTCATGCCTGAAACGTCGATTCGATTTCCTGAAGAAGGGTTCACGCCCAAAACGTCGATTCTCCTGCTCCTTGGATGCTGCCTGACCTGCTGCGCTTTTCCAGCAAGGCATTTTCAGCTCATTTCCAAGAAGAGACAAAGTAACCACCGCCCCTTGATATTCAATGTTGTTACCATCACTGAAGAGGTGGTTCACTGGTTAGAGCTGCTGTCTCACAGCACCAGGGACCCACATTCAGTTCCAGCCTTGAGCAACTGTCTGTGTGAAGTTTGCACATTGTCACTTTGGCTGTGTAGGTTTCCTCCCACAGTACAAAAACGCCCAGGTTAGTTGGATTGGTCATACTAAATTGCCCATAATGTGCAGGCTAGGTGGGTTAGCCACAGGAAATGCAGGGTTATGGGGATAGTGGGTCTGGGTGGGATGCTCTTCAGAGTGTTGGTGTGAAAAACTGAACTTTTTTTCATCAAGTTGAGAATCTCAGCTTTCCAATCATGCCATATTTTTTGTACTGACTTGACATTGACCACATCATCCAGCAGCTGAAAAAACTCTGCCCAGTGATGTTAACAATGTTGCGGCCATTAGTATTTTTCTTTATTATTCACATTTTTTGGCTTGGAATTATGAGCTTGGATAGTAAAAGGGTCAATTAAAGAGAGGCTGGTGCCAACCAGTCAATCACAAAAAATGTTCAAAACTGAAAGACAATCCAAAGATTGAACAGGTTTTGATTGCTTTTTGGGCAAAGGCTGTGTGCTTGGAGGACACAAAACTGGCTGCTGAGTTTTACTCTCTAGTTTATATCCATTTATTGAATTATTAAGAGTTCTGAGAAAAAAGGCACCAATCTTTAAGACAATATTATTAGCCTCTCATGGTCTGGTCAATCTGTTTATATTAAGTGGTGACTTTGAAATGCAAGGAAGTCCCCCGTGCAGCGTGACAATACTGTGATTCTAAGAGCTATATTTAGTCCTTTTTCTTTGAAGAGAGGTTTTAAGATAGAGGTGAACAGCAGTCTACCAGAGCCATTTAAATAAATGGCTTGTGAGGTCTTGTGTTTTTGTTTAAGAAGTTGAAACAATAGAAGCAGCCGGAATGGGTGTTGTCAACCTCCCATCCACATAACCAAGATTTTTTGTTTTCGTTTTCAGCATTTGCTGTTAAAGTCTTGAAGAAGTGAAAATTAGTTTTTCCCCTCTCTTGGTTACAGTCAAAAGCTAAGGTTCTCTTCCTACTACTGGAGTTGCATGTGAGACAACCTATTTTCTGAATTTGCTTTGCTAAGGGTGTGTTTATGAGATATTACTATATTGGAACAGTTAATTAGTAATTATTATTGCATCTATTGTTATGTTAAGTTTTCCAAAAGGGTTAAACTATTTCAATTCCTTCTTTCTTTTGCTGTATTTTAATTATAGTAGATGAATAAAGTGTGTTTTGCTTTAAGTCCAGTAGTTTGTCAATCAAATTTCATCTAGAACAAAACACATTAAATTCATCTTTGTAATAAGAAAAAAAAGGTTACCTTCTGTTTCAAAATGTATATAACGATTCATTATCTAAGGATTGCGTAGAAATTTAGCACCTATTGTCCAAAAGTGCTGAAGTGAACTGGCAAGTTAGAATTCTTTTTCTAAAAGAAACCTCATTGTGTCTGTCTCTCTGTCTTTCTATGTGACTGAGTGGGCATTCTGATCAAAGGAGACTGGGTTTGAATCATAGACATTAATTAGATTACCTTGGTTAACTCTGCTCTGCTAAAGTGACAGCATCAATAATAAATTGTTAACTTCTGTTTAAGATATGAATTGGATGTCTGATATCTGTTATTCCTAAGATCTGGTTAGTAACAATTGGGTAATTTTTAGGGTCATCAAATGCTGTTGTGAATCCAATGTTAACAAATTGGATTTGGTTTAGTTTGTCATCCCTGTGTTGTCACAGCAATAAGCAAGGCCTGGTCATTCTCACTCAGTTGACTGTGCATTTCATTAATGGGTTGCATTTTTTGCACATTCTTAAGACTTTCCTTATTGCCAGTGTTGTGCTGTTGTACCGTCTTGACAGTTGCCTGCATTTTGTTCTGATGAATGGCTTGGCCTTTGGAAATAAGGTTTTTGTACATAGATGTCCAATATTCTTCAGTGCAACATGCTTTTCAGATGTGATGATACACTGGACAGCTTTTGGGAAGGTGAAACAAGCTGTACATTACAATCTTGTTGTCTACAAAATTTAAAATTATTTCTTACTTTGAGCTGGTATTTAAGTAGCCTCCAGGCTTTTGCTACATCTTTTTGTTTTCTACCCAGTGACAAAGTTTATTAATTCTACGAAGCCTGGCTGATGGCAGGCAAAGCTTTGAAAGATCTCTTCTCAGGAATATTCATCTATTGGTCAATAAAATGAAGCTGGACAAGTTGCTTGAGAAGCTATTTTTTTAGTAAAGATGGAAACCCAACAAATAATTTCCAATTCTTATTGAAATGTCTTAGTTTTTCTATCAGATTTATTTGTTTGTTTCTTTCTTTAATTTATTTTGCTTTTTTTTCTTCTTTCTTTTTGTATTGTCTAATCTTGATTATATTTATTGTTCATTACTGTTGCTCCTTTACTGGGTTTTGGTCACTTCAGATTGTTCCTTTGAGAAATAAAGCTTTCTAGTCGTAGGTCTCTGCCTCTAAGTGATATTTATGTCAAATAAGGAGCCTCTCTCTTCTTTGGTTCTGAACTGGAGAAGAAAAATGCTGGAACCAACTGATCTTTCCATGCAGGTAAGTTTTATTAGTTTATAAAACTGTCTTTAAGTGTTTCAACTGCTGTACTTCAGTCGGGATAGCTCTGTGTTTAATTTGTAGGTAACTTTTGGCTGCATTCTTCGGTTCAAATTGGAAAACAGGCTAATGGTCTTTTAAAACAATAGACTTCCTTTAATTTGACAGAGATAATATTTCAAACAAATTGAGAATACTACTGCCTTCTGGCTGTTTAGTTTACACATATTTATTCCTGAAAATTGGTGTAATTAGTTTTCAAAATGCTTTGACAACCAGGTTGCTGTCTAGTTAATCTTCAGTGATTTCAATGTTTCCAGGTATATGCCACTGAGAACTTGGAATCTTTTGTTTGCCTGAGCTTTACCTTCAGCTGGATATTTGCATCTGATGTAGCATAGTTTATGTTAATTCCTGTACCTTAAGGACTGATCAACAGTGATTAGTATTGAAAACCTCAACTGAAATTTATGATTGTTTCTGACATATACAACTGTTAGACATATAGGTACTTTAGCTTCTGGATGAATATTAAGTTATTCAGTTACAAACAGCACATTCTTTCACTGGGATGTCATGCCTCAATTGGGACCTGTTGACAAGGATGGTAAGAACCTTTTACCCTAAGGTCATATGCCATGATGTGATGATGAGATTATGAGTATATGTCTTAATTGGGGAGGTAACAGCCTAGTGGTATTAATCCACTGGACTATTAACCCAGAAACCCAGGTAATGTTCTGGGGGCCTTTTGCCACCATGGCAAAAGGTCGAATTTGAATTCAATAAATATCTAGAATTAAGAATCTAATGACTACTATAAATCCATTGCCAATTATTGGAAAAACCCATCTGGTTCACTAACTTCCTTTAGGGAAGGAAGCTGCCATCCATACCTGGTCTGGCTTACATGTGACTCCAGATACACAACACCATGGATAACTCTCAACTGCGCCCTGGGCAATTAAAGATGGGCAATAAATGCTGACAAGCCAGCAATGCCTTCATCCTGTTAAAGAAAAAAACTAGCTCAGCAGGGAGAAGAGAACCTGAGGTATAGTTCCAGTGCACAGGAGGATGAGAGTAGGGAGGGCATGGACAGGATTTCATGGTCACAGAAATGTGCTGGCATACAGCAAGCTGCTTTGAAGTGTGTCTACTTCAATGCCAGAAGTGTCCGAAATAAGGTAGGTGAGCTTGCAGCATGGATAGGTACCTGGGACTTCGATGTTGTGGCCATTTCAAAGAAGTGGATACAGCAGGGCCAGGAATGGATGTTGCAGATTCCAGGGTCTAGATCTTTCATTAAGAACAAGGAGGATGATAAAAGGGGTGGTGGTGGGGGGGGGGGGTGGGGGGTGGTGTGGCCTTGTTAGTCAAGGACAGTGTAATGGTGGCTGAAAGAACTTTTGATGAGGACTTGTCTACTGAGGTATTATGGGCTGAGGTTAGAAACAGGAGAGGAGAGGTCACATTCTTGGAAATGTTTTATAGGCCTCCACAGAGTTCCAGGGATGTGGAGGAGAGGATTGGCAAAGCAATTCTGGGTAGGAGTGAAAGGAACAGGGTGGTCATTATGGGAGCTTTAATTTCCCCAACATTGACTGGAAATGCTATAACTCCAGTACGTCGGATGGATCGGTTTTGTCTAATGTGTGCAGAAGGGTCTCCTGACACAGAATGTTGAAGGGCCGACAAGAGGGGAGGCCACACTGAATATGGTGCTTGGTAATAAACCAGGCTGGGTGTTTGATTTAGTGGTGGGTGAGCACTTTGGGGAAAGTGACCAGAATTCAGTTACATTTAGTTTAGAGATGGAAAGGGATAGCTGAAAATGTGTTGCTGGTCAAAGCACAGCAGGCCAGGCAGCATCTCAGGAATAGGGAATTCAACGTTTCAAGCATAAGATCTCCAGCATCTGCAGACCTCATTTTTTACCCTTTTATGGAAAGGGATAGGTACATGCTACAGGGCAAGAGTTATCAATGGGGGAAGGGCAATTACAATGTGATTAGGCAAGACTTAGGAGGCAGAGAATGGGGTAGCAAAATGCAGGGGATGGGGACAATTGAAATGTGGAGCTGGTTTAAGGAACAGATATTGTGTGTCCCTGACAGGCAGGGAGGAAGTGATAAGGTAAGGGAACCATGATTTATTAAAGAAATTGTCTCTCTTATTAAGAAGAAGAAGGATGATTATGTGATGATGGGACGAGATGGTTCAGATGAGGTGATGGAGAATCACAGATTATCTAGGAAGGATTTAAAGAGAGTGTGGAGAAGAGCAAAGAGAGGACATGAGCAGTCTTTAGCAGGTAGAATAAAGGAGAACCCAAACCTTTCTTTATGTATATGAGGAATAAAAGGATGACTAGGGTAGGAATAGGGCCAGTCAAAGACAGAAGTGGGAAGTTGTGTGTGGACGCTTTGGAGATCAGAGAGGTGCTAAACAAATATTTCTCATTGGTTTTCACTTAGGAAAAGGGGAATTTTGTAGAGGAGAAAAATGAGATACAAGATATTAGACTAGAAAGGATCAAGGTTAGTAAGGAAGAAGTGTTATCAATTCTAGAAGGAGTGAAAGTTGATAAGTCCCCCGGTCCAGATGGGATTTATCCAAGGATTCTCTGGGAAGCTAGGGATGAGGTGTTTGAGCCTTTGGCTTTGATCTTTGAATCGTCATTGTCTACAAGTTTAGTACCACGGAATTAGAGGTTTGCAAATCTTGTGTTCTTGTTCAAGAAGGGCAGTAGAGATAACCTAGGTAACTATAGACCAGTCAGCCTTACTTCTGTTGTTGGAAAGGTTTTGGAAAAGATTATAAGAGATAGGATTTATAATCATCTAACAAGTAACAATTCGATTGCAGATAGTCAACATGGTTTCGTCAAGGACAGGGTCATGTCTCACAAACCTCATTGAGTTTTTTGAGAAGGCGACCAAGCATGTAGATGAGGGTAGGGCAGTTGACAGGGTGTACATGGACTTCAATAAAGGCTTTGATAAGGTTCTACATGGTTGGAGAAAATGCAGAGGCATGGGATTACGGGTGATTTAGCAGTTTGGATTCGAAACTGGCTTTTGGTAAGAAGGCAGCAAGTGGTGATTCATGGAGTCCGGTTACTAGTGGTGTTCCACATGGATCTGTTTTGGGACCACTGCTATTTATCATTTTTATATATGACTTAGATGCAAGCATAGGTGGATGGGTTAGTAAATTTGAAGACGACACTAAAGTCGGTGGAGTAGTGGACAGTGTAGAAGAATGTTACAGGTTGCAGGGGGACTTGGATAAACTGCAGAATTGGGCTGAGAGGTGGCAAATGGAGTGAAATGAAGATTCAAATGAGGTGATTTACTTTGGGAAGAATAACAGGAAGGCAGAATACTGGGTCAATGGAAAGAATCTTGGTAGCGTGGATGCACAGAGGGATCTTGGAGTCCATGTACATAGATCCCTGAAAGTTGCCACCCAGATTGACAGTGCTGTTAAGAAGGCATATGGTGTAGTTACAAATTGAGGGGTAATAGATTTAGGACAGATGTTAGAAGCAGGTTCTTTACTTAGAGAGTGGTATGAGCGTGGAATGCCCTGCCAGCCAATGTAGTTAACTCAGCCACATTTTGGAGATTGTTTAAATGGATAGGCACATGGATGATGATGGGATAGTTTGGGCGATGAGCTTAGATTAGTTCACAGGTCGGCACAACATCAAGGGCTGAAGGGCCTGTTCTGTGCTGTAATGTTCTATGTTCTATGCTCTAATATTTTTTAAAAAAGGATACTGTATATCACCTGCAAAAACATAACATCGTTATTATGTCAAAAAGCGTGATGCTGGAAAAACGCAGCCAGTCAGGCAGCATCCGAGAAGTAAGAGAATCAACATTTCGGGCATAAGCGCTCCATCAGAAATGTAGGGTTGGGCAAGGTGGAAGCATGGGGGTTGACAGATAAATGGGAGGGGGGTGTGTGAGGTAGCTGGGAAAGTGATAGGTAGATGCAGGTGGGCTGTGATGGTGATAGGTTGGAGAGGAGGATCGAGCAGATAGGTGGGAAGGATGATGGACAGGTAGGACAGTTAAGAGGGCGGTGCCAAGTTGGAGGGTTGGATCTGGGATGAGGTGGGGAGAGGGGAGATGAGGAAACTGGTGAATTAGATGTTGATGCCGTGTAGTTGGAGGGTCCCAAGGTGGAAGATGAGGCGTTTTTCATACCTGTGTCAGATACTAAGTAAGCTTCATCCTATTAGCACAACAACTTTAAGATTTGATTCTTTGAAATACCTATTCATTTTGCAACATAATTCTAGACAGTAGATCAAATAAAAATGAATTTTTATTGGCTCTCTGTATTTATCAAAATAAAGTGCATAGTTAGACTCTGGGCATTATAATAATGCATAAGTGTCACTAAATCTAACAAATTTACGAGAACACTATGATGATAAATTCCAGTTTATTTTTTAAAGTCAATGCTCAAGTCTATTATAATGCATATTCAGCCATGTTGGTACAGGTCTTCCAAAATAAAAAAAAGCATTACATTTTCTGAAATTTCATGTGACTTTACTCTCTCATATTCGACATCTAATAGGCAATTGACTGATATCCAGACCAATGACATGAATGGTGATACAGTTCTTCCAGAAGTGTATGAAGAGTTAGTAGACCTTCCACAGAATGTCAGCATCATTCATATTAAGTGAGAATGTTAATTTTTAAGTGTTTGTTCTGCATTATTAGAAATCTAATTTTGAGTGTGGAACAGATGGACAATGAGGACATATTAGAAAGAAAATCTATGGAGAATAAAGATTGAAGAAATAACTTGCATTCATCTGGTACTGCAGTCTTTCTTGGACAGTTGTAAAACACTGTAAATATGTTGAGAAACTTCGCAGGATAACCATTGCTACACGTAGGCGACTCCTTCAGTATTGTATATAGAGGATGATGAGTCAATCTGAGCACATTAGCACTTGGAGTTTCTAGCACTGATGCATTTTCCTGTTGTATAGATTACTGTTCTACCAGAAATCAAGGCAAGTTCATTGAAGTAATAACACAAAGCCCCACCACAGAGAACTGGGAGGAAAGCATGATCAGGCAATATGGAATTGGGTATAGAAGCACTTAAAGGACGTGTACTCAGTTCTTCCCTGGAGATGAGGAGAAATAATAGCTCAAGGTATTAAACAATTCTTTAGAATCATATTAGTTTCCATGCCCTGTCCTTTGGCATCTCAATGGAATAAGCAATTATATTTGCGGATACCTTTTTACTTCGAGATTATCTATCAGAGTTGAAGGATCTCCACACATGCTTTTGCAACAATTACTTGAGATGGTTAAAAAAAATGAAAAGTGTCTCAAATTTATAATATATGGCAACAGATGATGCATGTTAGGAACATATGAATATTGAAAATATAGAAAATATGAACAGGAATACGCCATTCAGCCTATCAAGCCTACTCCACCATTTAATACAGTCACGGCTGATCAAGTCTTTCATCTACACTTTCTAATTCACAATCAAAAAGTCATCAACCTCCATTTCAAATGTACTCCCACAGACCTCTAGATTAGAGAATTTCAAAGGTTCAGAACTGTCTGAGGATGAAAAAAATCCACATCTTAGTCTTTAATGGCATTCCACTTATTTTTAAATTTTGCCCAAGGTTCCTCTTCATCAGCAAGAGGAAATACCTTACCTGTGTCTACCCTCTATATATCTCTTTAAATATTTTGTTGATTTCAACAGGATCCTCCGTCATTTTTTGAAACTCTGGAGAATACAGGTCCAGTTTTCCCAATCTCTCTTCACAGGACATTCCATCCATCACTGGAACAACTCATTGTTTCACTCCTCAATGGCAACAATATTTTTACTGAGATAAGGAGACTAAAACTGAATATAGTTCTCCAGGTGTGGTCTAATCAAACTCCTACATAAGTGAAGCAAAACTTTACTACAGTTGTGCTTAAATCATTTTGTGATAAAGATTAACATTCCTTTGCCTTTCTAATAGACTGTCGCACCTACACGTTAATGCTCAGTGATTTATCAACAAGGACACGCAAGTCCTTGGCACATCTACTTCCAAACTTCTTACCATTTAAGGAATACTTGGCACATTTGTTCTGCTTTCAAAAGTGGATAAATTCACATTTTTCCACGTTATGTTAACATGCTCAATCAGTGACCTGTCCAAATCCACCTGAAAATATTTTACTTTTGTCATTGCAGCACACTGTCCTGCTGCATTTTATATCATCTACAAATTTGCAAACATTACATTTGGTCCCCATAGCTAAATCATTGATATATATTTTGAATAGCTGAGACTAAAGTTCTAATCCTTGTGGTACACCACTAATTACAAGTCTGCCAGTGTGAGAATGATTCATTTATTTCTACACTGCTTTCTGACTATTGGCCAATGATTAAGCCATTCCAGTACATTAAGGATGTTAATGTAATTCTGCAAAATATCCCTATAAATGTACCTTGCGAAAGTTATAAAATTTGCTTAAAGTTTCCCTGATGTTGCGTCCTCAAGTGTATTTCTAAAGTTGGGCAACATAGCTAGCTGCAATGTTACTCTTTACTACTTTTGAATAAGGACAATCTTACATGGCCAAAAAGTGATCAAAATCTTCATCTTTCTTTCACCCCTTTTGACATATGTGACGTTGCAACAGACTAGTCTGTTTTTTTTTTCAATTTTAATGCAGAACTGAATTAAACCATTAACAGGTTTTAATATACAAGGATATTTTAATATAGGAGCTGTATGCAATAGAGTAGAACAAAATGACAAGAATATTGAAGAAAATTGGCCGGATTTGATACTATTGCCAATGACCTGTACTTTAAAATTAACTTTAACCCAAAAACATGGTAAATTTGTTTTGAGTAATCCTGCTAAAAAAAACTCAATTTTCCTTAACCTTGCTGAATTCTAGTTTTAATAGAGGCAGCATGAGGAATGGGTCATGAACATGAAATGGGACAGTTACTCAACCCTTTGAACCATGCTGTATGTCTTCACTTTGACAGTCAATGGGGTCTTTTGGCCTTGGGAAACCAGAAAGGAAGGGGGTAAGATGAGGTAGAAAAAGCAAGAGTTTTTTTATAGTTTGGGATAGAAGAAGCGTTTTATTTAGGTCCAGCTGGATAACCTAGAAACATTCCTCTCTTACCTCAATGTTCTTTCCATGAGTCTGTTCTCAAAAAAAAACCCTTACAATGATCCATTGCATGATTGCCTATATGTCCCATACTCTCTAACATGCCAATCTCTGATACCTCATCAATATCTGTCCAATTCCCTCTAATTTCTGACTCTTCCTCGTTCCACCTCCATCCCTGTCTCCAATCTCTGTTCAATGCCACTGTCTCAGTGTTCCAAACTCTGATATGCCCTGATCACTCCTCAGCTACGCTTTTTTGTACCCAACTTTACAGTCGCTCCTATTCTTCCCCAAAATTCTACACTCCGCCCCACCCAACCAACATGCTACTGGCACCCAAGGTCTCTAATCTCAAAGCACAAAATGTATCTGCTCCTGCCTGAAACAGGAGCCTCACAAGCCCTTCAATCAGACACCCTTCTGGGACGGAGAAACTGAGGACTGCAGATGCTGAAGATCAGAGTTGAAAAGTGTGGCACTGGAAAAGCACAGCAGGTCAGACGCAACAGACGAGCAAGAAAACAGATGTTTCGGGCATAAGCCCTTCATCAGGAATGTGGGGGGTGGAAAGGGGCTGAGAGATAAATGGAGGGTGGGGGTGGAGGCAAACTAGCTGGGAAGGCAATAGGTAGATGCAGATGGGGGGGAGGGGGGGGTGATAATGATAGCCGGACGGGAGGGTGGAGCGGATAAGTGGGAAGGACAATGGACAGATGGGACAGTTCAAGAGGGTGGTGTCGAGTTAGAGGGTTGGATCTCGGATGAGGTGGGCGAAGGGGAGATGAGGAAACTGGTGAAATTGACATTGATACTGTGTGGTTGGAGGACCCCAAGACTGAAGATGAGGCGTTCTTCCTCTAGTTGTTGGGTTACATGGATTTGACGGTGGAGGAGGCCCAGGACTTGCATGTCCTTGGCGGAGTGGGAGGGGAAGTTGAACACAGGGTCGGTCACAGGGCAGTGGGGTGATAAATAGAAGGGTGGGATGGGGGTGGTGAGGAAGGTAGTTGAGAAGGCGATAGGTAGATGTATCCACACCTCCCCCTCATCTCTGTCCAAGGCCTCAAAGGATCCTTTCACATCCGGCAGAGATTTCCCTGCACATCTTATCTACTGTGTCCATTGCTCCATCTACATCGGGGAGCCAGGATGCCAACTCATGGAACATCTCAGGGAACTTCTCTGGGACACATGCACCAAACATCCTGACTGCCCTATGGCTGACCACTTCAACTCCCTCTCTCACTTGACAAAGGACATGCAAGTCTTGGGCCTCCTCCACTGCCAAATCCAAGCCACCAGACAACTGGAGGAAGAATGTTTCATCTTCCGCCTTGGGACTCTCCAACCACATGGCATCAACATCGATTTCACTAGTTTCCTCAACTTCTCTCCCCCCCACCTCATCCCAGATCCAACCCTCCAACTCGGTACCGCCCCCTTGAACTGACCTACCTGTCTATTTTCCTTCCTACCAAACCACTCCACCCTCACCTCTGACCCATTACCATCACCCCCCACTTGCATCTACCTATCACCTTCCCAGCTACTCTCCCCCAATTTCCTGTTTGTCTCTCGGCCCCTTTCCCCACTCCCCTACATTCCTGATGAAGGGCTTATGCCTAAAATGTCAGTTCTCCTGCTCCTCAGTTGCTGCCTGACTTGCTGTGCTTTTGCAGCACCACAATTTATGATCCTCCAGGGATACGAACTTCTCCAAAATGAAACTATGCCCTATGGAACTAAATTCCAATGTATTCATAGAAAACTAACTTCTATAAAGCTGCCCTCCGCCCTTGACATACCTCGGTAAATACCAGGGCCCTTATCTTTCCAGTCCCACTCACTTTGGTTGTAGATATTATTGTATTCCTAATGTAATAAACAATAGGATATTGTTCCAAAAACATAAAGACCAGTATGTACTATATAAGAGTAACCTTGCATAAGTGACAAAAATATTCCCTACATGGTATCAATTTGATCTTTTAAGATGGTCACTCAATTTTTTAAGAATAAAAATTGTGAAGCAGCAACAATTGATCAACAGATGGACAGAGATATTTGTGAGATTTGTAAGTAATTATTCATTATTCAGTTAATTATAGTATCATCAGTCTTGATGGTGTTAGTTAAATGTCCAATCAATTTTGGAACATTTACAACTTAAGACTAATTTACCACTCCATATCTAATGGGCATCCAAGGACCTATTGGGTGTTCTGCTTCCTTATGCTCATTTAGAGTACAGTTTTAGAATCACCAGCAGTACTTTAAGCTTTTATTTTCCTTGCATTTATCATCTCTGTTTCAAATTGTTTAATCAGGAGAATCTATGTTGCAAGTTTTTTAGTCTGTTTTTTGTTATGCAGGAAAGATAGAAACAATGGATTTTCCAAAGGAAATTTCCATTTACTTATGTTTATATTTTAGCTTAATGGAAAGGAAAGAGATGCGGCAAACTAAAGATGTCAATCAGCTTAGGCTGCACTTGCACTTCTTTACTGGTATCTCCTTAGTTCTATTTCCAGGTGAATATGTAGATACATCGCATTGCAAATATGGACCTGTGTCATTTGCTGTCCCATCACTTCTAACTACTACCTTACAGAAATGTATATTAATGACCAACAGTGTCCTCAAGGCTTCACCTATTTACTTCATGTGAAGTTGACCATAAAGCTATAGCTAGTGCCTTGAAGTGGAATATGGAAAAGAATATATTTTACAAGTACCTCATTTAGCACCACTTTCACTTTCCCCTATCACCTAGTCAGAAACTTCATTTCTGTGACATTTTCATGACTTCTTTTGGCAAAATGATCTTAAATAAGGACTTAAGTATAGAATAAAAGTAGTAGATGACTTTGTAAGTTCCAAAAGAAGCTTCCTCAATTACTAATCATGTAGATTTAACTATTATTAGCCATTATGAACCTTTAGCTTAATTTCAAGACATCATCTAATGAGCTCCAGAAAGCTAACACAATATATTTATAAGAGTCTGATACAGAATCAGTGATGCTTAACATATGAAAAATAACCCAAGTTTTTACTTATCTTGCACAATTCAAATGTTAAAACAGCTCAATGTTTTTCACAGAGCAATGAATGTGATTGTTAAGTCCTGTAGGGAGGTTTAGGAGAAATAGCCAAAAGTATGGTTGAAGAAATGCATTTTGACAAGTCTTTCACAATTTTGATGTGTTTTATTGAAAAAGCTGACAGATGTAGAGGGAGGAAGGTGAGGGGATAGGGCAACCAGGTGAGCAATAAGTCAAAAGTTTAAGCAACAAGCTTAAAGTTGTAGAGGACCTGGGTTTGTTGAATGTTGTAATGAATGGTGGAGCAAAGATATGGAATAATCTGTAGATGAGGAATATTGTTTTATGTTAGACCAGGTAGGAGAGGAAGAAATTATCAGAATAGCTAACCTTCAGCTATGTATAGCATGTTAAGCATTGACCTTTCAGAACATTATAACATTATTGACTTCAACCCAGTTAATACACATCCTGGTCCTATTGCTTACAACCATTGATTGTGGGTTTTGTTGGTTTTTGAGGTCTGACATCAACAGAACTTCACAAGCTTAACTATTTCGAGCCTAAATTAATTACCAAGACCATGAAAAAATCTAAAATGAACTGAAATGATGGAGGCATTGTGAGTGACAATTAAAAACAAACTATTTCCTATTTTTCTCTTTCAATATATTGTAAATTCCATTATTTCAGATTAAGTCTTGAGCTATTTCAGAGGTCTTCATCAAACAGCTAATTGCAATACAATGAAAAGTAATTCCACTCAATCCATTAATGTTGTTAGCAAAACAAGGCCACATTTTGCCATACTTCCATCTCTCCTACTCAGTTTAATGTGAAATTGCAATAGAAATGACATATCAGCAGCTGGCACTTGTGGGATAGTAAACAGTATATCTTCTAGAAACTAAATTTGGTGCATTCCAAGCAAAAATAATTAATGGAATATCAATCTGTCAACACTGCCAATGGTATATTTAGTCTGTTCCAATAAGGAAAATAAAGAAGGCTGAGAACTGGCAATTTAACTTAACTTTTAACATTTGGATTAAAACTCAGATTATTAAAAATATTTAGAAAATTAAAAGTGCTAGGCCTGATTAGCTTTCTCCAGTGAGTGGAGTGAATGACACAAAGTAAGATCATGTGACAATCTGATTTTGCTATTTCATTACAGTTTCAGTGTTTTTGTAATAATGAGATTTAGTAGCATCATGCAGTCAAGCTTCTAATCAACTAAGATTCTAATGATTTTTGACAACAATGAAAAATATTTCCATCTTGTCACCAATGAAAAACATATATGCTCTTAAGTAATCAAATATATTGAAGGCAATTTGTTATGTCCTACTCACCCCATCCTAATTCTGCTAAACTAGTTAATGTTCCTTCTCCATAGCTGATGAGCCTATTCTTTGACTAAATGATCCAGGCTAGGTAATGGCATGCTGATGGTATCAGACCACAATTTTAACATTGACCTGACTGGTGAAATAATTCCTGTACTGTTAGATGTACCAGGAGTGTTTGTCACCGCATGTGTGCAATTCTGATCTCCCTGCTATAGGAAGATTGTTGCAAAACTTGAAAAGGTTCAAAAAAGTTTTTCAAGGCTGTTGCCAGGATTGGAGGGTTTGAGCTATTGGGAAAGGCTAAATAGGCTGAAGCTATTTTGCCTGGGTGAATCGGTTTAGCTCAGTTAACTGGATTGTTGGTTTACAGAGCAGTGTGATGTCAGCAGTGTGGGTTCAATCCCCATCACCGGTTTGAGGTGACCATGAAGGATTCTCCTTCTCAGCCTCATCCCTCACTTGAGGTCTGGTGGCCCTCAGGTTAAATCACCACCAGTTGCTTCTCTCTGATAAGAGCAGCCCCTATGGTCTGAAGAACAACATTTACCCTGGAGATTCAGAAGATGAGGAGTGACCCTACTAAGATTTACAAAACCATGAGGGGCATGGTTATGGTGAACAGCCAAGCACTTTTCCCTGGGGTATGGGAGTTTAAAACTAGAGGGCATAGGTTACAGGTGAGAGGGGAAAGATGTAAAAGGGACCTAAGGAGCAACATTTTCACCCAAAGGGTGGTGTGTGTATTGAATGAGCTGCCAAAGGAAGCTGGTGCAATGACAAAATTTCAAAGGCATCTGGCCAGGTATATGAATATGAATAGCTGAAAAATTTGTTGCTGGAAAAGCGCAGCAGGTCAGGCAGCATCCAAGGAGCAGGAGAATCGACATTTCGGGCATAACCCGGGAGACTACAGCTAAGGTAAGATAGTTTGTTTTAAAATTACTTACCTGTAGCGGGCAGCGATGGGTTTTTTTTCTCTCTGTTCACAGAAAGAGCGGGAGCAGCAGGGGAAGTGACGGCGAGCAGAGGGGCAGCCGGGAAGGAAAGCAGTGAGTATATAAGTCAGGAAGGCGGCTAAACCTGAGATTCTACACCTGTAGTATCTCCCACCACCCTCCTCCTCTAACCTTCTTAACTACTCTGGTTTTTTAAGGTAAGGATTTTCTATTTCTTTACCAGTGACTGGTTAAAAATTTACTTTGTTTTTGTGTGTGTGTATATATATATATATATATATATAAATTCCTTTTTCGGGAAAGACTATAGCAGAGAGGTATCAGAAAGTATTCTAACTCAAACTTGTACAAAGTAACTAAGTAATTAACTAACTAAGCAGAGATGGCTGGGCAGGTGATGTACTGTAGCTGTATGATGTGGGAGCTGGCTGATCCCATTGTGAACGGCAGTGACCACATCTGCAGCAAGTGTTGGTTGCTGGAAGAACTCCGGATCAGAGTTGATGATCTGGAATTTGAGCTTCAAACAATGCGGCACATCCGGGAGGGGGAGAGTTACCTGGACGCTTTGTTTCAGGAGGCAGTCACACCTGGGAGATTAAGTAATTCACATTCAGCTAGTGATCAGGCACATCAGAGTGTGACTGTAAGTGAGGCAGGTAGGGGGAACCTGAGTTTAGGAGTGGAGAAGCCTCAGCCCTTGACTTTGTCCAACAGGTACGAGATTCTTGCTCCCTGTTCGGATGAGGAAAAGGGCTCTGGACAGAATGAGCCAACTGACCAAGGCACCATGGTGCAGAAGGCCATTCAAGAGAGGGGAGCTAATAGACAAGTAGTGGTTATAGGGGATTCTATAATTAGAGGGACAGATAGTATCCTTTGCAAGCCGGATCGGGAGTCTTGCATGGTGTGTTGCCTGCCCAGTGCCAGAGTGCGGGACATCTCCGACCGGCTTGAAAGGTTATTGGAGCGGGAGGGGGAGGATCCAGTTGTTGTGGTCCACGTTGGTACTAACAACGTAGGAAAGACTAGGGTGGAGGACCTGTTTGGAGATTACGAAGCACTAGGCAGGAAATTGCAGCACAGGTCCTCAAGGGTCATAATCTCCGGATTACTGCCCGAGCCACGTGCCAATTGGCATAGGGACAAGAAAATTAGGCAAGTAAACACGTGGCTAAGGGATTGGTGTGGGAAAGAGGGATTCCATTTCATGGGGCATTGGCATCAGTTTTGGAACAGGGGGGATCTGTACCGTTGGGACGGTGTCCACCTGAACCGATCAGGTACCAATGTTCTAGTGAAGAGGATAAATAGGGTGGTCAGGAGGACTTTAAACTTCTGAGTTGGGGGGAGGGGAAAGTAAAAACGACAGGGAGTATGGCGTTAAATGGAAAGATAAGCAGCAGGATATCATGTGTCCAGGCGGATTTAAAATTGAGGCAGACTGGGAATGCAGAAAAAGGCAAGGATAACTTAGGACATCATATGACTTCCAATATCTCTAATGATAAGAAAGTTAACATTAAGGCACTTTAGCTGAATGCTCGTAGCATTCATAACAAAGCAGATGAACTAATGGCACAGATAATAGTGAATGATTATGATGTGGTAGGCATCACAGAGACTTGGTTACAGGGGGGTCAGGACTGGCAGTTAAACCTCCAAGGTTTTTCAACTTATCGAAAAGAGAGGGAGGTTGGCAGAGGGGGTGAGGTTGTCTTGTTAGTTAAGAACAAAATTAAATCTATGGCATTGAATGACATAGCATCGGATGATGTGGAGTCTGTGTGGGTGGAATTGAGGAACCACACACACAAAAAAAACATAATTGGAGTTGTGTATAGACCTCCTTACAGTGGTCAGAACCAAGGATGCAATATGTACCGGGAAATAGAGAAGGCATGTCAGAAAGTCAAGGTCACATTGATCATGGGAGACTTCAATATGCAGGTGGACTGGGTAAATAATGTTGCTAGTGGATCCAAAGAAAGGGAATTCATGGAATGCTTACAGGATGGCTTTTTGGAACAGCTTGTCATGGAGTCCACGAGGGAGCAGGCTATTCTGGACCTAATGCTTTGCAATGAACCAGACTCTGTAAAAGGTCTTAAAGTAAGGGAACCCTTAGGAAGTAGCGATCATAATATGGTAGAGTTCAGTCTGGAGTTTGAAAGAGAGAAGGCAAAATCAGATGTAATGGTGTTACAGTTAAATAAAGGTAATTATGAGGGCATGAGAGAGGAACTGACAAAAATAGACTGGAAGCAGAGGCTAACTGGGAAGACAGTAGAGCAAAAATGGCAGGAGTTTGTGGGTATAATTGAAGACACTATACAGAGGTTCATCTCCAGGAAAAGAAGGATTATCCGGGGAGGGATTAGACAACCATGGCTGACAAAGGAAGTCAGGAAATGTATTAAAGAAAAAGAGAGATCCTATAAAGTGGCCAAGAACAGTGGGAAATCAGAAGATTGGGAAGACTACAAAAACAAACAGAGGATAACAAACAGTGTAATAAGAAATGAGAGGATCAAATATGAAGGTAGGCTAGCATGTAATATTAGAAATGATAGTAAAAGTTTCTTTCTGTACATAAGAAACAAATGACAGGCAAAAGTAGACATTGGGCCACTTCAAACTGATGCAGGAAGCCTAGTGATGGGAGATAAGGAAATAGCAGGAGAACTTAACAAGTACTTTGTGTCAGTTTTCACAGTGGAAGACATGAGTAATATCCCAACAATTAAAGGGAGTCAGGGGGCTGAGTTGAGTATGGTTGCCATTACAAAAGAGATAGTGCTAGAAAAGTTAAAAAGTCTTAAAATTGATAAATCTCCTGGCCCCGATGGGATATACCCTAGAGTTCTGAGAGAGGTGGCTGAGGAAATAGCGGAGGCATTGGTTGAGATCTTTCAAGAGTCACTGGAGTCACGAAAGGACCCGGATGACTGGAAGATGGCTGTTGTAACCCTCTTGTTCAAGAAAGGATCAAGACAAAAGATGGAAAATTATAGGCCAATTAGCTTAACCTCGGTTGTTGGTAAAATTCTAGAATCCATCATTAAAGATGAGGTTTCTAAATTCTTAGAAGAGCAGAGTCTGATTAGAACAAGTCAACATGGATTTAGTAAGGGGAGGTCATGCCTGACAAGCCTGTTGGAATTCTTTGAAGAGGTGACAAGTAGGTTAGACCAGGGAAACCCAGTGGATGTGGTCTATCTAGACTTTCAAAAGACCTTTGATAAGGTGCCACATGGGAGGCTGCTGAGCAAGGTGAGGGCCCATGGTGTTCGAGGTGAGCTGTTGGGATGGATTGAGGATTGGCTGTCTAACAGAAGGCAGAGAGTTGGGATAAAAGGTTCTTTTTCGGAATGGCAGCCGGTGACGAGCGGTGTCCCGCAGAGTTCAGTGTTGGGGCCACAGCTATTCACATTATATATTAATGAATTGGATGAGGGGACTGGGGGCATTCTAGCTAAATTTGCAGATGATACAAAGTTAGGTGGATAGGCAGGTAGTACTGCGGAAGTGGGGAGACTACAGAAGGATCTAGACAGTTTGGGAGAGTGGTCCAGGAAATGGCTGATGGAATTCAACGTGAGCAATTGTGAGGTCTTGCACTTTGGCAAAAAGAATAAAAGCATAGACTACTTTCTAAATGGTGAGAAAATTAGTAAAGCCAAAGTACAAAGGGATCTGGGAGTGCTAGTTGAGGATTTTCTAAAGGTAAACATGCAGGTTGAGTCAGTGATTAAGAAAGCGAATGCAATGTTGTCACTTATCTCAAGAGGGTTGGAATATAAAAGCAGAGATGTGCTACTGAGACTTTATAAAGCTCTGGTTAGGCCCCATTTGGAGTACTGTGTCCAGTTTTGGTCCCCACATCTCAGGAAGGACATACTGGCACTGGAACGTGTCCAGCGGAGATTCACACGGATGATCCCTGGAATGGTAGGTCTAACATATGAGGAACGGCTGAGGATCCTGGGATTGTATTCATTGGAGTTTAGAAGATTAAGGGGAGACTTAATAGAGACATACAAGATAATACATGGCTTGGAAAGGGTGGACGCTAGGAAATTGTTTCCATTAGGCGAGGAGACTAGGACCTGTGGACACAGCCTTAGAATTAGAGGGAGTCAATCCAGAACAGAAATGCGGAGACATTTCTTCAGCCAGAGGGTGGTGGGTCTGTGGAATTCATTGCCACGGAGTGCAGTGGAGGCTGGGATGCTAAATGTCTTCAAGGCAGTGATTGATAGATTCTTGTTGTCTGGAGGAATTAAGGGCTACGGGGAGAACGCTAGTAAGTGGAGTTGAAATGCCCATCAGCCATGATTGAATGGTGGACTGGACTCGATGGGCCGAATGGTCTTACTTCCACTCCTATGTCTTATGGTCTTATGGTCTTATAAGCCCTTCTTCAGGACTTATGCCCGAAACATCGATTCTCCTGCTCCTTGGATGCTGCCTGACCTGCTGCGCTTTTCCAGCAACACATTTTTCAGCTCTGATCTCCAGCATCTGCAGTCCTCACTTTCTCCTATGAATATGAATAGGAAGGGTTTAAAGGGAGAAGGACCAAATACTGTCAAATGGGGCAGCATGGTGGCTCTGTGGTTAGCACTGAGGGTCCCAAGTTCAATTCCAGCCTCGGGCGACTGTGTGGAGTTTGCACATTCTCCCTGAGTCTGCATGGGTTTCTTCCAGGTGCTCCGGTTTCCTCCCACAGTCCAAAGATGTGCAGGTCCCAGGTGAATTGGCCATGCTAAATTGCCCATTGTGTTAGGTGCATTAGTCAGAGGGAAATGGGTCTGGGTGGATTACTCCTCGAAGGGTTGGTGTGCACTGGTTGGGCCGAAGGGCCTGTTTTCACACTGTAGGGAATCTAATCTAATAAATGGAACCAGATTAATTGAGGATATCTGGTCAGTAATGACGTGTTGGACTGAAGGGTCTGTTTCTGCGCTGTACAGTTCTATGACTCTGTGACTTGAGTTCCAGTACATAGCCAAATATCTCCAGAATAAGCTGTGGTCAGCAGTGGCTACCTCCCTTCAACATAAAGCAGGTGGGAATTTAGTAGCGATATTAGTAGCGATATTCTGGATGGTGTCCAGTATCTTGAATGTGGCTGTGACTGTCCTGATTAAGGCAAGTGATGATTATTGCACCTCAGTTTTGACAAACCACATCAATGACAGGCAGGCACGGAGGATCAAGGTGTTATGGACCAGGCCAGACCTCTTAAAAACATTTCAAGAAGGTAGCCCAGACCTTAACTTGCCCAGTTGTTTTAAGCAGGTATAAAGTAGATATTCCAGAAGTGATGAAGCTGGTCAAAACCTCTCGGTTTTAAACAAAACAGGATTTATTTATAGAGTACCGTATGAGACACAAACAAAAGAGAACAGAATACTGACCAACTTAACCTATCTGAAAACCTACCAGACTATCCCAGCTTAATAATGCTATTCCAAATGCTTGCAACAATCCCCATAAACATCTCTTTGCAAACAAGGTAAAATCAAATCAGTGTTTTACAGGACAGAGAAAGATGGCAGAGAGATTTGACATGGAATATCTTCTTCATTGTAGCTGTTTCTTTGACCAGCAGCCTCAAAAATCAATCAGCAGCCTCAAAAAACCAAACCAAATCAAATCAGAGTAAAGCTGAGCTGGGATAACTGGTCATTCCCTTTTCATTGTACAAGTTTTTTTAAACCCAAAAGCTTCTTCAAGGAGATAAATGCAGACAAATGGAGCCTCTGTCTTTATGACCCCTCTGAAGAAAATAACTCAAGGACAACCTAACCTTGTTAAAGGAGCAGAGTCATCACAAAGAAGTAAGCCAGGCATTGCAGGGTACAATGTTTCTACTCTCATCTTGCTTATATTTTTAGTTGGTGGTAATGTCCAGGAAGCTGTCTCTCATCTAGAAATCAGCAATTGGCCCATGACTAGTTCAGAGTTTTTAAATCAAAGGCTTTTGCTGAAAATTGAACTGAGCTTTAATGAGCAGATTATTGGTAAGTGTAACTTATTAAAATGATTGACTACATAATAATGCTTGTATAAATCCATGAGATTACTTCACTGCTGATCTGGAGGAATCTTATACATTGCTAAGTGAATGAGTTAAACTTTGCCTTTTTTGGGGGATGGAATAAGACAGGATAATTCTGAGAACTATATTGAAAAATCCAATGCTTGTCTGGTCACTAACAATGTATTAATCATGTGCTTTGCATTGATAAAATGCTAAAACATATATAAATCAGACTATCCTTCATTCTGCCACAAAATCTGAAAGTTCATTGTCTCTAAAGGTGAAGTATTTCTTTATGAGAGAATCTTTAGCTTTCACAGTGAGTGATTGAATATGCATTTACATTGCAGCTGTTACCATTTCTTTTTCTCATTCATTTTGCTATAGATTACTTCAATCCTCTTCTATTGCTAAAACAGCAGCTTTGTCAGGAAACTATCCTTGCCATCACATCAAAGTTGTTCCATCTTTTCAAAGAACACTCTCTCTTCTGTGTGGAATTCTGGCTTACGAAAGAAGGGAATATGTCATTGGAATTGGAGCATTGCTAAAGTTCTAAATTCTTTGTTCTTCTTAAAAAGCTAAATGTACATTGTTATACTTTATCTAGTAACCTCGTTGCAAATGTTACCAATCAGACAGACATGTGAATTCTCATTCTTCCCATAGTTTGTTATTTTGCATGAAGATAGTTGCAGTCTTCCAAATGACACAGGCAAAATGGTAAAATGGATGGGGCTGTGTCAAATGGTGCTCAATACAGATTATAACATTATAAACTTTGAAAGCATGAAATACAGTCTCCAGAAAAAAACAGTGCAGAAATGGCATGTCAAAAAGCATGTTGACTAGTAAATGAATGTTGAATTTAGTTGAATGTTCATTTCATCTAAAAGCAGTAGACAAATTAATAAGACAGCTAAAAATGGGCATTTGTTATTTGGAACTATGAATAGAAGAACTGAAGATGAAAAAGAATTGAAGAGCTCATGCAAACGTCTCTTAATTCTCTGGTTAGACCTGAGCTGGGATGTCATGAACAATTTGAAGCACCATGTTTCAGGAATGTCATAAAGGCCTTAGAAAGAAAACAAAGGATGCCAACCGATTTACTAGGATGCCATCACAGGTGAGGAACTTGAGTTATGAGAACATTGAGAAACTGAGCAAGTGCTTTAAAGTGTATTGATTTGAAAAGGTTGACTGAGAGGAGTGTTTTATGCACTATCCATTATGAAGCTTTCGGCAGGAAAGCTTAAGATCTTGAAGGAATAAAACCTAACATCTGGTTCTCCTCAAGATTGCTGTAACAATGTCAATCAAATCAATGTAAGCTGCTAAGATTTTGCAGTAAACTATGTATTGTTAATTACGAGAGTCTCTTCTACTTGGGAAAAGGCAGTCATTGTCCTCTGAAGTACTGGACCAGATAGGCCCTGCATTTTTGAACATTGAAAGAACATGATGGCAGCATCATAAGCAGTACCTTACATGGGTACAGTTAGCAGGTATTCCCATACACTATGTTTGGCAATGTGCAAATTTGAATTGACTGCTGACAAATTGCAAGGTCAGCGGTGCTGTGAGACTTTCCGCCTCAATTTTAAGATGTCTGCTCACACAGCACTGTCACCAGCAGGAGAGTGCTGACAATTTAAAAACACTATGAAAACCTCATGGCAATCCTCAACAAAGAAAAGTACTCAACTAATTGTAAAAACAATTCCGATCAGGTGAGTACTACAACTAAGAATTCCCAACTACCTGGACAAAGTGAATTAATAACTCTAAAGCAGATGCAGGCTGCATCATGAAGCAGTCGTCTGTGGGAGGGGTCCCCAGTCAGAGTTACTGGTGAATAAACATGAATTAGAGACATTTTAAATAAAGCTTAAGATCCCTGTGGGCTAGCAAAAGAGGGAAGTTAAAAAAAATACTAGCAGCTCAGACCAAGTAATAACACCATAGTAAGGGAACTTAATGATGGATAACTTACAGAAACAGAAGCAAATAGCCTCAGAGGAAATATTGATCTGAGATCACATTCGCAGGCATATCACAAAGCCAGTAATTAATATGATGATATTGGGCATTTTAAAAATCTAAGCATACCTGGTTTAACTGGGACAGAACATCTGTGAGACTCTATTCAGGCCTTAAATATTGCTTTGATTTGATTTGATTTGATTTACTATTGTCACATGTACTGAGGTGCAATGAAAAGTGTTGTCTTATGTGCTTCACAGGCTGATCATACTATGCAAGAGCATCAAGGTAACAGACAGAGTGTAGGATACAATGTTATACCTGTCGAGAAGGTGCAGAGAGAGATCAACAATGGGCATTAAAGAAGTCCACTCAAAAGTCTGAAAACAGAGTCACTGCTCAGAACTGGGATGTAAGAGAGAGATTATGAAGATGACATTATTTTTTCAGGTCAGAATTGGTATGAGTTGCATTGAGAATAGTTAACTATCACTCTTAATTCTCAGCTCAGAAGTAGATTTTGATTTTTTTCATTGGCCAAGTTGTTGCTAAGAAAATCCAGCATGAGGTAACCATTCCGCAGATCCCTTTTTTAATGAAAAATATTTCATCTCTTCAGCATGGCATCAGAAGTGACATTGCCAGGAAAGACAATTTCAAAGATGAGTCAAATAGAAAAATCAGACATAAAATGTTACATCTTGGATTAAAAAAAAGAGATACTGCATGGCTTTCTAACTGATAATAAATCAGAAACTGAACGAGTAAATACACTTCCATACATGAATGAAAAAATACCTGGTGTTAATATAGTTCACCAAAATGTAAGTGATGCAACAGATAATTCTGAAGAGATACTTGAGCAGTCACAGCAGAAATAAAAAGTATGCTATAAACAACTCTCCATTATAGGAGATGCCAAGTCATAGAAAACCTACTTCTTAATGAAGAATTCTCATCTTGAATAGGAAGGCATGTCTCAAACTCAATTTGCTTTAAATGGCATAAGGAATTAAACTATATAAAGTTAAGGGACAGCAAGCTAAGGAAGTCAGTTAAGGAAAACTCAGTCCAAGATTAGCCGGTTGAAGACTGCATGGAGTTCCCTAAATGCACGATTGAACGTTAACAAACACATAATCGATTGGGATTAGTTATGGGAGAATGAAAAATGTGTTTCTTGCTATGAATGAGTTGGGAACCTTTGACAATACTGGATTGACACAATTGGTTTCCACTGCTGTCATCACTGAGAGTGCTCATACTGCAAGAATCATTAAAATTTGCAAGGAAACAAAGCAATGAAAAAGCCAAAGAATAAGATAGCTTGAGACAATTGAAGAGTTCATAACTGATGTTACTCTGAATGAATCACAGTTTTATAATGTATCACAGTGATACATTCTGAGTAACATCAGTTATGAACTCTTCAATTGTCTCAAGCTATCATATTCTTTAGCTTTATCATTACTTTGTTTCCTTGCAAATTTTAATGGTTCTTGCAGTATGAGCACTCTCAGTGATGACAGCAGTGGAAACCAATTGTGTCAATCCAGTGTTGTCAAAGGTTCTCAACTCATTCATTGCAAGAAACACATTTTTCTTAAGTGTGTACAAGATAATTTTCTGATTCAGTATGTGGACGTACCTACTAGAGAAGGTGCACTATGGAGTCAGATATTACGAGGGGGCATAGCTTTAAATTAAGGGGTGGTAGATATAGGACAGATGTTAGGGGTAGATTCTTTACTCAGCGAGTCGTGAGTTCATGGAATGCCCTGCCAGTAACAGTGGTGGACTCTCCCACTTTATGGGCATTTAAACGAGCATTGGATAGGCATATGGAGGAAAGTGGGCTAGTGTAGGTTAGGTGGGCTTGGATCGGCGCAACATCAAGGGCCGAAGGGCCTGTACTGCGCTGTATTTTTCTATGTTCTATGTTCTATGTTCTATGTTCTAAAACTTAACCTACTCTTGGGAAATAAGGAAGGGCAGGTGACTGAGGTGTCAGTTGGGGAGCACTTTGGGGCCAGCGACCATAATTCTATTCGCTTTAAAATAGTGATGGAAAAGGATAGACAAGATCTAAAAGTTGAAGTTCTAAATTGGAGAAAGGCTAATTTTGACAGTATTAGGCAAGAACTTTCGAAAGCTGATTGGAGGCAGATGTTCGCAGGCAAAGGGACGGCTGGAAAGTGGGAAGCCTTCATAAACGAGATAACAAGAATCCAGAGAAAGTATATTCCTGTAAGGGTGAAAGAGAAGGCTGGTAAGTACAGGGAATGCTGGATGACTAGAGAAATTGAGGGTTTGGTTAAGAAAAAGGAGGAAGCATATATCAGGTATAGACAGGATAAATCGAGTGAATCCTTAGAAGAGTATAAAGAAAGGAGGAGTATACTTAACAGGGAAATCAGGAGGGCAAAATGGGGACATGAGATAGCTTTGGTAAATAGAATTAAGGAGTATCCAAAGTGTTTTTGCAAATATATTAAGGGCAAAAGGGTAACTAAGGAGAGAATAGGGCCCCTCAATGATCAGCAAGGCGGCCTTTGTGTGGAGCCACAGAAAATGGGGGAGATACTAAATGAATATTTTGCATCATATTTACTGTGGAAAAGGATATGGAAGATATAGACTGTAGGGAAATAGATGGTGACATCTTGCAAAATGTCTAGATTACTGAGGAGGAAGTGCTGGATGTCTTGAAATAGTTAAAAGCGGACAAATCCCCAGGACATGATCAAGTGAACCCGAGAACTCTGTGGGAAGTTAGAGAAGTGATTGCTGGGACTCTTGCTGAGATATTTGTATCATTGATAGTCACAGGTGAGGTGCTGGAAGACTGGAGGTTGACAAACGTGATGCCACTGTTTAAGAAGGGTGGTAAAGACAAGCCAGGGATCTATAGACCAGTGAGCCTGACCTCGGTGGTGGGCAAGTTGTTGACGGGAATCCTGAGGGATAGGATGTACGTGTATTTGGAAAGGCAAGGACTGATTAGGGATAGTCAACATTGCTTTGTGCATGGGAAATCATGTCTCACAAACTTGATTAAGTTTTTTGAAGAAGTAACAAAGAAGATTGATGAGGGCAGAGCAGTAGATGTGATCTATATGGACTTCAGTAAGGCGTTCGACAAGGTTCCCCATGGGAGACTGATTAGCAAGGTTAGATCTAATGGAATACAGGGAGAACTAGCCATTTGGATACAGAACTGGCTCAAAGATAGAAGACAGAGGGTGGTGGTGGAGGATTGCTTTTCAGACTGGAAGCCTGTGACCAGTGGAGTGCTACAAGGATCGGTGCTGGGCCCTCTACTTTTTGTCATTTAATAAATGATTTGGATGTGAGCATAAGAGGCACAGTTAGTAAGTTTGCAGATGACACCAAAATTGGAGGTGTAGTTGAAGGTGAAGAGGGTTCCCTCAGATTACAACAGGATCGGGAACAGATGGGCCAATGGGTTGAGAAGTGGCAGATGGAGTTTAATTCAGATAAATGCAAGGTGCTACATTTTGGTAAAGCAAATCTTAGCAGGACTTATACACTTAATGGTAAGGTCCTAGGGAGTGTTGCTGAACAAAGAGGCTTTGGAATGCAGGTTCATATCTCCTTGAAAGTGGAGTCACAGGTAGATAGGATAGTGAAGAAGGTGTTTGGTATGCTTTCCTTTATTGGTCAGAGTATTGAGTACAGGAGTTGGGAGGTCATGTTGCAGCTGTACAGGACATTGGTTAGGCCACTGTTGGAATACTGCATGCAATTCTGGTCTCCTTCCTATTGGAAAGATGTTGTGAAACTTGAAAGGGTTCAGAAAAGATTTACAAAAATGTTGCCAGGGTTGGAGGATTTGAGCTACAGGGAGAGGCTGAACAGGCTGGGGCTGTTTTCCCTGTAGCATCGGAGGCTGAGGAGTGACCTTTTGAGATTTACAAAATTATGAGGGGCATGGATAGGTTAAATAGACAAAGTCTTTTCCCTGGAGTCGGGGTGTCCAGAACTAGAGGGCATAGGTTTAGGGTGAGAGGGAAAAGATATAAAAGAGACCTATGGGGCAACTTTTTCACACAGAGGGTGGTACTTGTATGGAATGAGCTGCCAGAGGATGTGGTGGAGGCTGGTGCAATTGCAACATTTAAGAGACATTTGGATGGGTATATGAATAGGAAGGGTTTGGAGCGATATGGGAGGGTGCTGGCAGGTCAGACTAGATTGGGTTGGGATATCTGGTTAGCATGGACGGGTTGGACAGAAGGGTCTGTTTCCATGCTGTACATCTCTATGACTCTATAACTCAATTTTATGAACAAATAATGAAATAAAATTTAAATCTAACATTAGATACTGACATGACATGGAAGAGGCAACTTCAGCAGAATATATCATATCTTTATCTCTTCTGGAGGTAATCTCAGTACCTGACAGAGATCATGCCAAACCAGAACAACAATTGAATAACAGAATTGAGCAGGTGAACATGTTGTGTTCAGAATCAACAATTTTGAATGGGAGAGTCGAAACCTATCAACATGTTGAAGTACAGAGGTAATATACTTCAGCATAATTTTACAGGCAGATAGCCAAAAAAAGTCAAACACAGAGTGATGATGTGGTGCATACAACTCCATGGAAAATCACACAATACCAGGTTATAGTAGTGTGATTTTTACTTAGTCTACTCCAGTCCACACCAGCACCTTCGCATCATGAACTCCATGGAAGACACTTTTGAGAAAGAGGTGACCAATGTCCATACATTGCGAGAAAGAAATTGCCTCATTCAGCAGGGAAGACATCCTAAGAAGGTCTGGTTCTCTTCAGAAGAAGATCCTAAGGTTTTTAAGGACCTCTGGTTTAAAAGGACTTACAAATTGCGAAGAAGAGAGTGAAAGGCAAAGGTTTTCCATCCAACAAACTATCAATCTTTCATGTCTAAAGAGAATATACTCCAGGAGAATAGTGAAACTTTCAGATCACCTGAATTTTTAAACAAGACTTGGGGCTGATGAGTTGGTTGCAACTATAATTATATACAGAAATCTACACAATTGATATTGGAAAAGAGCCCTGGGGTATATTAGTTGAAATGGTTTGAAAGGATTAATACTGAAGAATGCCTAAGCACCATCCACTATGATGATAGCAGATCAACATGTGGGCTCAGCATCTTGTAAGAGTGAAACCTAATGTCTAGTTTTCTACAAAGTCTCCGTAACAATTTCTAACATATGAATGTAATCTGTAGTTAGTTCCTAATATATAATAAGCAATATCTTGTTAATGACAGAAGACCTAGACCATTAAGTGGATTTCTACTAACACGCAAGTACTTTAGTTTCCGACACGCAAAGAGGAGGGTGACAATGGTCTCCATCATGAGCGCCTATTAAAATAGTACAGCGCAGTGCCATGCCCATGAACCATTATTCTTGGAATTTGAAATGTAAAGGTATAAAATAATAGATCCTTTCAAAATGCAAATCAAGTTTTGATTGGTTTAGGAATAGTGGTTTAGGCGTAAGCACAGCTGCTCTTTCAGAAAATCGTGCATAGTTGCCCTTGGCTGAATTGTCTCCTTCCATGCTATATATTTATATAATTCTATGATATTCTAGTGATTTTATCCTTACTATTTGGCAGAGATAACGCTGAGGTAACATGCACATTGCAGTTTTGCTTGCATTGTTCCTAATCTACTGAAAAATTTTATGTAATCAAAGGTGAATGTTATTTTAAATCTCAGAAAGAACTGTGACTGCAATTTTTGGTTTGAGAAAGATGTTCAAGTGTAAGATGCTGATTACTTACTGAAATGTGATATCCTAATTATATATATTATCAGCTTGTCTTTGATTGGCAAGCCATTCATTCAGTACACAATGGATGCTGCGACTTTTGCCATAGAACTGAATAGATAATCAGGTAATAACACACTATCAAATCTATTTCATTGGCCTGGGATAGATTTAAGATTATATAATAGGGAGATGAATTTAGGTTATTTAGGAATTTGGCTTCAGAAGCTATAACATTATATTACAGTGAGAGTGAATCTTCATATTTGATCTGATTTATTTTACTGAAATTTTACCTTTGGTTCATAAAATGCAAGTTGGGGCAGTGTCTGACTTCACTTACCACCCTCATTAAGTTGTCCGAAGTATGCTCTGGATGCACACTGCAAGTTGTGATTGGGGTTCATATTCATAGTTGGAACAGATCTGAAGGAGTGTGTGCTTCTCTTATCTTCTGGCTATAAAAATACACAAAATAGCAAAACCTCCAAAGGTAAGCCTCCATCTTGCATTGGCACTGCAGGAGCTAACATGTGACCCTTACAGGGTAAGAGAGTACATCTGTCTGCAGATTCATACATTGCTGTCCTGTGTGAGCTAGTCCATTGAGTTACTCCCTTTGTTAATGTGTTCATTTTTTCTGCATATTTTGACAATCTATCCTATCTCATCACCCCGTCATTGCACCAGAATTGTAATGCTTACCTCGGTTAGTCTTTCACTTTTGATCAAATATTATGCAGAAGGTCACAATACTCTACAAGGCACCAGAGCAGCACATGATTGTCCTCACGTGTAGTTGGTTCTTACTGTAACTTTTCTGCAGTTGGATCTGGCAATGTGTGACTTGAGCAGCCTCATTTTTCACAGGTAATCCTCATCCCCAAGTGTCTAGCCATTCACCAAATAATGAATCTACACATTCCTGAAAGCTCAGGGATCCCGGAAGACACCTCTTATTATCCCAAGCATTATGAATATTACATAAAGGTGGACAACTTTTGGGTCTGTGAGAGAAACTGCAGCTGTTGCAGGTTTTGCTGATTTGGTAAGCTTCATTGGGCAAAGCAAAAATTGTTGTTGGTCAGTCACTTTGGCCTCATATTTCTAACAATGCTCAAGTGATTCTTAAGTGCATCTTTTACTCCACATATTGTTTACATGCAGATTTACCATCTTGACACAATAATTTGTGACATATTGAAAACAAGGTGAAAGCTGTGGCACAAAACTGCTCAAGATTTAATAGTGCTCCCACCAAGATTTGACTTTTCAAATAATGGAATTTTCACTGACAGTCAGGATGCAATGTACATATATTTAAAATAAAACTGAAGTATTCCTATACATTTTATAAAGTCTACCTTTATATTTTTGGCCTAAAAATGGGAGAAATACCCTTTTGTAAACCAAAGAACCTTCGGAAGATTTTGTACTGTTTAAAATGAGTTCCTGAGACACTCTAGGCATGTTTGCACAATATTGTCTTATTCAAGTAGTATGAGATGGTGCTAGCAATATTGACTCTATATGTATGGATTCATTGCCAGTTTTATTTTTGCCAGACACAGTGCTTTAATTGGCATTTCAAGTGACCAGTTGTGAGAGGCTCAGGAGGACACAACACAGTAATAGCCTTTCATTTGGATCTTGGGTAAATGGTTACACATTGTAAATGGACAACAGAACAGAAATATCTAGCCTGCAAAGAGAAAGCTCCTCAATCTTTCTCTCTGTCTCTCCTTGCTGTGTAGTGAGGTAGCATAAAATCTCCCAGTGACTGTTCTCACTTACCATTTACCTGAAAACTGTTGTCTACAAATTCCCTTGATGAAAAGATAAAGAGAAAAAACAACTTCAGAAACACTGGTCAGGGCAAATTCTCAAACAATGAGTGAAAGATAACAGCTCTGTACAAAAACCTCACCTCCTCAGGAGAGAGCAGATGGAACTAAAAGAAAACAACTTTATCAACTCTTCTGGTCTAGATTGGCACTATCCAATTGTTTCTGCCCATTTATCCTGCCACTATTTCCCACCCTTATTGTCTCTTTGTATGTCTGTGTGTATGTTTTTGGGTGTTTTAGAAAGGGGTAGAATTTAAGTTATAGAGTAATAAGTTAGCAATTATGTTTCCTTCTTGCTGTTGGTTAAAAAAAACTTGATTATAATGAATAGTTATTTTGTTGATAATAAAATCACAAACTGGTATGTATTTTTTTAACTTGAATGAGTCAGTTAGGTAAAATTGGGCAATTCAGTGGTTAACCAAATTTTCACTTTTGTGATAATGCCAGGAACAGTGGATCTTGATTTTCAGCTCACTATCCTACTGAGTTGTGACAGGAAACTCAGTGATATCTATGACATTGAACTTATAGCAAAAACAAAAATCTCCCTGCCAGTCGAATTGTTGTTACATATGTATGATAGATTATTTTACAAGCAGCACAGTGACTCAGTGGTTAGCATTGCTGCCTCACAGCACCAGAGTCCCAGGTTCAATTCCAGCCTTGGCTGACTGTCTGTGTGAAGTTTGTACATTCTCCCTGTGTCATGGGTTTCCTGTGGGTGCTCCAGTTTCCTCCCACAGTCCAAAGATGTGCAGATCAGGTGAATTGGCCATGCTAAATTGTCCATAGTGATCAGTGCATTTGTCAGAGGGAAATGGGCCTGGGTGGGTTACTCTTAAGAGGGTCGGTGTGGACTGGTTGGGCCGAAGTGTCTGTCCCCACACCATAGGGAATCTAATCAAATTTCAAACAACTTTGTGAAATTAGAAAAAATGCAGGCATGTGGAAAGCCTCGAAGGCAAGACCAATTATTCTAGGGTTGTTGTTCTCTGACATCAGTGCAATTTTGCCTGTAACCAAATCATTGGAATCAGATTGTGTTATATAAATGGAAGATCAGTCACTAAAAATTTGAACCTTTAAATGAATCACAATCAGAGCCATTGTGGTCAGCTTTGCTGCACCAGTAAACATTGAGAAGTTTGTTAACAAAATCAATGTGCATCCACAGTGCAATCTATGAGTCAAATGGGCTACCAGTCTTCAAAGTGCATTAAAATGTGAGGAAATCTCACACTATTCAGGTTTTGTATCTTTAAACTCCAACTCAGAGCAAGGCTAATACTAATTATTTCCTTGATGATCTGTTGTACCACTTATCTACCTGACTAGTAAATATTTTTCTTTTTGTACAGAAATAAGTCATGCTGATACCAGTTCTAATTTAATATTTAAAATTTAAGCATCTGCACTTGTTCCAGATAGTGAAGGCTAACCTAATTAATCAAAGCTTTATTAGGGCATGGGTGTGAATCTTGTCAGTTTCAGCATAAAACTCTCCACATGATTACAATGCATGCTATTGGATAGTTGGCACACAGACAGGCTATTCAGCCATACTAATACTGATTCACTTGTGCATCTTCCCATCTCTTTTCATCTAAATTTATTACCATAGTACCATATTCTCTTCGCCCTTCGAATGCTTGTCTAGTTTCCCCTTATAATATATACTTCAACCACACCGTATGGTAGCAAGTTCCACATTCAAATAAAGAAGTTTCTTCTGAATTTCCTAATGGATTCCATGGTGACTATCAAATGTCGATGGCCCCTGCCTATGTTGTTCTGCAGAATAGGAAACATTCTTCATTTATCAAATCTATCAAAACTTTCTATAACTTTAAAGAAGTCTATTAGGTTATGTCACAGCCTTCTTTATTCAATGTCAAAGCTTTTCTCAGACATATCATTAAATATTTTCTGCCCATCGCCCAAACCTTTATGACTCAGAAGACTCCCAAATTTTATTAATAAGTTCTTCCCAAGTTGTACGTTCTTCACTTGACATTAATATATTTGAAGGAGCCAAATATCATTAATTTCACATGACAATCGGTTTTAACAATCGGTTCACTTTAGCTTCTATAAACACTTGTTTTAATATTACCTCTCCCTTATCAATTTTTGTCCTTATTACCATGCAAAAATGTGATTACTTTGCGAGATTTCAATTTGCATTTGATTAGCCAGCTAAATGCATTGCACCAGGATTACTCTATTTTGAAAACAGAGTACAGCATTAACATTTTGACAATGTATCTCCAGATGTTCTGCCATACTGGCAATCATAATCAAAACCCAGCCTACATCATACAGAAGAGTTAGCACATTTTCAAGGCATAATGCTTAATATTAAGTGATGAAAACTTTTCTGTTTTAAAAGGTTACACTGGAAAAAAACTGCTGAATGCTCTAATTCAGTTTGACATCAATATTCCTGTAATGTCCACCACATTTATCCTTGAACATTTTTTATTATTGTGCTAACACCTGAGGAGAATCAGGATTTTTCAAACCAGGCTATACAATTTACATTAATAGAAAATATCTTGAAAGGTTTGATGGAGTTCTTCATATTTCAATATTCTGATTTGTTTAGTTTGAGGCTGGATACATTTCTTAATATGATCTTTTCATTTTTTTTCCAAAAATTATTCTTTTTCCTTTGTCTATCTGACCAATTTTTTCAGAAAGTTTAACCCTAAAACAAATTTTTGAATGCCATTGGTTTGGGAAAATCTTCAGCCAACTCAATGGAGGGAGTAAATCTATCTGCAGTTGATGAGACAAGTTGATTTTTAAAGGAACATTTCGCTATATTCTGATGTTATCTTTTAAAGCGATAGCACGCAAAAGTGAATGTCTTAAAGAAGTTAGATGAAAGATTATATCATTTCTATTTGCTCAATTTAACTTGGTTAAGATATAAATCAGAACAACTATGGATGTAACTTCTGAGCTTCAGTATTGGGAATTCATAAAAAAAAGGGAAATAAAATGTGGCTTGATTCATCACTCTGTGTTTTGTTGATACAAAACAAAGCAAAATCATGAATATGAACTGATTTGAAATGAATCTTATTAAGGCCTTTCTATTTCTATACTTAACAATTACATTCACATTTATGGCCTGTCATAACTTAAACTCATTGTTAGTTTGACTCGTTATCCTGAGGCAATTTCCACAGTAATTTTATTGCTAAATATAAAATGAGAATCTAAAAATTCAAATCAATTTGTATGAGATTTATCTGTTTGTAACTTTCAAAGAAGATGACATGGCTGTAATGTGACGAGCTACTCTGTCACTACCACAGATGGTTTAATTCATTCAGTGGATGTGACCTTTGTTTGCTGCTGTGAGCATTAATTGGCCCATTCCTAACTGTCTTGAGAAGGTAGTAGTGAACCACAATTCATGAACATGAACAGATCTGAGGTGCATCTTACTAATTACAAGGAAAGGATGAAATGCTCTTCATTTCTTAGTTAGCTGTTTTTGATAATGCTTCGAAATGATTGTCTGGTAATATTGCTTGCTGACATCAACTGCCTTTGAGAAAAGGACAAAATATGTATAAGAATTCTAGATTGCCATGGAGTGTCTTCTTGAAGGTTAATAGTCAGCACCATTGCTTCACTATTGATTTCAAATTTGGGGTCATTGTTTCTGTCACATTTCTCGAAGGGTTATATTGGTGAGTACAAGCAACTCAGAAAAAAACCTCATGTGTCATTGTGTTTTTGTTTATATTCCTCCATGGGTTGTGGGCAGCATTGACAGCCAGCATTTGTTGCCCATCCATAATTACCTTCAAACAGAGTAGCCATTTCAGGCTTTTAAACTATTTGGGACAAATTGCAATTTATTCTTCTCTCCTTGGAAATGCCTCACATTAAGTTTGAAGATTCTTATTTGTATTGATGCACACTGCGATTTCTCCAAAAAAAATCTATGCAATGTTTGATAATGTGTTGTTTGACCACTGATGTGGTAATTCATGATTTGGGTTCCATAGTATTTTTATAATCAGCATTATTTCTGACCACTAGATGGCTTTATATACTTTCCTATATATATATTGCAGTTGTTAAAATAAAATACATTCATGTATCCCTCTTATATCTCAAGCTTAAGAATTTACAGTCAGAATTACTTGTTTTTCTCAACATGTGTCAAGTAGGGATTGAATCCTTGAATATGCTTTTTCACCAACTTTATGTAGTGGTGATGATTTACAAATGTAGGTTTGCTGATACATAGTTGTGATTGCAATATCAACACTACAATATGCTTCAGCAGATTGGAGTTCCATTAAGCCCGAGGGCACAGAGGGTTAAGGAACAAAAGCAGCATAGGAATTTTCTCAAGCATGCTTCCTTGAAGTAAGAGACATGACCTATTGTGTAACATTCAATCCTGTAAGAAATGAGAAGCACCCAAAAATTCAAGGCTCTCTAGGAATCTAGACATCCTCTGACTATTGGAACTTTAGGGTTTACGTGGTCTTAGATGAGTTCAATGCTTCAGCAAAGTTCAGGAGATATACGTACTATCACATTGTATAATGGTGGAAACTCAATCTCCCAGGTTTTTGAGGCCAGAAGGAAATACAGAAAAGATAGAAACAACTTTTGAATTGTAAACAACAGCAACAGATTTTAAACAGTAAAGGGCATTGTTTCCTGTGTGCAATAGGTGAAGAAATGACAGAGATGGTGCCTAATCGTAGTGAGGATGAGGGAAAATGAAAACTGAAAACATTGGCGGGCAAGACTGAAGAATATCTTGCATCTTAGGATGATGCCACTTTCAAAAGATGCCAAGTTAGTGCCACTCATGTCAAGACATGACCCTCACCCACCTTTCTTTAATCCTATATTTGCCATGCCAACTCACCCAGAAACCACCATGAGCAGACCTCAGGAGGCATGCTGACAAGAATATATAACATTTTAAGTATTCATTGCAGACTTTCTTTTTTAAGAAATACATTAATTCATAAGAAAATACTTGAATTTGACTTTCTTCTATGATTTAATGCACTATAATCAGAAATATTTCATCAGTGCATTATCCCTATGAAAATGAACACTGGAATCCATCATCGTACTTGCAGCTGTCAATCCAACACTGAAAATAAGCTACCTACTGTGATAATGGAATGTGGTAAAATCTGTCATGCAGCACTAAATCTCTAAGGTTAGCCTTTAGGCTTATGTCAACCCATAGAATTATATAACATGTGACTTTTTAAGCACTTGAATTTTTTTCAATTCAGAGTCTTGACTTTAAATGCTTTGACAATTTTGGCAGATTCTTTTGAAAAGACAAAAGCTTTAGCAACCCTAAAGAAAAAAAAAACTAATACAAAAATTGCCTGGACCCATCCAATCAGCAATTTAATTGAAGATTGACCACCATGTTATAGACAACAGCATGCCGTCATTGCTAAAATCAAAAACAAGCTATGACAAATGTCATTGTCTCATTGTCTCAGCCTGCTCCTGCCCCACCAAACTCATCTCTGCATACCTCAATACTGTCCTGTCCCCTTAGTCCAAGAACTCCCCACCTACGATCGGGACACCACCCACGCCCTCCACCTCCTCCATGATTTTTGCTTCCCCGGCCCCCAATGCCTTATCTTCACGATGGACATCCAGTCCCTATACACTTCCATGCACCATTACAAAGTCTTCCAAGCACTCCGCTTCTTCCTCTCTCACCGAGCCAACCAGTACCCTTCCACTGACACCCTCCTTCGACTGACTCAACTGGTCCTCACTCTTAACAACTTTTCCTTCCAATCCTCCCACTTCCTCCAAACCAAAGGAGTAGTCATGGACACCCGCATGGGCCCCAGCTATGCCTGCCTCTTCGTCGGATATGTGGAACAATCCATTTTCCGCAGCTACACTGGCACCATCCCCCACCTTTTCCTCCGCTACATCGATGATTATGTTGGCGCTACCTCGTGCTCCCACGAGGAGGTTGAACAGTTCATCCACTTTACTTACACCTTCCACCCCGACCTCAAATTTACCTGGACCATCTCAGACTCCTCCCTCCCCTTCCAAGACATCTCCATTTCTATCTCGGGCAACCGACTCAACACAGACATTTACTGCAAACCGACAGACTCCCACAGCTACCTAGATTACACCTCCTCCCATCCTGCCCCCTGTAAAAATGCCATCCCATAATCCCAATTCCTTCGTCTCCACCTATCTGCTCCCAGGAGGACCAATTCCACTACCGAACAACCCAAATGACCTCCTTCTTCAAAGACCGCAATGTCCCCTCCGACATAGTCGACGATCCTCTCCACTGCATCTCCTCCACTTCCCGCACCTCCGCCCTTGAGCCCCGCCCCTCCAATCGCCACAAGGACAGAACCCCACTGGTCTTCACCTTCCACCCCACCAACCTCCGGATATATCATATCATCCTCCATTATTTCCGCCACCTCCAAACAGACCCCACCATCAGGGATATATTTCTGTCCCCACCCCAATCAGCGTTCCGGAGAGACCACTCCCTCCACGATTCCCTCGTCAGGTCCACAGCCCCACACCACCCAACCTCCATTCCCAGCACCTTCCCCTGCAACTGCAAGAAGTGCAAACTTGCGCCCACACCTCCCCTGTGCCTCACTCCCAGGCCCCAATGGATCCTTCCATATCCATCACAAATTCACCTGCAACTCCACACACATCATTTACTGTATCTGCTGCACCTGATGTGGTCTCCTCTACATTGGGGAGATAGGCCGCCTATTTGCAGAATGTTTCAGGGAACACCTCTGGGACACCTGCACCAACCAACCCAACCTCCCCGTGGCTGAGCACTTTAACTCCCCCTCCCACTCCGCCAAGGGCACGCAGGTCCTTGGCCTCCTCCATCGCCAGATCCTGGCCACACGACATCTTCCGCCTAGGAACCCTCCAACCACACAGGATGAATGTAGAATTTCCTAGCTTCCTCATTTCCCCTCCCCCCTATCTTATCTCAGTCCCAACCCCTGGATTCAGCACCACCGTCTTGACCTGCAATCTTCTTCCTGACCTCTCCGCCCCCACCCCCTCTCCGGCCTATCACCCTCACCTCCTTCCACCTATTGTATTGCCAGCACCCCTCCCCCAAATTCCCTCCCCCCTTACCTTTTATCTCAGCCCGCTTGGCACACCAGCCTCATTCCTGTAAAAGGGCTTATGTCCGAAACGTCGATTCTCTTGCTCCTCGCATGCTGCCTGACCTACAGGGTTTTTCCAACACCACACTTTTCAACTCTGGTCTCCAGCATCTGCAGTCCTCACTTTCTCCAATGACAAATATCTGTTGACGCATGCAATCTGTACTTTGATCCACAGAATTTGATTTGCCTGTCTATATTTTTATAGCCTATAATATTTGTGTCAAACTATCTGTTTTCTTTTTCTGTTTATTAGTGAATGAACATGTCTGTGTGTGTGTATGTGTGTGTGTGTGTGCATGCACACATTTGCAGTTTTAAGGAGTAACAATTTAAGTTTATTGGCAGTAAGTTAGTAAACCTTATGTCAGTTACTCAAGAAAATGTTTGTTTTCAATAAAGAGATTTTCTGGTTCATTGAAACTTGGTCTAAATTATGAATAGCAGTCCATCTAGCAAATTGAACATCTTGGTGGTTTAATTGGTAGTTGCATCTTTGTGATAGCATGTTGATTAAATGCAGAAGAGAGGAACGCACTTTTTTTCCACTAGCAGAGGGGTCAGTAACCAAGGTTTAAAGTAAGAAATTGAATGCTAAGAGGAGAGTTAAGGAATTTCGTTTTTAAACCAGAGGGTCGTGGATAACTGGAACTCACTGCTTGAATGGGTGTTTGAGTCAGAGACACTCATAACACTCAAACAGTACTTACATGTTCACTTACATTGCCATTGACTCCAGGACTATCAACCATGAGCTGGTTAATGGAGTAAGTGGAGTCTCAGCTTTAAATATGCTCAAGAACTCTGCCCCACTGCTCTCAATAGAAAACAGATCCAAAGACACTCAATCCTCAGAAGGAATTTCTCCTTATCCTCAGTCTTAAATTTGTGCCGAATAATTCACAATGTTTATACTGGTCAAACCAGGTTTCATTTCACTATGTTACATTTTTCACATGAGCAATGAAGATCGGACGTAACTGGAGGCAGCTATTGATTTACATGTACAGCTGCATGCTCAAAACAGATTCTCATCCTTGTGTTCATTGTATCCACAGTATTTGAGAATGAAACCCATAAAATCTGGCCTCTTCCATTTTTTCACACTGATGGGGAGGCTGTCTATTATGAAAACCAGGCCCAAGATTTCAAAAATGAAGTAGAAGTCAAGAGGGTCAATTTCTCAAAAGGTTAATATTTTCCCTATGTCAGATATTAAGTTAACAGCCTGCAATTTCCTACTTTCTACTGAGGTATATCAGCTATTTCAAATCCAATGAAACCTTCCCTAAATCGACTTATTGTGTTTCGTAAAATTAAAACCAGTGCATCAACTATCTCAAGAGAGACTTTTTATTTTTAAAAAGGACCCGAGGATAAAATCAATCATGAGATGTAAAGAAAGGACAATTTATATGATTTCTGGTGGGATGGCATATCCATAGGTAGCATTATAGTCAATGGAGAGAAAAAAAATTCATAGCACAGCCAGATTACTGAAAACAAAATTCTCGATCTTAGCAAAGTAGTTGACATGGGCAGAGCAACAGAAGTCAGAAAGATGCAGTTGCAACACTTCTGCAATACTAACTGTGTTGTAAGCAGAATAGAGCAGAAATGTCACTTCATAAAAAGAACATAAAGTCAGATCAATAGACCTTAAATTCTAAGTACCGTGGTAAATTGTTTGAGAGGAAAAAGGCGTCAACTCATAATCAATCATATAGAAGAGGAAGGAAGACTTGCAGTTCTGAACTACTTTCTCAGTTTCAGAATGTCCCAAAATACTTTATAGTTAATGAAGCACTTTGAAATTGAGTCACTGTTGTAATGCAGGAAATGTACTATGCAGGAAACAAAACTATTTTTGTTTGAAGTGAGCAAAGCTAGCGTAAACCTCTTGATGCTGAAAATCATTGAATGTTCTGGCATTCTCTTATAATATTTTATTAAACAAATTACAAAACAATTTACAAAAAAACAGTTAACATTTACAGCTGTTTACCACAGCAATTTTACAAGGGAGAGGAGCAACAAAGCCAGGCCCCAAACCTTACCGTTCAACCAGTTTACAGGGAATTGAGGACAAACCACGAATCCCAGTTTCGAATATAGAAAGACAGCAACAATGACCTTTATACATAAGACAATCCAGTTGCATAAAAAAGTGCAGACAACACAGACCCAGCAAGTCCCCATCCCTCCCACCTCCCGGCCACTCTAAGGCAGCTCGCCCCTATGCGCCTTACGGCTCTGGCATTCTCTGATGTTAAGCAGCAACACTTTGGATTGACTGAAAATTTGGCCCAAATTACACACAGGTCCTAGCTAATTCCCTCTAATGTACTTTTGTAATATGAGATAATTTATTAAGTGATTGGCCCCCATAATTTGTTTCTGCATTTCCACGCATTCACAGTAATTTACAAGTTCAAGTGGTGCAAATCATTTGACCTCACTGCAAGCCAAAAGTATCCACAAACACCCTGGACCTTTTCAGCATCATGCAAGCACAGACACACCAAAATACATTGCATGGTCGCACAGCTTGTAGTGAATGCTGGTATTCTGTGTTGTCCTCTTAAAAAAAAATCACCAAAGGGGGAACTCAAAATATCAGTTGGAGTGCATGAAATAGGCCCTCAGCCTTATAGTCCTCAATATATATGTAGAGCGAACAAACTGGCCGGATCTATTCAAAGGAGAATGAAAAGGGAAACATTGAGAGTTAAAACCAGAAACAAGGCTGGCTCCTCTAAAGGAAGTTAAAAATTACTTTTCAATATAGTCCTCTTGCAAAGAGGCTCCAGATTGTATATAATGACATAAGGATTAGGTATGCTTTCTCACAGGACCATCTGGTTCAAAAACTAAATTCTTTAACTCTCCTTTTATCCTTCTACTTCTTACCTTAAATCTATAACCCCTCTACTAATGGGGAAAAAAAGTGCATCCCAATCCCCTCTATTTAATCAAGCCTGACTATTAAATATGTCATCACAAAGATGCAATTACCAATTAAACCAACAATCCTTGAATAAAGATTTGTGCATTTTGTGTCTCTCACTGTGTCTCACACCTGCACACACATACCATGGGTGCTGGGGAAAAATTAAGCACTACCGCAGTTAGGCGGTAGTGTGGCGGTTAAAAAAACGACAAAAAAAAAGGAGTGCAAGGGCACTGCTTGTCACTAAAAAAAAGGAAAAGAAAAAAAAAGAAAAAAAAGGAAAAAAAAACCAACAATCCAATTTGCTGGATGGATGTCTTTTCAACACAGAAGTAATTTACATCAGGTTTCACAATTAACCAGAACATTTCTATTTATTATAAATGAACATTTTCTTATGACATAAAAGATTTACAAAATTACTAACAAGCAATTTAAACTATAAGTCCTTAAAACCCCAAATATATGCATACACACACACACATTCATTCATAATAAATGGGGTAAAAAAAACAGATAATTTGATACAAATGCTATAGTCTATAAAAATATACCGAGGAAAATTAAGTTCTTTGGAACAAAATACAGATTGCAAGGATGAAGAATTATATCCCATAGTTTGTTGTGATTTTAGTAATGATGACATAATCTTGTTTATGTCATGATGATCAATCTTCAATTCAATTGCTGATTCCATTGATCCAAGTATTTTTCTGTGTTAGACTTTTTCTGCAGAGTCTAATGTTTCACTATTTCCATTTAAGGCAAATTGTGAGAGATGCATCTTGGTTGCAGGTTTCCAGAAGTTTCTCAGTGCACTGCAATCACAGTTCTGTAACAAACGTCAGCTGGACCAATCCAAAGGCAGAGCCTTTCCCTTAATTCAAAGACTCCTGGTTCAACACACTCTCATAATTCATTCGCCTTACAGCACTGAAAAGTGACATAGTCATATATGGCTAAGGTGTAAACCACACAATTCCACTTGATCTTCAAAGTGCATAAATCCATTGAAGCAGTCAAACTTGTTGAAGAACTCTCAAAGCTGTCAAAAAAACTTGAATTAGAATTATTTTGTTTCTTTAGGGATCACTTCAAGGAATTGCAATGTATTGAATTTTTATAAGTGATTCTAAAGAGTGATGTAATCAATATACATAACTTTATTTTATCTCAGCATGGCTCCTGAGGCCAGTCCATGGTGGATACTATCCATGGATGAAGAAGAACAGGGGCTGGTAGTTGTGAGTATGGATTGGGATTAGCTTGGTGGCTATCAAGGGCCAAGATGATGGGGTACAGGAGCCCAGGTTGAAATAGGAGTATAAAAGGCATGGATATATTGGTGTAAAATCATATGAACGACAATCAGTGTGGGGAGATGGACATGGGATAGCAAAGGGGAGATGGTTGTGGGTCAAGAGTCATCGGGTCACATTAAGATTAGATTACTTACTTACTTACTTACAGTATGGAAACAGGCTCTTCGGCCTAACAAGTCCACACTGACCCTCCGAAGAGCAACCCATCCAGACCCATTCCCCTACATTTACCCTTTCACCTAACACTATGGGCAATTTGGCATAGCCAATTCACCTAACCTGCACATCTTTGGACTGTGGGAGGAAACCAGAGCACCCAGAGGAAACCCACACAGACACGGGGAGAATGTGCAAACTTCACACAGACAATTGCCTATGGTGGAAATTGAACCCGGGTCCCTGGCACTGTGAGGCAGCAGTGCTAACCACTGTGCCACCGTGCTGCCCCAAGGGTATGAGCTGGCAGCACACTATTGATGCATGCCCAGCCCACAACTACAGTGAGGTCACCCAACTGCCTCCTTATTGGCCCTGTCACTGAGTAACAAACATTTGACCTTGCAGGGCATATTTTCCTGGAAAACATCTCACCTTTACATTCCTGGCTTGTGAATGAAAATTGGGCCTTACTCTTTTTGATAGTGTTTGTGATGAACTAGGCAGATTGGAGGATTTTGGACATGGATTTTTCTGTGAATGTCAAAAAAAAGGCAGCACTTTCACAGGATCTCCATAGCAGATAAGAGCATTATCTGGGAGGGATCTTAAATGAAAAGCAGGTTGTTTGCAAATAATGAATCCTGCTTCTGACTGCTGGTCACTTGCAAGGAAGAAAATGATATCTTTTGCTTCTAATAATTGAAATGCTGCATATTTCACAAACACAGGATTTCAGGAAATTATCTCTGAAAGTGGCAAAGAGTGGAAATGTGAGGAAAAATTAAAATGTCAGGAGGAAAGGATTTGAGGTAACCAAAGCCCCAGGATTCCCATATGGTGGATTTAATGGAAGCAATGTCAGCAAAAATAAAAGGCTAGAAAAAAAAGCCAGACTCGAATTCCCAGGAGAAAAGGATACTATCAGAGGTCATTAATTGTCCCTTTAAGGTCCTCAGTTAGTAATGCAACAGCAAGGTTGTGAGGTCCCCACCAAATTAAATGCACTCCATAACATGACTTTAAATTCCATCCAATTTATTTGAACTAAACCCTGGAACTACCAGAATTGACAGTAATGGATCAACTCAGCTTTAGACTTTTTAAATACACAATAGACAGATAAGCCTTAAAAAAGACAATGTGATTCTGGGTAGTACACTGATGTGGAGAGAAAAAAAATACAATATGATATTTGTAGGCATAAATTCAGAGCAACTTAGTGAAATCTCTGGATCATCTGATTGGTGGGCAGTTCTTGATGGCAGATTCTTCACCTTAAAAGGCATGGAAAACTTGATGGCAGGCTGTAAATGACCTGATTGACATTTAATCCCATTGGACCTCTCAGAAATAGCTGAAGTGTCCAGGGTTGCCTCTCCTTTCCAGACAGTAGATGGGGCCAATGCCACAGCAATTAAATTCAGTCTCCATGGGGAAGCTACTTTTATACATTAGGTATAGTGGAATGGTGTGTCCTGGTCTGAATACCAACATTACATTATTACTGTGATATGGTACACAGAAGCTATCTTCTTGGCAGTATTTCAAATCAATTTATTGCAATGACCTTTGTCATTACTAAATAATGTTCATTAACCACCTCAAGTTTGGCAAATTAGTAAAACGGATGGTAATATAAAAGGATCAGCATTAGTTCTGCTTAGTCTTGCAGAGCCTAACTGTTCATCTTTCAAGTCTCAGAAAAGATTACATTGAAAAGGTGTTACTTGTCTGCAGCACAGATTATTTGTTTTTAAATATAAAATAAGGCTAGTTCTTAAATTATCTCTTACATTTACAATAATACACAAAGGTCAGTAACCACTAATATGAAAGATTTACTGCAGAGATTTACCAAGGATAAGTCACATCAACTGTTAATAACCTGGTTATATAATTTCAAGACCCACTCAAATCTTTGGAACAAAATATTGCAGAAATCAGAGTGCATTAATAAAATGTGACTTGTAAACATAGATATTATGACTCATTGGAGCATTGTACAAGTATTAATTATGAAGATGAGAAAACAAATTACAGTTGTCATTTGTTTTTACAGTGAGTTATGATAAATTAGATCCCACATTATATATTTAATAATAGTACCAAATACTTCTACAAAGGTGAACTCCCAGCGTGATGAATGCTACTTTTTCTTAAGTAAAACTGTTTTCTGACAACTTCATGAACAATACAAATTCCAAGTCTCAGTTGATGTTGCAATGAATTTCTTAAATGTCACTTGTCCAGTTCAAACTTCAAATAAATTGGATGGAATTTAAAGTCATGTTGTGGAGTGCATTTAATTTGGTGGGGACCTCACAACCTTGCTGTTGCATTACTAACTGAGGACCTTAAAGGGACAATTAATGACCTCTGATAGTATTCAACCCATGGTGGGTAGGAGAATATGAGGTGGAAAGCCTTGATGGAACTTCAGATTCCTTTAGGCTTGAAGGGGAGAGGCTGGTGGGGGAGGACAAAAGGGGTGAGAACTTGAGAGTTTCATCACTGGAAAGGGGTGTCCTGTGTTCTTGCTACTGACCTTAACTCCCATTGCTTTACCTGCAATCCTAATCCTTTGATGTGCTGGCTTTCTACCATCACTTACCTGGCTCACTCAAGCTATCCTTGATGGCAGGTGTGTTCATCATCATCAAATGTACCCACTGCTAGCCCAGTGATGTTGTCAAGCAGTGAGGGTGTGTGGTCTCTGATTGGCAAGTAGCTATTAGTGAGCAAAACTCTCCTCCCGACTCCCCAGAGTCTTTAATCCTGAGGAAGACATGCTGATGTCCAGTTATATGTCTAGTTGAAAATACAGGTGAGATCCCCATCAAGTATTTTAAAATGCTCTATTATGATACACCAGCAAATGATACATTCTCCAACTAACACTGTCTTAATTTTAGATAAGTGACTTAGTTAGACATTCTAGAAATCGTAAAACATTAAAATCAAATTCTAAATTCTTCATCATACAACATGACAACAAAAGCATAAACTAGACAGGCAGGAGGCTGGAAGAACACAGCAAGCCAGGCAGCATCAGGAGGTGCAGAAGTCAACATTTCGGTTGTAACCCTTCTTCAGGACTGGGGATGACTGTACGGGGAGCTGCAGATAAAGGGAGAGGCGAGGGCAAGGTAGTGAAGTGGGGATTGGTGAAGACAGGGAGAGGGTATAACCTGGTCAATGGGAGGAATGAATCTGGTTGGTGGCGGGGGGAGTGCAAGGGAGGGGGAAGGGCTGGGAAGGGAGTTGACGGATGGGAACGGGGGATATTTGGAATTAGAGAACTCAATGTTGAGTCTTCCGTGCTTAGGATGCCCAGGCAGAAGATAAGATGTTGTTCCTCCAATAGGAGCTGTGGTAATGGAGGAGGCCAAGGATGGTCATGTCGGAAAGGGAGTGGAAAGGAGAATTGAAGGGGGTGGTGACTGGGAGGTCCGGTTGGCCCCTGCGGGTCCAGCTGAGATGCTTGGTGAACCGTTCCCTAAATTTATGTTTGATCTCCCCGATGTAGAGAAGACCATTGGGAGCACCTGATGCAGTAAGCTAGGTTGGAGGAGAGGCAGGTGAACCTCTGTCTCACTGGGAAGGACTGTTTAGGGCCTTGGATGGAGGTGAGGATAGTGGTGTACCGGCAGATTTTGCATCTTTTCTGGTTGCAGGGGAAGGTATCAGGTGGCTGTGTGGCGTGAGCCAAGACTGTCAGAAGGAACAGTCCTTGTGGAAGACAGAGAGGGGTAGGGTGGAGAAGACGTTCTTGATGGTGGGGTCTATTTGGAGTTGGTGGAAGTGATTGAGGATGGTGCATTGGATGCAGAGACTCGTGGGGTGATCGGTGAGGACAATGGGGATTTTGTCTTTTTTGCATTTGGAGGGGAGGAGTTTAGAGCAGTGGGGCAGGGAATGGAGGTGGTGCAGCAGAGGGCTGTCTGAATGCAGGATATTGGGTGGGAGGAGATGTAGTCCAGGTAGTTATGGGAGTCTGTAAGTTTGTAGTAAATGTTCATCTGGGGAATTTCACTGGAGGTGGAAATGGAGAAGTCAAGCAAGGGGAGGGAGGTATCCAAGATGGATCAAGTGAATTTCAGGGCAGGGTGGAAGTTGTGGGTGAAGTCGATGAACTGCTCCAGTTTAGCCTGGGTGCAGGATGCTGCACGATGCACTCATAGATGAAATGGCGGAAGAGTTAGGATACTGTGCCTGTATAGGTGCTGAAGCTTAGAACATTTTGGAAGTTTGAAACAATGAACTCGCTTCATTTAGTAATACTTCATGACATTTACTTATGATAAACAAATAAAGATGCTCTACTTTAAGGTAGACAGTTCTGAACTTCAAATCTCAAGATTTAATGAGCATATGTTATGAGGATTCATTTAAAAACATTGACTAATTCAATGTACAATGATGTGTTGGTTTAGAACAAAAAAAATTGAACCCATTAAATACTCCCTAATGAGTATAACGTTTCAACAGTAGCAATTCATTTTCCATCAGGGATACAGTATGCTATATAATCTGTGCATTTTGTCTGCTGTTAACTGTTCCTCAGAGGCACATGAGAATGTAATTGTTACTTTTAAAGAATCTGTTGCACATAAATGATATTTATTAGAATGAACAGGAGCAATAGGCTTGTTCACAGTAACATCTCTATCCTTCTCCACTGCATTCCCCATAAAATTGGAATTAAAAAAGGAATGGAGAGTTACTAAATAAGAAAAGGAATCAAAGAAAGATTCTGCTGCCCATCTGGGTTCAGGTAACATTCTCCCCTCTCAATGTGAAGGCTATGAGTTCATTCCCCAATAACTTGGCTTGAGTATATAACCTGAACTGATATGTCTTTGCTGCAGTACATAAGAACATATGGATTAAGAGCAAAAGTAAACAATTTGACCCTTACAGTTTGATTCGTCATTCTACTCGATCCAGGCTGATTATTTTGAGTTTCAAATTCTGCATTTTTACTAACTCTTCTAACCTTTAAATCCCCTACCTAATAAGTATTCATCTGCCATTGCCATAATCATATGCCCTGTCCCCACCTCCACTGCCTCAGGTAGAGTTCCAAAATCACACAGTTGTCTGTGAGAAAAGAATTCTCCTCACGTCTCTCCTAAAAGGCCAACCTTTAATTATAAAACAGTGCCCAGCTGTTTTGGACTCAACCACAATGGGAAGCATTCTTTCCTCTCTCACCTTGACAAGACCTTTTAGGATATTGCATACCTCAATTAAGTCACTCCTCACTCATCTAAACTCATCAGTAGAAATAGGGCCAACCTGTCCAAAATTTCCCCATAAGACAACCTGCTCATTCCAGGTGTAATCTAGTAAATCTTCTCTGAGCCACCTCCAAAACATTTACATCCTTGTTTAAATAAGAGACCAAGACTACACTGCATTTGAGATGTGTGTCACTAATGCCTTTTATAATTCAAGGATAACATCTTTACTTATAAAGGCTTTATTACGTAATCATGCATACTAACTCATCCTTCTGCAACTCATAATTCTACACTTGTACTCTGCTTTTTTCTTCTTCCTGCCAAAGTGAACTATTTCATATTTTCTCATAATATACTCAACTTATCAATTTCAGTCTGCTCATTAACTTATCTGTTTCAGTCTGTACACTCATTAGGTCCTCTTCACATCATACTTTCCGACTAATGTTTGAGACATCTGTAAATTTAGCTACTTTGCATTTATTTGGTGCCTTATTTATCACATCCTGCTAATTAAAAAAGAAAACACTTGTGAACTCTCTGTTTTCAGCCATTCAGACAATCCTACATCCATGCTAATATGTTATCCCCATAGGCTTTCATACACTAATTTTTTTTTTCGGATTAATATATTAGTCATTTTCTACCTTTTTTTAATTCTGACCAATCATCTGACCTTTCACGTACGTTTGCACAACATGGATTTTCCTTTAGTGTGAGGCTTTCCTTAACCTCTTTAGGTAACAATAGAAGTTTGGTCCTTCAGTTAGAACTTTTCTTTGTAATAGGAATATAATTGTTCTCAGTATTCTGAAATATCCCCCCAATGTCTGCCACTACTCCTGTGTAGACCTATCCCCTTGCATACTAACCTGGTTCACTGTAGCTTGCTCAGTTTTTACACCCACATAGTTGTCCTTATTTACATTCTTACACTCAGACTTCTTTCTTTCAAAGTGGATGTAAAACTGAATCATATTGTGATTGCTGCGACATAAATGTGCTTTTACTCTGAGATAATAAATCAATCTTTCCAATTATGCAATGCCAAGTTTAATAAAGCCTGCCCTCTGGCTTGTTCTAGAATGTGCTGCTCCAAGAAACTATCTTGAAAGCTTTCAACGAGCTCCTCATCCAGGTGTACACTGCCCCAGTGGCACAAATGACACTTATAGCAATGCTGGTAGCAGGTGAAACAATATCTTTCAACTCAGAAGACTGTATTTGTTGCTTACAATGCAGTCTTCTTGACATTTGAGAGAATAAATGCAGACTAAGTGATCGCTGTGCAGAATGCCCCTCTATTTTATCTGTGAAGATTAGCTCTAACCTTCCAATGACTCACTGAGCACTCAAGTTTCATTCTGTTTCTCCCTCTACAGATGCTATTGGACCTGTTTCTCCAACATTTCCTTTTCCTTTATTATTTTAGATGGTCAGCATCAGCAGTATTTTGATATTATATTTTAAAATGACAAATACACTTAACACAAACAGTGACTTTTTCATTCACTTCTGCTAGAGTTTTGAGACAATGTGAATGTGCAAGATACTCACTGACCAATCACTTCTCATTTTCCTGTAAGGTTACATTTTATTTATCTCTGAATGTATTTGGGGCTTTTAATGTCCTTTTTCATGCTACTTTTCAACGCCTGCTATGTTGGAGGCTGACAAAGATAGAACACAAGAAGGGACACCTTTCTCCCCTTCTCACCTAACTCTCACAGATCTGCACACTGCTCCACTACACTGTTATATTGCAGAGATGCTGTTGAAATGTGAAACCAATATCCTCTGTAGATGCTCAAGTAATGTAAAACATCTCATGATACTGTTTCAAAATGGCAAGGATTCCTCCTTGGCTACTGTTGAACAGCATAAAGTAGATTGACTGGTCATTACACCTATTTACTAATGTGGAAGCTTGCTGTGCAATAAATTGGCTTTAACATTGCCAACAAAACATTGAAGACAAGAATACAATACAATACCACAAAACCAAATCTACTCCTGCGAAGTATCCTTGGTCACCTGCTCTTTACACAGTGGTTAGCCCTGCTGCCTCACAGCGACAGAGACCCGGGTTCAATTCCTGCCTCAGGTGACTGTCTGAGTTTCCTCCGGGTGCTCCAGTTTCCTCCCACAGTCCAAAAATGTGCAGGTTAGGTGAATTGGCCACGCTAAATTGCCCATAGTGTTAGGTGAAGGGGTAAATGTAGGGGAATTAGTCTGGGTGGGTTGTGTTTCGGCGGGTCAGTGTGGACTTGTTGGGCCGAAGGGCCTGTTTCTACACCATAAGTAATCTAATCTAATCTATTCTTCCGATTCCCCATGATCATTTTATTAATTTTTTTTTTTATTTTCACATCTAGTGGCTGATGCTGCAGGCAACACACAGACATATATTTGTTTTCAAAGTTACATTTTCCTGGGACAGACTTTTAGTTTGTCACTAGAAGCTACAGCTTAAGGGACACCACTCTATATCAAGAAGAGCTGGGCAGGACACTCTCCTACCACTATCACAGGCATAACTGAAGAAGCGACACGTAAATTATCAGGTTGAAGGTAACATTATAAATGCACTTTCCTTGGCCATCAAGTCCCAGATTCGATTACATAGTTTTCAGCATTAGAAGCAGAGACCATCCAACTGCACCATAAGACTGCCGCCCTAATGTGGTCACTGCCTTTCAAAGTAAAATGTTGTCAGCTGATCAATCTGTTTAGAGGTGTAATGACAAATCTTTGGGATTTGAAGCCAGATATCAGTACTCTATCACCTGTGCCATAAGAGTCCTTCAATCTCAAGAGCAGATATTTTCTGAGCAGCCTGTTCAAAGATGCTATTATGTACCTCTGGAGTAGATGAGATTTGAACTTAAGTCTCATTGCTCTGAAGTACAGAATTATCACTGCACCACAAGGGTTCCCAAACTCAAGAGCATCCAATGTTCTCCAAATACTTCACATGCTCAAGATGTGAGCACTTTAGTATTTCTAAATACTCATCAATTACATAATTAGGGAACTGGTCCCATGGTTTATTTCTACTTCCTCTGCTGTCAGCTAACAGGATTACCAAATGTTTCCAAATCTCAGCCCTCTCAGCCATGACCTCCTAAGTACCATGCCACTGCTAATTTCTAAGGCTGCACTTTTCCTCGAAACTAAATGCTTTCTAACAGGTTGCAGATAACCTCTTAGTTCCACCTCAGTACATGTTGCTGCAGATGCTGAAAAGGTGTACAGCACAGTGACCCACTGTGCCGCCCACACCTTCACATCCCATGTCCTGCAGAGATTCCATCCCACTCTCCCAGTTCTTCTGCCAATGGCGCATCTGTTTGGATGATGTCACCTCCCAAAACAGCGCTGCTGACATGGCTTACTTCTTCCATGATCATGGTTTCTCATCCACTGTGGTTGGCATGGCCCTTACTGTATCTGACCTATCACCCATGCTTACGCCCTCACCCCCTCCCATCATTCACAACATCATGATCAGGTCCCCCTTGTCCTCACTTTTCATCCCATCAGCCTCTGCATTCAAAGGATCATTCTCCTCCATTTCAGACAACTCCAACAGAACGTCACCACCAAACACATCTTCCCCTCACTCACCATAGAACATAGAACATAGAACATAGAAAGATACAGCGCAGTACAGGCCCTTCGGCCCTCGATGATGCGCCGACCGAATCCTACCTAACCTACACTAGCCCAATAACTTCCAAATGCCTAACCAATGCCCGCTTAAATGACCATAAAGAAGGAGAGTTCACCACTGCTACTGGCAGGGCATTCCATGAACTCACAACCCGCTGTGTAAAGAATCTACCCCTAACATCTGTCCTATACCTACCACCCCTTAATTTAAAGCTGTGTCCCCTCGTAACACCTGACTCCATTAGCGGTAAAAGGTTCTCAGTGTCGACCCTATCTAAACCCCTAATCATCTTATACACCTCTATCAAATCTCCCCTAAACCTTCTCTTCTCCAATGAGAACAGCCCCAAGTGCCTCAGCCTTTCCTCATAAGATTTTCCTACCATTCCAGGCAACATCCTGGTAAACCTCCTCTGCACTCGTTCCAATGCCTCCACATCCTTCCTATAGTATGGCGACCAAAACTGCACACAATACTCCAGATGAAGCCGCACCAGAGTCTTATACAGTTGCAACATGACCTCAGGACTCCGGAACTCAATTCCTCTACCAATAAAGCCCAGTACACCATATGCCTTCCTCACAGCACTATTTACCTGGGTGGCAACTTTCAGAGATCTGTGTACATGGACACCAAGATCCTTCTGCTCATCCACACTACCAAGTAGCCTACCATTAGCCCAGTAATCCATCTTCTTGTTACTCCAACCAAAGTGAATGACTTCACACTTAGCTACATTGAATTCCATTTGCCACATTTCTGCCCAGCTCTGTAACTTATCTATATCCCGCTGTAACCTACCACTTCCTTCCTCACTATCCACAACTCCACTGACTTTTGTGTCATCCGCAAACTTGCTTACCCAGCTTTCAAGCCCTTCCTCTAGATCATTTATAAAGATAACAAAAAGCAATGGTCCCAAAACAGATCCTTGTGGTACACCGCTAGTAACTGCACTCCAAGATGAACATAGTCCATCAACTACTACCCTCTGTCTCCTTCCAGCCAGCCAATTCCTAATCCAAACCTCTAATGTATCCTCAATGCCATACCTCCGTAGTTTTAGCATTAGCCTACCATGGGGAACCTTATCGAACGCCTTACTAAAATCCATATACACAACATCTACTGCTTTACCCTCGTCCACTTCCTTAATCACCTTCTCAAAGAACTCAATAAGGTTTGTGAGGCACGACCTGCCCTTCACAAAACCATGCTGGCTATCCTTGATCACGTTATTCCTATCCAGATGTTCATAAATCTTATCCCTTACCATTCTCTCTAAGACTTTGCCCACCACTGAAGTCAGACTCACTGGCCTATAGTTATTAGGGCTATCCCTACTCCCTTTCTTGAACAAGGGGACCACATTCGCTATCCTCCAGTCCTCTGGTACTATTCCCGTTGACAATGACGACATAAAAATCCAGGCCAATGGCTCTGCTATCTCCTCCCTAGCTTCCCATAGGATCCTAGGGTAAATGCCATCAGGCCCAGGAGACTTATCTATTTTCATCCTCTCCAATATTCCCAGAACCTCTTCCCTGCATATTTCCAGGCCATCCATTCTAATCATTTGTGACTCCATATTCACATCAGCAACAGTGTCCTGTTCCTGAGTGAATACTGATGAAAAGTATTGATTTAGTGTCTCTCCAATCTCCTCCGCCTCCACACACAACTTCCCACTACTATCCTTGACTGGACCGATACCTACCCTAGTCATCCTTTTATTCCTGACATACCTATAGAAAGCCTTTGGGTTTTCCCTAATCCTACCAGCTAAAGACTTTTCATGTCCCCTTCTCGCTTCTCTTAGCTCTCTCTTTAGATCCTTCCTGGCTACCTTATAACTCTCTATCGCCCCAACTGAACCTTCACGCCTCATTAGATTACTTACAGTGTGGAAACAGGCCCTTCGGCCCAACAAGTCCACACCGACCCGCCGAAGCACAACCCACCCAGACCACCTATATTTACCACTTACCTAACACTACGGGCAATTTAGCATGGCCAATTCACCTGACCAGCACATCTTTGGACTGTGGGAGGAAACCGGAGCACCCGGAGGAAACCCACGCAGACACGGGGAGAACGTGCAAACTCCACACAGTCAGTCGCCTGAGTCGGGAATTGAACCCAGATCCCTGGCGCTGTGAGGCAGCAGTGCTAACCACTGTGCCACCGTGCCACCTCATCTTTACATATGCCGCCTTTTTCCCTTTCACAAGGGATTCCAATTCCTTACTAAACCACGGCTGCCTCACAAGTCCCTTACACCATGCCTGACTGGTACATACTTATCGAGGACACGTAGTAGCTGCTCCTTGAACAATCCCCACATCTCATTAGTGTTCTTCTCTTGAAGCCTGTTTTTCCAATCCACACATCCTAAGTCATGCCTCATTGCATCATAATTTCCCTGCCCCCAGCTATAACTCTTGCCCTGCGGTGCACACTTATCCCTCTCCATCACTAAAGTAAAAGTCACCGAGTTGTGGTCACTGTCCCCGAAGTGCTCACCTACCTCCAAGTCTAACACCTGTCTGCATTTCACAGGGATTGTTCCCTCCAGGACACCCTTGTCTATTCCACAACTACCATTCCCCTCTCTCCATGGCACTTTCCCATGTAACCAAAAAAGGTGCGTCACTTGCCCCTTTGCCACCTCCATGCTCACCAAGGGCCTAAACAGTCTTTCCAGGTGAAATAGCATTTCACTTGTACCACCTCCAATCTTGTGTTCTGCATTTACTGCACCTGATGTGGGCTACCCTACAGACACCAAATGCAGACTGTGTGGCTGCTTAGTGGAACACGTCCACCTTGTCTGTAAGCAGGACCCCAAACTTCCCGTAGTTAGTCATTTTAACACAGCGTCTTGCTCACTTACCCACATGTCTGTCCTCAACATATTGCAGTGTTCCAGTGAATCACAATGCAAACTGGAGGAACAACATCTCATCCTCAGACTTTCCCACCTTCTGAACCAAATCCTTTTAATTTGTGAACGTTTCTTCTCTTTCTTTTAGCTTGGTATCATGTACTCCCCTCCTCTCATCCCACTACTGTCCTTTCAAGTCTGGCCAGAGGCACACCATTGTTCTGTCATTCTCATGTTCCGTGACTTAATCTGAACTATCAACATCTTTTCATCCCCAGCAACCGTCACTCAATACCCACAGACCCCCACCAACTCCCTCCCCTCCCCCCAAAAAAAACACTAATATAAATGCTGTTCCCTCCACACCCTAGCTCTGATGGAGAGTTATCCAAATTTGAAACGTTAGCTTGCTCTCTCTCCATCGATGCTGTCTGGCCTGCTGTGATCTCCAGCATTTGTTATTAAGAATGACTATGTCTGACTTCAGCTATATTGGCCATGTAATTCTGTCATACCTGCCCATGTTGAGTACTGACTCCATTATCATCCCAACATCTTATTCAACTGCTCTAATATCGCTTTCATCACCATTTGTAGAATTCTATATTTCCATAATAAATGTAGCTCACTGTATGTAAAGTACACTAAAAGATGTTTGAAAATGTCTTGATGAATGATCCAAGTGGAAATCTTACTTATATGGCCATTTGTTCTACTTGTTCATAATAAATTCAGTTAACATAGTCTTCAAATTCAAAAAGTTTGTCTGATATTTCATTATTAATCAAGGAGCTGGCTAAGATCCAACTGCTTCCTGAGGTTTGGTATCATTTCTGAATTTGAGCAGTACGTAGTGAACTTTTTAATCCAAGACCAGATATAGAAAAAAAGCCAACGACGTAAAAGGAAAGTAAAACTGAAAATCATTTACATTTGGATAAAACATAATACTCTGAATATTTTTACTGTTGCTGAGTCACATTCCAGGAATTCCCTCCCCAGAGGCATTGGACTGCCACAGTTCAGGAAGGCAGTTCACCACCATCTTTTCAAGAGCAACAAGGGATGGGCAATAAATGATGGCCGAACTAGTGGCACCTACTTCTCATGAGTGAATAAAAGAAAAATAATTTCAATATAGCAATCTATAAATGTTTAACCCCGGAAGAAACATATAAACCAATACTTTCATTTTTCTGCTCAGTTGCAATATTTCACTTTCATCAATTAGAATAAAAGTACTCTTTTACGCTGTAACTGATTTAAGACAATTGTTGGAATGCAAATAAATGCTGTCTTCAATATTGATAACTAGCTTGCTAAAAGGAGTTGGCTTTGGTGTCATGAAATCTGCCGTAGAAATAAAACAAATTTCATACAATTAACTGAGCTAACTGAGAAAGTTTCTTTTCAGAGTTCTTATAAAAATAGACATAGAAAATGTTCAAATTTTCTTACCAGTTCACTTTCTTTTCATCTTCTGAAGTCATTGAGAAAGATCTTGACTTTGTGTAACCTTAGGAAATGGGTAATTGTGACTTTATAGCCTGTGCTGCAACCCTCTCACATCTTATATCCGCTGTCTTCAATTTTACACACCAGGTATCACATTTCATTGGAGATGAACAATAATCTTGAAAAGAAGAAGGATATAAAGTTATTGACCTGGAGCCTGATATTTAGAAACAATATGTACTGATCACCATTTGACCACTATAACATTTTACAAGCTAGATTTACTAACTACATATGGAGATAGCCTTAAAGGGCTAGAATTGGAGCAAAACGTCACAAACATGCACCCACAACCCATCAACAATAGATTAGATAAAGCTATTCAATTTCAAATTAGGTCAAACAATTCTTAACATTCAATTAACTTCAGTGGTAAATGCAATGCACAGACTGTGGTGACGTTTATTTTATTAAAATGGCCAAAATGACTTTTCTTTTTGGCTAATACAACATCAGCTGAATCTTCCCTATATTGTCGTAAAAACAGTTTTGGTTTGTGTTATGGTAAGATTACTGAAGTAATAGTTCAGTGGTCATTTTCTGTGGAGTAAAGTTCAAATCCCATCACATCAGTTCGTGGTATTTAAATTTCAGTGAAACAAAAAGGCTGGGAGTCAGAGCTATTTTTGGAATAAAACAATAACTAATTGCTGTAAAATCCCATCTTGTTCATTAATGTTATTCAGCAAAGGAAATTTGCTATTTTTATATGACCTGGCTTACATATGACTTTAACCCCACAGTATATGTGGCTGACTCCTAAATTCCCTCTCTAATGGTTTAACAAGCTCAATTTCAACCGGGAAGAGGCAAAAATGTGGGTGACACACATATGTCATGGAAGAATAATAAAAATGATTAATTTTCTTTTGCACGACAACTGACACATACTCAGAGAGATCTTTTAAAGTTGCTTTAAACAGTATACCAACGCACAGTATTTGTGAGTAAATCCTTTGAGATTTTTTAATTCCAGCTCATGCATTTTCAAAGTCAGCAATGTGTGTTCCATTGGAGCAGAAATTAAATGATATTGAGTAGCGTTATTGGACATTTTTGGCAGTAAGTAATTGTAAGCTACCTCACACAGTGAAATCAAACTGTGGTTGGTAAGCTCCTGCTGGTACCAATGCTTGTGGAATGTTATATTATTTGACAGGGTCTTCTTCCATTTTTTGTTTAGTTTTCCCTATCAGTCTATACAATGACAAAATGTCCTGTTTAGCTTTCTTCATAAGTACTGTATATACTGTGAAAATCAAAACTCGCAGTGAATTTATAAACATCTGGCCATTTCTGTTGATGCTTTTGACTCATACATCTGACTAAATAATCCAAAACAAAAATCTAATTATTTATTTTTTCATCTGAATGCAAAGTAAAGGCTTTCAACTCCGATTTTTTTTTTCTCGCTCAGCTAATCTTGATTAATTTTAAGTTCTCTGATTTGAGGACATTTTCCATTGGGCAAAAAAATACAGACGTATTTTCTGGGTGTTATTATTGTTATTATGAGAGGATCTTCTGCTTTCCAGTAGACTTATGTCAACATTTATTACTGACTGACCAATTGAGAATTATGTAATATCCCACCATAAGCCAAAGTTTACTGATTATTCAAACGTAACGCTATCTTTGGTATTTATTGTACAAGAAAAAATTCAAAGCATACTAACTGGATTAGACATTACCTACCGATTCCATCCATCAGATTATTTCAACACACCTTCACCTTAGTGCACAGCCAGAACATTTTAAATGGACCTGTGATTACCGTTAATAAATATTCTCAAATTTGTGCAAGTAATGTTAATGCGCATCAATGTATTATAAATTTATAAGGTATTTATAGCACAGAAACAAGTCATCCAACCCAGTTGGTACATTTTTATATTTATGTTCCACATATGCTTTCGCCCACACTATTTTGTTTTATTTAACAACACATAATTCTATTCCTTTTGTTCCTCTCTCTAGCTTCCAACTGAGTGCATCAACGGTATTTGCTCCAGCTGTCGCTTGCCATAGTGAGTTTCACATAATGGCCATTCATTATATTGATGACCTCTGGTTATGATCAAGAACTTTCATGATTTTAAAGACCTGTACTGGCCTGTCCTGCAAACTAGAGAAATGAATTCCCAGCTTGTTTATATTTAATCATTTGAATCTCTTAGGTGTACAGGAGTAATTCCATGCTCCAATCCAACATGTTTGCAGAATGTTATGAAAGAAAAAAGATCAATTCATCATCTCAACCAAAAATAATAAAAAAAAGTAAAAGTTTGATGTCAGTTTAAATAGCTTGTTATTTCTGAGCTGTTATAAATAATTGAACAAAGCTTATATTTCTGATATGTACTTTCACAGTAAAGTGTACGCATTTCTAAAAGTAAAACAAAAGGGGCTTTGAATATTCTGTTTTCAGAGTTATTGCTTCATTGTGAATAAATCTTAAGATAAAATAGCAAAATATATTAGCATCTGAATCTTAATAAATATACAAGTTAGAGGAGCCCGTTATTTGATGTTAGCCCTTTTGAGTCAGTACATTGTGTTTTCAACTCTCATTCAAGGACCTGAGCACAAAAGTCAAAACTGTCACTGGAGCAAAGTGCTAAGTTGGTTAAGATGGCAGTTTTTAGATGAGTGATTAAACCAAATTTCTGTTTACCTTTTCACAGATTAAAAAAATATTCCAAGGTACTGTTGTCCTGGTAGTTTTCTCCCCCATAAGCTCAAAAACAGTCCATCATCACAATGCTGTAAGTTAAACTTTATTGTACACAAATTGATTACTGTATTTCCTATCGTAAGGCAATGATCACATTTCAACAAGTAGTTCAGCACATGTATGTTCAGCTATGTATGTTTTGATACAAAAAAGATGCAACTTAATTGCTACAGCAAAAGGAAATACTGTTTGACTGAACAATCATCCATAGCACAACAAGATGACCTGAGACATGTATCACAGGAAGGCACCTACAAAACTTGCCCTTTTAACATTTAAGTAGTGGCATTTGAAGGGTTGGGTTGGAACACATCGCCCTGCTAATTTAGTGCAGCAAAAGGACCGATTTAAATCTGTCCTGTCCATACAATTCTGAGACATTACTGTCAATTGCTATTTGCATGTCCAATCATTTATTCAGTGGGATTATTCCTTCACAGTAAAGTAGTGATCGAGTTTTTTTGATAAAAGAGGATTGATGAGGGCAGAACAGTGGTCATGATCTATATGGTCTTCAGTAAGGCATTCAACAAGGTTCCCCATGGGAGGCTGATTAGCAAGGTTAGATCTCTATGAATAAAGGGAGAACTAGACATTTGGATGCAGAACTGGCTCAAAGGTAGAAGACAGAGGGTGGTGGTGGAGAGTTGTTTTCAGACTGGAGGCCTGTGACCAGTGGAACGCCACAAGAATCGGTGCTGGGTCCACTACTTTTCGTCATTTATATAAATGATTTGGATGTGAGCATTAGAGGTACAGTTGGTAAGTTTACAGATGACACCAAAATTGGCGGTGTAGTGGACAGCAAAGAAGGTTATCTCAGATTACAATGGGATCTTGATCAGATGGGCCAACAGGCTGAAAAGTGGCAGATGGAGTTTAATTCAGATAAATGTGAGGTGCTGCTTTTTGAGAAAGCAAATCTTAGCAGCATTTATATACATAATGGTAAGGTCCTGGGGAGTGTTGCTGAACAAAGCAACCTTATAATGTAGGTTCATATCTCCTTGAAGGTGGAGTCGCAGGTATATAGGATAGTGAAAAAGGCGTTTGGTATGCTTTCCTTTATTGGTCAGAGTATTGAGTACAGGAGTTGGGAGGTCATGTTGCGGCTGTACAGGACATTAGTCAGGCCACTGTTGGAATATTGCGTGCAATTCTGGTCTCCTTCCTATCGGAAAGATGTTGTGAAACTTGAAAGGTTTCAGAAAAGATTTACAAGGATTTTGCCACGATTGGAGGATTTGAGCTACAGGGAGAGGTTGTTTAGGCTAGGGCTGTTTTCCCTGGAGCGTTGGAGGCTGAGGGGTGACTTTATTGATATTTACGAAATCATGAGGGGCATGGATAGGATAAACCGACAAAGTATTTTCCCTGCGGTGTGGGAGTCCTGAACTAGAGGGCATTGGTTTAGGATGAGATGGGAAAGATATAAAAGAGACCGAAGGGGCAATTTTTTCATGCAGCGGGTAGTATGTGTATGGAATGAGCTGTCAGAAGAAGTGTTGGAGGCTGGTACAATTGCAACATTTAAAAGACATCTGGATGGGTAGATAAATAGGAAGAGTTTGGAGGGATATGGGCCAGGTGCTGGCAGGTGGGACTAGATTGGATTGGGATATCTGTAGTGGTTCTGTTCGCCGAGCTGGAAGTTTTTGTTGCAAACGTTTCATCCCCTGGCTAGGAGACATCATCAGTGCTGTGGAGCCTCCTGCGAAGCGCTTCTTTGATGTTTCTTCCGGCATTTATAGTGGTCTGTCCTTGCCGCTTCCGGGTGTCAGTTTCAGCTGTCCGCTGTAGTGATTGGTATATTGGGTCCAGGTCGATGTGTGTGTTGATGGAATTTGTGGATGAATGCCATGCCTCTAAGAATTCCCTGGCTGTTCTCTGTCTGGCTTGCCCTATTCCTAGAGGCATGGCATTCATCCACAAATTCCATCAACAGACCCATCGACCTGGGCCCAATATACCAATCACTACAGCGGACAGCTGAAACTGACACCCGGAAGCGGCAAGGACAGACCACTATAAATGCCGGAAGAAACATCAAAGAAGCGCTTCGCAGGAGGCTCCACAGCACTGATGATGTCTCCTAGCCAGGGGACGAAATGTTTGCAACAAAAACTTCCAGCTCGGCGAACAGAACCACTACAACAAGCACCCGAGCTACAAATCTTCGCACAAACTTTGAACACTTATTGGGATATCTGGTTGGCATGGACAGGTTGGACCGAAAGGTCTGTTTCCGTGCTGTACATCTCTATGACTCTAGTACTGTTGCAGTTAACTTATAAACAGAGTATTTCTCTAGATTTACTGAGGAAGGAAACACAATACTTAATTTAAACTACTCTATGAAATTTTTCACAATGATTTGTTGGGACAGGCTGACAAACCTTTATGTTTTGGAAAGCTACAGAAAAAGAGACAAACAATGTTGCAGACATGTGAAAATATAAAGCAAGTTAAAACTCTTCTATAAAGAGAGGTACAGAGGGTCCGGTGCCTTGGTAAGTGCTTGGGTGTCATGGGGAAATGGTTTCTGAACTGAAGATCCTTATCTGTGAACATCTATGGAAAGCTTCCTCCTGTAGGTGGAATGACATTGCTGATAAGAAGACATGCTAATATTTACCTAATTGGCAATTTAAGATCTTAAATTTCCCTCTGGGTGGTTAAAAATATTCTTAAACTTCCTTCCTCCTGCCTTGTGAACTATTAATCCAGAAATGGAAAAGATCTGGGCACTTGGGTTCAGTTTTCACTATGGTAGATGGTGGAATTTGAATTCAATTAAAAAAAAACCTGAACTCAAGAGATCAGTGATGACTATGAAACCCTTGTCAATTATTGGAAAAAACATTCTGGTTCACCCTTGGATGAAGGGTCATGTGGCACAAGTGGTAGCGTCCCATCTATAGTCACGAGACCTGGGTTCAAATCGCAACTGTTCCAGTGATGTCTCAAAAAAAATGAACTGAAGCAATTATAGTAGCTGGCTTGTCAGTCCGGAAATATGATCCCATGTTAGGGAATCTAGTAACAGACTGTGCAGGAGGTCATAGAAATTTAAAATGGCTCTGGGCCCAGGAGACCGAGGAGTCCTATCTGCTCCAAAGATGTATAATGACATCTCTGAACAGGTTGATTGGAAAGGAAAACAATTCACACTGTGTGCATAGGACAGATTTATGAAGGCAATGGACAATTCACCCTTTCCCTCATCCTCAGGGACTCCCTTCTTGTAATCAGCCATTGGGAGCTGAATCACATTCCACCCATAGATACCAAACTTTCTCCATCACATTAATACCAAGATGATATTGAAATGTTCATTGCTTTCTGTGCTGACATAATCAATTGGAACTCTGAAGTTCATTTTCCTATCATGACACTTATGTATCAATGTAGAACACATATGAACACCAAGAATAAAACAAGTGCCAGCTCACCAAAGATTCAAGATAAACAAGTCCTGCTGCAGTGGGCTGAGATGAAGACACTGATGGGTTAACTTTTAAAAGAATGTGGTGGGTGGGCAGAACAAAATGCATAATGCATTGACAAGGTTGCCACAAAGCGTGTGACAACTGTCAAGGAACATGGTGGAGTTCAGTACCAGCACAGGGCTTTGTGCAGAGCTTGTCATCCATCCTTTCCACTATAATTCTGTTCAGGCATTTATGGGTCCATGTATGACATAGCTGATATTGCCATTGGTTTTGTTGCACAAGCGGCAGAGACTGAATGCCTGAGCACTGTAATTGAAACTTAGCCTGCTGTCATGCAAGGTCATCTTGTTGTTGTACAAGCTCAGACTGCTGCCATTCACAGCAGTGAATTAGAATATGAAAAAAGTGTATGCAGAGCCTCACAACAGACCAGCATCTGCTCTCTAACACATTATTAAGAATGGCAGCATCTCCTGAGGGAATGACATTGATCACACAGAATGCAAACCTGCTCTCCTCTCTCTGGATATGAACATTTATCTCCTGTGAATTTTCTAGCACCCTTCCTGTGTTGCTTATCCAATTGAAAGTCCAGACTTTGGCTACAGATGCCAAGATGGTGCAGTTGGAAACTAGGCCTTCAGAACTGCTATAGGTCACGCTCAAAATCCACTTGCAATCTCCCACCATAGAAAGCCTACCGGCCTTTCAACATCCATGCTTCAGCTACTAGCCAGAACTGAAAGGAACACAAGAATGCTCAATTACACATAGAACATCAAGACTAAAGGGATAGCGAAGGTGAGGAGTTGTTTTTGTCTGAAGTATGTTCTGATTTCATGTACAAGTGTGGTTTGGAATCTTCATTTTGTGGTGCCTTTGTTTTTGCATTTTGATCAAATGAATCACCAGGATGGTCTGTGACAGGAGAAGATAAAGTGTGAAAATGTTGACTGGGGAATTGGAATTTCTATTATTGGCATCACACTAACAGGAGTGAACTGCCCAGCCAAAACAAACTGTCTAAGTTTCTTCCTTCCTTTCTCCTCCTTACCCTTAAGCTTATGCTCCTCCTGATCCAGTTCCTTCGCTGTTTGCCATGTGTCTGCCTGTTGCCTTACAATAGCAAGATTGTAAAGCATGAAGCAGACCAATTCAACACTAATGATTGATCTGTGACTACAGTTAGGGTCTGTCCAGAGTGGGACAGGCAGCAGAACCATTATGCCAATAAACTGTTCTGTTAACTTTGCTATGGTGGCGTGGTTTTCATTGTATACATGTTGTTCATATATGGAGAGATGGAAGGGAGAATGAAGGGGAGCAAAGGGGAAGAGAAAGGAAACTGAAAAGTAAGTGAAGGGAAGGAAGTTAATGCATAATGTACGAGGTTTCAGAGGATACAGCTGTATGAGAAGCAGGGTGTTTATGGCTGCATGGTTAAGGAGTAAAGCTAATATAGATCTTTTAAACAATGATGGATCATAGTAAAATACATGATACATTGTCTTTATTGATTAATGAAACAGTAGTTAGATGCCATGAATCTAATGGGTAGAACTTTTTGACAGGTAGTGTTTCCTGCCTCACTAGAAAAGGTCAGTGTTGACAGAACTGCAATCATTTAACAATCATGTGCCTAATTGTTGAAAGCCCAGGCCAAAGTAAATGGAGAGGTCTTGTAATGGGGAGAAGAGGGGCGTTTCTTCCAGCTGCCCTACACCTTGTCCACACCACACTAACACCAATCACATCTCCAACACACTGGCAGGGGGTGGGGTGGGGGGGGTTGCAAATAGCTAGGCAGCAGAAAGTGACTTAGCATAAAGCACATTATCCCCATCCCTATTGCAAACACTATTGGCAGATGCCCATACAATTTGCTCCAACGAAATTAGAACAATGAGCAAATGTTTATTTCATGGTATTTTCAGGCAGAAATTGTTAAAGAATTGGTCATATTTTAAAGGTAATTAATTGGTTCTTTTAAAAGGGAAATTCTAAAGGGTACAGGGAGCAAGGAGGTGAATTAGATTTGAGTGGATAGCTCATGTGGAGAATAACACCTGGACAGATTTGAGAGGGCATATGGCCTGCTTCAATGCTGTAACATTTTTAAATTCACACTATTTTTAGACCATTTCAAGTTCAATATGAAAATAATATCGAAAAATATGGAAGTGCAGCTGTATTTTTTATACAGCTGTGAACGACAACAAAACAATGGCAGCATTCACTGAAAAATAAACTCAGGAAATTTCAACTCGACTATCTTCATCAATTTTTTGATAAAAAATATTTTGCATCAATGCTGGCTAGGGAACTGTGGCAGATTCAAGTTACATTTTTCCCCCTTTCATCTCTCTTTGAATAATTTAGAATTATTGCCATAACAGAGATTTGTGTTAGTGACCTAGTTAAACTTACAAAATATCGACATGAAAACACGGATTCTCAGGAAAAAAAAGTGTTTTCACAGTTTTCTGAAACTATTCAAAAGGCAACGCTTCTAAAATGCATTGGCAGAAAAAAAGCAATATTTTTCACAAAGAAAGTAAGCAAAATGCCTAGGGCAGGGCTATATCCCTAAATAAGTAGCTTATAATAAAACCAGGTAGCAGATGCAGCACTAGGCTTCAGATAAGCAAAGTTTTGCATCTTAGGGAACTATAGCATTTCTCACATAAACTGAAACATGGCTCAATGCCTACTAATGAAGGAATTACTAATTCCAACTTTAAGCACATTCAAATGGTGATGTTTGAAGCAGCTTCTAAAATAAAGCATTTCCTTAAAATTAAGCCATGTACTTGGGCAAAGATGTGCTTTCTAACTCAGAAGCAAATTGAATAGACAAATTTCAGTATATTGCAGCAGCAAAGCATGACGATTCCATCATGCCATATCTCCTACAGGCAGACTAGGTCAAAGCATTACCATTATTTTCTCCCCTTTCTGTTGCATATAAGAAGGTATTAGGTCCAATACAACCCCATCTCAAATATCTCAGGGACACATTATCCCCACAGGCTCAGCTTTTTTGTCAAGGGCAATTATTTAGAGTGAAGTGAACAGAAAGTTTAGCAGAAGTTGTATTAGCTAAAATCAGTGATGCATGAGCTTGACTTCACACTTTTCACCTCAATAAATGTTCTCTCAACCCTGTTCTTTAATTCCTGAAGCAAAGAAAATCTCTTAAAAGTGAATCAAGTCTCAAAGCTTGCCACCATTGTGCAATGCAACAGCCTTCTCAAACATGGTTTCTGATTAATGAAAAACATATAATCACCAAAGTTTAATACTGCTTCAAGGCTGCATTCTTCAGAATATTTTATTTTTTAAGATAAATTTGCAAAAATACTCAATTTCCAAACCATTTGAATGTCATGAGTTCCTATTTACTTACCTCTATCCTGTTTTACTGAATTTTGGGATGGCAAGGCTTGATTTATAAGAAGGGGCCGGATAGACCAGAATGTTTTTTTGATTGATTGTTGTCACATGTTACAATGAAAAGTGTTGTTTTGCATGCTATACAGGCAGATTGCACCAGACAAAGTGCTTCAGGGTAGCAGAACAGAGTGCAGAATACAATGTTACAGCTGCAGAGAAGGTGCAGAGAAAGAGATTGCAATTAACATTTGAGAAGCCATTTAAAAAATCTGCTAAAAGCAAGGGCGAAGCTGTTCTTCAATCTGTTTGTGTCCATATTAAAAATGAGGGGTAATCTTATCAAGGTCTACAAAATCATGAGGGGCATAGGTAAGGTGAATAACAAGGGTCTTTTCCCTCCGGTAGGGCGTTCAAACCAAAGAACATAGGTTTAATGCGAGAGGGGAAATGTTTGACAGGAATCTGTGGAGTGATTTTTTCACATAGGAGGTGATAGATGTATGAAATGAACTGCCAGAGGAAGTGGTGGAGCAGCTATAATTGAAACTTTTAAAAGGCATTTGGACAGGTATGTGAATAGAAAAGACTTAGAGGGATATGGGTCAAATGCAGACAAATGAGACATTTAGCTTGGGAAACCTGGTCGACATGGACACTTTGAACGAAAGGATTTGGTTCCATGTTGTTTGATTCTATGGCTCTGTAAAATCCATCATTTGTGCAGACTGTGCTGTGCTTTACTTGCCATTTACTGGAAATCTGGTAACATGGAGAACTGGTTAAGCAAAGCTTCTCAGGAAACAGAGGATAGAACTTATTGTCTTAAATATTTGAAGAAACCTGATTTAAAAGGGCTGGGGGGCCTCTATGCCAATGGTTAACGAGCAACACTTTCTTGAATTAGAATTCTGTCTTGGAAATTCATTCAAAGGAAAGAAGCCACTCTAAAAGCTGTAAACCTCTCTCCTGAAATCTTGTTACTCAATAAATGTTCTTGGGAACATTAACAGAGTTTCCAAACACCAGTATTTATGTGTGTCTAATACCTGAAGGGGTAGACTGTGACCAGTCCCCAACAACTCTATTCCAGGTTGATTCTAGATCACAGCCTAAGTGTTAACCAGTTTAGTCATTTGATCTAAGAGTTTTCTTTTTAATTCACTCACAAGATGAGGGTGTTGCTGGCTCAACCAGCATTTATAATCCATTCCAGATGGTATTTAAAAGTCAGCCACGTTGCTATGGGTCTGCAGTCACATGTCATCCAGACAAGGTAAGGATGGCAGTTTCCTTCCCGAAAGGACATTGGCGAATAGGATGGGTTTTTCCAATAATCAATCTATGTTCATCATTAGATTCAGAACATTGCCTGGGTCTCTGACGTAACAGCCCAATGATAACACCACTAGGCCTTTTAAATTTTAGTCTAAGTGGTGTTCATAATAAACATATCATTCTGAATTCATTAAAAGAGCCTGCAATGAATTTCTTTATTCTGGATAGCAGTACAAAAGAGGAGCAATGGGCCACTTTGGCAATTGCATCAACAAATTTTCACTAACAGTGTGACTGGTGGAGCAATGGGATTTGATTCTCAGCACACACCTCCTGTTACAGTTGTAGCATATGGGTCTGGGTAGCTCATCACAATATAGCCAGGAAACAATCAGGATTTTCTTGTCTATAATTCTACTTCTTGTACTTCCAATGGTCATTCTAACACCTTCAAATGGTGTCAATTTGTTTGAACCAGCCAAGTCATCCCACAAGATAAAATCAATTTCTTCCATCAGGATTTGTTGGATGGCTTCAAGTACAACCTCTCCACTTAGTAAGCCATGCTTTAATCCATCTCAAATTAGTAGGATCAATTTGTAAAACCCATGTCTCCAATTAATATTCCTTTCTTCAGTAGCCTCACTGGAAGACAAATTAGATCATTAGCTACTATCAGCAACTGACTTGCTCCAGTGTCTCACAATATCTACTGATTTACCTCCTTGAATAAGGAAGTACCTCCCCTCTTTGTGATAATTATTCAGAACTTTTAGTGGTCTTCTGAATTTTTCTTAGGTCAGAAATTACACGACACTAGGTTATATCCAATAAGTTTATTTGAAATCACAAACTTTCTGAGCACAGCCTGTTCATCAGGTGAAGTCAAGTGAAGTCGTCACCTGAGAAAGGAGCAGCACTGTGAAAGCTTGTGTTTTTAGATAAACCTGTTGGACTCTAGTCTGGTGTTATGTGACTTCTGACCTTGTCCATCCCAGTCCAACACCAGCACCTCCATATCATGATTTTTTATAAACACTAATAGAGGGAATGATTTCTTGACTGTGTCCTGAGCTAATTCCCAATTCCAAATAGGTTCAAAGGGAACATGCTCCACCTGTACCACTGCTTTGGTTTTAATGCCCGTTTCCTATCCTGATGCATCCTTTTCTGAGTCAAGAGTGTGGTGCTGGAAAAGCAAAGCAGGTCAGGAAGCATCCAAGGAGCAAGAGACTCAACATTTTTGGCATAAGCCCTTCATCAGGAGGATTCCTTAGGCATTCCCATGACTGTAATAGGTCTCCCACTTAATTTCCAGCAATTAGCTTTATTATGTCTGGTTTTATGACAATAGAAGCATATTTGGTCATGCATCACTTTCAGATTGTAGCCTTTTTCTGTATTTCTAATTAGGGTGATCAGATCATGAGTGCTAAAATTTGTTTGCTATTGATTATTATAAACAATCTTTGTGGAAAATTGCTAAAACAAACATCACTTAGAAAATCGCCAAAATGAAATGCACTTAGAAGATCATATTATGATCATACAAAGACAATGTAGTTTTATGAAAGGAAAATTCATGTTTGACAAGTTTAATAAATGTGACAAATTTGCTTGTACAAGGAAACAACAAGTGGACATACAGTGAAGGCAAGAAACTGGCACATCGGCATTCCTTGCGGGGGATTGTTGTACAAGATTAGAGAATTCTTCTTCTTTCACCAGACCACAACAGGAGTACTGTGCATTGTTGTGGTCTCCAAATTTAAAGAAGGATATGCTTGCATCGGAGGTGCTACAGTGGAGAAACAGGAAATTGGTTCCTGAGATGAGATGGTCAGTCTATAATCGGAGTAAATTGAATCTACACTCTGGATTTGAAAAGAATGATAGGTAACCTTATTGAAACATGTATGATTCTGTAAAAGGTTTGATATCATTGACACTGGAAGATTGTTTCCCTGGAATGGGGATTTTGAACACAGACACACTCTCAGGATAAGTGATTAATCATTTGGTAATGAGATGAGAAAAAACATATTGACTCATCAGGTTGCAAATCTTTGGAATTTTCAACCCACCACAATGTGGCTACTGATTGTTCAATATATTTAAAGCTGAGTGTGAGAAACCTCCTGCTCTCTCAGGAAATCAAAGTATATGGGGAGATGGTGTGACTATGGAGTTAAAGCAGAAGATTCACCATGATTATAATGAATAGCCAAACAGTTTCAAAGGGCTGCATATTCTTCTCCAACTTCTATTCTTATGTTTAATCCTTAAGAGGCCATTGGTCAAAGAACCAATGAGGAACTGACTGGTTTAGAAGATTTTATGATAGGAGGGAATTAGAAAGACACTTCTGATACTCTCCCTCACTCCAGGTCATGTTGCACTGTGGAAAAGCCAATGCAGATGTTAACACATGTAAGACATTGAATCCCAGCATGATCCATGTGTATTGTTCCACATCCTCTGAAATGATGCTCAGTACTTCCACTCAAATGTGATAATCATTCTGCATTCACTTTAAAGAAGTGAAAGTAGTTCAAGCCATATGAAACAGATTAAAGTGATGGCAAAAGAAACAGTAGCAGCTTGAAGAAGCATTTATACACTAATAGAGGGAATGATTTCTTGACTGCGTCCTGAGCTATTTCCCAATTGCTAATAGATTCAAAGGGAACATGCTCCACCTGTACCACTTTGCAGGGATAGTAGAAATAAATTGAGTAATAACTTTCAAATGAAAATCGCAGTGGGATTAAATGGATATCAAAGAGTCAGGACAAACATTATGGGGTGAAAAGCTTCCTGCTAGGTTATGTCATTCTGTGATTTTTGTAATTATATCATTTGAGTCAAGGCTTTGAACAAGGGATTGATATCTGGATGCTTCCACAATCAATGTCAAATTCATTGCCCCCAGCTACTGGTACTAAATCACAGAGCAGTGAAATTTTATATTCATTAGCTACTTCTTTATGGACAGTGAATGTAAAGGATGAATGTTGACACGGGTGAGGATATAGTTAAGATGACACGGATAGAAGGTGTTTTATGCGCTCTCATCCAACTCTATGTTTTTTGCCATGTTTGATTGAAAAGAAAAGAAGAAAAATGCTAACTCTTGCCCCTGGTTGGGGAGTCTAGAACAAGGGGATACAAACATAGGGGAATACTGCTAAGGTTTGGAGTGAGGAGAAATTATTTTACCAAGATGGTTGTGAATTTTTTGAATTCTCAGTCACAAGAGCGCTGTGGAGGCTAAGTCTTCATGTATGCTCAAGGGAGAGACTATTACATTTCTGATGGCCAGGGTTGTAGTGCTAGGGTGAGTAAAATGCATTGAAGAGTTCAATCATAGAGAATAGCAGGACAGGCCTAATGGGCTAAATAACCTACAGATATTCCTATGTTTCAATTAAATAGCTGAAATGCGGTCCTGCATTATATTTGAAAGAAAGAAAATGCAGATCACTCACAATTGTTCTGATTTCCAAAACCATGGAAGAGGCAAGTTCAGATAGACTTTTAGTTTCTATTTTCTCTCATACTTCTCTATCAACCTTAATTCTACATCTTCAACAACATTGGTGTTATCCTTCCACAGGAATTCCTGAGAAATTTAAGGTTAACAATGATTTTTTTTCCCCCATTAGATTGACCAATAATAACAATGCCTATTTCGATAAAAGCTTTAATGAAGCTAAGTGTCCAAAGGTCCTTCTCCAAAAGCTAAGTCAGAGAAAGACAATGAACATTAAGACAAGAAATGGTGAGGTCAGAGAGATTATTGAAAGCTTGGAAGAAAAGATCCGTTTTATTGATATTCTTAAAGACTGAAAAGTGAGAGTTTAAGTTTTACAATTGGGGGTTAGGATACTGGAGATATGTCTGCCAATGAGGGAGTGAAGAAGCATTGGAAAGAGACCAGGAAACTAAGTTTTCAGGACTAAAGGGCATTAAGGCATTGAAAGAGCATCAATGCCAGAAACTGAAAGATGAAGGTGAGAATTTCAAATGTAGGTGTTGAGAAATGTAAACCAGTATAACTCAGCAAGGGCTGGGATGTCAAGTGAGCAAGACATGGGCCCAGATAGAATGTTAGTAGTATTTGGTGCAGAGGTATTGTCTCTACCTCTGGCCCAAGCTGTACAGTTCAAATCTCACCTGCCCTCAAGATGTGTTGTAATATTCCCAAATAGGTTGATTGAAATAACTACAAGTAGCAGAATTTTGGGTGATCTGAAATGTTCATATTTACCATCATACAACTGTACCAAGCCTATCCAAACTTTTTAACTCCCATGCCCTGACCCTAGTCAGTTTGCCTTTAAATCAGGATACACCTTTACCAAATCCCATGTGCCTTGAAAGTAAATGCAGCATGACAGACTTGATTTGCATACCCTGCTGTCTCTGGATTGTCCATGTGTGCTTAGACTGAGTTCCAGCAGGTTCAGTTTAGTAAAATCATAGCTGAAAATCTGCCTGATGGCTCTCTGATGATATAACTGAATCAATAGAATTTATATTCTAATTGTTTCTTTTTTAGAACATGTTAAAATATCATGTCTCTTTTCAGTACGTTGTATATGTTAACCTAATAAGACTTAATATTCTGCAGCAGATCTTATCTACTGTCAGTCTGATAATAACAGTTACTGTACATGCTTGACATTCCTTGTGTTCTACTTCCACAATAATATTGTATTCAGCAAAGAGAGAATCACCAAAAAAGCCAAACTGCTCATAAAAGTCCAATCAACAATGAACATCACAAAAGATCTTTAAATTCATGGGACAAACAATATTTTAAAATGTAACTTTTTCTCAAAAATATCAAATCACTCATGCATATATGTATGTTTTATATATATAGATATGTGTGTGTGTGTATATATACACACACACACACACACACACACACACACACACACACACACACACACACACACACACACACACACACACAGCTATATGTGATGAAACAGAAGATGGTTAATCAAGATTTCATTGAGGAGATAAAATATTAAATTGTGCAGATTAATTAAATCCAGATTATTGCTACATCACATGCTGAAGAAGGTTTTTGAATCTTTTGAAGGAAAGAAGAAAATCTTACTAGGAATAGCCAATAGATGATGAGATCAATACAGTAGTCAGAAATTATCTTCACTTTAAAGATCAAGATGCAGAATCAGCTTGAACAGGGATAAGAAACAGGAAAGAAAATAATTCTCCAGTGAGAATGGTTAATATGCCCTTAAAAGTAACTATATGAAGAACAGACTATAAATCAACACAGAATGGGAGGTTATAAGAAAGGTACTGCAATTATTGCAGCTCAATTTAGTCTTCATACAGATTGAATATATCTAAATTTTTTTAAAAAGCATCTTCAGAGATGAGTTCGTAAAGTATATTTGAGTCACTTTCTGTAAACAATGGATTCTGGAAACAATCAGGAATAGGATATTTTAGGTGTGCTAATTTGTTGTAAAAATTGATTATCTCATGGTAAAAGATCCTCCAGTTTAGAGCAATCATAACAGAATTCCATATTTTGTATAAGCATGAGAAATTTGATGCTGACTGTAGTAATTTCAACTTAAATGAGGGAAATTATAAAGGTAAAAAAGACAGGGTTAAGTAGACTGAAAAGAGATTAAAAGGTGAGATAGCAAATCATCAGTGGCATTTATCTAAGAAACTAATTTGTAATTCTCAACATAGACAGATTCTATTGAGAAAAGAAAATTATATGAGAAGGGTGAATGATCAATGGTTAAAAAGGAAGTTAAAAATGCCTACAAACTAAGAGACCAGTCCAAAATTTTAAAAATCAAAACAAGAACTAAGAGACTAAAATAGTGATTCTGGGTCCGGTGATATGTTGTAAATGAAGTGGGAGCCAGTGGACTCCACTGTGTTTCATAGTGACCACATCTGTAGCATTGGTTACTTGAGGAATGCTGGCTCAGAATTGATGAGATGGAATCTGAACTTTGAACATTGTGAGAGATCAGGAAGGTAAATGCGTGGCTCAAAGACTAGTGTGGGAGAAACAGGTTTGAATTCATGGGACATTGGCACCAATACTGGGGAAGGAGGGAGCTGTTCTGATGGACAGGTTCCACCTGAATCATGCTGAGTCCAGATTCTTGGTAAGTCACTTAACTAGGGCTGTGGATGGGGCTTAAACTGAATAGTTAGGGGAGGGGAAGGGGGGGAGCTGGGAATTAAATATCCAAGGGACACAGACAGGTCCTTCTGCAATCAATACTCCAGGACGGTGTGCTGCCTCTCTGGCAGCAGAGTGAAGGACATCTCTGAATGGTTGCATGAAAGGGGAGGCTGATCAGATAGCTGGTGTTGTGTATAATGGCACCAATAACACAGATAGGAATAGCGATGAGTGATTATAGGAAATTAGGCTGAAGGTCAAAATGCAGAACCTCAAGGGTAGTAATTTCTGCACTACTTCTGGTGCCACATGTCAGTGAGAGTAGGAATAAGTTCTGGCAAATGACTGCGTGGCTTGAGAGCTGGTGCAGGGGCTAGACATTCAGATTCTTATATTATTGGGGTCTCTCCTTGGGCAGAGGTGGCCTGTACAATAGAGACTAGTTGCACCTGAACTGAAGGTGGACCAAGGTCCTACCAAGGAGATTTGCTTGAGCCACTTGGGAGGATTTAAACTAGTCTGGCATGGAGGTGGGATCCAAAACAGTAAGGAGACAAAAGAAAAGTTTGAGGACCACCAGAAGTTAATGAGAGCAATTTAATCAATAAAGGTAGTGTTGATAATCCCAGTACTAGGCAAAGCACAACTGGAAGCAATGGAAGTCTAGATTAAACTGTATTTATTTCAATGCAAGAGGTATAATAGGTAAGTTAAATGAACTCAGGGCAAGGATGGGTACGTGGGACTGAGATATTATAGCTATTAAAGAAACACGATTGAGGGGGGACAGGACAGGTAGCTCAATGTTCAAGGGTACAGATGCTATAGGAAGGATATAATGGGAGGCAAGTAGGGAGGGAGAGTAGCATTTTTGATTAGGGAAAACACCATGGCAGTGCCGAGTGAAGACAGTCTTGATGGTCTGTTCACTGAGTCGATATGGGTAGAATTGAGACAAAACAAAGGAGTTTACTTTGATAGCATTGTCTTATAGGCCCGCAGTAGTCAGCAGAAAATTGAGGAGCAAATATATAAGGAAATTATGGGTGGACCTGAGAAATAAGAAGGGTACAGTTACATTGTTGGGACTGTACTACAGGCCTCCCAACAGTGAGCATGAGGTAGAAGAACAAATAGGTAAATTGATTAAAGGTGTAGAGGCAACAGGGTGGTGGTGATGGTATATTTTACTTTTCACAACATTGACTGGGATACACTTAGTGTCAGAGGTCTGGACGGGGCATAATTTGTAAGGAGCATCCAGGAAAGTTTTCTAGAACATTATGTCAATAGTCCAATTAGGGAAGGGGCCATATTGGACCTGGTATTGGGGAATAAGCGAGGCCAGGTGGTAGATGTAGCAGTGGGGGATTTCTTTGGGAATACAGGCCACAATTCTGTAAGTTTTAGAATACTTATTGACAAAGATGAGGGTGGTCGGAAGGGAAAAGCATAATACTGGGTCAAAGCCAATTATATCAAAATTCGGCAGGAGCTGGGAAGTGTGGATTGGGGGCAACTATTTGAAGAGAAGTCCATATTTGATATAGGGGAGGCTTTCAAAGGTAGATTGAAGATAGTGCAGGATAGGCATGTCCCTTTGAAAACAAGGGACAGGAAAGGCAAGATTCATAAACCGTGGATGACAGGAGAATTTGTGCAACTAGCCAAGAGGAAAAGGAAAGCATACATAAGGTCCAAGCAGCTAAGAACAGAATTAGCCTTGGAGGAATATCAGGAGAGTTGGACCAAACTTAAACGAGGAAGCAAGCGGGCTAAAAGCAGTCATGAAATAACTTTAGTGAGCAGAATTAAGGAAAATCCCAAGGCCTTTTATTCATATATAAGAAGCAAGAGGGTACCTAAAGAAAGGGTTGGTCCACTAAAAGATTAGGAAGGAAAGTTGTGTGTTGAACCTGAAAAAAATGGGTGAGATTCTCAATGATTACTTTGCATCAGTGTTCACTGAGGTAAGGGACATGATGATTGTTGAGATTAGAGATAGAAGTTTGTTTACACTGGATCACATGAACTTAAGGAGGGAAGATGTGTTGGGTAGGCTAAAGGATATTAAGGTGGACAAACCCCCAGGACCAGATGGGATCTAACCCAGGTTGCTGAGGGACGCAAGGGAGGTAATAGTTGGGGCCCTGACAGATATCTTTCTAGCATCCTTAAACTCAGGTGAAGTGCCGGAGGACTGGAGAGTTGCTAATATTGTCCCCCTGTACAAGAAGGGTGGTAGGGTTATTCCAGGTAACTACAGACCAGTGAGCCTGACAGCAGCAGTGAGACAGTTGCTGGAGAAGGTACTAAGGGATCAGATTTATTTATACTTGGAAGATTAGATTAGATTCCCTACAGTGTGGAAACAGGCCTTTCGGCCCAACAAGTCCACACCGACCCTCTGAACAGTAACCCACCCAGACCCATTCCTTCTGACTAACACACCTAACACCATGGGTAATTTAGCATGGCTGATTCACCTGACCTGCACATATTTGGATTGTGGAAGGAAACCAGACCACTTGGAGGAAACCCACGCAGACACCGGGAGAACGAGGCTGAAATCGAACCTGGGACCCTGGTGCTGTGAGGCAGCAGTATTAACCACTGAGCCACCATGCTGCCATTACAAACAGAATGGGCTTATCAGTGATAAGCAATATGGTTTTGTGCTGGGGAGATTGTGCCTTACAAACTTTGAGGAAGTGACCAAGTTGATAGGTGAAGGAAGGACTGCAGATGTCATATACATAGACTTTAGAAAGGTTTTTGATAAGGTTGCCCATGGTAAACTAATGGAGAAAATGAAGTCACATGGTGTGCAGGGTTCTAGCTAGGTGATTAGAGAATTGGTTGAGCGACAGGAGACAGAGAGTAGTAGATGAAGGGAGTTTCTTGAAATGGAGAAAGGTGACCAGTGGTTTTCCACAGGAATCAGTGCAGGGGACTTTTTTTTTGTGATGTACATAAATGATCTGGAATATGGCACTGGTGGTCTGATCAGTAAGTTTGCAGATGATACGAAGATTGGTGGAGTAGCAGAAAGCACAAGGGACTGTGAAAGAATACAGGAACATAGAACATAGAACATAGAAAAATACAGCGCAGTACAGGCCCTTCAGCCTTCGATGTTGCGCCGACCGAAGCCTACCTAACCTACACTAGCCCAATAAGCTCCATATCCTTATCCAATGCCCGCTTGAATGACCATAAAGAGGGAGAGTCCACCATTGATACTGGCAGGGCATTCCATGAACTCACAACCCGCTGAGTAAAGAATCTACCCCTAACATCTGTCCTATACCAACCTCCCCTTAATTTAAAGCTGTGGCCCCCAGTAACAGCTGACTCCATACGCAGAAAATAGTTCTTACTGTCAACCCTATCTAAACCCCTAATCATCTTGTACACCTCTATCAAATCTCCCCAAAACCTTCTTTTCTCCAATGAGAACAGCCCCAAGTGCCTCAGCCTTTCCTCATATGATCTTCCTACCATGCCAGGCAACATCCTGGTAAACCTCCTCTGCACCCGTTCCAGTGCCTCCACATCCTTCCTATAGTATGACGACCAAAACTGCACACAATACTCCAGATGAGGCCGCACCAGAGTCTTATACAACTGGAATTCCTGAAGAAGGGCTTATGCCCGAAACGTCGATTCTCCTGCTCTTCAGATGCTGCCTGGCCTGCTGTGTTTTTCCAGCTCCACAATTTTCAACTCTGGTCTCCAGCATCTGCAGTCCTCACTTTCTCCTAGTAAACAGACTATCCTTGGGAAAAGTTGATGAACAGAGAGATCTGGGAGTTCAGGCCTATTGTACCCTGAAAGTTGCTGCACAGGTGGATAGAGTGGTCAAGAAGGCATTTGGTATATTGCTTTCATCTAATGGAGTATTGAGTATAACAGCTGGCAGGTCATGTTAAAATTGTATAAGACTTTGGTTCGGCTGCATTTAAAACACTGTGTACAGTTATGGTTGCAATATTACCAAAAGGACGGGGATGATTTGGAAAGGTGCAAAGAAGGTTTACGAGGATGTTGCCTGGTACAGAAGGTGCTAGCTATGAAGAGAGGTAGAGTAGGTTAGGATTGTTTTCATTAGAAAAAAGGAGATTGAGGGGGGACCTGATTGAGGTCTACAAAATGATGAAGGGTATCGACAGGGTGGATAGAGATAAGCTTTTTGCCAGGGTGAGGAATTCAATAAAGAGAAGTCAAGCATTCATGATGACAGGAGAAAAGTTTAAGGGAAATATATGCAGCAAGTACTTTACACAGAGGGTGGTATGTGTCTGGAATGCATTGCCAGCAGAGGTAGTAGAGGCAGGCACGGTAGATTCATTTAAGGTGCATCTGGACAGATGCATGAGTAGGTAGGGAGCAGACAGATACAGATCCTTAGGAATTGGACAATAGGTTTAGACAGTGACTTTGGATCAGCACAGGCTTGGGCGGCTGAAGGGCCTGTTCCTGGGTGGGCTGTAATTTTTTTGTTCTTTGAGATTGCAGATAGCTACAAGAATAATAGGGTTGTAATACTCGGGGATTTTAACTTACCTAACACCAACTGGGACTGCCATAATGTTAAGGGTTTGTCAGAAGAGAATTTAGTTAAGTGTGTTTAGGAAGAATTTCTTACAGTATGTAGATGGTCCTATTAGAGAAGGGGTGAAACTTGACATCCTCTTGGGAAATAAGGCAGGGTAAATGACAGAAGTGTTAGGAGGGGAGCCCTTTGGGACAAGTGACCATAATTCCATTAGAATGAAAATAGCTATGGAATACTATGGGTCTGATCCACCAGTTAAAGTTCTAAATTTGGGCAAGACCAATTTTGATGGTCTTAAATAGGAGCTTTCAAAAGTTGATTCAGGGAGGCAAAGGGATATCTGGAAAGTAGGAGGCTTTCAAAAGATGAGTTAATGAGAGTTCAGGGCCAGCATGTCCCTGTTAAAGTGAAGTGTAAAGCTGACAAGGGTAGGAAACTCTGGATGACTAGAGTTATAGATGGAGAAAGTGAGATCTGCAGATGATCAGAGTTGAGAGTGTAGTGCTGGAAAAGCACAGCAGGTCAGGCAGCATCTGAGGAGCAGGAGAATTGATGTTTTGGGCCAGAGCCCTTCATCAAGAATGAGGCTGGGAGCTTCGACATTGGAGAGATAACTGGGAGGGGGTGTGGGGTTAAGAGGAAGGTAGCTAAGAATAGGTGGATGGAGATAGGGGTCAAGATATTAGGTTGGAGAGGAGGGTGGAGCAGATAAGTGGGAAGGAAGATTGATAGGTGGGACAGGTCATGAGGACGGTGCTGAGCTAGAAGGTTGGAACTAGGGTAAGGTGGGGAGGAGGGGAAATGAGGAAACTGGTGAAATCCACATTGATGCCCTGGGGTCGAAGGGTCCCAAAGTGGAAGATAAGACATTCTTCCACCAGGCATTGGGTGATGAGGGAGTGGCAATGGAGGAGGCCCAGGGCCTGCATGTCCTTGGCAGAGTGGAAAGGGGAGTTGAAATGTTTGGCCACGGGGCAGTCGGGTTGATTGGTGCAGGTGTCCCAGAGATGTTCTCTAAAGCGGTCTGTGAGAAGGCGTCTAGTCTCCCCATTGTAGAGGAGACCGCATCGGTTATAAGAAATGACACCTGTAGAAGTGCAGGTGAAACTTTGATGGATGTGGAAGGCTCCTTTGGGGCCTTGGATGGAGGTGAGGGAGGAGGTGCAGATGCAGGTTTTGCAATTCCTGTGGTGACAGGGGAAGGGGCCAGGAGGGGAGGTTAGGTTGTTGGGGGACATGTACCTGACCAGGTAGTCGCAGATGGAACTATCTTTGTGGATAGGGGTGGGGATGGAAATATATCCCTGGTGATGGGGCCCATTTGTTGGTGGCTGAAATGGCGGTGGATGATGCGATTTATGCAGAGGTTGGTGGGGTGGAAGGTGAGGACTAGGGGGGTTCTGTCTTTCTTGCAGTTGGAGGGGTGGAGTTTGAGGGTGGAGGTGTGGGACATGGATGAGATGCATTGAAGGGCATCTTCAACCAAGTGGGAGGGGAATTTTCAGTCTTTAAAGAAGGGGGCTACCTTGTGTGTTCTGTGGTGGAACTGGTCCCCTTGGGAGCAGATGCGGTGGAGGTGGAGGAATTGGGAATATGGGATAGCATTTTTTCAGGAGGTAGGGTTGGAGAAGATGTCATCCAGGTAGCTGTGGGACTCAGTGAGTTTGTAAAAAATGTCAGTGTTGTGTCGCTCCTCGTGGATGGAGATGAAGAGGTCTAGGAAGGGGAGGGAGGTGTCAGAGATGGTCCAGGTGAATTTGAGGTCGAGGTAGAATGTGTTTGTTAAATTGATGAACTGTTTGACCTCCACATGGGAGTACGAGGTGGCGCCGATGCAGTCATCAATGTAGCGGAGGAAAAGGTAGGGAGTGATGCCGATGTAACTTCGGAAGATGGACTGTTCTACATAACCAACAAAGAGGCAGGCATAGCTGGGGCCCATGTGGGTGGCCATGGCTACCCCTTTCGTCTGGAGGAGAGTTATTGATGCCCTGGTCTTGAAAAAGAAAGAGGTATGTGACATGTATAGGCAGCTGGGTTTGAGTTCCTTGAGGAGTATAGAAGGTGTCAGAGTACATTTAAGGGAGAAATCAGGAGGGCTGAAAGAAGACACAAAATGGCTTCAGCAGGTATGCAAAAGGAGAATTGAAAGAGATTCTACAAGTACATGAGGAGCAAAAGAGTAACTAGGGAGAGAATAGGACCTCTTTCAAATCAACAAGGTCATCTATGTGCGGAGTCACAAGCGATGGGTCGGATCCTGAGTAAATATTTCTCATCAGTATTTACCGTGAAGAAAGGTATAGATACTAGGGAACTTGGGAGAATAAATAGTGTTGTCTTGAAGAGTGTCCATGTTACTGAAAAGGAGGTGCGAGAAGTCTTAAAACACATTACGTTGTATAAGTTTCTCAGACCTAATGAAGTGTCTCCCAGAGGAAGGCTAGGGGAGAAATTACGGAGACCCTATCAGAGATATTAGTATCAACCACAGCTATGGGTGAAGAGCCCGAGCATTGGAGTGTGCCTAATGTTGTCCCATTATTTAAGAAAGGCTGCAGGGAAATGTCTAGGAACTATAGACCAGTGAGTCTAACATCCATGGTGGTTAAATTGTTCGAGGGATTCTAAGATACGTAATCTGTAAACATTCGGAGAGACGAAGAATAATTTGGGACGTCATGATTTGGTGATGCCAGTGTTGCCTGGGGTGTACAAAGTTAAAAATCACACAACATCAGATTATAGTCCAACAGGTTTATTTGGAAGCACTAGCTTTCGGAGTGCTGCTCCTTCATCAGGTGGTTGTGGAGTATAAGATTGAAAGACCGAGAATTTATAACTAAAGTTCATAGTGTACCTTAACTGGAATTCTATGTTGAAAAAAACCTGGATTGTTAGTTAAGTCTCTCATCTTTTAGAATGACTATGTTGGTTTCAGTTCTTTCATATGTAACTTGCAAAACTTTTTTAAAAAAGTTACATTCTCAAGTGAACTTTAACAATTGGCATCATGTTTTTGTGTGTGGGAAATCATGTCAAGCATTTGATTGAGCTTTTTGAAAGAGCGACCAAGAAATTAAATGAGGGCAGCGCAGTAGATGTTGTCTACATGGACTTTAGCAAGGTCTTTGACAAAGTACTGCACGGCAGGTTGTTGAGTAAGGTTAAATCTCAAGGGATCCAAGGAGAGGTAGCTAATTGGATACAAAATTGGCTTTATGGTAAAAAAAGAGGGTGGTAGTAAAAGGTTCTTTTTCAGATTGGAGACCTGTGATCAGCAGTGTGCCACAGGGATCAGTATTAGGTCATTTGTCATTTATATAAATGATCTACATGACAATTTAGGAGGCATAGTTAGTAAGTATGCAGATGACACCTGGATTCGTGATATTGTGGGCAGTGAAGAAGGTTATTTGGGAGTTCAGCGAGATCTTGATCAACTGGGCTGCTGGGCTGAGGGATGGCAGATAGAGTTTAATTTAGACAAATGCAAGGTGTTGCATTTTGGTAAGGCAAACCAGAGCAGGACTTACACAGTCAATGATAGGGCCTGGGAAGTGTCACAAAACAAAGAGATCTAGGGGTACAGGTTCATAGCTCCTTGAAAATAGAGTCACAGGTAGACAGGTAAAGACAGCTTTTGGCATGTTAGCTTTTATTGGGTCAGGGCATTCAGTATTGGAGTTGGAATGTCTTATTGCAACTGTACAAAACATGGGTGAGGCTGCATTTGGAGTACTGCATGCAGTTCTGGTCACCCTCCTATAGAAAGGATATTATTAAACGAAAAAGAGTGCAGAAAAGATTTATTAGAATGCTACTGGGCTGGAAGGTTTGAGTTATAAGGAAAGGCTGGATAGCTGGAATTTTTTTTCACTGGAGCAAAGGAGACTGAGTGGTGACCTTATAGAAGTATATAAAATCTTGAAAGGCATAGATAAGGTAGATAGCCGACAGCTTTTCCCCATGGAAGGGGAATCTAAAACCAGTGGGCATAGGTTTAAGGTGAGGTGGAAGAGTCACAAAAGAGTCCAGAGGGGCAATTATTTTCACATACAGGGTGTTGAGTGTCTGGGATGGGCTGTTAGAGGTAGTGGTTGGAAGCGAGCACAATTTTATTGTTTAAGAAACATTTAGACACGTACATGGATGGGATAGGTATGGAGGGATATGGACTAAACTCAGGCAAATGGGATTAACTTAAATTGTGAACACTGGGCAAACGTGGGACAGTTGGGCTGAAGGGCTGTTTCCATGCTGTAGACCTCAATGGCTTGGTGATACATGTCCTCTTGGAAGGATAGGCAGATGGGCAAAGGAGTTGCCTTGTTAGTAAGAAATGAAATTAAATTCATAGCAAGAAGTGATATAGAATTAGAAAGCATAGAACCTTTATGGGTAGAGTTGAGGAACTGCAAAGGAGAAAAGACGCTGTTGAGAAAAGAATCATCTGCCATTGGAAAACTGCTGGAATTCATTACCGGGGACATAACAGCAGAAATATTAGAAAATCTTATTACAACCAAGCAGAATCAACATGGTTTATAGAAGGGATAACATGGTTGACAAATTTAAGAGCCTCTTTGAAGATATAACTAGCAAGGATTTAAGAAGAGAAGATAATAAAGGCTGTGCATTTGGATTTCCAAACTGGACTAAATAAGATGCCACATGAAAAGTTATCATAATGCTAGCTAGTTATGTGTGGACTTGACGAGTAGATATGGACCACCTGACTGAGGGTTGGCAAGTCAGTGATAAGAGGTCAGATTGCAGACTGCAGGACTACAAGGGGGAAATGATGATTGCTGAATAAAGTTTGTGAAGTAAGTTAAACGTCAGCCTTGTTAAGGAGTTTTGCTACTTTAGAACAAAAGAGTTCATGGAATAGCATGGGAAAGTAGATTAACTAAGTGAAGGGAAACAAAGTCAGAATAAATTAATCGTTTTCAGCTTTACAAACCATAACTTTTAGGGTTCCATAGGGATCAGCGCTGAAGCCTCTACTATTTACAATTAATGTGCTGCATTTTATTAGAAATCAATTAAACTGTCAATTTCAGGGAGTTGCTAGGAAGATTTCATGGACAGGAACATTCACTAATGCCAGGACTTTGGGAGATTCCCAAGCCAGTGCCATGTTTAATGCCTAGCCTTTCACCAGCTGAAGTCCTGCCAACCAGAACCAGCCCCTTTTACAGCAATTAAAAAACTAAATGCTTTGAGGCATTTAAGGCTGACATTTCATTGCAAATTCACACAGATATTTGCAAATAAATGAAATTTACATTCCAACTTAACTGATCAATAGTAATTTTAACTGTAATTCGAAAAATCATGTGACATTGGCTTCTCATTCTTAGCATCATTTCATCTTAAAGTGCCTGTTTAAGAGAGTGCTTCTATTTCCCTGATATCCAGTGCATAATAATATCTTCTCATTGTTCAATGTGGCAATATTACATATGGGAACATCTTCAAACAATTAAAAACATATACTTTTCTTCAACAATAGCAGAAGCAAACAAGAAAACAAAGGATATTTGCTTTTGCTTCTTGGAACAGACGGGGACCACTTGCTTTTCAATCAACCAGAAATTTACAGTCAACGAGTGGTCAATGCACCCAGCTCATATCTATTGAAACTGCTATCAATGGAGTCCTATTTGGCTTGTTGTGCTTAAAGTTGCATTGCAGAACACAACATGCAATGATTATGTGGCACACTCTGCCTGCAGTGTACTACACGATCCCTCCAGACCGAACCAACCATCAGAACATCATCTTCAGCACGGCCATCACCTGCTCCATCATGGCCCTAGACAAAAAAATAGACTGCATTGCATCTCCACTCAGCCTCAGTTGGGCAATAATGTAACAGTGTCATCAGCCATTATGCACAGCATAGCCCTTGTTTGCCAGCAACCATCCTTGTAAGGCATCCACCTTGAAGCAAAATAGGGACATGAGAGTTTTCAAGGAAATAGGCAAAGTGGCAGCTCCCAGGATAACTGGAGTAGTGTTGTAAACTTTAATACTAATGATTACAGAAGAGTTGTATATTGATGGAAGGGAGCCCTTTTCAGGTGATGAAGTCTGCGGCATTATGATGTAGCATTCTCAATGTGATGTATGTACATTCCATAGTGCTCTGCATCTAGGTGAAGCTAGCCATATTGGCAAAGCCCAGGCTATCAATCTCACCATGGGGAAATAAGATGAAGATGTATGATAAAGGTAAAAGTGTCATTGGTAATAACTTTGTTACATTTGTGCTTTGAGGGTTTTAAAATCCTACACAGGCCACCAATGGATCTTTACAAGCAAGTAGTTACATCAATATTTAGCATAGTTACCATATTGAAGGTTTTTGGGATAGAAAGGCCACACATTCCATCATTTGGCACACTGATGTCGTGGTGTCTCAGGACATCTACAGTTAGCGGGGACATTTCATCTTGCTTGTGAAAAAAAAATGCTTCTTGCTTTGGAAGAAATGCATTTGTGGATGATGGAGTCTGACCCTCCTGTGCATCCTGAGGGGACCATCATCAGCAAACTTTTCATGTGGAGGCTGCTTGGCAACTGCTAAATGTTGCTGCCGACCCTGGGCTTGCCAGCATATTTATTTCCCTGTGTCTTTGTAGTGCCAAAAGACACAATGATGATGACCCCTGTTGTGGCTGTCTTCACAAGTATGTCAGAAACAGAACAGGTCCTTATAATGTGAACAATCAGTATTTGCATCACTCACCAATATGGCTTAGTGTAGTCCTCAAGATTGTGTAATATGGAGGACTGTGGCAAAAAGCATGGAATGTTGTGGTTTTGTTCACCGAGCTGGGAATTTGTGTTGCAGATGTTTCATCCCCTATCTAGGTGACATCCTCAGTGCTTGGGAGCCTCCTGTGAAGCTTGGAATGCTTGTACATGGGGTCTTTGACATAGAGAATGTATTCTGATGTATGGAATGTAAGCAAAGACAATAGGAGAATGTAAATGCTGTGTGATTACTGACACCTTTTTCCTCCCAAGTGCAATATCACTCAAGAAAGACAACATTGCATATAAGAGCATGTTGGGAAATACTTACATTTCAAGGTGAGAGGAAATCAGCTTCAGACCCCTGTGAGCCAGAGATCCGGATTGTCTTTGTGAACTAGGCATCATAGGTGCTACTTTTAGAGTCACCTGTGATACTGTGAAAAGTGGTCAGTGGGGGGGGGGGTTCAGTTTACTAGTTGATTTGGAGTTTTAAGTCCTTTAAAATTTCCAAAGTTGCTATAACGTTGAAGTGAGGCTATGAGATGCAGGTTATTTGCCTATTGGAAATGTTCATTTTCCAGTATTTACACATGGTCCTGCTGTGCAACTCCAGTCTGTGCTGCTGCAAAGTCTCTGTCCATTGAAATCTAAGCCAAATGTTATGTTTTGAGAGGCTTGATGGAGTAGAGGTTGAAAGCTGATTCCTCTCCCGGAAGAATCTAGAACTGGAGCAAAATTTCAGAACAAGGGCATTCCCCTTTATGATAGAGATGGGAGGTGTTGCATCACTCATAGAGTTTCATCTTTCTTAATTCTCTACCACAGAGAGCAATGGAAGTTGGAAGACTGAATATGTTCAAGTTTGACAAATTTTGATCTCCAGGGAGTTAGGGTTGTGAGGGGTAAGCAGTAAAATGGAGTTGAAGCCAAGATCAGATCAATCCTGAATCTTGCTGAATAATAGAACCAGTTCACTTTGCCAAATGATGTACTACTACTTGTTATGTTCTTGTAAGGTGAAATCAGAGAACACAGCTAGACATTGGAAATAGCAAATATGGAATGTAAACTAAGAAAAAACTTCCTTACATTAAGGAGTGATAGCTCTTTACATGAATATAGGAGGACAGGTATTAGAGAGATAAAACTTTGGGACTGTTCTAAGTATAAATTCCATCATAAAAGATTGGGTAGGTGAGAGATACGTAAACTTTTTTCAATCTGTGCTTTTAGTATGCATTTCTGTTGTCACTTTTCAAGACATTGCTGCTTACTGCTGATCAACCATATTGTATTAACACTTTAAAACAATTGCAAGACAATTGTCAGAAAATGAATTCATCTTTGAGTAAGATCTAATTGGTAGAAATGTTACTCCTCTTTCCTGATGGCGATCTACAAGGCATGGTTGGTATAGTGTGGCAGAGGACAACCATCTTGTAGTTGAATGTGAAGAGTATTTTGTCTTAAACAAGATGGAGTTTATTACATGACTGAACCAAGGTACAAGATACAGCATCAACATCAACTTTAATTTCCAAATCTTCCCTCCCCACACCTCATCCTAGAGACAACCCACCAACTCAGCACTGCCGTCTTGACCTAGCCAACTTCCTTCCCACCTACCCGCTCAACCCTCTCCACTGACTTATCACAGTTACCCCACCTGCACCCACCTACCGCCTTCCTTCTTACCTTGCCCCCACCCTCACTCCCACCCCTTTATACATCCCTTACCTCCTTCCCCCTCCACATTCCTGATGAAGGGCTTATGCCCAAAATGTTGACTCTCCTACACTTCAGATGCTACCTGACTTTTCGACTCCGAGGGACAAGATACATTAGTTTGATAGGATAGACATTGTTACAGATACTACTGAGATCCAAAGCTGTCTCCCTGCTTCTCTGAATTCATTGGACCAAATCATATTGAATAGTGCTGTAGTGTACTCCCCAGCATTAATTCTTTCACAACCTCGCATCTTCATAAAACAGCCACATATGTTTTTTTTTCCCCTTGCAGCATAGTTAGTATTCATGAATCTTCCAGGATTTTAACTCAATTGGATTACATTTATCCAGTTTATAAAATGAATTGTACATCTATTTGGGACTGTTTTCATTTCATTCAAGCAGCACTATTTATATTGCATTTCCACAATAGACATTCTGATCAGCTGTCAAAACTTCAGTAGAATAGTAAACACGCTCAAGGAAAAATGGTATCAGAAGTTATAAAGAGAAAAAAAAAACAGCCAGTACCCAGGAGCTTCCACTCAGTTTAGAGGGAAGAAGAGAGCCCCAAATTACAGGTTTGTGAGACTGAAGATCTGTCACTTTTATCTGCATACAATAACATCAACTTGTATTCATCTTTTAGCATAATAAAATGTTCCTTAACCTTTCACAAAAACAACTCTGAATACAGGAGCTTTCAGATAGAAGGAGGTTTAATGATATGTCTTGAAGGTGCAAAGTGGAAGAGAGACATTCTAGAGTTCAAGGTCGTTGCAGCTGAAGACAGCCAGTAGTGATAGAGTGATTGAAAATAAGTGACCAGATTTGAAGATATCTTTGAAGGCTTCATGGCGGAAGGACATTAGAGAGATAGGGAGTAGGAGACCACAGAGTGATTTGAAAACAAGAATGAAAATTTTAAAGTCAAGACATTTCTTTACCAGGAGCCAAAATAAATCACCAAACAGAGGTAAAGAGTACTCGGTGAAAGTTAGGATATATGCAATGCATATTTGGATGAGATTAACTTTCAGAAAGATGGAAAATATGAGAGCAGCTAAAAGCGTATTGAAATAGTTGATTCTAGAATTAACAAGTGGGCATGAATGTGCATTTTTATCGGCAGGTGAACTGAGGCAGAGGCAATAATAAGTGATGTTTTGGCTGCTAATATCTGGTTAGTTATGTTTTTAGTTTGTTAATGTCATTCTTTAATGATAATGGCAATGGCAATGAATTGTTGATCACATAAATAGGGAGCAGCTCTGACACTGGGTTTTGGAAAAGAGTACAAGACTGAAAAAGGTTAAAAAAAAATATAATCTTGGTTTCAATCTCAACAAATAGTTTGGATTTTGTTGACAATAGAGGTAAAAATAAATAGTCATTCTTATCGACGTGGGCATATGATCAGAAGTTTGTTTTCGAGTTAGATATGACACTTCTCTGTAGTACTGTCTTTAACATGAACAAAGCAGCAAATAAAAGCCTGAATATGGTTGGATGTCATTCTTCATTGTGCTGTTTATTACTGTTCTGCTGTTTTTATCTTTTTTTTTGTATGACTTACATTCTTTCTTCATCCCTTTCCCAAATTGATAAACTTGACTCCCTCATGTATCTGCCCATGACTTGACGTGGTTCAGAGATGCCTTATGCAGGGAATATATAGTTCTCTCTCATTGGATATTATCCTTTTCAAATTCACAAAATGTGACCACTTACAAGGATATCATTGCATAATACTCTTTACTGTTGTTTGTCTTCATTGCTATTATTGCATTTAACATTTTAATGTTAATTGATAAAATCTCTTCATTTGAAGTGTTCAGTAATTAGGATAAAGTATTGGACTATTAAACTCTGTCTCTCTCCCTTATTCCACCTCCAGGATAACCCATGAATGGTACGATTAGGTTGTGTTTTCCAATGGATGTTCTGTATTGCACTGGCCCGTCGTCAAAATTTCACATTGACAGTGATCTTTCCTCTAGAATGACATCAACCTTTAGCAGCTAAATGGATTTCTGTCACTACCATGATGTGAATTTTGCCTTGCAGCCGATGCCACATTTTGTGCATACAGAACAACTGAAAGTCTGTGCTTGCTTCAAGTCTAGGGTTGTGCCAAGCTGAAAATGTGTTGCTGGTTAAAGCACAGCAGGTTAGGCAGCATTCAAGGAATAGGAAATTTGACGTTTCGGGCATAAGCCCTTCATCAGGAATGAGGAGAGTGTGCCAAGCAGGCTAAGATAAAAGGCAGGGAGGAGGGACTTGGGGGAGGGGCGATGGAGATGTGATAGGTGGAAGGAGGTCAAGGTGAGGGTGATAGGCCGGAGTGGGGTGGGGGTGGAGAGGCTTCTGTGCAGAGGAGATGACCTGGGGGGTGCAGTGAGAGAGAGACTCACTGAAATCCTTGCAGAGGGAGGAAGAGAGCTTCTTCAAGGAAGGCATCCTTGCAAGAGGATTCGCAGTAGGTTAAAATCTTGGGGTAAAAAATGAGGTCTGCAGATGCTGGAGATCACAGCTGAAAATGTGTTGCTGGTTAAAGCACAGCAGGTTAGGCAGCATCCAAGGAATAGGAAATTCGACGTTTCGGGCATAAGCCCTTCATCAGGAATGAGGAGAGTGTGCCAAGCAGGCTAAGATGTGCCAATCCTATGTTGATTCATTCAGCCACTCTGCACAAACTAGTAATGGAGTTAACATTGATTTGTTTCTTTTTATTTGTGTTCCCCATACTCCACCATTTACATTGGTTTGTAAGCATTTGTGTTTAGATTTCTTGGTCACAAACCTAATCCAAGCATCTGACCAATAGCTGGAGGCTGTGATAGCCTTACCATTGACAGTTGAAGGACAGCAGCAAGGCCAAAGCTGCTCAAGTTCCAGGCTGATGAGATACTTCGGAAACAATTCCAGAGAGTATGTGCACCTTTGCTCCAATGGTGGCAAATTCCATTCAGCTTGTGAGTGCTACCATTTTCCCCTTGTCAGTTTGCCTGTCTTCCTTCATCAAGAGATTGGCAACTCCTTTTTTGTGAGCCAGGAGGCCAACTGGTGGATCCCCAAAGTTTGGACAGATTGCCTTTTATTCCACGAGCTCTACTGTACAGAGGCAATGCTAGCATTAGATGAGGAGCCTGAGGTGCTCCATTTCCTCATTAATCTTGAGTTAGTTAGGGGTATGTGCCTTGAGGAGGAGGTATATCTCCTCTCATCTGGTCAGTACACATGCTGTGGACAGTCACATAACAAATCCAGTGCTAGCAAATTCACTTGGAGTTACTGCTATAATAGGACATCTTCCTGTGTCCGTGTAGCAGTCCCTTAGCATTCAAGAATGCTTCAAGCAGCCAGAGCGTAGTTGGAGGTCACAAAGCATCAGGTCAAGAGACTGTTTTTCCACAGCAAAGTGAAAGCATCACAGATGACCATGCATAAAATAATTTTTAAAAACCACATGGGTTGAATTTTAGTCTCTAATAGTCTCTAGTTAAGTATAATAGTTGCATTGATGATCATTTCTAGGAGGTTATGGATCCTTGATGCACTGACATGCTGCTGTCTGGGGAGACATCACAAATTGACTCTTACTGTTGGAATGACCTGGAAGCAGAGAAAATAAAGGCCACGGTAATCTTAACCAAAACCAGTGTTGTGTGGCCATTGGTGTCACCTGAGCTCAGCTCATTCATTATCTGGGCACAAAGTTAATCACAATCTTTCCAGGGGCATAGTCTTTGGCAGCTTTGCTTTGCCAAAATCTGAAGGCTGCTCATGCTCTGTCTTTATGTCTGAGTGACAGGGTACATTCTTCCTCCTGTTGGAGCCTGCTGGTGACAATGAGGTTCCTGCTGTCCTGACCCCTCTGACTAAAGTTCCTTTTCTCTCAGCTGGATGACTCTCATGGCAGATGAGTACTGTCAGTCTCAAGGGACATCTTCCCAGAAGCTTGCTTTAACGACCTCACCTTATCCCTTTTCAATGCACCCCAGTTCAAACATTTAAGTGGCACGATAAAGATTTAACACTCTTGATCTCTCTTGGATCTTGAGCTTCTCCTTCTAACTATATGCCATGGTTGGAGAGTTTGAGCTACAGGGAGAGGCTAAAATCGACTAGGGATTTTTTCCCTTGATCGTTGGAAGCTGAGAGGTGATCTTATGAAGTTTTATAAAATCATGAGCTGCATGAGTAGGGTAAATATACATGGTTTTTTCCCTGGGGTGGGAGCGTCCAGAATTAGAGGACATAGGTGCAGGGTGAGAGGGGAAAGATTTAAAAGGGACCTAAGGGGCGAATTTTTCATGCAGAGGGTGGTGTGTGTACGGAATAACTTGCCAGGGGAAATGGTGGAGGCTGGTACAATTACAACATTTAAAAGGCATCTGGAAGGGTATATGAATAGGAAGGGTTTAGAGGGATATGGGCCAGGTGCTGGCAAATGAAACTCGATTAGTTGAGGACATCTGGTCGGCATGGACGAGTTGGACAGAAGGGTTTGTTTCTATGCTTTACATCTCCATGATTCTGACCATGCACCTTCTGCCTTCTTCTGGAACTACTGCTGTCTCTTTGCCACCCTGAAGTTCCAGATCATGGGCTAAATGTACCTTCAGAAAAAATGGAACTGGCTTGTAAAATGCTGGTAAATTGCCACTTTAATTGTCATGTTTAGCTTGTTTTCAGAAGTGCATGTTCTCCTGTTAGACTTATCATCTCCTCTGTGAAAATGGAGCTGAGTGAATTTCAATTTCAGTGACATCCAAACAGTTTACACAACTAGATACCATTCCTCCCCACTCCCCCTCAGCCCACAAACTACCACAAAATGCTCAAAAAATGTTGACTGATGTTCCTAATGCACAAGGGAAATAGTTCACACTCAGCTCTGATATCTATTAATTTTAAGAAATACAAACCATGATTGGAGTGGAAAATATGCTGTTATACATGCTGCACACATTCTGCTCAAAAATCATTTGTACCTTATTCAATATTTAAAATAATCAAAAGTAAATTGCTTAACTTCAAACAACTGAATCACAACATATTCCAATATGCTACAATATTATCAGAAGAAATGTCAAAATTCTCACTCTTCCAGGTAGACTGAGGGGGCATGTTAACTATTCATTTTGCATCTATCGAGCTCATTACTGCCTTTGTGCATTTATCAATGCGGGAGAAACACATTCGTATTCCAGGTTTTTTCCTCCTCTGCAATATCTGTGGAGGTTATAAGTTACAGCAAAGTCAAGACCTGTTTCACTAAAGATTTAATTTTCTGAAATTGTTCAACTGGTGATGTCACTGTGAATCAGCAGCCTTGACTCTCGCCTTGCACTGAAGGTTCTTTTGAGTTGCTAGTTGCTATTTGAATTGTCATATTTCTGGGAAACAGTCATTATTTTCTTCTCCTTGTCAGGTGTTAGTTTTCTCGCCTTGCATCAATGAAAACCTTTCAAACATCAATTCAGTGAAATGGATGAAGCACCCTGAGCATAGCTTGCTAAGTGCATCAGTGAAATGTATTGGATATAATTTCAGTTCCTATTGGGCATAAAATGATAGCTAATAATTAAAAATAACTTTGCAAGCTGGAAGCTACTACAGCAAGCCTATCTGTGCAATAAAAATGCAAAAAAAAACAAATTAACTCACATCCAATTCAAGCCCAATCTTGTCATATGCCATTCCCTGATAATTAAATATGATTGTTAGATTGTTATTTCACTTGAAATATCATTAATTGTAATGTTAATCAAACTCCAATATGGCATCAGAGTGGAACTCCTCAGCTGGAGCTCATTCACTCCATCTGCTTCTTTTCTTTTTTCTTTTGTATTTTTTGACTTCATTCCTCTCCGTCATGTCCTGAACTCTCAGCCTCCGCACAGACTTGAACTCTAAACGAAAGGACTGTTATTCTGAACTTATTATCTTTTTTCCTAATTTTTTTCCGCTAAGAATTTGTACTTGATAAGCTATATCTAGATATCTTTGTACCCATGATGGTGCTGTAACTTGCAACTTGTAAACTTGTCACTGTAGTCATAGAGTCATAGAGATGTACAGCATGGAAACAGACCCTTCGGTCCAACTTGTTCATGCCAACCAGATATCCCAAACCAATCTAGTCCCACCTGCCAGTGCCCGGCCCATTCCCTCCAAGCACTTCCTATTCATATACCCATCCAGATGCCTTTTAAATGTTGCAATTGTACTAGCCTCTACCACTTCCTCTGGTAGCCCATTCCGCACACGTACCACCCTCTGCGTGTAAAAGTTGCCCCTTAGGTCTCTTTTGTATTTTTCCCCTCTCACCATAAACCTGTGTCCTCTAGTTCTAGACTCCCGCACCTCAGGGAAAAGACCTTGCCTATTTATCCTTTCCATGCCCCTCATGATTTTATAAACCTCTATAACCCCTCAGCCTCCCACGCTCCAGGGAAAACAGCCCTAGCCTATTCAGCTTCTCCCTATAGTTCAAATCCTCCAGTCCTGCCAACATCCTACTAAATCGTCTCTGAACCCTTTCGAGTTTCGCAACATCCTTCCAACAGGAAGAACACCAGAATGGCACGTATTATTCCAAAAGTGGCTTAATTAATGTCTTGTATAGCTGCAACATGACCTCCCAACTCCTGTTCTCAGTACTCTGACCAACAAAGGAAAGTGTACCAAACGCCTTCTTCATTATCCTATCTTCCTACGACTCTACTTTCAAGGAGCTATGAACCTGTACTCCAAGGACTCTTTGTTCAGCAAAACTCCCTCGGACCTTACATTAAGTGTATAAGTCCTGCTAAGATTTGCTTTCCCAAAATGCAGCACCTTGCATTTATCTAAATTTATCTCCATTTGCCATTCCTCAGCTCATTGGCTCATCTAATCACGACTCATTTGAGTACATCTGATAATAAAGCTAATTCTAATTTAGGAGTATACACCCATCAAGTTTTTCCAAAGTCACGTTAAAATATATTAGTATCTTTCAATGAGTTAATTAACTATCTAATTCATGAGTGAAATGTTACCGCCTGTAACTAATCATAAGGCTCCAAGGCTCAGCAACAGAAAAAATAATCTTTATGGATTCATTTCTATTGTTTGTTACCTCATATGTTTTTATTGCTTTGTTTTAGGGAACAAAAAACAAAGCAGAGACTCATGAGCTACCAAAACATTTGTCCTTTGTTAACTTCCTGTACCTGTTCCCTCAACTCTCACGTTCAGCACTGGTGGATGCTCCTGCTCATCCAAAGCCTCTGGGACTATTTAAATGTGTTAAAGACAGCCATTACATCTACTGAATGCTTTCAGAAGTACTTATCATGGCTGCCCTTAGATTTTGTTTGCGGACATTGAGTCTTAGAAATGCCAGGCCTGTCCCTTTGCGCATCTGTACATGGTCAGCCAGAAAGCTCCTCTTCAAACAGATTCTCATCATTATTAGTATAGGATGCACAACAAGAATAAAGGCATTTTTCTGCTGAATGAGAGTCATCAACAGACCCTAATTTCATTCGCAACAAAAATAGAAACTTTTGGAAAAAAATCATCAGGTCGGCCAGCTTTTGTGGAAAAAAAGCAAAGTTGACATTTCAAGTCCGTGAAACCTCGTCAGAACTGATTGTAGCTTAGAAAAGGTTGATGCATGTTATAGAGGGGTGTGGGAGAGGAAAGAAGTAAGCAATAAATGTAGATGGAGCCAAGAGAAAGACAGAATAATTATTGGCCAGACAAAGGAATGGGTAACGGTCAGCTTGGGAGAATGAATAGCTGCTAATAGGTACCATTAGTGCTTGACTGTGGGTTGTTTGTGGTAGCAGTCCATGTGATGACAAGACCTGCGGTGTGGGGGTTGGGATTGACCTAGGCAAAAGTGCTCAACCTCGTGAATTGTTGAACTCTATGTTGAGTCCAGGAGGCTGAGGATTCCCAGACAGACAAATGAGATATTTTTCCAGCTTGGGCTGAACTTTACTGGGGCATTGCAGCAATATTGAAAATAAGATGGATATGTGATGATGCTGCATCTTTAACAAGGTTATTCTGTCCTTTGTTCCTTTTTAAGAGGGGTTGTAAAGGCAGAGATGCTGATATGTCTGGAAGTGGCTAACAGATACTGCCTAAGTCAACAAACAGAGGCAGCCTTTAGGTTTATTTAAAAAAAACACTTGTACAATCAAAGGCTGGGAGGGGGGGGAGGTGCCCAGTTTTCCCAGTTCAGCATCTTTTTTCATTTGGTTTTAGTTTTAACTGGGGACCTAGAGAAGCTGTGAAAAGAGGTTTTATGTTTCAACAAATGATCCTTGGTTGATTTCTCTCTGAAATTTCTCCTACCTGTGAGACCCTGTGCTTGAATTTACCTTTTGCCAAGGGATGAGTTTATGGGATGTTGCAAGGATTGGAATAGCTTTGTTAAGTTATGGTAGTCAGTTGGGTTTTCAAATAAGTTGTTATTCTAAATTCTGTTTTCTTTTGTTCGTGTTTCATACATAGTGTTTACATAAATTCTGTTTTGCTTCAAGCCAAGTGACTTGACCAGCTGCATCATTCCTGGAATATCCACCTTACATCTGCCTAAAGCAACTAAAAACGTGAGGATCTGGGCTACCTTTTTAAAATGTTTTGAGGGGGTCTAGCTTGGTCCATAACAGATGTGAGACCTTTTGTTTGTGTTTTGATGAATTTCAAGGCAACTTTGAATCATTCTTCTTTCAAGATAATTGGAAATGTCACTGGCGAAAATATCTCTAGTAAGCAAATGCCACAGCTATATAAATTGATGCTTATTAAAGTGATTCATAATATTTTTTCTTTGTATTAGGAACATATATTATAATACTGCAATGGAAAAACAAAGATCATTTAAATAGCAAAGCAGGCCAGAAATTCTGCTGAGGTATTAATATATAAATGCTCTATTGCTTATTTTGAATTTCCATTAACATTTCCATTATCAAAGATGTGTGGAGTTTGCACATTCTCCCTGTGCCTGTCTGGGTTTCCTCCGGGAGCTCCGGTTTCCTCCCACAGTCCAAAGATGTGCAGATTAGGTGAATTGGCCATGCTGTGTTAGGTGTAGGGGAATGGGTCTGGGTGGGTTGCTCTTCGGAGGGTTGGTGTGGACTTGTTGGGCAGAAGGGCCTGTTTCCACACTGTAAGTAATTTAACTTAGTGGGCAGCACGGTGGTACAGTGGTTAGCACTGCTGCCTCACAGCGCCAGAAACCCGGGTTCAGTTCCCACCTCAGGCAACTGTCTGTCTGGAGTTTGCACATTCTCTCCGTGTCTGCGTGGGTTTCCTCCCACAGTCCAAAAAACGTCCAGGTTAGGTGAATTGGCCATGTTAAATTGCCCACCGTGTTAGGAATGGGTCTGGGTGGGTGGCTCTTCAGAAGGCCAGTGTGGACTTAGTGGGCCGAAGGGCCTCTTTCCATACTGTAAGTAATCTAATCATATTGAGTGTATTAAATGTTTAGATATTAGTGTCCAACAGATTAATTTCAGAGCCATAAGATTTATTGTAATAATATAAAATTAACGTTGTACAATTAGAAATTAAAGAATTTAATATCATCTGCAGTGTCACAGCTTTCGAAGATATCATACTTACAGATATGAACTCAAAGCATGATTACTCTGGATGCCACACACCTTAGACTGGTAAAACTTGGACATAACCAAAAACATTTGCTTCTGTCTGTTTCAGTAATCAGCTGCTAACCTATGTCATCTTGGCCGATACTGGAAGACACCATTCTGTATCAGGCATACTTGATCAGGAGACTCTCAATTTTACTGTTTGAAATAGGCTATTGGAAGGATTTACAAGTTGATCATTAGCCTGTTTGGTTACATTTTAATGCACCTTCTATGGCCATTTTGACTTGGAGTGGGACTCAAACCTGAAGCTTCTCGTTCAGAGGCGAAACCGCTGTGCCCCAAAATCTCCTGCACACTTTTAAAAGGACAACAGTAACTTACACAGAGTAAATGCTCATCTAATTAACTACAATTTCAATTTCCAATTGACTGAAAAACAAGACATCATGTTACACATCATTAGTCGTATGAAACATTTGTGGAAAGAAAGATATTCTAAGTTGAAAATTACCACAAAGGGATAGCAGTTTGCACCACACTGATCTTAACCTCAAGCAAACTGTATATCATCAGTAACTCCCATATGATTCTCAAGAGATTATTGCTGTATTTGAATTTGGTAAATGCAAATTAAACTCACTACAGAGAGTTAGAATTAGTTTACAGTATGCAGCCTTGGATAATTGGATGATTTATGTTTCTGACATACAATTCAGTTTTGGAGCTCCAGAAAGGAAACAAGTCAATCTGTGGAGACTCATTCAGATAGGTAGAAAGTTTATTTTGGAATTTGTTTAAGTCTGATTGTTTCTTTATTTTTTTCCCTCTCAATCCAATCTCTTCTTAGAGTCATAGAGTCATAGAGATATACAGCATGGAAACAGGCCCTTCAGTCCAACCCATCCATGCTGACCAGATATCCCAACCCAATCTAATCCCACCTGCCAGTACCTGGCCCTTATCCCTCCAAACCCTCCCCATTCATATACCCATCCAAATGCCTCATAAATGTTGCAACTGTACCAGTCTCCACCACTTCTTCTGGCAGCTCATTCCATACACGTACCCCCCTCTGTGTGAAAAAGGTGCCCCTTAGTTCTCTTTTATATCTTTCCCCTCTCACCCTAAACCTCTGCCCTCTAGTTCTGGACTTTCCAACCCCAGGGAAAAGACTTTGCCTATTTATCCTATCTATGCCCCTCATAATTTTATAAACCTCTATAAGATTGCACGTTCTCCCCGTGTCTGCGTGGGTTTCCTCCGGGTGCTCCGGTTTCCTCCCACAGCCCAAAGATGTGCGGGTCAGGTGAATTGGCCATGTTAAATTGCCCGTAGTGTTAGGTAAGGGGTAAATGTAGGGGTATGGGTGGGTTGTGCTTCGGCGGGTCGGTGTGGGCTTGTTGGGTCGAAAAGCCTGTTTCCACACTGTAAGTAATCTAATCTAAGTAATCTAATCTAAAAAAAGATCACCCCTCAGCCTTCAACGCTCCAGGGAAAACAGCCCAGCTGGTTCAGCCTCTCCCTATAGCTCAAATCCTCCAACCCTGGCAACATCCTTGTAAATTTTTTCTGGACACTTTCAAGTTTCACAATATCATTCCGATAGGAAGGAGACCAAAATTGCACGCAATATTCCAACAGTGGCCTAACCAATGTCCTGTACAGCCACAACATGACCTTCCAACTCCTGCACTCAATACTCTGACCAATAAAAGATAGCATACCAAACTCCTTCTTAACTATTCTATCTACCTGGGACTCTACTTTCAAGAACCTGCACACCAAGGTCTCTTTGTTAAGCAACACTCCCTAGGACCTTACCATTAAGTGTATAAGTCCTACTAAGGTTAGCTTTCCCAAAATGCAGCACCTCGCATTTAACTGAATTAAAGTCCATCTGCCACTTCTCAGCACATTGGCTCATCTGGTCATTCCACCTTGATATTTTTCTTTGTATATCTGTTAATATACCTGAAATACTTCACCGCCATTTCCTATTTGTATTTGCTCTTTTAAACTTTTTTGGTCGTGCAGCTAGATTGTGGCTTTTACTGTTCACTGTCCTCAGCAATTTTACGGCAACCATTACTACAGCTAACAGTGGTAAGGAAAGAAAGGAACTCAGTACACTGTGCAAGTTGCCTATTTTCAAATTCTGACCTAGCATGTCTCGCACTGATTCTTCTAAACATCTGTCACATTTATCTTGCTCACCACTTATCTTGATCCTCATGAAAATGACAATCTTTCTGAATATGTTTGCTGGCTTGAGAAACAGTTTCAAAAAAAAAGAAAATTATAAGTTGGAATTGATGACTTGAAAGAAGGTTATATATTTCATGCTAAACCCTTCATGTCAGAGACCAAAATCACATAGACTATGTACAGGAGATTACAATGTTTTAAAATTAAATTCTGAAATGTAAATGATGGAGATTTGGGTGTAAGTTGCTAAGAGGCATATCTGCAAGATCACAAAAAAAAGCCACATTACACTGGAATTTTTGGCAACTAGGGACAGGCAATAATAAAAAAAAGGTGCCCAGCCAGCAATGCCAACATTCCCCAAAATGAATAAAAAAAATGATTACTAGAAATTTCTGCCAAATTCTTAGTGTATCACAATGCTCAGTTTCACACAAGTTGAGTTGAAGGATGCAACAACACCATAAAACCATAGCTTAAAATGTGTTGGCTGTAAACAATTAGTGACATCAGCTTTGGTATTACTGAGACCATCCATGTTTATACAATCACTGTGCCAAATACCAGAAGACTAACCAGTAGACAGATTTTTAAAAAAGAAGTGTTTATAGTTTTATTCATATATTTTGTGGCTGATATGCACATTACCAAATAAAAATATGACCATCCACCCAAAAAGTAAGAAAAGGCTCTTCAATAATCATTTAGACAGAGGGATTAACTTGAATCCCAGATGGAAACTGGGAAGTGTGCAGTAATGTTAATCAGGTCATTTACTCACCTTGGACTTGCCAGGAGTTGACTAGACATTATTTCAATCCCCTTCTATTCTGAAAAGCTCAGGTTTGGTGTCATGTTTCAGTTGGGGTAACATGCTGGAAATCAAACACTGCTATTCATTGAGTCATCACAAAAATTAAAGGTTTCAAAATAAATGTGCAAAATCCTTAAATACCTGATTTTCAGATCAGGTTGATAGAAAACATGCATTGTGTTTCTGTAACGAACAATAAATTACTATTTATTACAGGATAGTTGATTTTAACTACAGGTAAATAATCTAAATTAAACAAACTCAAAATTTAAGATTAATCCCAGATGTAACTTTGCCCGCTGAGTTGGAAAGTTTGTTTTCAGATGTTTCATCACCATACTAGGTAATATCATTAATGAGGTTCCTGATGAAGGGCTTATGCCCGAAACGTCGAATTTCCTATTCCTTGGATGTTGCCTAACCTGCTGTGCTTTAACCAGCAACACATTTTCAGCAATATCATTAATGAGCCTCCGGTGAAGCACTGGTGGTATGGCCCACTTTTTATTTATGCGTTTGTATTGCCTTGGGTTGGTGATGTCATTTCCTATTATGTCATTTCCTGTTATTTTTCTCAGGCGGTGGTCAATGGCATCCAAATCAATTTATTTGTTTAAAATCACACAACACCAGGTTATAGTCCAAATGTTTAATTGGAAGCACACTAGCTTTCAGAGCGTCGCTCCTTCATCAAATGGTAGTGACGCTCCGAAAGCTAGTGTGCTTCCAATTAAACCTATTGGACTATCACCTGGTGTTGTATGATTTTTAACTTTGTACACCCCAGTCCAGCACCGGCATCACCAAATCAATGTATTTGTTGATGGAGTTTTGGCTGGAGTGTCAAATTTCTAGGAATTCTCGAGAGTGTCTCTGTTTGATTTCTTCTAGGATGGATGTGTTGTCCCAGTCAAAAATCTTCTCAAAACACACTAAAATTCAACCCCTTTTAAGCCACCCTTTACACAAAACATTGATTCGCCTGCTCCTCAGTCGCTGCCTGTCCTGCAGTGCTTTTCCAGCACCACCCTCTCAACCCTTTACATAAATACAACATAAGCAGGAAAGGGAACCACATGGATGGGGAGAAATTGTTGGAATGGGTTGGTGAAGAAACTGTTTCATAGTCTTTGCTCATAGGGTTTATTGGGTTAGTACTTGCTGATCCAAAGGTTTCTTTTTAATCTCAAATTGGTTTGCAAGAGGCACAGGAAGGCTGTTTCACTGATGAAAAGTCTCTCATTTATCCAATTCAAACTTGTAACTTGCAGCATCTGTTGAATGAAAGGTTGGTTTTCTTCAGGTTTACGCTGGTTTATTTCAGAGAAATGAGAATTTTAGGTTGACTAGTTTCTCTTCTGAAAAAATCATTCCTGATGAAGGGCTTTTGCTGCCTGACCTGCTATGCTTTTCCACCATCTCTCTAATCTTGACGCTGATCTCTCGCATCTGCAGTCCTCACTTTCGCCTAGTTTTTTTTCTGGTCTGACTAAGAGTTCTCTGTCTTGCTCACAGCCCAATCTGCTCAGCCAACTGACAACCAATTGACTTTGGCTGGCAGAGGGCATTTGTCTTGGTTTGTGGAATAGGGTTCAATTATCAATCAGCTTCACTTGTAAACAAGCCTTTGGCTTCAATTCATTTGCATACTGGTGTCCACTGCTTCACAAATAGGGTTCACAATAGGTAACCAATTCTTTACTTTCAAAGCATGCAGCTTGTATTGGTAAATTATTGGGTTTCAATGCAGTTCTTTCTCACTTCAGTCTATAGTTTCTAAAAAGTACAAAAATAAAGCAGCAGTTTCTTTAATAAGCTAATCAAGAGTACAGTAAGCAATTTACTACAGTAAGCAGTTTACTATAAAAAGGATTAATTGGCCTTGCATAGAGTGCAGTATATGTACCAGAATTTCTTAAACTATTGGCTTTACTTAACAGAATATTGCTTGGACCAAGGATTAAAATAGAAGGAACAATTTATTGACTAACTGGTGTTTTATTTCCTGCAATCAAAAATTTAAGGGGTGATTTGATTCAAGTTTTTAAGACATTATTGGGAAAAGATAAGTTACCTGGAGGTAGATATTTATATTGGTTGGTGAGTCAAGTTGTTAAACTTATGTTTGGGTATAGAAGCCAATCTCAGCACATAGATTAGCCAGACTTAGGTATTTGAGCAAATGTGCTCCTGACTTGCATTCCTGATCCTGTGAAAGTTTCCTCCGGCTTTCTGCAGGTCAGAAGTGTTTGCCCACTGAGGTCAAGCTCTCCAAGTTAAATGATTGGGGGTGGGGGGGAGGAGGCGGGGTAGGGAGGTGTGGGTAGCAAAAATTTAATTACCTCCTGCACACCAGTTTTTTGCTTGAAAGTGCTTAGTTTCTGGAGCCCAGTAAAATTGTGGCAGATTTAAGTAAAGAAAATGAAGAGCCTGATGAAAAGTCTGGAACAAAAAGAAAGTGGAATGTATTTTCAAACACTTTAGATAATATACTATAATGTAGATGTGCTTTTCATGAGCTGATTCATCTTGGCATTCTATGCTTTAAATGTAAGCTGATCCTTAGATTGATTAGCCTTGTGTATTTCAGTTCTATTCCAGTACTAGGTGTCAAACTGAGATATTTGTGCACCAAAAGATGTCAAGTCATGTGGTGAAGGAGAGATGTTAAATGGAGAAGATCGCACACTTATGTGTCTATTAAACATTTCCTGGTACTGTATTGCTGACATGATGTTTGCAGAGATGAGTTCCAGCATTCTCTTCCCCTGCGTCTTCACCGCAGCAGTGAACTGTTTCTGCCTTTCTGCCTTTCTGAGGCAAATAATCCCATCCACGTTGTGCTGATTTCATCCACTAATACCTCCATCTCAGCATTAGCGGTAATTAAATGCACTCATTCTTTCCATTCTTATGGCTGCCAAAGAAAACCTATCTCCTGCACCAGGATGGTTCTGCAACAAATTAGCTTTTATGCTACTTAAGGTCCAAATATTCAGACCCCCTGAAGGTGCTGGTGAATGGGATAGGGAGGAGAGGTTAAAAAAGGAACACAAAAGGATTGAGTTTAGCTGGCGGGCCTCGCTTCGCTGCGTTTCGCTGTGACCCAGTTGGAGTTACCAGTCTGCAGTGTGTATGTGTGTCTCGTGTGTGTCTCTTGTGTGAGTATGTGTCTGTGTGTGTCTGTGTGTGTAGGTGTATATGTCTCTGTATGTGTGTGTCTGTAGGTGCCTGTGTGTGTTGGTGTATGACCAGTAAATGACCAGCAAATGAGATGACTCCACCTGACTCTGCTATCCTGGACTAGGATAGTGACCCAGGTAATTAAAGTATCTGAGATTTAAAAGGCTGCCAGATTTATTTTTTCAATTATTTCATGAGCGGTGACACCACTGAAGGGAATGGAAAAAATCCTTCCCAAATCTTTACATTCTGCAGCAACTTTTGTTTTCAGCCTGATTTAATAATTGCATTCAATCACCATTTCACTTCCAGCAGAAGTTTCATAAAAATTGTGTTTTTGGATTGACCTTAATAAATTTGCTATGGTCAGCACTTTGTTCCCAAATTGAGAAATTCAGACTGCTATATTGAACATTTGAGGTGTTTCTACTTTGCGAAAATACATTATGACCTAGCTATTGCAAATATCTAGTTCACGGTTCAAGTTTTTAAATTTAAACTTTAGCTTTAGGAATTAATGTCTGAATAGAACATGGGAGAAATACATTTGAAGCACATTAAAGTCTGGTCTTGTCACAAAGTTGAGGTATTCTGTGTTCTGCATAGAATCAGAAGAGAAGATGTTATTTGTTGTAGAGTTTAAAAAATATATAAAACCTTTAATAAAATCTGAAAGGCAGTAAAATTCATTAACTTGGAGGCGGCTATGTTTTCATTTGAGTTTGGAGCCTATGAACAATCTGATGGGCAGCTTCCTGGGATTTTAAAGGAAGTGGCTCGACATAATAGATGACAATGACAGTTATATTCCAAAAATTCTTCGATTCTGGAGAAGTCCTAGAGCATTGGAAAGCTGTGAATGTAACAAACAAAAGTGTGACAAACACCAAATAACTGTAGATCAGATAACATTTGTCATTAGAAATATGTATAATATTTCTATTATAAAGGATATCAAGTCACCATAGTCTAACCAGACCATAGGGCTGTTCTCTCATGAGAGAGACACACACACAGTGGTATCTGGTGAGGGGAGAGGTTGAGATCTTTATGGCAACCTCAGCTAGTGTGGGAATTGAACTCATGCTGTTGATATTACACTGACTTTGTAAAGCAACTATCCAGCCAATTGAGCTAAATCTACCTTTGTAAAGGATGTAATAACAGAATATTTAGTAACACCAATATAATAAGCAAAGTCAGCATGGCTCAAGCAGGGGAAGTTATGCATGTTAAATGTATTGTAGTTCATTTGAGGAGTTAACAGGCAAGATTGATAAAAAAGAAAACAGTCAAAGCAACATATTTGGATTTCCAAAAGGCATTTGATAAGGAGCTGCTAATAAGATAAGAGCCCATGGTGATGGTGGTAGCATTGGTTAACTAATAAAGAGTTGGGATAAAAGGGACACTTTCAGGTTAGTAACTTGTAAAGCAGTTACAATTGGCTTCATAGAATCATGCAGCATGGAAATAGAACCATTGGTCAAACATGTCAATGCCGACCAAATATCCTAAATAAATCTAGTCGCATTTGCCAGCATTTGGCTCATATCTCTCTAAAACCTTCCTATGCATATACCCATCCAGATGCCTATTAAATGTTGTAAATATACCAGCTTCCACCACTTCCTGTGGCAACACATTCCATACACATATCACCCTCTACATGAAAAAGTTGCCTCTTAGGATGCTTTTAAATCTTCCACCTCTCACCTTAAACTTATGCTCTCTAGTTTTGGACTCCCTCACCCCAGGGAAAAGACCTTGCCTATTTATCCTATCCATGACCCTCGTGATTTTATAAATCTCTATAACATCATCCCTCAACCTTAGAATCTCCAGGGAAAATAGCTCCTACAGCTATTTTCAGCCTCTCTCTACAACTCAAACTCTCCAAACTGGCAACATCCTTGTAAATCTTTTCTGAGCCCTTTCAAGATTCAAACATCACAACAAATGTAGAAACCATGGCTCAGTGGTTAGCCTGTTGCCTCATAGCAACAGGGACCTGGGCTCAAGCCCAGCCTTGGGTCTGTGTGAAGTTTGCACATTCTTCCTCTGTCTGCATGGGTTTCCCTTGTGTGATCCGGTTTCCAAACACGTGCAGATTAGATGGAGTGGCCATACTAAGTTGTCCATAGTGTCCAGAGATATATAGGTCAGGTGGATTAGCCCTGGAGAATATAGGGTTACGGGGACATGGTAGGGAATAGGTGGGCCAATGGGCTGAGAAGTGGCAGATGGAGTTTAATTTAGATAAATGCAAGGTGCTTCATTTTGGGAAAGCAAATCTTAGCAGGATTTATACACTTAATGATAGGGTCTTCGGGAGTGTTGCTGAACAAAGAGACCTTGGAATGCAGGTTCATAGCTTCTTGCAAGTTGAGTTGCGGATAGATAGGATAGTGATTTGGTATGCTTTCTTTTATTGGTGAAAGTATTGAGTACAGGAGTTGGAGGTCATGTTGCAGCTGTACAGTTCATTGGTTATGCCACTTTTGGAATATTGCATGCAGTTCTGGTCTCCTTCCTTCCAGAAGGATGTTGTGAAACTTGAAAGGGTTCAGATGTTGTCAGGGTTGGAGTCTTTGAGCTATAGGGAGAGGTTGAATAGGCTAGTGTGATTTTCCTTGGAGCGTTGGAGGCTGAGGGGTGACCTTATAAAGGTTTATAAAATCATGAGGGGCATGGATAGGACAAATAGACAAAAACTTTTCCCTGGGGTGGGGAGTCCAGAACTAGAGGACATAGGTTTAGAGTGAGAGTGGAAGAATATAAAAGAGGCCTACTGGGCAACGTTTTCATGCAGAGTGTGGTACATGTGTGGAATGAGCTGCTAGAGGAAGTGGTAGAGACTAGTACAATTACAACAATTAAAAAGCATCTAGATGGATATATGAATAGGAAGGGTTTGGAGGGATATGGGTCGAGTGCTGGCAAAGTGGGACTAGATTAGGTTAGGATATCTGGTTGGCATGGATGAGTTGGAGCAAAGGGTCTGTTTCGGTGCTGTACATCTCTATGACTCTATGAGTACAGTTGAGTGGGATGCTCTTTAGAGGATTGGTGTGAACTCATTTGACCAAATAGCCTGTTTCCACATTGGAGGAATTCTATGATCCTGTCATTCCTACAACAGGAAATATTAACTTTTCTCTCCACAGATCCTGTGACACTTACTCAGTTTCTTCAGCAAATTTGTGTTTCAGAATAGTGGATGCTGGAAATCTAAAGCAAAAGCAGGTGATGCTTGAGAAGTAGAACAGTTATAGCAGCATCAGAACCTTTGTCAGAGCTATGAGCATACAAATGCAAACAATACGAAGAGCATGGTATATCTGGCTGAATGGTAAGGTGCAAAAAGTCAAAGCAGGTGAGCATCCTAACAGTTTCAGAGTGGGATTTTATTATGTGAGCAGGCAACAGGCCAGTGATGGGCTGTGGGCAGGGCCCTGAGTTCAACGTGTCCTTTCTGCAATGTTACGATGGTAGTTGCTGGTGAAGCCCAAGTTGCATCACTGATATATAGGGGCAACCTGCAAGTGCATCAGCGATTTTCCATGAGGGTTCGTACCTGGCACATATCAGATGCCAATGTATGTAGATGTGGAATGTGTGCACAGTGTCCATAGAAATTGTCGGTGCCCAGTTTTCAACTTAGAGATTCTTTGGACCAAATGATGAGCTGCAGTTGCCAGCTACCTGCTCTGATTTCTCCGCATCTAATTTGCTCAAGACGGAGTGTGACCAGCTCAATATTAATGGGGTGAGATGTGCAGTGAATAGGGTTGTGGACAAATAAATGTCACCCTTTACAGGCAACTCACTGCTCCCTGGTGAGAATCTTGCATCCTCACACAGATCCTAGTTAAAAGATACAAAGAATTTCTGCCAACACTGAGAGAGGCTTCATCAGCCTTCTCATATCATTCTGCCACATTTCTTGCTATAGCCCATGTTGTTCAGGTCCCGAACAGATTCTGCCTTTGATCTGTGTTTAGTTAATATTGCATTTAGCATTTCAGCAGAACAATAATTGGGGGTTAATCATTGAAATATGCAGTTGTATTATCTCATCTCATGAAAATAGCCAAAAAGAGAAGCGTAGAGCAGTTTGATAATATTCCAGAAATATAATTTGCTCACAAAATACTTGGTGCAGAAGTGTGTGCAGGAGGTATTTTCCATTCTTGGTACACAGGTCAACTCTGCCAATGTCAATGACTTAGTCTCATGGGGAAAGAAATGTTTTAATCATTGATGGATCCAGCTATGTTTAACACTTGGTCAATTTGGAATGATTTCTAGGTGTCTATTATGTCAGTTGTCAGGAACAGTAAATGTAGTTATACCTGACAAGCTGGCCTCAAGGACATATATCTGTATAATGTAATGTAAATCACTTCGTTTCTACAATCTGATATGGCAGTCTGCGATTACGATTACTTCAGCACAAAATATGCTGAAAGTAGGAAAGGTGAATTCAGCCACTACCTTAAGTGGCAAGCTTGTTTTCAGTGCAATATATTTTGAAATCAACTTGCAACTTTTGACACACATCAGAAACTAATAGTTTTGATTACATGAATTGATGTCACATAGCAGTTGTCAGTACATCAATGTATAACTGGGTCTGATATATCCTCAAGGAAAAGTATCTCTTTCTCCTTTTGATATTTTCCTATTCACGCTGTTTTGGCAGATAAAAAATGCATTTTCTGCAATTTAATAGCAGGATATTTTCATTTATAAGCTACATGAATTGATAGCTGCATTCCAATGGATTTTATTTGCAGATGTTTAAAAAAAAACAGGTATTATAACCCGTCACTTCATCAATGTGGTGAAAAAATGCATCTATAAGATATGTCTTTGGCCATGCACAATCTTAAACACTGTAAAGAAAAGTAATGCATGTTTTCCCATTGTACAAAGAGCATAAATGTGATGTGGTGAATATAAATGCATTAAGTGATATGTTAAGTGTTAACTGCTCAATTTGGTAATGCACTATTAGTCGATAGGGCAAAAATAAATCTCTGAGAAAATTATAAAACTATTAGAACATTATCAAAATATAATCAATTTAAGTTATGTATTTACTGAGTGCATTAATGAAAATCCTATGAACTTTAAATAACGTACAGATATTATATTTAGTTAATTAGATTGGTTGAATGGCTGACACATTATCTTATTTTATTGCAGAAGCAAAATTCATCAAATGAAACAGCATCTATTCCAGCAGAACTGATGAAAAATATTATTGACCATGCAATCTGTTCTTTGTCACACTTTTTGCATTCATTGTATTTGCTAAGTCTTTCACTGGCACATATCATTTATCCAGGCTCACTTATTATAGAAACATTTACTGAATTGTACAAAGCAGTATTTGAATTTCACTCTAAATGCTTCTTGATTATATGATGGTTATGGAAGGCCTTTTTTTAAAAAAACTGACTTGAATTGCTTTAGATTCCTGACCTTGCAGATCATTTTTCTGAATGTCGGTCTTTTTTTCCATTTTACAAATGAGCACTGCACAAAACTGGTTTCTATATGTTGAGGTACACAGTAAACATGATCTTTATGATTAACATTACCTTGTAACTGCCATTATTCAGTTCCAAAATAAATCTACATGTTTTTGAATGTAATATCCAGGAATGATCTTTTTTTTAAGAATCCCATTGAGTATCAGTTTGAAGGACAGTTTAGAACTACTTGTTCCCATACTTAAACTGTTAATAAAGCTTTAAGGAAATGTATTCACAGATAGCAGGCCCATAATCATATAAGATTAAAGATAGTTAAGCAGGAGGGCATGGAAGAATTGATTTAAGAAGGGCAAGGAATAATGTATGTTGCAAACTGTTTGTATCAAGAGTTAAATTAAGCTAAAAAAAGAAACAATAAAGGCAAGAAGTCACTTGTGCAAGTAATGTATATGTCTCTATAAATCAATATATGGGAGGTAAAATATATAGGAAGAAATAATGGGAGCCTGTCAGAAAGGCACAGTGATAATCAAAGGATATTTTAATCTACAAATTGATTGAAAAAGTCAGTGCATCCAACAAGTTTCTTAAAATCTAAGTGTGGACACTTATGAGAGTATGAAAACAGAGCTGGCTGAAGTGAATTGGCAAATTGGGTTAAATGTTAGATTAATAGAGATGGACTTGTTGATATTTAATGGATTTTTCAGAGCATATGGAATAGATACATTCCAAACAGTAATAAAAATTCCAAGAGATAGAGTCATCATTTTGGTAACTAGAAATGTTAAAGATAGTATCGACCAAAAGAAAAAGCATATTGTGCAAAGACAGCATGCCAAAAGATTGAATAAAATATAAACAGCAAAAAATGACCAAAAGACTAATAAGAAATGAAAAGTTAGAGTACAAGATGAAGCTAGGCAGAAATATCAATCCAGATACTAAGAATTTATAATAATATTTAAAGAAAAAGGCTAACAAATTAAGCATTGACCATGTAGAAACTGAAATTAGAGAATGGCAAGTAAAAAAATGGGCAGATGAACTGAAACATAACTTTCTATAAGTCCTCACTATAGAGGAGACAAGTACCATCCCAGAAGTAGTGATAAATCTGAAAATGGAATGGATGGAAAAATTCAGAAAATCACCATCACCATAGAAGTGGTACAGAGTGAGTTGATGGAGCTGCTGACTGACAAGTCTATAAGACCATAAGCAATGGGTACAGGAGTAGGCTATTCAGCCATCTTTAAATAGGATCATGACTGATCCAACACTGCTCACATCCATGCTGTCCTTTCACGATCATCCTTAATTCTTCTACTCATCAAGAATCTATCTCAGCCTCAAATATGCACAAGAACTCTGGCCCCTCTTCCATCGCCAGGTCTCTGTGGTAATCAGTTCCAAAGACACTGAACCCTCAGAAGAAATTACCTTCTCATCCTCAGTTTTATACTGGTGCCTCTTAATGCTGAGACTATGCCCTCTGGTCCCAGGCTCACCCTTGAGGGGAAGCATTCTCTCAGTATTTACCCAGCTAAGCCCCTTAAGAGCCATAGGTGAAAATGAGGCCTGCAGAATCTGGAGATCAGAGTCGAGAGTGTAATGCTGGTAAAGCACAACAAGTCAGGCAGCATCTGAGGAGCAGGAAAATTGACATTTCAGGCATAAGCCCTTCATCAGGCATATGAAGCCCTTCCTGATGAAGGGCTTATGCCTGAAACATCGATTTTCCTGCTCCTCGGAGACTGCCTGACCTGCTGTGCTTTTCCAGCACTTAAGAGCCTTAAGAGCCCTACATGTCTCAATGAGATCACCACTCATTCTTCTAAATTCCAATGAGGAAAGTCTCAGCCATTTTAACCTTTTGTAATCAGACAATCTCATCATAGTAGGATTCATCCTGGCAAACCTTTTTTTTTCTGAATTGCCTCCAATGAAATAACTCCTGTTATTCACGTGGAATGGAAGCAAACATTATTTGTTCAAAAAGGGAAGGAGACAGACACCAGAAATCTGCCTGTCATTAGCTGACTATCGTAGGGGAAATGTTAGAAGTTGTTATTAAAGAAGTTGTAGCACAACACTTGGATAAATCTAAGGGAGTCCAGTTTCCCTTTTCTGAAGGAGAAATAACGTTTGACTAACCTATCAGAGTTTTTTTAATAAGGTCACACATACAATGGATAAAAGGAGAACTGGTAATGTACAATCCATAGATTTAAGATGTCATTTGATACGATGTGTCATCAAAGGAAAATAAAAGCTCATGGTGTAGAAGGAGCATACTGGCATAAAATTGGCTAGTGAACAGGACAGAGAAATTAGACATAAATTAGCCTTTTTTATGTTGCCAAGATGTTTAAGTGGTATGCAACAGAGATTGGTGCTGTGACCTCAAATGTTTGCAACTTAGGTAACTCACTTAGATAAGGGAAAAGAAGGTATGGTGCCAAATCTGCCAATGACACATAAATGTGTTTGCAAAATAAGTCGTGAAGAAGATGCAAAGTAGGTACATAAGTGAATGGGCCAATATTTGGCTGATGTAACGTCATGTGAGAAATTGAAATTGACCATTTTTCCAAGCATGTAGAATAAAATTCTTATTTGAATGGTGAGAGATTTTAAAGGATCTGGATGTTCTCATACATGAATTGCCAAATGTTAGTATGCAGGTTGAGCAAATAATTTAACAGAATGTTATCATAAAAAGAATTTAACATACACATGGGGAAGTTATATTTCTATAGAGAACTGCAGTGACTATACCTGAACCACTATGCACAGTATTGGTCACTTTATTTATTGGAAGAATGTAAGTGCAATGAAAGCAGTTCAAAGAAGGTTGACTTTATTAATTCCTGGCATGGGAATTGAACAGAGATTTTTTTTAAGGGAAATCATGTCAAGACAATTTATTGGCTTTCTTTTGAAGTAACATGAGCTGTGGATAAATGGATGCCTATAAACATGCTATAGCTGGTTTTCCAGAAGATATTTGATAAGGTGCCACATCAAAGGTTGTAATGGAAATAAAAGTACAGGCTGCTGAGATTAATATACTGACATGGATAGGAAGTCTGGCAAGCTCTTTGTCTCCATAAATGGTCATTTGTTTGATCGTCAGGATATGGTGAGTGAAGCCTAATAATGATCTAGACTGTGGCCTCAATTATTTACACCAATGACCTAGACAAGGGAAGAAAAAGTGTGGTAGCTAAAGTCACAGATGATCAAAGTTTGTGAGAAGATTTGTAGCTCGGGTGCTCGTTGTGGTTCTGTTCACAGGAGGCTCCCAAGCACTGAGGATGTCACTTAGACAGGGGACAAAACGTCTGCAACACAAATTCCCAGCTCGGCGAACAGAACCATAACAACGTCACAGATGATACTAAGATAGTTAGTAAAGTACATTACATAGAAGACAAAAGGATGTTGCAGGTGGATATAAATAGGCTAAGTAAGTTGGCAAAAATCTAGAGTATACTGTGGGAAAATTTGAACTTGTTCATATTAACTGGAAAAATGGAAACAGCGAAGTATTACTTAAATGGAGAAGAATTGCAGACACCTGAGGCATGAAAGGAGTTAGGTGTTCTTGTGCTTAGTTCACAAACTTATAATGTAGGGACAGCACCTATTCAAGAAAACTAATGGAAAGCTGTCCCTTTTAATATGAAGAATTGAGTATAAATGTAAGGACATTATGTTTCAGTTATATCAAGCACTGATGAGGCAATATCTTGAATATTGCATGAAATAGTGATTTCCTTATTTAAAGAAGGATGTAAATGTATTGGATCTGGTTCAGTGAAGGTTTATTCACTTGATACCTGGAATGCGATGGTGATCTTATGAAGGTAGGTTGGATCGACTTTGTTCATTTTCATGGAGATTAAAATGGTGAGGAGTGAATTGACTGAAGTGGTAAGATTCTGAATGGTCATGACAAGTTTGATGTGAAAAGAATGTTTCCTTTGGTAGGTGTGGGATCATGTTTAATAATGACCAGGATTGGTGAGTGGGAAAAATAGCCTCTTTATTGAGCATCCATAGTAGCACAGTTTGAGGCAGTGATGGATTCTGAAGTACAGTAGCTTCTTTTAGACATAGTTTTTACACACATTAATATTTTAGCATTGTGATGTCACATAGTTGTATCTATTGCACTCAAGTTTGCGTGACATGTGACCTGGGAAGCTGGAGATGGTTTCAGTACTTGCTAATTGCTGGCTGTTACTCCTGATGTGATGAGAATGTCTGCCTGCTCTGAGTTTGCATAATTAAGAGGCGTTAGTCCTTTTTTCTTTTAAGTTAGTAATATTAGTAAAATTACTAGACCTGTGTGATCTAAACAAGTGAGAAATTATGCATGTTCTAAATAAAAGAATAGAGGATATTAAACTGACCTCCCGCAGCTAGGTCGTGACATTTAATTTACTATTGCTGGTTTTGACAGTTCTTACACATTCACACATGCAGTTTCACAGAAGTTCTGTTTTGATAATAATTTTTTAAAGGGGGTAGTGATTCTATTTAATATGCATTTATAAAGTACATACTAATGAAGCAAACTGTTTGATGTTCTGCAACCTATCCAGGTCCTGAGAGATGGTTAATCTCTCTATAGTGAGTTATGGAGATTCAAGGCGGGATTGGTATTGTTCTGAGTAGGTTATAGTAATAATACTTATTCCGGGGTCGCCTTTGCTAGAGAAACAGGTTGAAACACTGCTTGCAGCACGGTGCCGATAAAAATTGAAAGGTGTAAAGAAACAATAATGAGTTGGAAGGAAAATTTAGTTTATTTTCTAAGAGTACAATGTACTGCAAAAATATGGTTTTATGAAAGAGTGAATGGAAACAATGTATAGTAAACATAGTGTGCATGTGAATAAGTTAGTAAAGAGTTATGAACAAATGCATGGAAATGCAGTACAGTAAATATGTGTTTGTTTCTGCACTTGAGAGTGAGTGGATACAGAGAATCATAATTCATATCTCACATGGATCAGACCAGAAATAGGTGGAATTGCTTTAAAGTTTGGTGCTCACCTTTTCAGCTCAGAAAAAGACATTTGTTTTTTTTTGGTTTGTCTGACTTTGACATCTTTGCATCAGAAAACAATTGATTTTTAAAACTAATGTGGATAGATTCTTGTTAGAAACCAATGTCAGAGGTAAAAGGCAATGTGGAATTCAAAACAAACAAATCAGCCATGATCTTACTGGATTGTGGAGCATTCTTGAGGAGCTGAATGGTCTACTTCTGCTTATATTTCACATGTTCATACATATATTCACTTGGAGCTGATATCTTGTTGGAAATCTTGGACAGGTTAAGCTTGTATCCACTGGAGTTTAGAGTAAGAAGTGACTGTTTTGAAACAGACAACATCCTGAGGAGTTTGACAGGGTAGATATAGAGAAGACTCTACTCGAAGAACCGAGAATTAGGAATCACTGTTTAAAAGTCAGGGGTAAAGCAGTGAAAATGGAAATGAGAATTTTTTTCAAATGGTTGTAACACTTTGGAGTTCTCTTCCTTAAAATATGGCAGATGTGCAGTACTTCAAACTTGTTTAAAAGGTAAACAGATTTTTGTTAAGCAAGGGGGTGAACAATTATCTTGGTAGGTAGGAATGCAGATTTTGGTGTTAGAATCAAATCAGCAATGATGATCTTAATTGGTGGAGCAGGCTTGTGTTGCTGAATGGTCTACTCCTCCTAATGTACATGTTTTTATTGTTTATTATGTCATAAAGAAACTAGTAATACAACTTCAGCAATCCATTAGAAATGGAAATGTGGTACAGTAAACGTGTTTGTTTATGCACTTGTGAGTGAGTTTGTACAGAGAATCATAATTCCATATCTCACATGGATCAGACCAGAAATAGGGGGCATATTGTTGATTGGGAGTTTTTAGTTGTATGTTATGAATGTCCTCTAACTTTTATTCTGAAACATTCCACCTGTACAAATAGATTACTTGCTGCAGTAATCAGGACAGTTTTATCAGTGTCTAGAGAACTATTTGCTGTAGTCTGCTGTTTCTCTCCACTTGCAGTATCTTTGAAGTGTCAAAAACTCTTTGTAGATGCCAGTCTTAAGACACTCATTACTCTCCTCATGAGACTTGTTGCACATTTGTGGCATGACACTTCCTCAACAAGATTTATTTGAATAGATTATATCCGATGTATCTGTCGCCAATTCAAATTACTGGGGACATTGATCCTGAACTTGCATAATCTTTGATGTACAATGTCCCTTCAATGGCATGTGCATTCACTTCTAAGACTCGATGTCGAACAATTGTTTTTTTTCTTATTATTTTTTCGGCAGTCAGGATTCTGTTTTGGCTCCTGTATGTTTTCATAATTGTGTATCTTACATAATTATCTGATATTCTTCCTTTTTCTTCAGTTCTAGATCTGAGTGTATAGCAGAAGGTCTCCCCCTTCTATTGTTCGCAAATTCAATAGATAAAATTAATTCGTAAATGATCTTGACCCACAAATCAAAATTGCATCCAATGTGTGATTAATTCAAAGAAAACAAAATACACCTGCAATACACTTGAAATACACCTGCAATCACTTATTATGTACATTTTCTCTATTCTGAATGTTTATGTTCACATTTTGTGGAGAGAGCCTTTGCAAACTTCTTGCAAACTGTAACTACACATTTTGCCAATGGAGACATTGCAATGTCACTATTAGTAATTAAATTTAACTAAAGCATAACCATCTCTCACAAGCACCTTTTGTAAATATCAATATATTAATTGCAAATGTGCTGGAAATTGCAAAATGAAAATGGAATATATAAAGTCGCAATTATATTATATTTGCATGCCCAGATAAAACATTACCTGCTCCTTTAACCCCCTTGTTAGGCAGTTAAGTTGGAACTTTAATTATAAACAATGTATTGGATATTGAACAAGAGCCAAACTGGATCAAGTCAGTTCCCTATCATTTTGAGAACACCTGTGTAAAAGGTAAAGATGCTTGCATTATTGGAAAGCATTAAAATCCCAACTTTATATTGTTTGTTTTTAATACTTGTGTGTAATTAATATTCACTTGTCTTTTACGGAAATGTAAGAGCTGAAACCTTGCATCTTCAAACAGAGCATCAATGTTCTTTTTCCATGGAAGTTACAATCTGTACTTTCTTTCAACATGTATTACATTCAATCCTAATAAGCAATACATTCTTGAAGAAATGTAATTGTATAATACAAATCAATAAGTACTTTTTTTCTAGATGAAGCTTCAATTTGTGATTTCCCATGTGGCGTGAGTGGTGTGTTGGCACTCTTTTTGATAAATAGCTAACAGGATGCTGCAGGAAATTACTGGCCAATAACTGATCTTATTTCTAACCTTGTGTGTCAGCTATGGTATCAAATTTACATCTAACATAATAGTTGAAGGCTCTTTGGATTATTCTCTCAGATTACACTGAAATTTTATCCATACATTTCAAATAATATCTGACAATTACACTACAAAGAAACATGGTAGAAAACTAATAATAGAATGTAAAGTGTTTCTAGAATATCCCATTAGAGTGAGTAATATCTACTACTAATAACCAGAAACTTAAATAGTATTTTTGATTTTTGTGTTTTTAATTGAAACTTAGTAGTTGTAGGCTATTGTTGATCCCACTAAATTAGACCTATGAAATAATTATAAAATCATCTGAGCCTACCTGCTCCAGAGATATTTAATAATATTCCTGAACAGGTTGATTAGAAAACAGGTTAAAATGCTTCACTTCTAACAGCTCTCAACCAATGTAACTCATTTTCATGTGTCTCCCTTAATGGTGCAGCATTTCAGCAACACCATTCACTAGAATATCCTTGCTTCTATCGATATCATAATAAATGTTGCCTTCAATTTTGCAACAAATCACATGTCTTAAAGAATGCTAGATATTGATTATATCAGTAAGAGAAGATTACGAGCCATAAAGCGATATTACTGAAACACAGACAAGGGAAGACAGAAGGAAGGAGAGATTTACAGCAAGAGTGTGACACAAGAAATGAGAAAAAGAATCAGTCATAAACAAAGGATATAGCTACTACAACAGAAAAGACAGACAGATTAGCAAAGAAAAACTGAAGCACTGGAGGGAAGACAAAAAGGCAGAAGTACATAAAAATAGGAGACTGAATTTTTCATTTCTTGACAAAGTATTTTATTGACTGGCATTCATAATGGCTGTTCTGCAATGAGCAATGCTAACTTTTCTCTCAATCTTCTACTCTTCATTGTTATAATTGTACAGCTGGACTCTTCAGCTGTTTTGCATAATTGTTTAGTGGCATTTATTGCTACTGTTCATGGCACTGGGGCTATATTTAAATCCCAGCTGGCAATATTTCAGATGTTGCAATCTAGGAACAATGGTATTCCATTGTTATCCCCAAGGAATTGGCTCAAAAAGGCAAGTCAGCTCTCCTGGTTGTGAACTGGAACCTCCAAAATGCTGGTGGATGTGTTGATGGGGAGAAGGGTCATCTTTATTCCTGTTGACTGAAGAGAAAACCAGGTCGCCAGATCCAATCATCCCGGATCAAGCTATCACTGCAGTGTCCCATGTGAAACACAACTCAGAAGTGCAGGGGGATAGTTAATATGTTCCACATGGGTAAGTACCCCTATCTCCTCACTACTACCTCATTTACAGACCATCACTCACTGTAACATCATTGCACACTCCTCTCACCAGTGCTTATGGACTACAACATGCATTCTAGCATGTTATCATTTCTGCTCAATGTCTCTCAACTACATCATCCTCCTAAACCACCCATCTTTCCTGCACTCTCTACTTCTTACTCATTCACTGTAGACAACTTATCACCTTTCCTTTTCATATATCACCACTAATTGTTCATCCATCTTCTGTCATCATACTCAGCACTTTCGTTTGTCTCATTTTAGGAAAAAAAACTAGTCCACTCCCAGATGGATATGTTCATAACAGTCCGATAATGTATCTGTAATCCCCAGACTGGTTGGTTGCAATTAACCCACATTGCTCAGCAATGATCCAGAATCCATACTACAAGGATACAGATCCCTGGATTCTATTCAGATAAAGCATTTGACTGACTGTGGTCAATTACATAGACGTCAGACGGGCTCTGCGAGTGACTGCGGTGATAACTCAAATGGGCCAAATCCCTGCTGACTATGCCCAATTGGATCATTTTAATATGTGCCCATTTATCACATCCTTTGATAGATTCTAGTCTTTTCTTAGTACTGATATGAGCTTGGAATTCTTGCAATTTTGCCAGATGATTACTCATGCATTGACTATCTCTATAGCTAACCACTTTAATACTCTAGAATGTAGACCACCAGCTCCCAAGGACTTAATTAAACATGCCTGAAAGTAAATAAGAAGATTGTACTGGGCATATTGATTTCCTTCAATTCCTCATTCGCCAAAGGCACTTAGATTTCTAATTCTTGGAGATTTCTTGTATCATCCACAGTGAAAATAGACACAAAGCAAATTGGGCTACCCTGTCATTTCTCCATTCCCATAGTGAGTTCCTGCAGACTTTCTAGCAAGTGATCTGCTCTTATAGCTACAGTATTTGATACCTCTATCTCTCCATACCCATTGCCACTAACTTTGCTAGCACTCCTCAATGCTGTATTTGGTCAAATGTGATTTTGATATCAAGAGTAGTCACTTCCATCTTATCTTTGGTATTCAACACTTTTGGACATGATTTAAATCAAGGTTGTAATAAATTCAGGAACTGAATGTTCCTGGTACCAAAAGTGAGCATCAGTGAGCACAGCTTTGCTAAACAAGTAGTGGTTGATAGCTTTTGCTGATAACCCCTTCAATCACTTTAGTTATGATTGAGAAAAGACTGAGATGTTATAATTGTCCAAGATGGATTTGTTCTGATTTGTGTCCAGGACTATTGTTTACTGAATAATTTTCTACATTATTGGGTAGATGCCGGAGTGGTAGCCAAAGAGAGGTGCATTTGGGGGAGATTCGTGAAGGATGCTGATTCATTAGCAACCTGATATTATGTTACTCACTAATTTACACCACTCAGCTGTTAGCTTTCACTGACAGATGCATGTTCTACTCTTACCACTGATGGAAAAGCATTGATACTGACAAGCACACTGCTAGGAAAACTGCCAGCTGCCATTCTGTTAGCCACACATTGCTCCACAGGCAATAGTTGATGGACACAAAATTCAGCCTTCATGAGATGTGGGTATCACTGGCTAATCCAGCATTTATTGCCCATTCCAGAGGGCAGTGGAGAGTCAACTACATTACTGTGGGTCTGGAGTCACATGTAATCCAGAGCAGGTTACGTTGGCAGTTTCCTTCCCTCAAGGACATGAGTGAACCAGTTGGGATTTCCGACAATCGACATTGGATTCATGGTTATCTTAAACACTTAATTCCAGATTTATATTGAATTCAGATTCCATCATCTGCCATGGCAGAATTCAAACCCAGATCCTTAGAACATTGCCTAGGTCTTAATTGTTAATCCAATTTTGAGGAATCACATTCCCATTAACTTTCTTGGCTATTTTCATCAATATCTATTTGGTTTGAAAGACTGTATCTTCCTCCAAAGTTTGGGAAAATACACTTCACATGAGTCCATCCAATCACAGAAAGATCTTCTGGTTAGAATAACAGCCTGGTCTCCTTTTAATTCTTGAGGCATCAGTTAACTCAGAAATGGACATCTACAACTTCGCCATTCTGATCACTGCCAGGTTCCTTTCCATGAGAGGTCCTTCCTTTTGACATTCTCAATGTGCCATTTTCCTGATGCTTTTTGTCAAGGAAATGGGAGGATAATGCTGTGGCTGAGTTAAAGACCCAGTGCAGAATGAAACGGTTCCTCAACGCTCTAGCCTTCCTGCATGCAGATCTGTTATTAAGACTCCTCCACAGTTTCAGAAAGAATGATATGACAATCGAATTTACAAATGGGCACTCCTGGCAGTCAACTTTGTTTTCTGGAGGGGACACTTTGTGAATTTTGATGTAAAGGTCAGTAGCACCTGCATGATTTTCTATGTTGGGGCTGGGTTCGACAGCATCACTTTGATGTAAAATCGTGAGGCCTAACGTAACTACTGGACACCTTTGATTACATAAAACTTATTAGAGCTGTACAATGATTTGATTAAAATTCAGTGAGAATTTGAATCGTTTGGATAATAACAGATTAATTAATTTGTTTCTGAATTCTCTCAGAGTAGGACAATTTGATTCTGGTTCTGGAAGGTACAATTAGCTTTTCATTAAACTTGAAAGCAAACTAAATCTGCAATTAAATAAATGCTAGAAAATCATAACTAAAAATAGAACTCCAAATTGAAATCCCATTTGTCTCTATTTATATGTTTTGATTTGACTTTAGGTTATCTAATGAAGTGCAACTGTTTTTCATTCTATTATTCAGTAATTTTCCATTTACAAAATCTATCAGTTTCTTTTACTTATATTACACAATTCACTTGCAGAATGCTGTTGAGAGGTGATATTTGCTATTCAGTAAGCACATGTAGGTCAAGGCCATTCATAAAAGCTAAACAAGACTTTGTTCTCATAAAGAATAACATTTCATTGCTTCCTGTCTCGTTATTCAATCTACAAGACAAATCTGATTTTTGACAGTGATCTCCTTTTAAGATTTCTCTCACTGATTGGAGACTGTGGATGTTGTACAAGTCTTCAACTGAATATATTGGCTTCGTTGAGATTATGTTGACGCGTCCAAATCATTTCAAATGTCAAGATGCTGTTTGAAAACACTGTAGTTTTCATTTTTCAGGGATGAGAGGTCCTATTATAACCTGAATCCTGTTGCTAGCTGAGGGAATCTGATTCTAACCCAGGGAATTATATATTTCTTAGTCAAAGAATGACAAGCGCGACTGTGTTGTAAATCACACTGTGAAGTAGGATATTTGATGAGGATTAAGTTTGGATGTTTTATTTAAAAAGTTTTATTATACCCCTGATGGTCATATATTGAACTTAGGGTTTTGTTTTAACATTCTAATTAAGCTTGTCGTTTTTTGATGTTTTACTTTGTTCTTGGGATGTAAAGATTGTTGCTATGATCTGCATTTACTCATTGGCTCTAATTATCTTTATGAAAATAGTGGTAAACAGCTTTCTTGAAACACTGTTTTCCAAGATACCTCTACAGTGTTGTTTGGAAGGGAGAATAAGGATTTTGACTTCCAACGGGCAGGAGAAGAATTAGTCAGTTGATTGTGTGTAGCAACATCATAAACAAAAATAATGTTTTCACTTTCAGTACAATCAGCAATCCAGGTGCAAATTGGTCTCAAAATTATCCTGCTTCTGAAGGAGAACACAGGGGAATAAGCCTTCCAGCCCATCACATTTATGTTGACTATGATGCCATTCTAAACTAATCACACCTTTTCACATGTATATCTCTCTATTCCCTCCCTGTTCATGTCTGCCAAAAAGTCTCTGAAGCTTTGCTAATATGTCTCCTTCTACCATTTTCACTGGTAGTGCATTCCAGGCATTTACTACTCTCTGTGTAGTTTCAAAAGAAATCTTTCCCTGCACAGCTCCCTCAAAAATTTTCCCATCTCACCTTAAACTTGTGTCCCCTAGTATTTGACATTTCAGACCTGGGAAAAAGATTTTACTATCAATCCTATCCATAATGTTACGTGCTTCTAACAGGGTGCCCCTCAGACTCTACTCTAGTGAAAACAATTCAAGTTTATCCAACCTCTCCTTACAGCTAATACACTCCAATCCAGGCAATATCCCAGTAAACCTCTCTCGCACGCTCCCTATCCAAAGTCTCCCCATCTTTCCTGTAATATAGGGACCAGAACTGCACACAATACCTAACACACAATGTGGTCTAAATAAAGTTTTATACAGCGTTTTGTTCGCTCTCAAATGATGCTGCTGAAAAATATCTGCCATGAACTAGTATGAAATGACAATGTTATGAATGTAATAAAAACAGTGATGGAAAAATTCAACAGGTTCTGACAGCATCTATGGAGAGAAAAACACAACTAATATTTTGACTCTGATCTAATTCTTTAGAACTGAAACTGTAGGACAAATCTTAATGTAAAAGGTCAGCATGCTGCAAGAAGACTAGAGAGTTGAGGGAACATATTGGTTGAACAATGAGTTGTCAACAAGTCTGATCAGACTCAAGTGTTAGTTCTGCTTGTCTCCACAGATGCTCCCTGAACTGATGAGTTTCTCCAGCACCTTTTGCTCTTATTTCAGATTGCCGGCATTCACAGAATTATATTTTCATTTGTGTTGTGGAAGTAGGTTTTAAAAAATCATTTGTTGGATGTTAAGAAATTTGATTAACATAGCTTGAAATGACTTTATCACAACAAAGTAAGCAGATTAATGTTTAGTGTTTAATGTAGTAACCCAGCTAAACTAAACAGTGGACTAGTACTTCAGGGGGTCAGGCTAATGTTCTGAGGAAATGGGTTTTAACAGACTATGGAGTAGGTAATAAAGGTAACTATGAAACTATCATCAATTACAGATAAAAATCCATCTGGTTCACTAATACCCTGTAGGGAAGGAGATCTGCTGCCGTTGATTGGTCTGGCTAACATATGACTCCAGACTCACAGCAATGTGGTCAACACATCACCGCTTTTTAACATTTGCCCCTCAAACCACACAAAGTGCAGTTAAGGATGGGCACCAAATTCAGGCCCTGCTGGTGAAGCCCACATTCCATGAGCTTCTTTTTTCAAAACTGAAATAAATCTTAAAGAGCCTAACAGAACCACTGTTCACTTACATTAGTGCATTGTAACTTATTCCTGAGTAAATTAACTTCATTAAAAAAGCTTTAAACTATGTCTAATAAATTTCTTGCATCTTATGTCCCAGTAGTTTTAGCTTCTTGAAGGTTTTACAATTAAGTACCATCTAATGGAAATTTAAAACAGTGGTTAATTCAATCTGGAGTTTTTGCTAGTGTTTGTGGGTATAATTAATAGGTTTTTAATGAATAACTAAAGTAATCTTCACTAAAATGTCATTACTTTTAACTATGGCTTGAACAAAAGAAACAAAACTGAATAAAAATGAACAATAGCAAATCCCTAATTTTAACCTAACCCTCTCAGTGAATGGGGTGACATTTTGTTAGATCCCCATTTTACTCGGTGACCAGGTTTGTACCTTTATTTAATGTCAAGGGAATGAAACTCAGAATGGGTGAAGATCAGTAACCAATTCAGACCTGCTGGATTCCTTGAGGATTGTTTAAGATTCAAATGATAAACTGACTATGACAAGAAGGGTTAGAGAGTTCAAGTCTAAGAACACATCAACAGAGAATTCTAGAAGCTACAAAAACAATAGAAGGACAAAACTAAAAGGTTTGCATCTGAGTGCATGTAGCATTCAAAACGAACCAAATTAACTGACAGCACAAGTAACAATAAATAAGGACAATAAAATTGCCATTACACAGGTAAGTTGGCATAGTATTCTATCAATGTAGCTATAGATGTTTCACAATGTCAAGGCGAGAGGATGGCTGACAGAGCTTGATTTTGGACCAAGCTGCCAGGATCTGACTGCTCTTCTGGAAGAGGAAGTCCCACTGTATCATCACATCCACAAGCAACTTCGGGTCCCTGTTAGAGTTGCAGAGCTGCTCTCTCCTTCTACGGCAGTTTCTGACTGAATGATCTTCAGGACAGCTTTGAATGTCAATGCCTGTTGAGGTGCACAGCAGCCTTTGAAATATAGCACGGTTATAAGGAATACTGCCCTTTACCCAGATAGCTGGTGAGTGGCAGGTTCTTCAGGGAATGGTAACATGGTAGGAGGATGCTGGAATCAGGTGAGAGGGAACTATGGGCTGGGTGTAAGGTTGATGTGGCGAATTTCTAAAAATCTGATGAGAGCTCTCACTAAGCCTTCTGTCGAGAAGTCCTTCAGAAAACTCAACAAAACTGTCATTTTGCCAAAAAGGTATAAGATTCAGCCCTATAATTAAGCTAAAAAATAAGGACGTTACTAAGAAGTACCATTTTTCCAAATTCTAAAGAAAGTATTAAACCATTGTAAAGCTTAAATCGAGCAACTGCATTATATGAATTTAGGACAGAAATTTGCTTTGGCCCAGTATGACTATTACTTCTTCATTATTATACATTTCCTGCATCATTGGCATTCCTGACATAATGGTAGGTGATGGCCTAATGGTATTAGTATTGGACTATAGCCCTAAGTAATGTTCTAGGGACCTGTGTTCGAATCCTACTCTGGTGAAATTAGAATCCATTACCACAAGGATCTGTTTTGGGACCATTGCTTTTTGTTATCTTTATAAATGATCTAGAGGAAGGACTTGAAAGCTGGGTAAGCAAGTTTGCGGATGACACAAAAGTCGGTGGAGTTGTGGATAGTGAGGAAGGAAGTGGTAGGTTACAGCGGGATATAGATAAGTTGCAGAGCTGGGCGGAAATGTGGCAAATGGAATTCAATGTAGCTAAGTGCGAAGTCGTTCACTTTGGTAGGAATAACAAGATGATGGATTACTGGGCTAATGGTAGGCTACTTGGTAGTGTGGATGAGCAGAGGGATCTTGGTGTCCATGTACACAGATCTCTGAAAGTTGCCACCCAGGTAAATAGTGCTGTGAGGAAGGCATATGGTGTACTGGGCTTTATTGGCAGAGGAATTGAGTTCCGGAGTCCTGAGGTCATGTTGCAGTTGTATAAGACTCTGGTGCGGCCTCATCTGGAGTATTGTGTGCAGTTTTGGTCGCCATACTATAGGAAGGATGTGGAAGCTTTAGAACGAGTGCAGAGGAGGTTTACCAGGATGTTGCCTGGAATGGTAGGAAAATCTTATGAGGAAAGGCTGAGGCACTTGGGGCTGTTCTCATTGGAGAAGAGAAGGTTTAGGGGAGATCTGATAGAAGTGTATAAGATGATTAGGGGTTAGATAGGGTAGATACTAAGAACCTTTTACCGCTAATGGAGTCAGGTGTTACTAGGGGACATAGCTTTAAATTAAGGGGTGGTAGGTATAGGACAGATGTTAGGGGTAGATTCTTCACACAGCGGGTTGTGAGTTCATGGAATGCCCTGCCCGTATCAGTGGTGAACTCTCCTTCTTTATGGTCATTTAAGCGGGCACTGGATAGGCATTTGGAAGTTATTGGGCTAGTATAGGTTAGGTAGGATTCGGTCGGCGCAACATCGAGGGCCGAAGGGCCTGTACTGCGCTGTATCCTTCTATGTTCTATGTTCTATAACTATCACGATCATTCAGAATTAAATTTATTGAGTATTTATTTAGTGAGGACAGCTTTTTCCTCCATGAAATAGTTTGAAACTATTTGGATGCAGGTAGTTGATGTGTGATTAATTTATTCTGGTCATCTGCAATCAAGCATTTATCAGCTCCAAGTAGCTGCAATAAATTTCACAGCAGCTAAAGCAGATAAACAACTGTGAAGGTTCTGTGCACGTTTCACTTGCTCACATGAATGGCATTACACCTTTTCTTCCAATAAAACATCAACTGGTAGTGCAAGTTCTTCTCAAATGTAGAAGGAAAATGCATCCTCTCCTTTATTTGCAAAAAAGCACATCCCCTTCTTCCAGCACATGATTAATAGATATCCAATTTCCCGAAGGTCAAAAGCTTCCTGCTTGTTTTGACACTAAGTGGTTCAGTCCATGAAAACCAGGAGTAAAACTAACTCAAGTCTCAAATCTTCAACATAGCATGCTATTCTTGTACACATCCTATCCCCATGCAAGTCTAGCTTCTTTATGTTATAAATAAGCATAACTTAGGCCAATCATTTATTAAATAACTCAATCTCTTGTCTATGGGGTAATTTTATTGTAATTTCAAATGCATTTTTGCTGGCTGAAATTTACCCTTGAATTTTTTATGAAACAATTAATTGTCAGTTGACAATTTTAGAATGTATGAAAAAGATTATTTGAAAAGATAATCACTTGGGGATAGATTTTAAGAGCTCATGTATCTGACTTTTATAACGTGATCTCAAACCATTGCTGAGGTATCACTTGTCTACCTGAGCTATTGCATGTTGATTTTTTGAAGATGCCTTTCAGCAAGTCAACTTTTAGCATTTAATCATGTAATCATGGAATGATTAAATTTGCTGTAAACAATTAGCTTAATGCTGTATAATCTGTTTTCAACATGTTTTCTCGTGTCTTTAGTCAGAAAAAAGTAATTAATCATCCACACAAATTTTAATTATTGTACTGTCAACTGTTTTGGAGAAAATATGAAACCTGGGTATTATAACAGGTCTAGTGATATAAGGTTATGATCCAAATGCAAAGATGATTAAAATGTTTCTGCTTAGGAAATAAGATGCTTTTTTGAAACTACTACACACATTGCTAGTTCATTGCTTTTCAATAAGTATTCTATGATTATATAAATTTTGGTTAACAAACCTGCAAATAATCAATCATTCAAGTCGGTCAGTAAATTGTTGGAGGTCCAAAATCATAACCCTGTTTGAGATTAATTAAATTTCCACAAGGTGCCCATTCAAACTAGTGAGAGCTGATGACTGTGGAGCCTAATGCCAGTTGTATAGCCTTTTGGATCTGACTGCATTGAATCTCTACATTGTGGAAACAGACCCTTTGGCCCAGCAAGTCCACACCGATCCTCTGAAGAGTATCCACTCAAACTTATTACTCTAAATTTACTCCTTAATAATGTACCCAACCTACACAGCCCTGAACACTATGGGCAATTTAACATGACCAATTCACTGAACCTGCACATCTTTGGACTGTGGGAGGAAACGAGAGCACCTGGAGGAAACCCATACAGACATGGTGAGAACATACCTCCTCCACACAGACAGTCACCCAAGGCTGGAATCAAACCCAGGTCCCAGGCGCAGTGAGGTAGCAGTGCTAACCAATGAGCCACCATGTCACCGTGATGAGATTCAATTATCTTCCACAAGTGGACTAGGTTGTCATTTCAAATGTCAAGCCCTACCAACTATCTTTAGCTCTGCTCAATTCATCACATTCCATTATTCACTAATCAGCAATTTTCAACAATCAGGACTCATAGCATTTGTATACTTCAACTCCATCTACAATTCTTAGCAATGATAGAAACCCTGCACCTACATCTTAGAGCTTGTGTTCATTTCCAGTTACATGACCATTACAATTACATCAGCTAAACATGTAGAAATATAACAACTTGGATTCTTGTTGCTTTTGATAGGCAAGGGCTGAAACCATACTAATGCAAGCTAATGAATGTTTATAAACTATTCAGACTGTTTATTGACAGAGACTATTCAGCAGGATGGTGTTTGGACCTCCTTCCCTCAAGTATCAGATCTACATGATCTGATATTACTGACAATATGCTCACGTAATTACCATAACAGCTACCAACCCTCTGTAATACCTCCCCCGAGACTTTTATCAAACCTTTTTTATCTATTTATATGATGATTGTATTTACCCCACCATTACCTCCACACTCACATCTCCATCCCTCATACTACCCCCAACAGATGTACACACAAAGGTAGACAAGACATGGGTATTCAAAATTGGTAAAAGAAATATCAGGGAAACACAGGTCCAATAGCATCAGTTTGGACCATAGGAGTTGCTGAATTGGTTCCTTCCATTTCCTTTTAGTTCTTTGCTGTTGAGACACATTTGTTTTGCACATTTGTGCAGTCTTTCATGCGCTGGGTGAGAGTTTGTACCTTTGACACTATCTCTGAAAATGATTTTTCTCCCTTTTGATAGGTGAATGTGCAGAGAGAACAGTGTACAGAGGAAAGGGGAAGTGAGAACAGCGATGATATTTTCTTTTACAAAAAGGAGCAGGAGTAAGAGATGCAGTATTTCCCTTAACAGCATAGAAGCTTTTGCTGCATTAGTCAATACACAGAGGTTATTGTCATCTGTCCAGAAACCAAATAAACTATTGTTGTTCAGCAATTGTGCCTGATTTCAGAACCCACTACAGCTAGTTTGTATGATTTTCCCTTGCTGTTCCAGGAAAGAGAGCAATGTGTTCACAACTGTCAATGTTCCAGTAAATTTAATTATTAAAACTACAAGTGTCTCTGTAGTCTTTGGTTTAAAACAGCACATTTTGTCCATTTTTAGTAGTCTTCACAATTTAACATCTCATTAGGAGTGAGTCAGCCAGATGAAAAGAATAAAAAAAAGGGCTGAATCTTGTGGTAAAGTATCATATTCATCAAGTTTCATGGAGCGTCTCTCTGAAAGATCTGGTAGCGCTATCATCCTAAATTCACCTCATTAGCTATCAATCACAGCTTTGTCGCACTTTTGCCATCTAATGCTATTCCATTTCTTTTTACCTACTCACCATAACTAGAAGTGGTCATCACTGCCAAACTGTCCTGGAATATGTCAACATTTCTGGTGCCAGTGGCATCCTAGAATCCATCAGAGAATCCACTATGTACCAGGTCAGGCATTGGTAGTCTACAATTGCTCTTCACCACCAATGTCATGCACCAACAATTACAAGCCAATCCTTCTCACAACACTGGGATGGCACAGCTGATATTGCCTTGCACCTTCCTACACTTATCACTGTTTAAGCATCAGGTGACACAGCTTACCTGTTCTTAACCATATCCCATCTACAACATTCTCAAGATCACTGCTACTCTTTCCCCATCCACTGTCTTCATTGATTAATGTAGAACCAATACATAGGGAGCCTTCAATCCTTTCAAATCATTCTAATTTGTCTGCAAGCACCAAAAGCAAACAGAAATCAAACAAATCAAGGCTGCATTTGCCTTTTGGAACAGAAGTGAACAGCTTGCATGTTGAGCACCAACAGTTACACTTGCAATGACATTGTGTGGGGAGCAGAAGAAACAGAATAGGTTCTTATCAATGCAAGCAGTTAGCAATCACATCATATATAAATGATGGCTTTATGTATTATTCTATAAGATGGAATGTGGGGCAAGAAGGGGCATGGACCCATCTTTGCACATTGACAGTGTACCTTATGTTGAGGAATTCAACACCAATTATGTAACAAAGAGAAAGTGGCAAGGTACAAGAGCTAGAAAATCACACAAGGTCAGACAGCATCCTTGGAGCTGGCTGGAGAATCTCAAGCACAAAACCTCGATTCTCCTGCTCCTCAGATTCTCCCTGACCTGCTGTGCTTTTCCAATGCCACACTTTTAGACTCTGACTCTCCTGCATCTGCAGTCCTCACTTCTTCCTGGGTGCAAGTGCTGTATGAGGTACTGAACCCTTCTCCTCCAGTCCCACATCAAGCATGGAAGGCATCATTGCCTTCAGAGATTAAGTGAATCTGGCCCATGCCCTCAGGCTTTTTAAAAGGTTTGGAATTATTTTATGCTTTGTGAAACCACAAGAATTTCTTTAACATTACCTGTTATTACTTTTGCTTAACAGAGATGTCTATCTTCAATTTGTAATGACCCATGACATTATTCAATATTGCTCTATCCTGTTTGCAGCCCACACATTTGTACATTGCATTCATTTCATATGCTGCAAATGTGTTGCTGGTCAAAGCACAGCAGGTTAGGCAGCATCTCAGGAATAGAGAATTCGACGTTTCGAGCATAAGCCCTTCATCAGGAATAAGATTCCTGATGAAGGGCTTATGCTCGAAACGTCGAATTCTCTATTCCTGAGATGCTGCCTAACCTGCTGTGCTTTGACCAGCAACACATTTGCAGCTGTGATCTCCAGCATCTGCAGACCTCATTTTTTACTCATTCATTTCATATGCACAATAATATTTTTTGATAGCAAATAGACACTGTGTGTGTTCACTCCAGGCATGGTTACAACAGTTTCCATTCGTAGGTCATATTTTGCACTTGCCATATCATCAAAAACAATGCAGTCTGTATTTGACACTGAGAGTACCAACCCCATTCCGAGTATCAGGTACCCTCCTTGAACTTTTATTTCCCTTTCTCCTTGGACAACTGATCCCAACTGAACACCCATCTGTTCCCACCCACCACCTTGAACTACAACTCCAACTCTTCCCCCTTTCCTTCTGAGCATTGTCACTACATTTGATCACACCCACCATTGTGCAGCACAGCCACTCCCACCTCATTCAAGGCTATGATGATTTTAAAAAGGTGGAAGGGAATGTTGTGACAAAAACTTAAGGAGGCTGCAAGGGGATCTAGGTAGGCTGGGCAAGTGGGCAAAAACCTGGCAGGTGTGATGTTGGCAACTGTAAGGTCATGCACTTTGGGAAGAAGAATCAAAAAACAGACTATTGTTTAAATGGAAAGAGACTCCAAATGTGCAGCATGAAAGTATTTGAGTACTTGTGTGAATGAAACACAAAAATGATAGCATGTAGGTACAGCAAGTGATGAAAAAGGCAAATAGAATGTTGGTGTCTCTTGTTAGGAGGTCAAAGTTTAAAGACAGGCAAGTTGTATTTCTACTGAACAAGCTCTTGGAAATGCTGTAACTTGAGTACTGTATTCCCATTTTTAAAAAAAATGTATATACTGGAATTGAAGGCTGATTTCTGGGATGACATGCTTGGCTTTTCAAGAATGGCTAAACAGTTTTGAACTTTATCATTAGAGTTTAGAAGAATGGGGGGGAGTGATCTTATTGAAACGTACAAAATTCTGACAGTATGAGAAGCTGTATTCCACTAGTGGAATATAAACAAACCATAAGACCCTAAAACATAGCAAAGAAGTAGACCATCAAGAGTGGCACTGCTTCATAGCACCAGGGACCTGAGTTTGATTCCAGCCTCCCCCCACACCCCCCCCCCCCCCCCCCCCCCCCACCCCCTTGTCTGCATGGGTTTCTTCTGGGTGCTCCCACAGTCCAAAGATGTGCAGGTTAGATGTTAGATAGAGTGGCCATGCTAAATTTCCCAACATATCTGGGTAGGTGCAGGCTAGATTTATTAGCCATGGGCAATGCAGGGTTATAGGGAGAGGGGGTGTGGGGGTGGGAGGAATGGTTCTAGGTAGGATGCTCTTTAGTGGGATGGTATGGACTTGATGGGCTGAATTGCCTATTTCCACACTGTAAGGATTCTATGATTGTATGAAGTCTTCTCACCATTCAATGAAATCCTGGCTAATCTGATAATCCTCAATACCACTTTCCTGCTTTTTCCCCCTAACCCTTCATTTCCTTATTAAATAAAAATGTATCCATCTGAATATACTTTTTGATAGCATTGATTGCTCTCTGCAATAAAGAATTCAACATATTCACTACTAACTAATACAAGAAATTCATTTTCATTTCTGTCTTAAATATGTGACCCTTTATCCTAAAATTATGCCCTCTGGTCCTAGACTCTTCCACAAGAGAAATAATCTTTCTGCACTTACTATGCCAAGTTCTCCAAGAACCTTGTATGTTTCTACAAGGTTTTCTCTTATTCTTCTATACTGTAATGAGGGCAGGCCCAATCTACTCAACCACTCCTCATAAGAAAATTTCAGTATGCCTGGGTTCAGCTTAGTTAATGTTGCTTGGACTGCATACAATGCCAGTACAATCGCTTCTGTGATGATACATATATCTCCAATGCTAATTGACTTTAACGCGATTGAAGTACTTAGACTGTTATTTGCTGAACATGAACTTTCCTTACCTGTATTAGTTATAACAGGATTCCAGCCCTATTCATTTAAATGGTGTGGCTATTGCGTGATTTTCTTATAACGCGAGATCGCACAAGAATGGAACTATCACGTTATATCATAACCGACTGGATACCGTTTCTTTCTTCAATTAAGTTTCTGAGAACAGTACTTCAGCTGTGGTATGACTTGTGCCATGTTACTTTTAGAAAAATCTCACTTCTATATTAATTCCCTTTAAAATAAAGACTCACACTCCATTTGATCCCAATTGCTCGCTAACTTCTTATGTATAAAGTTAAAAATCACACAACACCAGGCTATAGTCCAACAGCTTTAATTGGAAGCACTAGCTTTCGGAGCGCCACTCCTTCATCAGGTGGTTGTGAGTACACAACCACCTGATGAAGGAGCAGTGCTCAGAAAGCTAGTGCTTCCAATTAAACCTGTTGGACGATAACTTGATGTTGTGTGATTTTTTTTAACTTTGCACACCCCAGTCCAACACTGGCATCTCCAAATCATAACTTCTTGTGGTTCATGTCCATTCAAATAATACTCTTCCTGCCAAAATGCATAACGTCTCATCTCCCTACATTATATTCCAATGGTCAAGTATTTGTACAGTCACCCAACCTGCCTATATCCATCTCAGACTCGTTGTCATCCTTATCAGTTGCCTTCCCATATATTTTTGCATCACCCAGAAACCTGCTGATAGTATATTCACTTTCCTCAGCTAAGTCATTAATATATATTATAATTAATTGTAACACAGCACTGATCCCTATGCCATAGTAGTAGTTAAAGGTTGGCAGCTTGAAAATCTCCCTTATCCCAACTCTTATGGTAGAATAGTGAGCAAGGTTAGATCATGTGAAGTATGGAGAGAACTAGTCATTTGGATACAGAACATGACTCGAAGGTAGAACACAGAGGGTCTCGATGGAGGTTTGGTTTTCAATCTGGAGGCCTGTGACCAGTAGAGTGCCACAAGGATCAGTGCTAGGTCCACTGCTTTTTGTCATTTATATAAATGTTTTAGATGTGAACACAGGAAGTATAGTTAGTAAGGTTGCAGATGACATCAAAATTGTGTGTGTAGTGGTCAGTGAAGAAGGTTACCTCAGGTGCAATGGGATCTTGATTAGATGGGTCAATGGGCCAAGGAATAGCAGATTGAGTTTAATTTAGATAACTGTGCGGTGCTGCATTTTGGTAAGGCAAATCAGAGCAGGACTTATACACTTAATGGTAAGGTCTGAGGGAGTGTTGCTGAACAAAGAGACCTTGGAGTGCAAGTTCATAATTCCTCAAAAATGGAGTTTCAGGTGGATAGGATAGTGTAAAAGGTTTTTGGTATGCTTGCCTTTATTGGTCAGTCTAGTGAGTATAGGAGTTGCTAGGTCATGTTGTGGCTATACAGGACTTTTAGGCCACTTTTGGAATGTTGTGTGCAACCCTGGTGTCCTTCCTATCAGAAGGATATTGAGAAACTTGAAAGGTTTCAGAAAGATTTACAAGGATGTTGCCAGGGTTGGGGAATTTGAGCTGTCGGGAGAGGCTAAATAGGCTGGGGATAGTTTCCCTGGAGCGTCAGAGGCTGAGTGGTGACCTTATGGAGGTTTACCAATCACGAGGGGCATGGATATGGTAAATGGACAAGGTCCCTTCCCTGGGGTGTGGCAGTCCAGAATTAGAGTGCATAGGTTTAGGGTGAGAGGGGAAAAAATTAAAAGGGACCTAAGAGGCAACTTTTTCATGCAGAGGGTGGAGCGCATATGGAATGAGCTGTCAGAGGAAGTGACGAAGACTGGTGCAATTACAACATTTAAAAGACATCTGGATGGGTATATGAATAGGAACGGTTTAGAGGGATATGGCCCAAGAACTGGCAAATGGAACTCCATTAATTGAGGATACCTGGCATGGATGAGTTGGACCGAGCGGTCTGTTTCTGTGCTATACATCCCTATGACTCTATGACAATGACTCTGTCTTCTATTAGTTAGCCAATTCTCTATCTGTGCTAATATACTACCTTTGAAACCATGGGCTCTTACCTTTTTTTTAAAGAAGTAGCCTAATGGGTAGCTTCTTATCAAACACCTTCTGAATATCCAAAAGTATTACATTCACTGCTTCACTTGATCGAGTCTGCTTGTTACTTATTCAAAGAATTCTAGTAAATTTGCCAGGCATCACGTTGCCTTCATGAAGCCATGGTGAATCTACTTAATCATATTATGCACTTCTAAATGCTCTGTTATTGCATCCTGTATAATAGACTCAAATATTTTCTCAATAATTGACTTTAAGGTAACTGGCCATCTTCTTCTATCATTTAAATAAAAGTGTTATGTAGTCCAGCTGAGTCATGAAGCAGCACTATGTTACACATTGGGTTTTTTTTTTGCAGCTAGTCCATTCCTCACTTTTGCCAAGGTGGTAATGAAGGCATACAGGATCTTGCCTTTATTAGTTGGGGCATAGAATGTAGGAGAAAGTAAATTTTGTCATAACTTAGGAAAACATTGGTTAGGCCACAGATATTCCTGATGAAGGGCTTTTGTCCGAAACGCCAATCTTCCTGTTCCTCGGATGCTGCCTGATCTGCTGTGCTTCTTCACCACCTTGTCTACCTCTGCTGGCTGTCAGGGATCTATGGACTTCTACATTAAGGACTCTTTGTTTCTTGTAGTTCTTAGGGCCCTACTACTCATCGTGTATATCCTTCCCTCATTAGGCCTCCCAAAATACACAACCTTGCACTTATTAGCATTAAATTAAGGTTGATTCATATTGACCCAGTATAATCCAATTACTCAAGCTTCAAACAAAGAGTTCAATAATGCTTGCTTATTGATTTGACAACAGTTTTCATGAAATAAGACATTTTTCATGAAGAAGACATTATGGCTGTGCTTCACAAACATTTTCCCCCTCTGACCCCTTTATAGACTGAAAATTGCTGGCACTCCAAGGCAGGAAGTGAGTTGGTGGAGTTGTGTTTTTAGTGAGTGGGTATTTTTGTGAAAATAAGCCACATGGAACACCAGGTTAACACTTTTGTTTTTGCATTGTGCCAAAGCACCAGCCTTCAGTACCATAACAAAGTACTAAAGTAAAGCAAAATCAGCTTTTCTCATTTATTCATTAATAAATTGAACAGAATTACAGCATAACAAAGCTCACTAGTATATTTCCTGTTAAAATGAAACAAAATAGCAGCACAATAACTGGGGAAAGAGCTAGGGAAGGATTAATTTACAGACAGACTGCATCAAGAATGGATCTCAAGTATCCAATGTGGGGCAACGGAGCTGTTTGAAACTCAGCTGCATCAGGAAAAAGCCCTTAGTGGAAGAGTAATAAAATAATCATTCTGACATGAGCATGGGGTGGATTTGTAAAGGAGCCATTTGCAATCATTTTGAGCAGGCTCAGCAGTCCCTGACAGCATGTGGCAAGCAAGATAAAAAGGAGGAATGTGACTGATTATTCCATATCTTTATGGACCAAGGAATACTTTTGTTTAGAAAAATAGCAGCAGGAGGAATAAATATATAATAGTACCTCATGTGTATAGATTTGACAATAGCCGGTGTAATTGATCACACTGCAATCCAAAATGCCATTGCATCTGTATGAGCTCCAGAATGTACACTTGATCCAGAAATATAAGGAATCCTGATGAAGGGCTTTTGCCTAAAACATCGAATTTTCTGTTCCTCGGATGCAGCCTGACCTGCTGTGTTTTTCCAGCACCACTCTAATCTAGACTCTGATCTCCAGCATCTGCAGTCCTCACTGTTGCTAAAGTGGTGAAGAAGGCATACAGGATCTTGCCTTTATTAGTTGGGGCATAGAATATAGGAGCAAGTAAATCTTGTCATAACATTATAAAACATTGGTTAGGCCACAGATAGAGTATTTTGTGTAGTTCTTGTTGCTGCACTAGCAGAAGGATGTTCTGCACTGGAGGTGATGCAGAGAAGTTTACTGGGATATTGCAAGGGATGAAAAGTTTTATGAGGAGAAACTTGATAAGTTGAATTTGTTTTCCTTGGGTAGAGGAGGCTGACAGGGGATCTGTTTTAGTTTTGAAATCTTGGAACAGGCATAGACAGGGTAGATTGTGAGAACCTTTTCCCCATGGCAGATGTGTCTGATTCCAATGGGCATAATTTTAAGGTGAGGAGTAAATGGTTGAGAAAAGATCTGAGGAAAATGTTTTTTTCACTCAGAGAATGGTGGAAATATGAAAAATACTACCTGAGATGGTGGTGGAGGCAGGTACTGTCTTAATATTGAAGTGCTCATCCAGGTGCTTCTCAAAATGTCAGTGCACAGTACATTATGGACCAAGTGCAGGTAAATAGTTTGGTGTTTATTGGTCAGTATCGGCATCATGGACTGTTTGAGCATTTTTCTATGTTGTGTGTCTCTGACTCTATGAATGTAATTATACCAAGGCTTCTCTAATAGAACCTTCCAAACCACCTTGAAGGACAAGCGCAGCAGATGCATGGGAACAGCACTTTGCATATCCCCATCCAAATCTCACTCTATCCTGCTTTGGTATTATTGCCATTGCTTCATAGTTGCTGGATCAAAGTACTGGAACTCCCTTCCAGACAACACTGCATTTGTCTACACCAGAAGCATGAAAGTAGCTCAAGAAGACAGCTTACTTTATCTAAGGCAGTGATGCAGGGAGAATAAAATCTGGCCAATCCAAAAATTCCCACAATCCATGAACTATTGAGCAAAAAGCTCTCAAAAAACAGTGATAAGGTAGAGTCAGTCATTTCATATAATGTACATATTCGATGACTTGCTCATTGCACTCATTGCCAGATTCCTTAGGTTAAATGCAATCAAAACTTCTGTCTGGGTATCAGAGTATTAAGAGACTCAGAATTGAATGGTAACATGTGAAAGTTTTTACTATAATGTTTATGTATACTTTTTTTTAGCAATTTGATTACTGATGAAGAAATTGTTGACATGTCTTCTATATTAATTCCTAAATATATTAAAATCAATATTTGCTGGTTTAACTATTGCTGCAGCATATCAAATATAAAATTCTCTGAGCCTTTACAGGTTTAAATTCAATGGTGCTCTTCCAAAGCTTTCATTATTAGATTTGAGTAAGTTGTTTGACAATATTGACAATGTGATAAACTCACAAAAAGATGTTTCTGGACATCTCTGTATGTGTGAAATTGATCTATGTTTCATAAGGGAATTATGGCAGCACTATGAATAAGAACTCAGTTTTCTTCAGCACTTGGATTCTTCTTTGAGGATTGAAAATAGGGATATTTATGAAACTCGATCTGAAGTTCTGACCTTCTTTGCAGTAAATCATCTGTAAGACTCCCCAGAAAGCAACAATTTATTCCTCTATTCTACCAACTCAAAAAGGCGGAGATATCATCAATGAAGCAGGAACAGCCAAGGACTCTCCCAACTATACAAATGAAATAGAAATCTGACATTTACTGCTGTGATTGCAGTTACATAAGCTAATGATTCATCACCCAGCAGGACAGTGTGGCCTGGTTAGACAAAAGAATGATAAATATTAATAAATATATCCTGTGCACATAAAAAGCATTATTGTCAAATGTTGATGTGGATCAAATTAATCAAATTTTGTTGACATGAATTAAACTGGAATAGTTCAATATAAATGAAGCTAATTTTCATTGAGGGAGTTTTTTTTTTGGAAAGATATTTCCCTCATAATTTCAGTGTATTAGCAGAAACCTCAAGAGAAATGGGGCAAAGTGCAGTTTTATTTATTTACACTGTTTTACCAGGTATAACCCAAATATTTTGTTGAAGTTACATTATGAAGTCAGAACACCAGCCATAAAAATTCCAGACAATTGTGTTTATGAGTATCTGTTGTGTAATTAAATAGGAGAACCTCACAGAGCAGACATGTAGGATGATAGTAAAATACACCAATCAGTTTCAAACTTTAAACTGAGCGGCAACATTGTAATAAATTGAGGCAATTTTCTGATTCAACGTGGCTTGGAAATATTCAGTCCCCAGATAGAAAAGAAGGCAGAAATCTGTGTCCTTGCATTTTCAGTACTTTCATGGCACAGGCAAAGATAGTTGGATGCTCCTTTCACTGCCAAGCCTCTCCATTAATACTGCTATGCTCTCTCCCTAACCCTGGCTTCACCTCCCTTCCCTTCTTATACTAACTTGGACCTGAACTCCAGGAATTGGAGTCTCTGCTTGTAGTCCCAGTCCATGCATTTTTCTATCACTGGTGCTGCTGGGACTACAATGCTTTGCTGGAATTCTAAGGTGGGAGTTACACTCAACTTTGGGGTGGAATTTTTGTCTCAGTCAATTGATATTCCATGAGCATTAAATAACAATGGGAGTCTAGTGATTTACAAGGATGTATCTCCCAACAACTCTTCCAGAGATGGGATGGGAATCACCAAAAATCTTCCAAATACTCCTGTCCTCAGTGTTAGGTTCCTTATATACACTTACAGGAATGTAGACCCAAGAAGAGGTAATTCAGTCTTTTCTATCATTTAATTTGATCATGGCCAATCATGTAGCTTAACATCGCTTTCCTGCACTATTTCCATATAACTTGCTACCTTTAATCTTCCAGTAATCTATTGATTTCTGAGTTGAACATGCTCAATAATTGAGTTTCTATTTCTTTGAGGTTGAGAATTTCAAAGATTGACCAATGTTTGAGGGAACAAGTTCCTCCTTATTTTAGACCTTAGGGGAGAGGGTGGGGAGTAATGTATTTATATTGTCACTGGAATAGCAATCCAGGATGGAAGGCTAATTCTCTGGAGACAGCACATCATATAGTGAAGTTTCAACTGATTATTATCTTGAATTAAGAGGTAGATGGATAGCAACAAAGTAATTACTGCCAATGCTTAAATTTCATCTTGTTCACTCATGCTCTTTAGGGAAGGAAATCAGTCATCCTTACATGTGGTCTGGTCTACATGTGAGTCTAGACCCTCTGGGCTGGTCCTATCAAATTCAGCATTTAAGGATGAGCAATAAATTTTGGATGGCCAGTGATGCACCCATCTCATGAACATTTTTTTTTGTAAATGATCTTCTCCATATCCTGAGGTTATGCCCCTGGATTTAGGCTCACCAGGTAGGAGAAATAACTCAACTTCATCCACCCTGTCATGTTTTAGTAGAATTTTGTATGTTTCAATAAGAATACCTCTCATCCTTTCAAATTCCAGGGAATACTCAATTTTCCTCATAAGACAATCCTGCCACCTCAGGATTTAATCTGGTAAACCTCCATTTCATTTCCTCTCTGGCAAGTAAATCATTGGATAAGGAAATTTCAACTGTAAAAAAACTCCATCTTTACTTCTCTATTCAAATGACCTAGCAGTGATGGCCAAAATACAATTTGTTTTCATAATGGTTAGCTGCCCCTGCATGCAAACGTTTAGTGACTCATGAATTAAGATTCCTTTCGCATACTTACATTTCCCAACCGCTCACTATTTAAGAAAAAAATGCTACCTGCCAATTTTCCCCACTGAAGTGAATAACTTCCCGTTTACTTGTTATATTCCATCTGTCATGTTGTTACCCATTCAGCTAGCCTGTTCAAACCTTCTTGAATCCTCTATCCACCTTCCTCACAACTTATGTTCCCATTCAGTTAGGTAACAGTAAATTTGAAATATTACAAATTATCCCGACATCAAAACCATTTTTATACATTGTAAACAGCTGTAGATGTAACACTAATCTTTGCCATCCTATTAGTAATCTGTCATCCTAAAAATGATACATTTCATTGCACTCTTTCTTTGACCAATTCTCAGTCAAGATCAGTATACTTTTCCCAGTCTCATGCACTCTAATTTTATTTATTAACCTGTGTGGGTCCTTATCAAAAACTTTCTGAAAACCCAATTAGACAACATCCAGGTTTTTCTTTGTGTATGCTGTAAGTGATACCCTCAAAACATTTCCAGCATGATGCCCTTTATAAAATGTATGTTGAATCTGTCTAATTTTTCTTTTCTAATTGTCCAGTTACCACGATTTTTATAAAACATTGTAACATTTAAATTAAAATTATGTCAAATTAACAGGCATGTAGCAATTTAGTTCTTAATTGTCCTTCCTCTCTTTCTAAACAATAAATGCTAACAATTACTACTTTCTAGTCTTCAGAACCTTACTATAATCCATAGATTCTTGAAAGATAATCATCAATGCATTTACTATCTCTATTCACCTCCTTAGACATGGTGAAGCTCAGGGAATTTATCAATTTTCAATCTAATTAACTTTTCAAGTATTACTACTTTACTGGTACTCATTTCTTTTTGGCTCTTCAATGACAGAAGTTGCTTGGTTGTCTCATATTTCGGGGAAGACAGACAGAAAGTAACTCTTTAATTTCTCTTCTGTTTCCCTGTCTCCACGACTAATTATCTTGTCCCCACTGTAATGCCGCACATTTATTACAGCATTGCTGTTTCCTTTATATATTACTAATGCTCAAATGGCATTCAATTCTATCTTGTTACCACATTTCCTAAACTCCATTATCTCTGATTTGTCACCCTAATTGCACCCAATCTAATGTTAGATCAACAGAAATTTATTCCAACTAAATATTGGGAAGACCAATATTTGATCTTTGATCAGCATAAACTCTATCCTTAGCCATCATTTTCAGTCCTCTCCCAGGTACCTGTGTCGAACTGAACCAAACTATTAACAATTAATGTTGTGTTTACCCTAAGATAGATTTCCGATAGCGTTTTAGTCACGAAGTTGGCTTATTTCTGTTACATCATCCAAGTTTCTACCTGCTTCCGATCATATCCTGCTGAAATCTTCATTTGCACTTTTGTTATTATGGATTTGACTGTTCTAATACTTTTTTTTCCCCTTGTGCATCCCATTTACTGCCTTCTTCACAAAATTGTAATAATCCAAAATACTGGCTGCCTGAAAATGTGCACAAAGCCGCATCTATCCATTATCCTTGCGCTTGCTGATCCGTACCGGTTCTGACTCTGGTATCAAATTCTTTCATAATTTTATACATTTCTACCCTTGTTCAATGCTACAAGCTTTTGGGATTTTTCTAATCCTCTAATTCTGGAACATTTTACATCCGCAAATTTAATCACTCTACCACTGAAAGGTGTGTCTTCTGCTTCTTTGATCCTAATCTTTGGAATTCCCTTCCTGATCTTTCCTGTCTCTAATACCTTTCAATTTGCTTCTTAAATTAAACATCTTTGATCAAATGCTTAATCCCACTGTCCTGATATCTCACTCTGGATTGATGCCATGTAAAGCTATGTTAGAGAGACTACGTGAATGGAAGTTGTTCTTGCTCAATGCTGGTGGAAGAATCCCCACCATTTCATTTTCCTGCTGTAGCACCAGAGAAGCAAGCATTTTATGGATCACTGAAAATAAAACCTGTGACCAGCCTGCTTTAATCAAAAGATCAGATCAAGAGTAAATAACAGATTGCCAGGATTCAAGGTAAACCATTCTTTTCAAATCAATAAATCTGTGTTTGCATTCGAACATCTGTTTAGTAGCAGTGGATCAGTCCTAATTTTGGCTAACTATTAGCCTTAATTAAAAAATATTTCAATCTTCCCCCCTTCCTAAAGTACTTATTGATTGTAGAACACCTTGTGTTTTGGCTTGTTATGAATTTTTTTTCAATACTTGGTAACTTGTTTGGCAATACTGCACATTTCTTCTGTTTTAACTATGTTGTCACATAACTGATCGTTTATTTGCTATTGGTATCAATATGCACTAATTTTCTGTTGAAGCAAAGACAGTAATGATGGGAAATTGATATAATTAGACATCACTAGAATTGCAAACAGTTGGAATATTTTTGCTCTTGTCATGCTCCCATTCATTTTCTCTCCCATCTCTTGAGTCTAACATATAGACATTTAGAAGATGAGACAGGATACATGAAAAGGTCTATTTAATTTGTCTGCAATGTTGAAGGCAAATTACAGCCTCATATAATGGAGGAATTGGAGCACTTTGACACCTCTACCAGTAATTCAGGCAACAGGAGTATCAAAAAAAACCTCTTGTTTTATGTCAAGAATATAATTTTAATTGGTGAGTTACCTTTCTTCTCATTTAGTGGCAGTACCTCAGCAACAGAGAAACATCTCAACAAGTGGTGTTTTAGGTATGCAGGTAAAGAAAAATAATTGACAGTATCAGTTTGATCTAATTTGTTCAGTTTTCTCCATGAAGAACAAAAGGTATTAGAGTAGGAATAGATTTGTGCAGCAAAGCTGCAAGTGGGAATGTGGGACTTAGCCTTTTTATGAATAATTGGTAAGAGATGCCAACATTTGCTCAGAGATAGCTTGTCTATGTTGGTGCATCTAATTTGGTTTCCTATCTCATTGGTAGCTGCCCTCCGATAAATGATCATGTGAAAAGTGGATAGGAGGGTCTAATTGTCCATTATTCTAATGGGAACAGTAGATGACTCCAATGAACTGCTACTCTTCTCTATTCTGATACCTAACAATGATGGCCCAGACAGTTATTGTTTCATTAACTCAATGAAATGATACAAGATTTCTTTGGACTAATACTTCTTCAAAATTATTGGTACGGGTTACATAATGTATTGATATAAAAATAGCAGTGCATGAAAAATATGCTCATGGAGAAGGAAACTGACTCTGTAAGACCCTACAAAGTTTCTTCAGCTCATCAAGTCTTCTCTGCCATTAGATTAGATCATTTAACTGTGAATCCTCAACTCCACATCCCTGCCTTTTCCATAGAATCTTTGTTTCCAATAAAGATTAAAATTCCATCTATCACAGCCTTGAAGGAACCTTAATGATCCAACCCTGACAGCCCTCTGTGCTAAACTTTCTCTGGAATGCCTCCAATGCTAATATATCTTTCTTTTAGATCAGGAGACCAAAGTGGTTACTGGGGTTTATGTGTAATCTAACTAAAGCCTTATATAGTTTCAGCAAGACTTCCCTATTTTTATACTACATCCCATTGGAAATAAAGGGCAAACATTCCATTTGCCACTGAACTGAATGCTAGCTTTTTGTGAAATATGCATGAAAACCTCTAAATCCCTCGAGGTTGCAACTTATGGCAGCCTTTCTATATTTACATAATATTCAATTCTTCTATTCTTCATGCCAAAGTGCATAAACTCACATTTTCCCACATTATATTCCATCTTAACTTGTCTATATCCCTCTATAGCCACTTTATGTCATAATCACCACACACTTTTCTACTATTTTGGTGTCATTCTCAAACTTGGTGATAATACATTCACAACCTTCATCCAAGTTATGAACATATATTGCAAATAATCATGGCCTCAGTACTGATCTTTGTAGAACTACATTAGTTATAGGTTGCCAGCCTGAAAATGCTTCATTATTCTAACTCTCTGTCTTCCATTAGTTAGCCAATCCTCTAGCCATGCTAACATGCTACCCTAGCATAATGCATCCTTATCTTATTAAATAACCTAAAATATGATATCTTATTGAACATCTTTTGGAAATCCAAATATATTACATCTATTGATTCCCATTAATCTACCCTTCCTGATACATCCTTAAACAGCTTTAATGATTTTGTCAGGCATGGTTCCCCTTTATGAAGTCATGCCAAATAGACTTAATATTTTTGGAATGCAATCCATATCCTCTACCATGAAGACTGAAAAACTGATGCAAAATATTTATTCAACTACCCTGTCATTTCTTGGCTCCCAATTAATACTTCTTCAGCCGCATTTTCTATAGGTTCAAATTTGCTTTGGCCTCCTTTTCCTTTTTTTATATATTTAAGTAAGTTCTTAGTGTTCGGTTTAATATTACTTGCTAGTTTACCCTCAAAATATATTTTCTCCCTCCTTTTTTTGTTATTCTTTGGTTTCTTTTTAATATCTTTCCCAATCCTACACCATACCACTCAAATTTGCTACATTGCATGCCTTTTTCAATAAATTTGATGCTATTCTTAACTTCCTTGGAAAACCATGGTCAGTTTATCCCCCCTGCGAGAATTGAAATAAATATGATGTTAAACAATGAAAAGACAATAGACATGTCTAAAGCTTGCTGCTCTGTAACTGAGAGAGGTAGATTATTTGTGTGAGCTTGGATCTGTGCAATGACATAGCTTTGATGGTGCTAAAGTAGGCCATGCAAGAAAGAATAGTTATTTACAAAAGCAAGTGTGATTAGCAAAGTGCATACATGGAATGAACTACCAGAAGGAGTGGTAGAGGCAGGTACAATTACAACTTCTCAAAGGCATTTGGACATAGATAGAAGAGGTATAAAGGATTATGGGTCAAAAATGGGCAAATGGGACCAATTTAGTTTTGGAAAACTGGTTGGTACAGATGAGTTGAATGGCTGTGTTTGTTTCTGTATTGTATGACGCGATGACTCTAAGACTCTAAAACTAACCAAATCCATTTCTTGGGGCAGAAATTGACACTCAACCATCATCTAGAATCATAGATTCATAGAGGTCTACATGACAGAAAAAGGCCCTTTAGCTCTTCGAGTCTGCGTTGGTTTAAACAATCACCTAACTGTTCTAATCCCATTTTCCAGGACTTGGACAGTCACCTTGTATAGTTCATTTTCTCTGTCCACTGAAGTAGCGGTCAGGCTGGTGTAGAAACATTTGGCAAGTCACACAGATTGCCTCTCGACTCCTTTATTATACAACAAAGAGTTCCACATTTATAATCGGAGATTCCTATCAGGGCTCCTTCAGGAATATAGAGCCATACTTTCATTCTGACTGCTCCCAGTTGGTGATTAAGAAATCATGCCCCATTTGCCACAGCAGGTAACTGACAAATTCTGAAATTTGGCAGCTTGCATTAACAAACAGCCACTTTGAAACATGCTGTGAACTTCAGGTTAGGGTACTGGAAGGTTAGAGTGCCCGGTGGGTAGGGGAGTAGGGTGCCAGTAAAGTTGGATACTAGTCTGAACTGTGTGAGGTGTGCAGGGTGCCAGGTTGGTAGGAGAAGTGTACCATCTGGGAAGTTTGCCAGCTGCTTAGGGAGCTTTGTGTGTCAAGTGTGAAGGGTGAGGTAGCAAGGGAGTCAAGAAAGTGACAGAGTGTATAGGATAGGTTGAAGTTGGTGAGAGATTTCAGGTCCAGAGCAAGACTATGTTTGGGTTGGGTCTAGACCAGGTGGAGGTGGTTTTCAGTTCTGGGGAGTTTGTGTTCCAAGGAACCAGTGGATTTTGTTCTTGGATGTGACTGGTATTTCTGAGAGGAGGTGGGTATCGGGTTTTGATGAGGGGGTTGGATATTAGGTCTTGGGAAAAAGTCGGTTTGGAGCAGGGCAATATTGGATCCAAAGTGGGAGATTTGGGGAGTGTCAATTCTGGTGGTTGGGGACGGGGGCATCAGATCCAGAAACTGGCCCTTTGACAACCAGTTCTTCATGCAGAACAGCCATGCGGACAAAATTTGCATCTCAATATGCCAATATTTTCATGCACAGGTTCAAACAAGACATCTTCTCTACGCAGGACCTCCAATCAACACTATCCACTAGGTACATTGATGACATTTTCTTCTTCTGGACCCATGGTGAGGAGTCACTGAAACAAGTACACAGTGATATCAATGAGTTTCATCCCACTATAAAACTCACCATGGACTACTCTCTACTATTTGTCTCATTCATGGACACGTGTGTCTCCATCAAGGATGGGCATCTCAGTACCTCACTCTACCGCAAACCCACGGATAACCTAACAATGCTACACTTCTCCCGCTTCCACCTGAAATAGATTAAAACAGTCATCCCCTATGGACAAGCCCTACATACACACAGGATCTGTTCAGATGAGGAGGAATGTGACAGGCACCTGGAAGTACTCAGGGATGCCCTCATAAGAACAGGGTACGATGCTCAACTCATTGACCGCCAGTTCCGATGTGCCACAGTGAGGAATCATAATGACCTCCTCAGGAGACAGACACGAGCTGCAACCGGCAGGGTACCCTTCGTTATCCTGTACTTCCCAGGAGCCGAGAAACTACACCATGTTCTTGGCAGTCTGCAACACATTATCAATGAAGATCAGCACCTCGCCAAGACCTTCCCCACACCTCCACTTCTAGCCTTTAAACAGCCACCAAACCTCAAACAGATTATTGTTTGTAACAAACTACCTGGTTTTTAGGACACCATACGAACTTATCACGGTGAACACTGCAAGGCGTGTCAGAATGTCAACATGGATACCACCATTATGCATGGGAACACATCCCACCATGTACGTGGCAGGTACTCATGCAACACAGCCAACTTTGTCTATCTCATAAGCTGCAGGCAAGGATGCCCTGAGGCATGGTACAAGCAGAGACATAGCAGAGACTACGGCAGCGGATGAATGGGCACCACACAACAATCAACAGACAGGAGTGTTCCCTCCCAGTAGGAGAACATTTCAGCGGTCCAGGACATTTGACTTCAGACCTTCAGGTGACTGCCCTCCAAGCCGGACTTCAGGTCAAGCAACAATGAAAATCAGCCAAGCAGAGGCTGATAGCCAAGTTCAGTCCAAAGGGAATGGCCATGAACACACACACACACACACTCCTACAGACCCATACACTCACGCAGACCCTCATTCACAAGCTCACATACGCACCCTCTCACAGACTTATACCTCTTTCCACTCACACTCACACACATATACACACTTTCTCATAGACACTCCTAATTCCACCCCGACCCGAGACACACGCCCACACGCACACATATAAGTTTGTAGGGTGAGTTTGTACTTGCCGAATTACATTTTACTTTGCTCAAAAACTGCATGAATTCTGTAAATCCATTTTTTAGATGAGAACCAGTCTGACCATTGTGGCACAGACAGTCTCACACAGGGCAGCTCACACCTTCAATGCATTATCTGGGCCGACATGACACCAACTGTTAAAGTTCACTTGAGAATGTAACTTACAAATGTATTACAGTTTATATATGAAAGAACTGAAACCAACTAAAAGATGGGAGACTTACCAAAAAATCCAGGTCTTTTTTAATATGTAAATTCAGTTACATCACACTGTAAACATTTGCTATAAATTCTGTGTCAAATGATCTTATATTCTACAACTACCTGATGAAGGAGCAACGCTCCAAAAGCTAGTGCTTCCAAATAAACTGTTGGACTATAACCTCGTGTTGTGTAATTTTTAACTTCGTACAACCCAGTTCAACACTGGCATCTCCAAGTTATTATTATGGCAATTTCACAGGGACCCCATGCATTACTCTCATCTGTGCTTCAGAAATGACTATCTGGCCATTATCAGGAAAAGGATATATAGAAGTATAAGAAATAATAAAATTTGTCTCTGACAGTGACACAAACAGGGTGGTGATATTAAGATAGATATAAATATTTATGATGTTGGCAGTGGTATTAATAGCAGACAATGCAATATGCCCATATTTAAGCTACTGGGCAAAACAAATTTCTAGCTTACATGCAGTAAACGCGCTCTTTCCAGACACACTGTGGAAAATTACATGTTAAGGATTAGTGTTGGTATGAATCTGACATACGGAATGGGAAAATGAATTTTTGTTTTCTTTTCAAAACCAGCTCCGAGAGGTAAGCGTAGCATTGAAGTATCCTTTTGCATTGTCATCTTCTGACAACATACAAGAAATCATTCACATATGCTCAAGTAATTAATGAAGCAATAATTGTGGTCACTGACTCTTTATTCAAAGACTTTAAGAACAAAGAAGAAATAACAGTGGCAAAGGAAATCAAGTCACATTGTACTTTTACAGTAGCAAGGTAAGTGAAACCTTTCTCCAAAAACATCTTTCAAAACTATAGCAAGGCCTGAAGGATTGTGAATGTTTTTCACTGGAGTCCAAAGAATCCATCAACAATATTGACATGGGCTTATGCCCGAAACGTCGAATTTCCTGTTCCTTGGATGCTGCCTGACCTGCTGTGCTTTAATCAGCAACACATTTTCAACTGTGATCTCCAGCATCTGCAGACCTCATTTTTTACCCTGGTATTTCACTTTGTCCACCAAGTTCAACACCAGCACCTCCTCATCATGGGTATGTTGAGGAAAGGCCACACAAAGATTTTTACATCTGTTGCCTGAAATCATCACTTTTCTTGAATCAAGGAATGAAGTGCATAGTGAGCTGTCAGACAATGTAACTTCAGGTTTCTTACAGAGGTAACATTAAAACTGGAAGAGCCGAGCTGTGAATTGGTCGGAAAGACAAAGACTCAGCTCTTATGGTCAGTGCTGTGAATGCATTTGACTTGACATCGGGTCTGTGGACCTCCTAACTAAAATGTAAAATGCTGAAATATCTCCTGAATCTGGAAAAGATACTAGTAAAATCAAAGGTAAAGAAAAATGGTTCCACCCAGAAAACGTCTGTGCACACATGAGGTAATGAGCAAAGGAACTTAACAAGCAATTTCAGGAATTACATGTAATCAAACATTTTTCCAGCCTCTGCAGTCATCGTTTTTACCTAGTTGATTTTAACCCTACTGCAAATCCTCTTGCAAGGATGCCTGCCTTGAAGAGGTTTTCATCCTCTCTCTACAAGAATCTCAGGGAGTTCCTCTCCCACTGCAACTCCCAGGTCATTTCCTCTGCCCTGAAGCTCTTCAACCATGTCCTGAAACAAACTCGACTTCAACAGTTTCCTCATTTCCCCTTCCCACACCTCATCCCAGTTCCAAACTTCCAGTTCAGCACTCTCCCCATGACTTGTCCTAACTGCCTATCATCTTTTTCACCTATCCTCTCCACCCTGCCCCCTCAACCTATCACCTTCATTCCCTCCCCCACTCACCTATTGTACTCTATGCTACTTTCTCCCCACCCCCACCCTCCTCTCACTTATCTCTCCACCCTTCAGGCTCTCTGCTTGTATTCCTGATGAAGGGCTTTTGCCCGAAATGTCAATTTTACTGCTTCTCGGATGCTGCCTGAACTGCTGTGCTCTTCCAGCACCACTGATCCAGAATGTGATCAAACATGACAAGTCATCGTCCTTGTCACAAATCCATTCCTTCAAATAGACATTGGTGGGTTGTCTACCAAATTCCATCTGGTGTCTGATTTGCAAAGCTGTTGGGTGGATAAGGAAATAATTACTATGCAAAATGATATTGAGATGAAAGTCCGATCAAGGGATAACGATGGTTAAAGACACATAAACTGATAAAAATATCTATTCCAATCTGCCTGTATTTTTAAAGTACTTCCAAGAGACAGTACTCTCCTAAATGAAGATAATCAAGTCCAAATATCATGCTGGCCTCACAGATATCAGTCGATACACTGCATACAATTAGCAATCTCAAACTACAACCCAGATTTCAAGAGACTGCCAAATATTACACTCACAGATGATGCATGAATATATATTGATTATATACTTGGTTTTAGATTTATATGGCACTAAAATAAATTGTTAATTCTATATTTTATTTGGGGTAAATATGGGTTACACTTAAGTACAAGACTATTTTTTTTCATTTAAAAAGGGTTGAGACCATGGAGGTGAGTGAATACGTTCGAACACAGCAGATGGAATATAATGTGAATAAGTGTGAAATAATTCACCGTGGTAGCAAAATGGTCAGGGTCACAAGTGATTTCCATTGGGACAGAAAAATAAATTCTATTTAGTGCCTGTAGATTTTGTAACATGTTGTTATTTATTGAAGCAAATCATCCTGTGGGGTACTGACAGCAAAATAAAGGTATAACAGGACATTCCTACATGACGAAATGGCAAAATCTCCTTGACACTAAAACACTTATAAATGACACCAGCATAATCATTTATATTTATTTGATTGGGGTTATCAACAAAGTCAACAGGAAAGCTTTCATTTCAAAACAAAAATCATTCAACTGATGTGGGTGTTGCTGGCAAGGGCAATATCTTTTAAGGTTCTGAATTGCCCAGGAGAAAGTGGTAGTCAGTTGCTTTTTTGAATTGCTGCTGTCTCCATGGCAAAATCACTCCCACAGTTCTACAGGCAAGAAGTTTCAGGATCTTGACTCAATGACTAGCAAACTATTTCCAAATTAGGATGATGTGAGCCTTGAAAGGGAGCTTAAGGAAACTGGCGATCCCATGCACATACTGCATTTGTCCTTCTAGGTGGTAGAAATCAAGTTTGGATGCTTAAGTTATTTTTGCTTAGCAGCAGCGATAGCCCAGAGTGAATGCACTCTACTCTGTATGCAATTGCTGACACAAAGCCTTCACTTTAAGGCTATCTACAATGCCTGCACTGCTTGACCCAGAAAAAAAATCTAATTGGATATTGATGGTTCTCTATTTCATTGATGGCCTCTGTGTACTTTCTTAAAACACCAGCTGAGCACAGCTGTAATGAGATCCATATTTCACCCAGTGTCACTGACGATACCATTATAATATCAGAGCAGCTCTTCAGGTGCCTAGATCATTCTAACGGTGTTCTGCAATAGTCAAGCTGCCTGAGGTTTGTCATGTTGTGATTGTATGTCACATGCTAGGCAATACTGCATTCCCAAGAGCCCCTTTACCATACTTCCTTTAGATGAAAATCACAGAATCATAGGGATGGTCAGAAAGTGAGAAAGCATTAACCTAAAATGGGTGTAGAGGATAAAAACAAGAGCAATTCTAAGAGAGACACCCCATCTTGATATTTGAGTATTGCGTGAATAGGCTATCAGCAACACAACAATTGGCCACTCAGAGTTTCCATTCACATTATCTTAGCACAAAACTACTTTAAAATAATGTTTTGGCAAGATTTCAAACATAATTTTACTGAATGCCCATATTGTGTGATTACTGAGGGTACAATTTTATAGGGGTAGGAGCAGCGTGGGGTATGGTGAGATGTGTGACAAAATTGGGTAAGAAGTGCACCAAGGCCAATCTCAACACCAGAAGCATCATTTGCCTTTTATAACACTTTTCACAAACTTTGCGGCAAGTTTCTTGCTTGACAGCAGTCAGTGGCCAATTACGGGGGATTATTGCTTGTTAAACCCCTTGTTGATGGGCTAAATCAACTCAGTTATATTAATCCTCCTATTTTACCAAACCTACTAAACATGCTCAATATCAAGAAATATCAACGTAGAAACCAAAGTGGATACCTGGCAGATTCAGCTTGTCACTTGCTCCAATAGCCTTCATGTAGTGTTTGATCAAACTGCAGCTCAGGGTATGATTCACAGGCACCACACTTTCTTTATCTACACACATTGCATCCGGCATTTTCTAGCCTATTATTACTGTCATGGCATGTCTCCAATACACTTACAGCCAGTATAACAAGCACAGAATTGCATGGTAAGGGGTATTAGCAACCAGAATTGAAAGGCTGCCGGAGGGTCACTTCACAACCACAGACAGGAACCCAACTCAAGGTTTGGACCAGATTGCATCCCAGAGTTATGCACTTGCAGTCTTAATGTTCAGCACCTACCTGAGTGTTTCCAACATCCAAGCCATGCCTTGCCTTGTCTTGCCATGCCACCCTTGTTAGCACATTAGCACTTTAGCCTAAGCTAATAGCTCTCAGTACTGCTATATTGAGGTGCACTTTAGTGTAGAAAAAAAGACAGGCTACTTGTCAGTAAAGATGTGTCACGGAGAGGCAGGGGACAACTTGCGATGGGCACACTGAGATGTCAGTCTAACACCTGACATCAGCAAACATCACCACAGCAAACAAACTTCACATTTATTTAACCAAAAGGCCATGTCAGAAGCTGGCAGTATCGATCAGGGGTTCGCAATACCATCAGTCATGGGCACAGTCTACACATAGTCTATGGCTTCATCATGGTCAGTTGTCTGTTTCCAGCACTCACGGTCAGAGACTCACTTTTGCAATACCATCTAGGTAGGGGCACAGTGGTGGGGGTTGTTCTGAGTTAATCCTTTAGGGCCAACACAAGCAGTCAGGGGAAGACAGTCAGGCAGCTGTAAAAACAAAAGGCAGGGCTCTTAACTGTCATATCTAGGGACTGCTTGTCAAAGTCAGTCTGAAGTTTAGGGCAAATACAGCCTGGGGGTCTATCCATCAATTTTTCAGGAGGGTTGAAGGGTGGTATATGGAGGGAAAGGAAGATCCCTGTCAGAAGGCAGAGGAGAATAAGGCTGGTGGGGAGGGGCTTTATATAGAGGAAGGCAGAGACATTTGCAGAGACTCGGATGGGGTCAATGATAGGAGAAGTGCACGGAGCTGTGCAGGACAGCATCAGAGGAAATGGTATAGTATGAAGGAGGGGACAGTTGCTGTGGCCTACACAGGGGGACCACGGAGGAGTAGAGTGGTTATCATTAAGTGCAACGTCTGGTTTGGAGAAGAGGAATATTATTGTAACAAAGTTCAATGTGATGGGTGAAAATAAGCTGCTGTTGTAGTGAGGCAAAAGGGGATATGGAGGTTTTGGGAGGGGGATGGGGATTAATTTAGCAGCAGTAATGTTACAAAAGGTCTTTTCTGACCTAAGGGGAACCAGTGCACATGCAGTTTCCAAGAGTCCTGGGTGAGGCACACATTGCTTCATTATCTTTCACATAAGTATCACATTGGTCACTGCTGAATGCAATGAGAAGTTCAACATTTAACGTAGCTTAGGAGTTGAAGTGGTGTCTGACAGACATTTTCTTCCCAATGACATTGGGTTGTCACTCAACTGACATGGTGCTGTCACCAAGTGGGTTCACAGGCTGAGCCTAAAAGTGGTGGATGATGGAGATGTGTCCCTCATCATCAGCATCTATGGTTTCATCGCGGTCAGCTGTCCATTTCCAGCGCTCACAGTCAGAGACTCACTTTCGCAATACCATTTAGGTAGGGGCACAGTGGTGGGGGTTGTTCTGAGATAATCCTTTTGGGCCAGTGTGCTCCCTGTCTCACCATGTAGTGAAGTGTGCTCAACCCTCATCTATAGGGTATACCACTGATGATTATTCTGAGGTCTAAGAAATTCCTTCATTCTTTCTGTTCCCAAATAAGATCCTTTCTATGGAGAGTGATGGGCCCTGCCTCTAGCAGCATGTTGATCACTGTAGCTGTCTGTCTACAAAGGTGAGGCTGGAGACAGGAGCAGGGAAGTTGGCTAGTCCAGGAACATGTGCAGAAGTAGGTCATTCAGCCCATGGAGTCTGCTTCACTTTCAATGGGATTATGGCTGATTTGATAATCCTCAACACCACCATCTTGCCTTTTCTCTATCATCCTTAATTCCCTTACTGATTAAAATTTGTTTATCTCAGCCTTGAATATGTTTAATGATCTAATGTCTGTAGCCCGGCTGTGATAAAGAGTTCCACAGGTACACTGTCCTCTGATTGTCCTCACTTCTGTCTTAAATGGGAGACCCCTTATTTAACATTATGCCCTCTGGCCTGAGATTTTCTCATTGGGAGAAACAGTATCTAACTGTTAAAGCCTCTAAAAACCTTAGATGTTTAAACATGCTGCCACTCATTCTGCTAAACTTCCATGAGTTCAGATCCAATTTACTCAACCTCCCTTCATAAGAAAATATTTCCTTGCCTGGTATCAGCCACATAAACCTTCTTTGCCTTCCAGTGCCAGAATATATTTTGGGCGGCACAGTGGCTCAGTGATTGGCTCCCTCACAGAGCCAGGGACCGAGGTTTGATTTCAGCCTTGGGTGACTGTCTGTGTGGAGTTTGCACATTCTCCCCATGTCTGTGTGGAGTTTGCACATTCTCTGCGTATCTGTGTGGGTTTCCTCCCACAGTCCAAGATGTGCAGGTTAGGTGAATTGGCCATGCTAAATTGCCTGTAGTTTTCAGGGATGTCCAGGTTAGGTGCATTATTCTGGGGTAAATGTAGAGTAGTAGTGAAATGGGTCTCGATGGGTTACTCTTCAGAGGGTTAGCGTGGACATGTTCGGCCAAAGGGCCTGTTTCCACACTGTAGGGATTCTAAAACATATTTCTTAGATAAGGGGATCAAAACTGTCCACAGTATTCCAAGTGGTTTCTAGTTTCTGTATAGTTTTAGCAGGACAGTCTTTGCTTATATTTCCTCCGCTTTATTTCATTTACCTTCCCTACTCCCTGCTGAATGTATATGCTAATGTTTTGTAATGAATGCATGAGTACTCCCAAATCTCACTGTGTAATAGTTTTCTGCAGTGCTTCTCCATTTAAATAATATTCAGTGTAGCAGCAGGTCCCTACGGAGGGCGAAGTGCAGCCAGCTCAGGGAAACGCTGCAGGATGGGTGAGGTGTCCAGGAGGCCCAGAGCATCCTGGTCTCAGCTCCATTTCCCAGGGTTGAGCAGCATCTTGTGTTGATACAGACTGTCTGTGCCCCAGGATGTTGTGACAGAACTATGCCAGATGTTGGAGTGGAATCTAAGCACCGAGGAGTAGGAGACCATCCGCTCCTAGTGGTTCTAATGATCACTGTCACTCACTCTGACCTTCTATGCTGCTGGCCCCTTTCCAGGAAGTGATGTGAGATCTCTCAGTTTTGCTCCCACAAATGCATCAGGACAGTGGCCAATGCCATCTGCACAAGATCACACTACTTTGTTTCATTTCAGGGGGACAAAGTCAAGGCTGCAGCTGGGTTCCCTCAGTGCAGTGTACACTAAGAGAGCAGTATGACAATGTCATGGAATCCATCAACAGGAAGGGGAATTCCATTCAGTTGATGTCCAGGTGATCTGAGATCTTGCTTACCACATCCTCTGTCCATTAACCTGGCAGCTGCCATGACTCCAACATCTTTAAAAAATCTCATGTAGCAGGTACCTTACAAGCCTGGTTACAGGAGTACAAGGATTTCCCACTGTTACCATGGTTCATGAAACTATTGCACAAGCCTCCAGACTGATGTAACCTACAAGTTTAACACTACCCATGCCTCAATCAGTGCCATGGCAGGTCAGCTGAACATTTAGTTTCACTGCTTAAACCTATCAAGGTGACGGAAGGTGCTTTCAAGTATAATCTGGACAGAGTGTGCCACATCTTCCTGCTGTGCCATGTTCTGCACAATTGGAACAAGCGTTGAGTAAGTGTGCTAGAGAATGTGTTGATGAGATTGTGGGCTTAGGATCAAGTTTCAAAGAAGGATGAAGATAGTGGTGAGGACGAAGCTGTTGTTGTTCATGTCAGAGCTCAGCTATGTCAGGTGCTACAAGTCAGAGAGAACTTTATTGAAAAGTGGTTTCTGTCAATGAGTACTGGATGCAGCTGGCCATTGAGGATTGTAAAATATTTATTTGCCCTGCTGCTGAAATCTGGTTTGCATTGTTGGAGATGGAGTAGGGGCTGGTGGCGTGGGGGTGGGGTAGGGGAAGTGTGGACTCCTTAGCCTCAGCCTCAGCCTCAGCCTCAGTCTCCATTGGTATTGTTCGTGTTCCCTAATGCTTCCTGTAAATCTCATGTTTGGATTTGTCGAATTGCTTGCTTGTACGTGATGGGTCTACAGTGAGCATAGCAGACAGGGTCGAGTTGACTTACAGGGTGTTCAGACACAATGTAGTTATGAATAGGTAAAGTGCGTGGTGTGACTAGTTAAACTGTGACTAGAGTGACAGAATATGTTTACATGGATGAGGAAGTGTCAGCCATATCAACTATGTGGCATGGGCGATATGGCTCTTGGACTGCTGTGCCATAATGTTCCCAGTTATGGGCAATGCCAATGCAGTCCACATGCTCAATGTTTTTAAGCAATGGACACATCTCAAGGAATACCAGTCTTTCAGCTAGAAGTGAGTTGGTTTAGGAACAGCACGTGTAAGGTAGAGCTGGTATCATGAGAGACGCCACAGGCGTCGGTTATGGAGTGAATGGAGGACGTGTGATAAGATTCAGTCAGAGATATTCCTAAGCCTCACAGAGTAAAGCTCTCAAATGAATGCAACATAACCAGGACTTAGTCCCAAAAAAGTAAGATTCAACCCTTTGTGTTTCTTTGTACTGTGCTTCCCTTTCATAATGATGTTTGACATGAATTGTCCAAGTCACCTTTGGGCTCTCTTCTTGGGTCACAGCTTCTTGACAAGATTGTGTATGCTGGCTGGTTCCTGTTAAATTGCATGACCAGCTAAGATCATTAAAGTGCCCGCATAGAAAGAGTTACATTCAGCTCGACCTTTGCCCTTAATGTAAGTATGGGGTTAGAACTGCCAGTCATGACCATAATCTTCCACTGTGGCTGAGCAATTATTTTTGAAGGCCTTCAGTCCAAACGTGTCTTGTCTCTATGCATGACTTGAAAAGAATATTTTCACTGCAGCCTCTGAGAGAAAGGTCCATGACCTACAGCAGAGATCTGTCAGCCAATTTGCTATGATGTGCAAAGTTGTCTTTTATTAGCAGTTCCATATATTTAAATCCTTTATCAACATTGCATTCCTGTCATCCAATGGGGAAAGTCCTAATTTGAGGACTAACACTGGGAGCTGACCCAGGATATTTCAGAAAATCCCATGGGAAAAGGCAAATAAATAATGAGGCAACCAGAATTTCAGCAATGATAACAGAACATCCTATTGCATTCAATACAGCTATGCATATTCAGTGTCCTGTTAATTATGCACTATAATAAAATGAATCCACTTAATTTGAACTCAGCTCTATAGAAGAAAGATTAATTTAGACATTAATTAGTTCTTTGAATAATATGAAGAGCTTCAACTTCTGCCAAAATTGGAAAAGAAAAGCACAGAATAGATGGGAATGCTAATCAATGTTATAACCAGCGTATAAAATGAGCATTGAAGCATAATACTTTCACTCATTTTATGAATGAATCATAAAAAATTTCAAATGCCTACAGAGGAGATCAATCAACCCCTGGACTTTGTGCTGATGAAGTGCCATTCATGAGATTCAATGTTGTTGATTGTGTCCTTTACAGTAAATAAGCATTGTAAGCATTGAGCACACAAGTATTGACAATAATTGTGATTGAATAACAGGGAATATTCAATTAACTGAATCTTTAAGATGCTATTCACAAACTTAGATCGTGTTTTATTTCTGCAAAACCCCACAACCTTTGATTTAAAATCCATTTAAGTTTCTTTTGTTTTTGTCAGTTCATACCAAAGGTCAGCTGGGAAGACAAAGCAAAAGAATGAAAACTGTATGTGCTGAAGAAACTTGCCAAGTCTGGGATCATCTGTGGAGAGAGAACAGTTCACCTTCAAGGTCAATCTGACTTTTAAGGAATATTGGACCAAAATATGCTAACTGTTTCTCTTTCTACTGATGCAGCCAGACCTGCCAAATTTTTCTCACCACTTTCTTATTTTATTTCTGATCTCCAGAATCTGCTGTATTTTGTTTCTTTTAAGCTAAAGAAATAGGTTATGTGCCATGATTCTCGGTTCCCTCGAATAAGCTTTTGCGGTTGCTTGTTCTTCTCAGGTAACAGTGCACAGCAGTTCGATGAAACATGCAGAAGCCATGAGTTGAAATGTCACTGAAACATTTCAAATCATCTACTGAGAATGTCTCAGAGTTATAGGGGTTTTAATGTGGCACTCTGGCATGGGTTACAATGTCAGGTCCCAGTTCTGCACTTTGCCTGCAGTGGGAGCATGCAGCAATGTTACAGCAAGTGGCTTGCTATTAACTATGGAGCAGTCATAATATTCAGGCTCATCAGAGAGATCCTAATATTGCCAGTTCATTCAGAGGATGGGCAGCTTTGAATTTCTAATACCCACAATTGTAAGACACAGCATAGGTTCTGATTTATACAATTCACATTAAAAGAGATGGCCTGTAACAAAGGTGTTCAATCAGAGTTTTTTGAATCCTGCGCATTGCCATGTGGATCATGCAAAATTAGCACTAGTGTATGGGGCAGTGAGGCTGTGGGTTCACGTCATAGAGAAAACCATGAAGTAAGTTGCTTATGCAATTCATTATGCCACACTATAAATCCCTGGCACATTTGTGTTGATTCACTGCCACTTTTAATAGAAAAGAGTCTATAAATTATACTGTACGCACTTTTAGGCTGGGTTTCAGCACCTGAAAAAGGTCAAAAGATTAATACAAATTAAATTTCAAATCTCATCTGCATATTCCAGATGAGTTGCTGGAGTTGGTCTTGTTTTATCATATGGTTTGATGCCACACCATGAGTTTGGCTTCAAGACAGACTGGTCAAGGAGAAGGCAAAGTCAAGCACTGTCTTCAAGCTTATAGTTCCAAGCAGTAACTATTCCTGGCAAAATACTGTTATACGTGGTAATTACTGATACACCAGGCTCTGACTTATGTTTCATTAGCTATGGAGTAACCTTTCTTGTTGTGTGTTAATGTTTATGTGTGTCATGAGTCTTCCAGAGAGTCGTCTTACTTGTTCAAAGTCAGCCAAAACGATATCTGCTCAATGATATGCAGTTACATTACATCATCGTAAGATTGCTTTAGGCTCTTGAAGCATTTACGCAACAAGACATTTTCTCCTCATCATAAACATTGATTTAGAATAATATACATTCTTAAATTAGTTACATAGATTGCTTCTTTTTCCAACGTCTACTATGCAAGTTTTCCTTATCTCTTTCACCCCCTCTGTAAGTCCCTGTGTTAGAAGCATAGAAAATAGGTGCAGGAGTAAGCCATTCAATTTGATCATGGCCGATCATGCAATTTCAGTATCCAACTTCCACTTTCTCTCCATATCCCTTGATCCCTTTAGGCCAAGTCTATCTCCCTCTTGAATATATCCAACAAATTGGCCCCAACAGCTTCCTGTGTTAGAGAATTCCATAGGTTCACAACTGTCTGAGTGAAGAGATTCTTCCTCATCTCTGTCCTGAATGGCTTACCTCTTATTTTTAGACTGTTAACACTTGATTCATCTGTGCCAATAGTTGGGAAAGGAAACTCCACAGCAAAGTATAGCAATGTACAAAGTTTTGCTGCTTCTATAACTTCTATTAGATTCTAGATTCAATTGACCTTACTGAAGGCACTCTTGCTCCTTCTGTCTACAACGTAAGTTACAGCTGTGTGCATTTACCATCATAAGGTGAGCAAGTTTTTAAAGATCCCTCTGGATACATAAGACTAATTTCCATATTTGGACAATCTAAAGAAATTGGCTTTTTGAATTTTGTAGCAGGACCAATGTTTATACTGATTGGCTCTTTCCTCAACTGGTATGTTTTGTTTGTTTTCTATACTGGATGCTGTGCATGCCAATTAAATGGAAATCAAACCACAAAAATAGTTTGACTGCATTGAATCCAGTTTTCATCCTGTTACTATGTAGACTTACAAATGGCAATTAATGCAATCAGAATTAGATACATGGTTCTGAAAAAGGTTTTCCTGTTTTGAAGATTATGCAATTAGATTCCTTCAGTCCCTGGGGTTATCAATTTTATCATTGTCAGAATGGGCTAAATGTTTTGGCTTGTTGAGGGCAGGCAGATTTCCAGGGAAGTGTATTATTTTGCATCATCAGTGGTGTGCCAGTTGCCTGGCTCCATCCTACATTAAGATCATTTTCCTGCAGATAGGTGGGTTGGTGTGGCAGGGTTATCAGCAAACTAATCGTACACAATTCAGCAAGTCAAATGCCTAACATTTGAAAAAAAAACATTCCCAGGATGTGGCCATTGCTGGCTGGACCAGCATTTATTCCTATCCCTAATTGCCCTTGAGAAGGTGCTAATGACCTGCCTTTGAGAATAGCTATAGCCCTTTTACTAAAGGTGCCCACACAATAGTCCATTGATGATGAGGGAGTGATAATAATCATTTTATCAAATGTCTGAATTGATCTTGCCACTCAATTTTCTTTAGTGCATTGATTTGTTTCAGTGAGAAAATTCATTCGGCAGAAAACTATTAATTTCTGGTGCCACAAATGACTCTATACAATTGCATTACAGTCTGGATCAACATCTTCTAGAAACCTTAGGAACTTCAGGAAATTAGGGTCTTACTGTATCCAGAGGGATCATTAACCACTTGCTCACCTCATGATAGCAAATGCACACAGCTGTAAATTGCAGTGTGGGTAGAAGGAGCAAGGGTGCCTTCAGTAACTGACTGAATTGCAATTCTAACAGAAGTTACAGAACAAGCAAAATCACCAACTTTACCTCATGCATTTCTATGCCTTGCTACAGACTTTCCTTTTCCAACTATTGACACGGATTAATCAAGACAAAGACTTAAAGAAGGGTGGAAAAGATAAGGAAAACATGTGCAATAGATATTGGAAAAAATAGTAATCTAGGTAACTAGCGTAAGAATGTATTACTAGTCATAGAGATGTACAACATGGAAATAGACCCTTTGGTTTAACCTGTCCATGTCGACCAGCTATCCCAATCCAATCTAGTCCCACCTGCCAGCACCCAGCCCATATCCCTCAAAACCATTCCTATTGATATACCCAACCAAATGCCTTTTAAATGTTGCAATTGTACTAGCCTCCAACACTCATTCCATACACATACCACTCTCTGCATGAAAAGGTTGCCCCTTAGGTTTCCTTTATATCTTTCCCCTCTCACTCTAAACCTATGTCTTCTAGTTCTGGACTCCCCAACCCCAGGGAAAAGACTTTGTCTATTTATCCTATCCATACCCCTCATGATTTTATAAACCTCTATAAGGTCATCCCTTAGCCCCTGAAGCACCAGAGAAAACAGCCCCAGTCTGTTCAGCCTCTCCCCATAGCTCAAAACCTCCAACCCTGGCAACATCCTTGTAAATCTTTTCTGAACCCTTTCAAGTTTCACATCATCTTTCGGATAGGAAGGCGACCAGAACTGCATGCAATATTTCAACAATGGTCTAACCAATGTCCTGTACAGCTGCAACATGACCTCCCAACTCCTGTACTCAATACTCTGTCCAATAAAGGAACAATTGTGTTCTCCACTATCCTATCTACCTGTGACTCCACTTTCAAGGAGCTATGAACTTGGACTCCAAGGTCTCTTTCTTCAGCAACACTCGCTAGGACCTTACCTTTAAGTGTATAAGTGCTGCTAAGATTTGCTTTTCCAAAATGCAGCACCTCGCATTTATCTGAATTAAACTCCATCTGCTACATCTCAGCCCTTTTGCCCATCTGATCAAGATCCTGTTGCAATCTGAGATAACCTTCTTCGCTGTCCATTATAGCTCCAATTTTGGTGTCATCTGCAAGCTTACTAACTATACCTCTTATGCTCACATCCAAATCATTTATACAAATGCTAAAAAGTAGAGGACCCAGCATTGATCTTTGTGGCACTCCACTGGTCACAGGCCTCCAGTCTGAAAAACAACCTCCACCACCACCCTCTATCTTCTGCCTTTGAGGCAGTTCTGTATATAAATGGCTAGTCCTCCCTGTATTCCATGAGATTTAACCTTGTTAACCAATCTCCCATTGGGAACCTTGTTGAACCTCTTATTGAAGTCCATATAGATCACATCTATCACTCTGCCCTCATCAATACTCTGTGTTACTTCTTCAAAAAACTCAATCCAGTTTGTGGACAAGATTTCCCACACACAAAGCCTTGTTGACTAACCCTAATCAGTCCTTGCCTTTCCAAATATATGTATATCCTGTCCCTCAGGATTCCCTCCAACAACATGCCCACATCAGGCTCACTGATCTATAGTTCCTTGGCTTGTCCTTCCAACCTTTCTTAAACAGCAGCACTGCGTTAGCCAACCTCCAGTCTTCCGGCACCTCACCTGTAACTATCAATGATACAAATATCTCAGCCAGAGGCCTACAATCACTCCGCTAGCTTCCCAAGAGTGCTAGGCTACACCTGATCAGATCCTGGGGATTTATTCACTTTATGCATTTCAAGACATCCAGCACTTTCTCCTCTGTAATATGGATATTTTTCAAGATGTCACCACCCATTTCTCAGCATTCTATATCTTTCATGTCCTTTTCCACAGTAAAACGCAGCAGGTCAGGCAGCATCCAAGGAGCAGGAGAATCGATGTTTCAGGCATGAGCCCTTCAAATCATTTACTAAGTAAACAAAATATAGTCATTTTCAAATAGCTTACAGAATATTAAAAACAGTAGTTTGTTGTTCCTAGGTTTTAAGTGTCTTTGACAAAACATTGTTCCACTATCTGCCTGATGCAATTAGCTTTCATTTCCACTTTGAAATATGCTGTCTTTAAAAATTAATAGAATATGCATGGTGCAATTGTTAATTGCTTGGTTATTAATCTAATGTGAATGAATTTAATTTTTATGGCAATAACTTTCCCTGACAGAAACTTCAACTAATTTAGCAATCTCAATTCTTGAAAGTTCAGTTTGTACATGCAGGGAATAAAAATGAAAATAGGGCAGTGGATAGCATATTGCAACCATATGAGGAATCGTGAGTATTTTCACCACATATACAAATAGAAAATCTTTCATTCTCCAGAAATATCAAGTAGGAATGTCAGGATATATTGATCAAGCAAGATATTACAATGTGCAAACCAAGGACAATCATTTCTGCTTTATTTTTTATGATTCACTAATAATGATAACCACAATCATCATGATAGATCAGTATGAAAAGGGCTTCAATGAGCCCTTTTATGCTTGAATAATGGAGTGACGTTATTTGGAACAATGACATATCTAGGACTACATGGCTATTGTTTAAAGGTGACACAGTCATACTGAATCAAAATGGATTAGCTAAATAAAAATCTGAAATCTGCAGAAAGGTAACAATGGATATTTTGTTCATTCACAATGAAAAAGAAGCAACATGACATGTTGAAATATTTTTGAATTTAACTTGCCAGTTAAACCTGAAAGTACCAACATTTTAATTATATAGTTTGGATGATCAGTCTCCTAAAACTGTACAGATTTAATAGGATCTGCTTCACAGATAAGACAATGACTGCAGATCTTTTCCACTTATGCCATGATCTTAGCCTTGTAACTGTAGCCTTTCTTTAGTTGTGAGATTCTGCCCCCAGAAAACATAGGCTGTGAAAAAGTAACAAGAGATGACCAGATCTGCCTCAGCAACTTCGACAGGAATTTGTTTTCAGCCATTATGCTGTTTTGCTGTAGTACATAGTAATCTCCTGCTGAAGTTATGGTGGGAAACTAGAGGTAACCTGTGGAATTTCAAGACTTTTTCACTGCATTCTTCAAGCATATATGTACCCATTATTAATAGATATGTTTTATCCAATCTTCGACCCATAGCTAAATAAGCAGAAACTAGTAAATAATTATATTATTTCTTCTTTCCTGCTAATAACAATGTTTTTGGAACAAAAGACACTGTGTTTAGACTGAAATGCAATCATTTGTAAATGTCCTACCTCATCTGCTGCAGTCATGTGACTCAATCATGACAGACAGACACACGCACACACACTGCAGGCAGCCATCTTAGATGCACTTCAATAAACACTTGATTCTGGCTATACTGCTACCTGCTGAGTGCAGACCATGATGTTAAAAATGAAACTGAGATTGCATGCTGAAAGCTACAAAACAAAACAAAACTATTGATTGAGAGACAAAGGAATGTTCAGAACTATGAAAGCTACTATTAGCAACTGAAGAAGTACAAAGAAACAGGCTAAGCTGAGTCACTAGCCAGGAGAAAATGGCTGCAGCTTTTCCTGTCCCAGCTCTAGTCAAAATGACATGCCATAAGAAGCAAAACTGGCTGTTTTTCCACATGCAATGGCAAAATTATGAAATCATTATAGATCCGTTGAACAAGCGGCAGCAACTTTGTATTGTTACACCCTTATCACTATTTTGAAGACACCATTTTAAAGTTTATTTCACCCTAAATCTCTGAAGAACAGAGCAAAAATATCGATTTCAGAAATTTTCAAAGGATTGAAGGCATAGTCTGGACCTCAAGTGAACCTAACATATGAACACTATGTCTTCAATACTAAGATTCACTTTGGGGGAAAAATGTCCATTTATGAATATCTGATGTCATTAACTGAGGTTACACCATCTTGTGAAAAATGGTCTGATTAAAGACATGATAGTATTAAGCAGAAGAGGTCCTGTACTGAGTACATCTAATGAGTGAAGAGAAACTCACACTCAGGAAATAACTGAGGTTATAATACCACAGCTCGGGCACATTCTGGCAGAACACACGAGGCCTTACATTTTTTGATATTACATTTTATATTGGCCTTACATTCCTAGCCCAAAAGGAAGAATAACCATGGAAAGAAGCCACAGCAGAATACAAATACCGAGTAGAGCATCATGCAGAAGAGATATCCAGCTGTCTTGGATCACAGAGTGTATCGAAGTGGTTCTTTTCAGATTTGGTTAAATTTAGTTAAAAGAAGGCTCGACAGCAGCAATTTGCTTAAAATGAACATGTATTGAGTAATAACATAAGCTGAGAAAAGAAAGGAGCATTTGTTGATTAATAATAAACAGATAAAAAAGGAATGAAAACAAACCAATGAGCCTCTTGTCCTTCTGCCTGTCGAGGATCCCTCGATCGATGGCTCGTCTGGAGGTTGAGGTTTGTTGTGGTGGGATGGGGAGGAGGGTGGAGGGTAAGTGGAGCTGAGGCTATGAGAAGATCACACATGATCTTATTGAATGGTGGAGCAGGCTCAAATGGTTAGGTGGCCTACTCCTGCTTCTAGTACTAATGTTCCTGGCACTGTTCATGATCCTGGTCCAAGGTGAAGTCCAATGACTTCTCTCTTATGCAGTGTAACAAACAGCAAGACACAGAAAACAGCTACCCAGAAGATAAAACTGCTGCCTACCACAAAAAATACAGCGACAGATAAGCGAGCTGCAGTCTTCATCCTCTAAAGGAATGTTCCCAGGACTCATTCAAGGTCATGCAGCTTGTCAAGTATCATCAACAATGTTAGCCCTTCTGGCCATCCTATACAATCTATTCTCATGTGCAGCTGTCGAATATCATCAGTAACGTTTAGGCCTTCGGCCCATTCTATACAGCAGTAAGGGCAAAGCAGCGTTCTCATTGCAAGACGTTGAATCACTTTGCATAGATGTGCATAGCTAGAAGCCAGTGCACCAAGCAAGTACACATAGCAACAAGAAAATTATCAGTGGAAAACTCTGATGAATCGTTCTATGCATTACAACAGATTGATTCTGTCAGGTCAAGAGATGATACATAGTTTGTGATGATTGGAGTGATGACTGTAGAAGGAGAACATCAGATCAACAAAAAAGTGTCTGACAGATACCTGTACATCACATAATATAATGATATTCACAGATCTGTGCAAAATGACCCAACATAGTGACCCAAAAATGAAACCCTCAAGTCACTTGGCATCATGCCCACGACAAGAGGACTGGTCACAGTATAATGCAATATCATGGGTGGAGATCTGGATTTAAAGATTATAGATGACAAGGATCTCCACTTATTTGAGCCAGAGCAAGTCAGCAGCTTGGACTGCTAAACTTCAATGTGCCAACAATACACTGTGACATGTCACAGCACATGAAACCTTTGATCATAGAATAGATCAAGGAGTAAACAATACAGTGAGAGGAAGACTTCTGGAACAATATCATCTCAAAGTAGATAAGAATGCAACAGTGAGGAAAGTTTTTCTGCATTCAATGCCATCAGGAAACACAAATTAGAAGAGTTAGAAAACAAGGATGTAATCAAAAAAATGACAAGTCCCACAGAGTGGATTAGCAATATGATAGCCTGGAAAGTTGAGAGTATGCATTGACCCAAAGGATTTCAATCGAACTCTGAAAGAACCTTATTACCCCTTTGCCAACAATTGAAAGAATTTTGCTTAAACTTATTCTTAGCATAGAGTTTAAGAACAGAAAGGTTATCATGTGCAGTTCTGGAATCCACATTCTAGGAGGGATGTGATAGCACTGGTGAGGGTGCAGAGGAGATTTAACAGAATGTTGACTTGCTGGAGAGTTTAAAATATAAAGAACTATTCTACAGATGGTTATAAAGAAATATTATAGCAGAAGAGATTGAGAGGGGTTATGAGATGTATAAAATTATGAGAGGCATAAATAGTTAGGAAGAAACTTTCCCCGTGATGGGACAATTAGTGGCCAGGGGACATAGATTTAACATAGGAGCAGGAATTTTAAAGGAGATATAAGAAAAACGTTTTAATCCAGAGAATGGTGAGAATTTGGAACTCACTGCCTATAAGGGCAGTAGAGGCAGAAACCCTCACACATTAAAGGAGTACTTGTGATGCCAAGGCTTTGAACGCTATGGGCCAAGTGCTGGAAAATGGGATTAAAACATTGGGTAGCTGTCAGAGAGGAATGAGCTTCCGACAGCCCAACTCAAATATGTGGATTATCGCAGGTCATATCCTTTCTCAAATGGATAGAACTAGGTGGGGGGTAAATATTGTGGTAAATTGGGAAATACATCACATTTTAATAAGGAATAATTTGTTAATAAAATTGAGTTGAACTGCAAACTGAATTCAGCATCCCTTTGTCTGCCTCACCAACGAGAGTGCTTGAGTAAAGTTTCTTTTAATATAGACTAGTCAAAGTGTTCAAGCACAAACAACACTAAGACCGTATGACAAACCTAGATGCATGGATGGTTACTGACAAGTGAAGCTGAAAGGAAGCAACAGCTTTCTGACTATGGTCTAGACACCCTTCATCAGATATCGCTAGTAATGAAAGCCATTTGGCATATCCACGGTACAAGAACAGTATCAATGCAGACAGTCTGTGCTAGTTAATGATCTTTCTGATGTGGAAGCTATAATGAATGATTGCTGGTTTATGGATGTGGAGACTCAATAGAAGAAGCTGTCAAGAAGGCCTTTCTCAATGTCAGCAGCAAATGTTGTTTTTTCCAACAGTTCTCAGGAAGTTGAGAAGAGATTCTCACTAGGGAGCAATGAGATACCTATTAACAGAGATTTTTTTTTTTCTCTTTTCTTTTTTCTTTTTTTTGTCACTCTATTTACATGTGGCGAGTCCTTGGCACTGATCCAGCTCCCAACAGAGATTATTGCCTGTTGTCAGCCTAATTAACTGCAGATCTTATCTCATTATTATGAAGCTTCCTTGTCTGCTACATATCCGGAGGAAACTTGATGCTGAGAACTCTCAAAGGGAACAGTCATTGATGAGATTATACTATTGCAGCCTCTCCTCCGACAGCCACTGAGACATTGAGGAACAAATATGTAGCAGGTTATGGAAAGATTCAAAAACAACAGGGTTGTCATAGTGGGTGACTTTAACTTCCCCAAAATTGGCTGGAACTTCCTCAGGGAAAGAGGCTTAGATGGGGTAGAATTTTTTAGGTGCAACCCAGAGGGACGCTTACAATAGTATGTGGATAGTCCAACTAGAGGAGGGGCCATACTGGACCTTGCATTGTCTAATGAGCCTGGCCTTTCCGTGGGAGAGCATTTTGAAAATGGTGATCACAACTCCTTAAGTTTTAAAGTAACTATGAGTAGGATAAGTCAGGACCTTGCAGGAAGGTACTAAACTTGGGGAGAGCAAATTACATCAGTACTAGGCCAGAGTTGGGAAGAGTTAATTGAGAGCATCTATTTTCAGCAAGTCAATGTTTGACATGTGGTTAAAGTCTGCAGATCAGAGTGCAGGACTGGTGTGTTCCATTAATGAAGTAGGACAAAGATGAAAAGATAAGGGATCCTGGGATAATGAAGGAGGTTGTGAATTTAGTCAAATGAGAAAAGAAACATATGTAAGATGTAGAAAGCCAAAATTGGACAGAGCCTGTGAGTAATATAAAGAAAGCAAGAAAGAACTCAAGCAGGGAATTAGGAGAGCAAGGGGAGTGGGGGACGGTGGGGGGGTTGGGGGTGGGGCATAAAATGACCTCTGCAAGTGGGGTTAAAGACAATCCCAAGGCATTCTATACATACATCAAAAACAAGATGATAACTAGGGAGAAGATAGGACACCTGAAGGATAAAGAAGGAAATTTGTGTTTGGACGCAGAGGATGTGGATGGGATCTTAAATGTGTACTTTGGGTTGGTATTCAATCCATGAGAAGGAGATAGAGAATAGTGAGATTTATGTGGAGCATGCTAATATGCTAGGGCATTTTGAGATCAAGAAAGAAGTGGTGTTGTATCCCTTGAAAAGCATTAAGGTGAGTAAGCCCCCCCAGAAGTGGATGGCATCTACCCCAGATTACTGAGAGAGGCAGGACAGGAGATTTCTGGGGCCTTAACCAAGATCTTTGTATCCTTGTTAGCTACTGGAGATGTCCTGGGGACTGGCAAGTAGCTAATGTTGTTCCTGTGTTTAAGAAAAGAAGTAGGCACAATCCAGGAACCTCTAGAATGATGAGTCTTACAGCAGTAGTGGGAAGCTACTGAATAGATTTCTTCGAGATAGGATTTGTATGCATTTGGAAAAGCATGGCCTTATAAGGGACAGTCAGTATAGCTTTATGTGGAGCAGGTCATGTTTTACTAATTTGATTGAAATTTTCAAGGACGTCAAAGGTGATCAATGAGAATGCTCTCCACATGGATTTTAGTAAGGCTTTCGGCAAGGTCTTTCATGGTAGGTTCATCCAGAAGATTAAGGCGCATAGGATCTATGGTAACATGGCTGCATGGATTCAGAATTGGCTTGCCCATAGAAGGCAGAGAATAGTGGTAGAAAGGTATTTTTCTAGATGGATATCTATGATTAGTAGTGTTCTGTAGGGATCCGTATTGGGACTTATTCTGTTTTTGATATATTTAAATGACTTGGATGAAAATGTAGATGACTGTGTTAGTAAGTTTGCAGATACAAAGATCAGTAGTGTTGTGGATAGCATAGAAGGTCATCAAAAGATACAGTGGGACATAGATAATTTGCTATTTTGGGAGGAGAAGAGGCAGATGGAGTTTAATTCAGATATGTGTGAGGTTCCTCAACTTACGGAGATCAAACGTTAAGGAGAAGTATACAGTTGATAGCAGGACCTTGAAGGAATCATGGGGTTTAAGCCCATAGCTCCCTGAAAGAGGCCACACAAGTAGATAAGATGGTAAAGAAGGCATATGACATGCTTGCCTTTATTGGTCAGAGAATTGAGTACAAGAGTCCAGATGTCATTTTGCAGCTTTATAAGACTTTGGTTAGGTCACACTTGGAGTATTACATTCAATTCTGATCACCACATTACCGGAAGAATGTGGAGGTTTTGGAGAGGGTGCAGAAGAAGTTTAGATTAGAGCTACAAGAAGAGGCTAAACAAACCAGGTGTTTTCTTTTAGGTGAGAGACACTGAGGGGAGCCTTGATAGGAGTCTATAAAATTATGAAATGCATAGATAGGGTTGACTGCCAGAATCCCAGAATTAAAATGTCTAATACTAGAGGGAATACATTTAAGATGAGAGGGGGCAAGTTCAAAGGGGGTGTGAGGGACAAATTATTTGACACAGAGAATAGTTGGTATCTGGATCATGCTCCTGGAGGGTGGGAGGGTGGCGAGGTAGATACAATAGGGGCATTTAAGGCGTTTTAGATAAGCATGTGAATATGCAAGGAATGGAAGGATATGAACCAAGGGCAGGCAGAATGGATTAGATTAATTTAGCATCATGTTTGGCACAACATTGTGGACCAAAGGGCCCATTCATGTGCTGTACTATTCTATGTTCTAGACATTAAAGTCTGATCAGGTGCCTGGTGAGTATAGCTCACAGCTTGCTCCTCTAGACTTTTGTTTTGTTTGCTGAGCACCAACACGTTAATTCACATGCCATGGGCAGGGACTGTACAAATCCACATCAGCATGGTAAAACTCCACACTACTCACTGCACATCTTGAACTTCACTGGCAACCATCAATGCAATGTTGCTCTGAGGTCATGTTACATGTAGGGACAGGAATCCAGATCACAAGTTGGACCAGGCTCCATCCAAAGTTCTTTTTTTTAGCTCCCTGAGGGCCTCTCCTAAGCACCTTGAGCTGACTTCGATTCTCTCAGCATTTCTGTCTTGTTTTGCCTTTTTGCACATCTCCCCCTCAGCCAGACCTGCCAGACATGGTGAGTACAGTAGGACACCCAGAACTTTGCTGAACAGCAGCACAGAGTATCGCCATAGCCATTGAGATTAATGCTTTGAAAAATAATCTGGAAGGACTGAGAAGATGAGGCAATTATAATTAGTGAATTGAATATCAAGATAGGTACAGAAGAAAAAAACAACATTAGGGAAGAAAGATGGGATTGAGAAAGAAAAAAAAACAAAAAGAATTAAGTTTGGCATTTAAAAATATTCGGCTGCAATTCATAGTCTAAGGTAGAAGAATCCATGCTTTTAATTGTTTGCTTCTGGACAAGAGAGACAGAATGGCGCTTGTCAACAATTATCATGTTGCTTAAAAGTAATTGCATCATTAATTATTACAATCAACTTCCTGTGGTGAATTGTCAATTCTATGAGTCTAAAGATGAAGTTGCACAAATCGGCCAATGACTTGTTGTAATTTATACTTCTCTTCCTCACACAGGTTGGTGACTGATTTTTCACATTAATAATGCAGTATTTTGATCAGCCAGCATTGTTTTCAACTAGGAAATTCTCAACCAAAATGTCACAGGGCTGATTATCATGTTGTAACCATGTAGAATGCGCTTATCAATGAAGCAAAGGTTGAATGAATGAAGCAACAGAAAAAAAAATCCAGCAACAAAACCTGTCCATCTTAATTTTCGGACAGAAATGCATGAATTTATGTTCATTAGAGTTGATTGACAAATGTAATGGGCATTTGAATAGGAAGCAGGGATGAATGAATACTTACAATTACAACATTTAAAAGACATTTGGCTAAGTACATGAATAGAAAAGGTTTGGAAGGATATGGACCAGGAGCATGTAGGTGGGAATAGTTTAGTTTGGACTAGTTGGACCAAAAAGTCTGTTTCTGTGCTGTACAACTCTATAACTTCCTGAAACATGTGTATGAATATTTGTCCTGCAAAACAAACTGTAAAATCATACAGGTGAAGGTGACAGTTGCATCATTGTTAGGAATATCTATTTATAGGTAAGAACAACCCAGGAAAATCTGTAACATTTTGAACTATTTGAACATTCTGGATTGAATAGGGTTTCTAAACATGTAATTTCTTGGAAATGAAGCCAATATTAGTTATGGCTTACCTGCTTTTTACTGGAAATCGAGTGATAGTAGGTATGTTTGTTAGGTATGTCCAGAACAGTTTTTTGTTTGAAATAACATATTAATAATTGAACAAGGGAAGGGAGCCATACTATTGACCTGGTACTGGGAAATGAGCCCAGCCAAGTGATTGAATTTTCAGTCAGGAACATTTCATGAACAGCAACAATAATTCTGCAAGTTTAAATTAGTTATAGATAAGGACAAGAGTACTGAAAGTGAAAATACTAAAATGCGAGAAGGCTAGCTACCACAATAGTGGCTCAGTGGCTAGCACTGCTGCCTCACGGCACCAGGGTCCCAGGTTCAATTCCAGCCTCGGGTCACTGTCTGTGTGAAGTTTGCACATTCTCCCTGTGTCTGCGAGGCTTTCCTCAGAGTGCTCCGGTTTCCTCCCACAGTTCAAAGATATGCAAGTCAGGTGAATTGGCCATGCTAAATTGCCCATAGTGTTAGGTGCATTAGTCAAAGGGTAAATGGGTCTGGGTGGGTTACTGTTCGGGAGGGGGGGGGGGGAGGAATCGTGTGGATTGGTTGGGCCAAAGGGCCTGTTTCCATCACTGTAAGGAATCAATTCTAATCTAATATTAGGCAGAAAGTGGGGAATGTAGATTGGGGGCAGCTGTTTGAGGGTAAACCCACATGTGTCATGTGGCAAATTTCGAAAGACCAGTTGATTAAAGTTCAGGACCAGCATGTTCTTATGAAAATGAAGCATAAGGATAGCAAGATTCGGGGACAGAAACCTTGAACAATGTGAAGATAGCAGGAAAGGATATAAACAAGGAATTAGGAGGTCTAAAAAGAGCAATAAAATGTCTTTGGCAAACAGGATTAAGAAAAATCAAAAGGTGTTTCATACATATACAAAGAACAAGAGGGTAACTGGGGAAAAGATTGGTCTACTCAAGGACAAGGAAAGAATTTATGTGTGGAGCTAGAGGAAGTGAGTGAGGTCCTTGATGAATACTTTGCACCAGCATTCACAAAAAAGAAGGATATGGTGGATGGTGAGTCTTGGGATGAGTATGTTGATATTCTAGAGCAAGTTAGCAATAAATTGGAGGTGGTGTTGGGTCTTTTTTTAAAAAGCAGAAAGGTAGACAAGCCTCCAGGACCTGATGGGATCTAACCCAGAATGCTAAGGGAGAAGAAGAAATTGCTGGGTTCTTGTACAAAATCTTTGTAATCCATTTAGTTACAGGAGTGGTCTGGGGTACTGGAGAATAGCTCACATGGTTCCTTTGTTTGAGAAGGACAACAGGGTTAATCTAGGAAATTACAGGCTGGTGTGCCTTGCGTCATGTTAGGGAAATTATTGGAGAAGATTCTAATGGAAAAGATTAACTCATAATTGGAAAAAAGATGCACTTATTAGCAATAGGGGTAACATGGCTTTGTGCAGAGAAAGTCATGTTTTGCAAACTTGATTGACTGTTTTTAAGTGTTATGGACCAGAGCAATTCCCTTCAACATATATCAAGGAAATAGCCTGGACCCTAACTTTTATCCTATTTAGAGGCAAGTGTAAGGCACTGCATTCCGCATGTGATTCCTTACAGTCAAAGTACAAGGCTTTAAGGAAGACACACTTAATTGTTATACCACAGTTAAAATATAAACAAACAAAAAAAATTGGCATATCTTTAACTTTATCAAAATACTTAACAAAATAGTATATTATCTAACTACCATTCATCAACTGTTCCAATATTGCAGCATCCCATAAACACATTCTTGGCAAAGGTAAATTCAGCAAAACAGATTTCACTCACTTGCTATCTTCTCCAGTCCAGGAGAAGCAACACTGTCAGAATGAATCTAGCAACAGATACAGAGAACTCATATTTTTAGTTCCAGCAAAGAGAGAGGGCGAGAGAGAGAGAGAGAGAGAGCTGTATCTAGCAGCTTCAACTCCAAAAGCCCAACTTCAACAACTGAAAGTAAAAACTAAAACCTGTGTCTGCGTAAGCCTGAGTTCACCCATTCATGCTTCTTTTGTCTAATTCAAATAAAAAAAACCCTAAAGTTGTATAATGTGTTTTCCATGGACTAGACACCTCGTGACCAAGTTTTCAATATAACTCTTCAAGAGAATCAGCATAGAACAAATCCATCTTAAAGGCATAATCTTATCATATGAGAAAGTGACAAAGATGATTGATGAGGCCAGGGCAGTAGAAGTTTTCTATTTGGACTTTAGAAAGGCCTTTGAAACATTTGTCATGGCAAGCAAATATAAAAGTTGAATTCACATGGGATACGCAGTGAGCTGGATACAGAACTGGCTTAATCATGGAAGACAGTTTTGCGGTGGAAGGGTATTCTTCTGACTGGAGATCTGTGACCAATGTGTTCTGCAAGGATCAGTGTTGAGACACCTTTTGTTTGTAATATATATATATATATATATATATAAAATTGATTTGGAGGAGAACGGTCACCCGATTAGAATTTTGTGGAGGACACAAAGATTGAAGGAGCTGCATATAGTGAGGAGAATTGCCAAAAGATACAGCAGGATATAGATAGACTGGAGATTTGCTGGAGAAATGACAGGTGGAGCTTAGTCCAGATAAATGCAATTTGGAACATTTAATGCAGGACAGAAATATATAGTAAATGACAAGAAAGCATTAAACCTACTTGCCTTCAGCAGTTGGGGAATAAAGTATAAACATTGGCAAGTCATGTTGCACTTGTATAGAACTTTAGTTAGGCCATATTTTGGAATATTATAAGTGGTTCTGGTCACCACATTACCAGAGGTTATGGAGGCTTCAGAGAGGGCACAAAACATTTTAACAGAATGTTGCCCAATTTGGAAGATAATGTGTACAATGAGAAATTGAACAAATTTGGTTTGTTTTCACTTGAATATTGAAGGATGAGGGCAACATGTTCGAAGTTTATGAAGTTATGAGACATGGATAAAATGTATAGTCAGAATCATTTTCGCAAGGTGGAAATGTCAGTTACTAGGGAACATAGGTTTAAGTTAAAAGGTGATAAGTTTAAAGGTGATTTGAGAGGCAAGATCTATACATTAGAGGAAGGTAAATGCCTGGAATGTGCTGCCAGAGGAGGTGATGGAGGTGGATACAATAGCAACAATTAAGAGGCATATTGACAGACATATGAAGAGGCAAGGATCAGTGGGATAGAGACTGTATAGAGGCAAAAGGTTTTTAGTTCAGAAAAGCATCATGTGATGACACAGTCTTGATGGGCTAAAGGCCTGTTCCCAGTCTGTACTGTTCTTTGTTCTTAGTTCCAGTGTACAGCCAGAGAAATGTATTAACTGATGGTGGATCATCACTCAGTTAAATATGGTCTGACCATGACAATTGCTCAGACCCATGCTGACAAACCTGTGTTAGTGTAGTCAACATGTGTTGCACTCCAAAACTGCACCATCTTAACAGTTGATAACTACTTGTGAACATTATGGTACTTTATTTCACACTAATTCCACCAGTAAAACAGGCATAAACAGATATGCGGAGAACCAGATTACTACACCCTTCTCTGGCAGTTAATTTTTGGGAGGAATTTAACTAAAGGCTTGATATTTCCCCAACTGCATAATTACATCTTTATAGTACAAGGCCAATTGAATCCAGTCAACCATAATAAAGCATTCATTTTTTCAACATGCATTAGAACGGATTATGAAATGATTTGGATTTCTCCATGTTCCATTAGCACAGAAGTAATAATCACTCTAACTTGAGAAAAAATATAGTTTCTTAGGCAATGCATTCAAGCTAAACATAAAAAGAGCAGGTGAATCAGAATCATTAAATTAAATTGAGAAATATAGTAGAATAATATCATTCTCGATAGAAATTATTGAATATCCACTGAGACATTAATTAGCACATTTTACTTCTTGTTTCTATGTTCAACCTTTTTTTTTAAAATTTCCATGGCTGGATATCACACCTCATGAACTTGATTGAGTTTTTTGAAGAAGTAACAAAGAGGATAGATGAGGGCACAGTGATACACGTGATCTATATGGACTTCAGTAAGGCGTTCGACAAGATTCCTCATGGGAAACTGATTAGCAAGGTTAGAGCTCATGGAAAACAGGGAGAACTAATCATTTGGATACAGAATTGGCTTGAAGGTAGAAGACAGAGCGTGGTGATGGAGGATTGTTTTATTACTTGAGGCCTGTGACCAGTGGAGTGCCATAAGAATCAATGCTGGGTCCACTACTTGTTGTCATTTATATAAGTGATTTGGATGTGAACATAGGAGGTATAGTTAGTAAGTTGGCAGATGACACCAAAATTGGAGGTGCAGTGGACAGTGAAGAAGGTTACCTCAGACTCCAAAAGGATCTTGATCAGATGAGCCAATGGGCTGAGGAGTGACAGATGGAGTTGAATTTAGATAAATGTTAGGTGCTGCATTTTGGCAAAGCAAATCTTAGTAGGACTGATACACTTCATGCTAAGGTGCTGGGTGGTTTTGATGAACAAAAAAAGACTTGGAGTGCAGGTTCTTGGATCCTTGAAATTGGAGTCTAGGTCGATAGGATAGTGAAGAAGGTGGTTGGTATGCTTTCCTTTATTGGTCAGAGCATTGAATATAGGAGTTGGGGGGTCATGTTGTGGCTGTACAGGATGTTGTTAGGGCACTTTTGGAATATTGTATGCAATTCTGGTCTCCCTCCTACAGGAAGGATATTGTGAAACTTGTCAGGATTCAGAATAAATTTACAACAATGTTGCCAGGGTTGGTGGATTTGAGCTATAGGGAGAGGCTGAATAGGCTAGGGCTGTTTTCCCTGGAGCATTGGAGGCTGAGGGATGACCTTATAGGGGTTTATAAAAACATGAGGGACATGGACAGCATAAATAAACAAAGCCTTTTCCCTGGGGTGGGGGATTCCAAACTAGAGGGCATAGGTTTATGGTGAGACAGGAAAGATATAAAAGGGACCTAAGGGGCAACTTTTTCACAGAGAGGGTGGTGCGTGTATAGAATGAGCGGCCAGAGGAACTGGTGAAAGCTGGTAAATTACAGCATTTAAAAGGCATCTGGATAGGTGTATGAATAGGAAGAGTTCAGAGGGATATATACCAAGAGCTGCGCAAATGGAACCAGATTAGGTTAGGATATCTGTTCAGCCTGGATGAATGGCACTGAAGGATCTGTTTGCGTGCTATACATCTCTATAGCTCTATGACGCTCTGACTCTCTGACTCTATGCAATATGTGCCACTCATTTCAAGTAAATGTTCATTGTATGCCCATGATCACGTTTCTGGTGCTGGCTTACTGGTTGCCTTTTTTTTCAGGGGAAATGCAAAGTTGCAAGTCAGGGAACGTGCATTAGAATTATGCAGAGCCAGCAAATCATCATGTAACAGGTATTAATGCTGAATTAATGCCAGTGCTATTATTTCCAAATGCAATGCTCTATTGACATCTTTGAAACACAAAGCTGAATAGGCATTCAGCAGCATGAATGATATCTGCCCCTTCCTTACTATTGCTCAAGTACGTTACATTTGATTTTGACTGGCTATTGTTGTGTTTCTGGATCTATTTGATGGTTTGTATTTCTATTTAAATTTGATGAGGTCTGGAGTGTTGTGTCTCGTGCTGCAGGACTTCAATTTGACTTTAAGGATGCTGTTTAGACCATATGCTTCCTGTCATGGGTGCTTTCATGTCTATAGCACTTGGTCTGCTGTATGTAAGGAATGATGAGCCAAGGTATTAACAAGGAGGCCACGGTTATAAAATCATAATGGAATGTGGGGAGAATACCTCTTGGCATCTGGGCTTACCCATCCTGGGTCTTCAGGGAGCAATTCTCTTACCTTAACCTCAGCAAAGAGCAATATGTACATCACTGTCCCATCCTAAAGAGGTGTATGCTCATTGAAACCTGGCACCAGCTGCAGACTCCACTGCAAATTTTGAGCAGGGTAAGAATAGTATTGCCAATGACTGAGAAAGTGGCCATGGCCATGAGCATTTCTGCATCAAGTTCCTTCCAGACTGGACTGGACAATATTTGCAATATTGTCCAGTTTGTTGTCTACTTTTGCAGAATGGAAGTCACAGAGATTCTGAATGCAAATATAATTTTCTTTAAAATCCATTCATGATATGCAGTTGTTACTGCCTATGCCTGAATTTATTGCCCTTCCCTAACTACCTAGAGGGCAACCAAATTGTCATGGATCTGGAGTCACATGTAGATAAGACCAGGTAAGAATGGCTAATTTCCTTCCCTCGGGGGACTTTAGTGAACCATACAGTTTTTTTATGACAATGGACAGTGGTCACATAGTTGCCTTCAAATTTTTTCTTGTTACACTGAAAAATGTAGAGTTGAGGTATGGATTCACAAGGATTATAGATTCCATGTTTCTGGGTACCACTGGCTGCAGGCGTTCCCTTTTTTAGGCACAGCGTGGCAACTCTGAGACATTCTACAGCCAGAAGGGATTCTACTCCCTTGACATCCAAGTGGTGCGTGAACATATAGAACAATTTTCAGGTCAATGTGCTACTCTTTAAAATGAGCACAATGCTCACATTTGAGTTGGTGATTGGGTGTCTGATCGAGACATGGTGTTTCTTTTTCTTCACTCTTTCTCTGTTTTTCCATCTCTTGCTCTTCCACCATAGAGAGGACAGAGGTAAGAGAGCATGTTTATGGTGATGAAGGATAGGAAACCAACAGGCATATACTTATACTGTTCTGCAGCCTTTAAATCAGAAGAGATTGTGGGATGTGAGGAAGAAGATTAGGTAGGACAATATAATCATGATCGATGGCTTCAGCCACAGTATTGGCCACCCATTCAGTTATGGCTACTCAGATGGGTTAAGAGCACACCAAGATTCTTGCCTGCCTATGGTTAGAGTTTTGCAGTCTCTGGTTGTGTGTAACTATGTCCTGCAAATGAGAGGCAAGTTGTAATTTAGTGTGGTATGATTGCAGGGCTAATGTGACTGTCATTTTCAAAGGCTGAACGCGTGTGAAAGGTATGAGATGTGGCTATCAGGTTTGTAACATGAGAGAGTGTGTGTGAAATTATGATGAAGCATATGAATCTTTGACCTGGATTCTGACTGTTGGCATGAGGATGAAATGGAGGTGGGCTTGAACAGCCTGAGGTCCATGGAACAGTTGTTGTGATACTGTATTTAAAGAGCCTGTGTGGAATATTACAAGAAATTTGATAATTCTCAATTTTGGTGAGATTTATGGAGGGTTTCTCTCTCAGAGGGTTAGTGAGTTTTCTCATGCTATTTTCCCAAACTCACCTTATGGTATCCTTATGGTACCCTGCTTACCATATTCTCCCACTCCCCACAAGTGAAAGTATTCACTTTTGCTGGGGTATCCTGAGATCACTGGTCTGGCTCCATATTTAAAAAGCAGTTTTTAACCAGGTCAAATGCTGGCAATCCATAACTGCCCTGCAGAGTTTCTGGAATTTGCCGCAAACTATCAGACAAGGAAAAGTTGCTGCAGATGGGATGCTTCAGAGTAGGGCAGTCCTCTTTCCCCTCTCAAGATTGAGAGAGGAAACCACAACATCAGATCCTGCCAGCCTGGTCTGAGGTTATTACCTGAGTGTTCACGGTCTGGAGGAACACTGAGCAATACAAGAAAAGGGCCGTTCACTTACTCTGCTCTGCCCTGGCAAGTGCCACCTTCTCTTTACAACCAGGCCTCCTGTTCTACCATCTTCACTCATAACTTTTGCCAAGCCCAAACCCCACACTGATAACCCTACATGTCTTTTGCATTTCCTTTTCACTCACCCAGGGTACCTCATCACACTTCCCAAGACATTTACCAGCACTAACAGCTGTGACAACCACTTTTATGCCATTTGATCCCTCTCGTTGTCGTATTCCAGAAGGTGCCAGTTTTGGACTAGGGCAGACAAAGCTAAAAGTCAAACAACACCAGGTTATGGTCTAACAGGTTTATTTGGAAGTACTAGCTTTCAGAGCACTGCTCCTTCACCAGGTGGCTGATGAAAGAGCAGTGCTCCAAAAGGTAATGCTTCCAAATAAACCTGTTGGACTATAATCTGGTGTTGTGTGATCTAAACTTATTCCAGGAGAAAATGACTCTTAAAAAGCCAGAGAAAGACAAGACAAATGGTGAGGCACTGGATATCTAGCTCCTCGCTCACTACAAGAGGAAGATCCTGGCTCCAAATGGTGAGTACCGAGACCAACCATTTACTGGTGTCAAAACATCCATGTCCTGACACCCAAGTAATAATCATTGTCAATTGAATACTTGGTATTAGCATCATGGTAGAAGGACACCGGTCACAGGCCACATGATGGTGATTGGGCATTTGAGCTCTGGCTAAGGCAACAAAGCCAAAGAGACTAGGTAAGGCTGCTTTGAGCATCAACGGAGATGCTAAGAGAGTAAGCAGTGGGTGGTGCGTGCATGGTCCCCTCTCACCTTAAACCTATGCCCTCTAGATGTGGACTCCCCTAATCTGGAAAAAAGGCTATTTACCAAAGCCATGCCCCTCATGGTTTTTTAAACCTCTATAAGGTCACTCTTCAGCTTCCAATGCTCGAGGGAAGAAAATAGCCTAAGCTTATTCGGTCTCACCCTACAGCTCAAACCCTCCAACTGGGCAACATCTTTTCTGAACACTTCCAAGTTTCACAACATCTTTCCTATAGCATGAAGAACAGAAATGCATTATTCTAAAAGTGACCTAACCAATGTCCTGAACAGCCACAACTTGACATTCCAACTTCTGTATTCAATGTTGTGACCAGTGAAGGCAAGTGTGCCAAACCCCTTCCTCACCAACCTATTTACCTGAGACTCTACTTTTAAGGAACTATGCACCTGTATCCTGAGGTCTCTTTGTTCAAAAACACTCCCCAGGGCTTTCTGATTAATTGTGTAAGTCCTGCCCTGATTTGCCTTATCAAAATACAACATCTCACACTTATTTAAATTAAACCCCATCTGCCACTCCATGGCCCATCAGTCCATCTGATCAAGATCCCACTGTATTCTGAGATAACCACCTTCACTGTCCACTGCACCACCAATTTTGGTGGCACTGCAAACTTACTAACCATATCTCCTATATTCACATCAAAATAATTTATGGGGAGTGTCCTAGTCCCCTGCTCAAGTATAGTTTCTTTCCTGTTGTGCCATAAGATTGTCTTCTTGCAGCTTAGTCTCTTCCCAGCCACTTTCAAAACCTACTATTGCTAGAATGCAACTCCACTTTAAATTTGCAAGTAAGCTGTAAGTAGTACTAACCTTTTATGAACTTGGGATGCACAGTATTAATTGTTATTGCTATTATTTCATTGTTAGAGACAAAAAAAAATGAATGCAGATGCTGGAATCCAAGGTAGACAGACAGGAAGCTGGAAGAACACAGCAAGCCAGGCAGCATCAGGAGGTGGAGAAGCCAACATTTTGGGTGTAACCCTTGTTCAGGGCTGGGAATGGGTTTGAGGGGAGCTGCAGATAAATGGTGTGGGGAGGGTTTTGGGTGGGGAGAGTGACGGGGTGGTGAGGTAGGGATAGGTGAACATGGATAGAGGGTACAACCTGGTGGGTCAATGGGAAGGGTGAATCCGGTTAGTAGCTGAAGGAAGGGTCGATCTGAGGAATGGAAGAATGGAGCGGGGAGGAGGAGGGGTGGGGTGGTTACAGGGGCTGGAAATGTATTTGGGGGATGAGAAGGGAGGTTATATTAAATTGGAAAACTCAGCATTGGGTCATCCAGGCTGTAAGCTGCCCAGGCAGAAGGTGAGGTGTTGTTCCTCCAATTTGTGCTTTGATTCGCTGTGACAATGGAGGAGGCCAAAGGATGGTCATGTTGGAAAGAGAATGGGAAAGGGACTTAAAATGGACGGTGATAGGGAGGTCAGATTGGCCCCTGTGGGCCCGGCTGAGATGCTCAGCAAAATGCGCCCTGTATTTACATTTGGTGTCCGCGATGTAGAGAAGACCACATCAGGAGCATCGGATACAGTAAACTAGGTTGAAGGAGAGGCAGGTGAACCTCTGTCTCATCTGGAAGGACTGTTTGGGATCCTGGATGGAAGTGAGTGGAATGGTGTGCTGCCAAGTATTGCGTCTATTACGGTTGCAGGGGAAAGTACCGGAGGTTCGGGGGTGTTGGGGGGTGCGGTTTGGTGCGGAGAATGGCACGAACATAGGAATGATGAAGGGAACGGTCCTTGTGGAAGGCAAAGAGGAATGGGGATGGGAAGATGTTCTTGGTGGTTAGGTCTAGTTGGAGTTGACGGATGTGTTTAAGGATGATACATTGAATGCGGAGACTGGTGGGGTGGTAGGTGAGGACAACAGGGATTCTGTCTTTATTGCGTTTGGGGGAGGGAATGGATGAGGTGCAGTGGAGGGCTGTCTGGATGACAAAGTGGGGAAAGCATGTAGTTCAAAATAGGTGGACATCTGGGATGCTTGGGAGTGGAATGCTTCCTTATCTGAGCAAATGTGGCAGAGGAGGAACAATTGAGAAAATGGGACAGAGTTTCATTGTATTTAATTGTAATGCTGTATTCACATATTTTTATCATTTGGAATTGAAAATTAAAGTTCATTGTTTTTATTTTTAATTAAAGCCCACATACACTTAGATATCAAATCAATGTCATTCGAATGTTACATCAAAGAGATAAACCTGGATCTTCTGGTCAGTAGTGTTGCCATGGTAATCATCAGAGATCATATTTAAAATAATTTGCTTGTCTAGCAGGGTCTTCCTGTTCCAGAGTGAGGAGTGAGGCCTAATTGCAGGGATTTATCGGGGAGGTAAGGTCACTCTCCCATTTAATGGCCTCAGCCCAAGTAAATTCCCTTTAAGTTCAACAGGCCTTCAGTGTTATAGTAAGCTTTTATTTAGACGTTCTTCAGCTTTAACAAAACTTACAATTCATGCTTAAGGCATTTACTTTTGTGATGTATTTAATGAGGAGGAGGTGAGCATTATTAGGGTTAGAAAGGGATGAATATTGTCAGGAATGCCGGTAGATGACCATTGGACAGCAGAGAGAATGAGCATTGTCAATGGCTTGGACTGGGTGAGCATAGTCAGGGCCGCAGTATGCATGATAGGGATATGGATGGTGGGGACTGCCTTTTGTCTAGAGTGTAGGGATACGTCTATCATTGTGAGAGGAGTTGGGGTAGGATTGATGTGAGCATAATTATGGGGATGGGATCATGGGAAGATTTCTTGGAACTCTCTGTTGCAGCTCTCTGCATTAAACACTGCCCTATTAAACACTTGTATGAGACTCCCATTAGGAGAGATCCTCCCATAGGAAGGATGTTGTGAAACCTGAAAAGGTTCAGAAAAGATTTACAAGGATGTTGCCAAGGTTGGAGGATTTGAGCCATAGGGAGAGGCTGAACAGGCTGGGGCTGTTTTCCCTGGAGCGTCGAAGGCTGAGGGTTAACCTTATAGAGGTTTATAAAATCATGAAGAGTATGGATAGGATAAATAGACAAAGTCTTTTTCTCTGGGTTGGGGGATTCCAGAACTAGAGGTCATAGGTTTAAGGTGAGAGGGGAAAGATTTAAAAGAGACTTAAGAGGCAACTTTTTCACCAAAGGGTGGTGTATGTATGGAATTAATTGCCAGAAGAAGTGGTGGAGGCTGGTACATTTACAACATTTAAAAGGCATCTGGATGGGTATATGAATAGGAAGGGTTTGGAGGAATATGAAACAAGTGGCACTAGATTAGGTTGCGATATCTGGTCGGCATGGACGAGTTAGACTAAAAGTTCTGTTTCCATGCTGTACGTCTCTATGATTCTATGACTCTAAGAAGTGGTAAAATATCTAGATATGTACAGTGCCTCAAATCTAAGTCACTGATACAAACTGCAAAGGTCAATATTATACATTTTCACCAGTTGAGATCTCTTCTGAATCTCAACCTATAACAATCGTAATTGCTTCAACTTTTGCCACTGTTCCCATTGTAAGATCATTCTAGAAAAGATTGTTTTTTTTTAGCATATAGATTTTTTTTTGTCTGCCTTAATATCCTGAGGCCCAACAACCAGGGTGGTTTGCTCTCCAATCACAAAAACAAGCTGCTTTAAAACTACTCTTGTACTCAAATAATTTGATTTGTTGTGAACTCTAAAGCTGATCTTTTAGAATATAGCCTGATAATGATTGCGCATTATTAGTTTCGACTGACATTAAAGGTTTAATTTTCAATGCTTTTATCGATTCCCTTCACTGTCTGAAATTTAAAAACAAAGGGAGATAAAGATCTAATATTAAAACGTGCATCGATACTAATAACCTCCATCAATTGTGGTAAAACAATGTTAAACTAAATCTGACGATCGTTTTCTCTAATATTATATTACAACAAGGATGTCAGAAATATTTGATTGGTAATGTATCCGTGTAACTTTCCTGTTGCTGCAAACTGGGAAAACTGATAATTCAATTCGGATTAATGTTCAAGTATTTTCAACTTGTCATTCAGATGTCAAATTGGAACTGAAGTTTGGCTGCCCTTCATAGAAAGTTGCAGATTTGGCATTCCATTGATTTCAGTGGGATTCAAAATGAAACAATAAACAAATTACATAATAGATGGCTAACCTACAACACCGGATTCTTTGGTGTGGAAAGGGCATTTGTTGGTTTGGAGAATTGCGCACAGCTTTGGGCCCCAAATCTCAGAAAGGATGTACTGGCCCTGGATTGTGTTCAGAGGAGGTACACGAGAATGGTTCCAGGAATGAAAAGCTTTAACACATGAGGAACATTTGAGGACTCTGAGTTTATCCTCGATGGAGTTTAGAAGGATGAGGCAGAATCTAATTCCAAAACACATAGAATACTGAATGGCGTGGACAGAGTAGATGTTGGAAAGGCGGTTCCATTGGCAGGAGAGACTCGGACCTGAGACTATAGCCTTGAGTAAAGGGAAGACATTTAGAACAGAGATATAGAGAAACTTCTTCAGCTAGAGAGTGGTAAATCTATGGAATTCATTGCCACAGGAGACTGTGGAGGCCAGGTCATTGAGTATATTTAAGATGGAGATCAATATGTTCTTGAGTATCAAGGGGATCAAGAGTTACAGGGAGAAAATGGAAAAATGGGGTTGAGAAACTAATCGTCCATGATTGGATGGCAGAGCAGACTTGATGGGCTGAATGGCCTAATTTCTGCTCCTATGTCTAATGGTCTTATGGAATGGAATTGTCAAAGGTATTCTTGAGGAGAGAAGTTCTCATGGCAAGCGTGAAGGGAAAGGATATTGTAGCCAAAGAGAGAGAATTATTAGCAATATTGTTGCGTATGGAGACAAAGAAGGGAAGTTGTGTGACCAGCAGATTAGTGGTAGTGAGAAGTGGGTTTTAAGGATAAGGTGAACACAGAGAGCATGAGTGATGATTTTGGGGAAAACTAGGCACATTAGCAAGAAAGACAGCTGAATGGGTAGTCACAATTTTAGTGACAAAAAGAAGCCCATGAGCTCCTGATTTCAGTATTCCATGGAGAGTGAGGAGAAAAAGAAGGTGATAAGCATTAGAGAAAATAAGTTGGATGTTACCGGGACATCATTTAGCTCCTCGATATTCACGACCATTCAACTAGGTTGGAGCTGCTCTCTGACCTCAATTCCATTTTCCCATACTATCCACATATGCCTAGTGTCTAGAAATCCATCTCCATCCTGAATCACCTCAGTGTCTCAACCTCTATAGTCTTCTGTGTTGGGGAATTCCTTCTGAACAAATAATTTCCTTTTTAACCCAATTCTAAATGGCTTACCTCTTATTCTGATACTGTGTCTTGGCTGTAAACTAATCAAACCAAAGAAAATATCCTTTCTGAAGTGAGACTGTTGAGCCCTATAAGAACTTTTTCAATAAAATCACCTCTGAGTTTTCTGACCTGGAAAGAATATAGGCTCAGTATCTTCACTGGCCACTACCTCTATCCCAGGCATATATCTGATGAACATTCATTGCACTCCCGCAATAGCAAGTATGTCTTTCTTAGATAAAGGGACAAAAATTGTGCACATTATTCCAGGTGCTGTCTCCCAAGGCTCTATATGCTTGCAGCAAAACATCTAACTCCTGCATTTAAATTCTTTTTCAATAAGGCCAACAGACCATTTTTCTTCCTAATTGCTTGCTGCCCTTGAATGTTACATTTCAGTGACTAATGAACAAGAATACCCAGGACCTTTTCAGACATCACTTACAAATTTTTCACCATTTAGAAAAAAGAAAAACTCTACTTCGTATCAATCTAGATAACTTCACATTTGTCCACATTATAATCCATCTACCATGTTCTTACCAATTCAATTACCCTGTCTTAATCCTCTACAAGCCCCTTTGCCTTCTCCTCCAAATATGTTCCTACCTAGTTTTGTGTCATCATAAAACATAAGATTATTACATTTAGTCTCCACATTGCAATCTAAATATTTGTATTCCAAGATCACCCTGAGATAGTGAGCATGTTTGATATTGGAGAATAGGACTCTATATTGCTTTATTTGGTTGTTTGACATCTAGCAATTAAAGAATAAATTCAGTTGTCCCCTATATCCATTTATGCCTGCATATCTTGGACTGAGTGATTTTGAGAACTGTATAACACAAAATCACATGACTGTAATTGGGATTCGAGTTTCAAAAGTGATTTGTGCAGTTCAGCAGCTACAGAAATGATAGGTTTAAGTTTGAACTGTTAGATTTCCTCAATCTTTGGAGGTCGGTAAAATAATTCTCATTGTATTATCATACCTATTTGCACTCTCACCTCTAATCAAATGGAATCTGTTCTTTGCCACTAAAAAGCATCTTTGCTTTCTCACACTATAATGTCTTCTCTATCCCGTGCTGGCTCTGCTGATTCCTTTTTTTTTTCTCTATCTTTTCTGAACACTCTGGGATAAATCTTCCTCTAGACTCAGGAGACCTGACTTGCATACTTTTATGGCTTACAAAATGTGCCCCTAACCCATGTGTGAATGCCTTCACACCAGGATCTGGTTGCCAATGCAGTTTCTAAAACAGTTTATGCAGCAGTTTGTTTGCCTCCCTGGAGTGTGTGAGGAGTATGATTATAGATGTGACCTGGTTAGAAGGTCCACCTCATTCTTAAACACAATATCTCAGTTTCTATAAGTGTTTAACTGTCCCCTAAATCTCATCTCTCAACCTGCCACCCATCCAATCCCAACCTATGCCTCCCTCTAATCTCCTTATGCCATTACAATCTATGTTTCTTTAATGCTCCAAGGCCACCTATGCCATATTGCATTTTTATATCCCATGTACCTATGCATCCTTTATTGCTGCCCACTGAGTACACCCTATCTACAATTCTTTTATTCCATGTAATATCAATGAGGAATGTTCTGTATTCCTTGGGAAAGGGAAAAACCTCATTATTGAGCAGACAAAACGTGTGTCTGCTGTGTAAAAATAAAAACTTTAAAATATTTGTAACACCATTAACTTTTGTCAGCAAACCAGAAATTCAATGAAAGAAACCATAGCTGTTAATATATAACTTCATGTATTCTGGGATGAGCAGACCACTTATTGAGCTGAAAGCCGTCAACATTTGAAAGTCAGCACAACATTCAGAAAGACCACTACCATCCAATAAATACATTTCTATTTGGGTCAGAAGGAATAGAAGGTACATATTTTGAACTTATGAAGTGCATGTTTTTTTTTCCCCCAAAAAACAGGTTTTGATTATTGAGGTAGGCAGCTCACATAGCCTAATAGGATAGAGAGGTCCCCAGATTTTGTGATCTGCCCTCCAGGGAGTCAGTGCAAGATGGATTCCGGCTCAGCAACCCAAGCAAAGTATACGTGGCCACTTGGATGGCTGGTTAGAAGCCCACTTGATTTCTTGGGTACCTTATTACAGTTGTATTAAAGGTTACTTTGTCATCAACACTGACCCTTCATGTCATGTCATTTTATCCCACCTAAAGCTCTATTCATTAAACATTTGGACACTTGTAGATGCCTCCAAGCTTACTTTCACAATCAAGACTCCCGCCCACCTTCCGAGGATCCCTTCGCCCACCTCCAACACACTGCATCCACCTGGACACCCCGCGCTGGCCTATTATCCGCCCTCAATCTCTTCATTTCTAACTGCCATCGGGACATTAACCGCCTCAATCTGTCTATGCCCCTCCCCGACTCCAACCTCTCACCCTCACAACGCGCAGCCCTCCAATCCCTCTGCTCCAATCCCAACCTTACCATCAAGCCAGCAGATAAAGAGGGCACAACAGTAGTCTGGCGCACTGACCTCTACACCGTTGAAGCCAAACGCCAACTCGAGGACTCCTCTTCCTACCACCCCCTCGACCATGACCCCACCCCCCCATCACCAAACCATCATCTCCCAGACCATACAGAACCTCATCATCTCAGGAGATCTCCCACCCACAGCTTCCAACCTCATAGTCCGGGAACCCTGCACTGCCCAGTTCTACCTCCTTTCCAAGATCCACAAGCCTAACCACCCTGGCCGACCCATTGTCTCAGCATGCTCCTGCCCCATTGAACTCATCCCTACCTACCTTGACACTGTCCTATCCCCGCTGGTCCAGGAACTCCCCACATACGTTCGAGACACCATCCACGCTCTCCACCTCCTCCAAGGCTTCCGTTTCCCCGGCCCCCAATGCCACATCTTCACCATGGATATCTAATCCCTCTACACCTCCATCTGCTATGATCAGGGCCTCCAAGCCCTCCGTTTTTTTCCTCTCCCGACGTCCCCAACAGTACCCTTCCACCGACACTCTCATTCGTTTGACCAAATCGGTCTTCACCCTTAACAATTGCTCCTTCGAATCCTTCCACTTCCTCCAGACCAAAGGGGTAGCCATGGGCACATGTATGGGCCCCAGCTATGCCTGTCTCTTTGTTTGCTACAAAGAACAGTCGATCTTCCATAATTACATCGGCACCACTCCCCACCTCTTCCTCCGCTACATTGGCGCCACCTCATGTTCCCGCGAGGAGGTTGAGCAATTCATTAACTTCATCAACACATTCCACCCTGACCTTAAATTTACCTGGACCATCTCTGACACCTCCCTCTTCTTCCTGGACCTCTCCATCTCCATTAGTGATGACCGACTTGACACTGACATTTGTTACAAACCCACCGACTCCCACAGCTACCTGGATTACACCTCTTCTCACCCTACCTCTTGCAAAAATGCCATCCCGTATTCCCAATTTCTCCGCCTCCGCCATATCTGCTCCCAGGAGGACCAGTTCCACCACAGAACACACCAGATGGCCTCCTTCTTTAGAGACCACAATTTCCCCTCCCACGTGGTTAAAGATGCCCTCCAACGCATCTCGTCCACATCCCGCACCTCCGCCCTCAGACCCCACCCCTCCAACCGTAACAAGAACAGAACACCCCTGCTCACTTTCCACCCTACCAACGTTCGCATAAACCAAATCATCTGCCGACATTTCTGCCACCTCCAAAATGACCTCACCACCAGGGATATATTTCCCTCCCCACCCCTTTCTGCCTTCCGTAAAGACCGTTCCCTCCGTGACTACCTGGTCAGGTCCACGCCCCCTACAACCCACCCTCCCATCCTGACACCTTCCCCTGCCACCGCAGGAACTGCAAAACCTGCACCCACACCTCCTCCCTCACTTCCATCCAAGGCCCTAAAGGAGCCTTCCACACCTATCAAAGTTATACCTGCACATCCACTAATATCATTTATTGTATCCGTTGCTCCCGATGCGGTCTCCTCTACATTGGGGAGACTGGACGCCTCCTAGCACAGTGCTTTAGGGAACATCTCCAAAACACCCGCACCAATTAACCACACCGCTCTGTGGTCCAACATTTCAACTCCCCCTCCCACTCTGCCGAGGATATGGAGGTCCTGGGCCTCCTTCACTGCTGTTCCCTCACCACTAGATGCCTGGAGGAAGAATGCCTTATCTTCCGCCTCGGAACACTTCAATCCCAGGGCATCAATGTGGACTTCAGCAGTTTCCTCATTTCCCCTTCCCCCACCTCACCCTAGTTCCAAACTTCCAGCTCAGCACTGCCCCCATGACTTGTCCTACCTGCCTATCTTCTTTTCCACCTTTCCATTCCACCCTCCTCCCTGACCTATCACCTTGATCCCCTCCCCCACTCACCTGTTGTACTCCATGCTACTTTCTCCCCACCCTCATCCTCCTCTAGCATACTTCTCCACGCTTCAGGCTCTCTGCCTTTATTCCTTATGAAGGGCTTTTGCCCAAAACGTCAATTTTGCTGTTCCTCGGATGCTGCCTGAACTGCTGTGCTCTTCCAGCACCACTAATCCAAAATCTGGTTTCCAGCATCGCAGTCATTGTTTTTACCTAATTCCAATTCAGGCCTATTCATGATCCTATCAACAACCTGAAACATGGCTCATATCCTTCATGGCAACATATGACCCTTCCAATACCATTCACTGAGAGTTAGGCAGAAGAACGATCATGTGAAGCAGCTGATCTGAATCAAAATGAATCCACTGTGTACGGATACAATAAACCATATAATTGCAAGGGTATTTGAGGAATGCTTAGAAAAAAATACATCCATTCACAAATATTTCTCTCATCATGTTTTAGTGTCAATCATGACACTTCATTAAAGACAACAATAACAGCAGTTTCAAAAGCTTCACTCCTCAATCTTGCTTAAATGAACTTTGAAAGGGGAGCTAAAAGCGATTGCCAACAGTACAATAAAATTAAAAACTGTAGATGCTGGAGATCTGAAATAAACAGAAACAAAAATTCCTGGACAAACTCAACAGGTCTGGTAACATCTGTGGAACGAAAACAGATTCAGTGTTTTGAGTTCAGAAGGGTCACTGATTTGCCTACTCTTGACCAGTCTCCTCAACCTAAGCTGAAGGGTTTGTCAGGTGAAGAAATCTTAAATCTAGTAAGTTGATGAAAAAAAGTTTTAAGGAGTATAAATCAGTTGTATATAACTTATATGTATTCTGAAGTATGACTTCAGAAAGTTAAAAATTATGAAATTAGAATGTGAGAAAGCAAAAGAACAGGAGAAATTCTCAAACCACAAGAGTCCAAGTTAAACTTCACATATATTGATATATAGCATCGAAGAAATGAACTTAGACACTCAGAATCTCTGGTTGAAAAAGAAAGCATTACTATAATAACAATATAGGAATATTGTATGTGGTATCTGGATCAAGAATGACAATCAAATATTCATAAAACTTTGAAGGAGGATGGTAAAGGATTACAAATAAAAAAGATGGTATTCTTGATCATTGAAACAAAGAACCAACAATTTAAACAGAACAGCCCACATAGAATTCTTCTGGACTGAGCAGTGAATGATAAGGCTTCAGTCAAATCAATAAACCTTGTGATACAGTTGGTTAGTATTGGGTCTGCTTCTGTTTTTGCTTGTCTCCTTGGGGTGGGATAACTGGTCAGCATGGACGGATTGGACCAAAGGGTCTGTTTCCGTTCTGTACATCTTTATGATTCTATTACCCTAATTGTTTTCAGTGACCTATTGAAAACCTTGCAATAAACCTTTGATCCCATTTGCTATTTAATATGCTGTAGGATGTTGGATCATTGTCCATTACCCATTGTCACCAAATATTAATTATGGGTGTTAGAAATAAGTTGCACTCATATATCATAGATGGTGTTACTGTTATACATAAAGTTTGTTGTTACTTGTTCAAACCCAGGAATCTTGTGGCTTTATTCTCTTCAAATGTCACCTGCATCTCACACTTTGTCTGCTTCAAAACTTAAGGTTACTATCCCTATCCAAGCCATAACATAAATTAAGCTGCAAGATCTGTGATTACAATGGATATTGTGCTCAAACCTGGAATAAATTCAAAGCATTTCACAAAGGCATACTCAAAAAATAGATGCTAAATTAGGAGATATTAACTATGCAATCTTAAGAATAGTAAACAAATATTTTTTTCCGAAGAGGCTAGTTTTTAAGATGATGGAGGAATATTTAGAGTGTGTACATCCAGCATGCTCCCTTAATGTCAGAAAGGCTAAGTGGAGGACTTGAGTATTATTCCTCCAACTGGAATCTATCAGTTCAATGCAAATGACTTGATCATAATAATAAAATTACTATCTTAATCTATGACTTCGAACACGTTTGGAGGCATCAAATGTCATGTTTTTCTCTGTCATTAGATTTCACATGACACTTGACATTAAGCTGGTTCCCCTGTCTCCAAGATTATCTCTATCAACTCTGTTCTGACCTTTATCATACACCTGGGAATGCACCATTTATAGACACCGAGGCAAATGCTCACTCTTGTCCCTATTCATCTCTCATTCCATAATTTTACACTGAAATCTGTCTTTTATTTTATGTTGTTCACATTTCTTTTATATATTATAATTTTGTTAGGAACAACTAACATTTGAAAATGTAATGCCAAAGAACTGGTGATTAACTAGCTGGATTATGCAACAGGACTTCATGTTTTTCAACAAAGCCAAACTTTATTCTGCCTAAAGAGAAATTAAAACAATGTAAACATTATTAACTAAACAACCTAGATTTTAAGACTCATGCTATATATTAGTTATATTGCTATCTTGTCTTAAGACTTTCATTATCTCACAGCACCTCAAAGCGCAAAGGACCAGGGTTCAATTCCAGCCTCAGGTAACTGTCTGTGTGGAGTTTTCACATTCTCCCTGTGTGGGTTTCCTCCGAGCGCTCTGGTTTCCTTCCACAGTCCAAAGATATGCAGTTATGTGGATTGGCCATGTTAAATTGCCCATAGTGTCCAGGGATGTGTGTGTTAGGAGGATTAACCCACGGGATATGCAGGGTTATAGGGTGGGGGGAAGTTGAGTGTGGGTGGGATGATTTTTGGAAGGTCAGTGTGGACTTAATGGGCCAAAGGCCTGCTTTCACACTGTATGATTCTATGAGTGTGTTGCAACACCTTAAAGAAAATAAATTGTACTAAATGAAGGTTCACCACAGCACTCTGGAAATCTCATTGCATTATCTTCAGTGTGTCAGCTATCACCAAGGTACAGGATTTAATGAGGGTCCTTTCATTAGCTTTTGTTTAAGAGTGCCCCAATTTTGTTTATAGACTTCACAACTCTGGATTCTACACCTCAACAATATACCTCTCCGTAAATTCTGTGTAATGGCTTAAAATATCACCAAACATCTTTGGTTTCCAGTAGCCTGCTATTATGATTTCAAAGTAAAACAAAGCTGCTTACTTCCATCTCTCTAACTGAAACAAGAGCAGTGGCCTTTTATTTAAAGCAAATTCTGTCTTATGCTAAACACAATTTTCACGTTTATGCTACATTTAGTATATAAGGGTTTTAATTAACTCAAGTGCAACAGCTTAGAACCATAATTCAACATAGAAATACCATCCTTGCTGCAGAAAAGACAGGTGGTATACATTTCCACAGCGCTCATTGTATAAGGAAATATATTTCAACTTCACAAGACAACAGATACTGGGATGACACCTGATAGAAAAATTCAAAATATAGATATGAACATTAAACAAAGTTGTACAGGTGATGTTAAAGGCTATACAGGAGGCGATGAGTCAGGGAGCAGGGTTAAAGAGTAAGGAATTCTGGAAGGCTGACAGTAATGATTGATGTAAAAAAGTAAAGTTGCCATCACATTAGACAGAGCCATAGACATGATGGACAGTTGTTTAGAGTCATAGAGCCATAGAGATGTACAGCATGGAAACAGACCCTTTATTACAACTCGTCCATGCTGACCAGATATCCCAAAGTTATCCAGTGCGATTTGCCAGCACCCGGCCCATATCCCTCTAAACTCTTCCTATTCATACACCCTCCAGATGCCTTTTAAATGTTGCAGTTGTAATAGCCTCCACCATTTCCTCCGACAGTTCATTCCATACACACACAACCCTCTGTGTGAAAAAGTTGCCCTTTAGGTCCCTTTTATAACTTTTCCCCTCTCATCCTAAACCTTCTGGAAAGCCTTCTGGAATCCCCCACCCCAGGGAAAAGACTTTGTCTATTTATCCTAACCATGCCCCTCATGATTTTATAAACCTCTATAAGATCACCCCTCAGCCTCCGAAGCTCCAGGGAAAACAGCCCCAGCCTGTTCAACCTCTCCCTATAGCTCAAATCCTCCAACCCTGGCAACATCCTTGTAAGTCTTTTCTAAACCCTTTCAAGTTTCACAACATCCTTCTGATAGGAAGGAGACCAGAATTGCATGCAATATTCTAAAAGTGGCCTAACCAACCTCCTGGAAGTCACCAAGGGGAAATGTTGAGAACGAGCTTCCTTCATGGTAACCTTGACTGGTTCAGGAATTGAAACCATGTTGCTGGTATCACTCCGCATTACAGTCAACTGAACTAATCAAACCCCTATAGCTACTGTTAAAGAAGTGTCGGGGAGGTCCAGTGTTTAACACTGCTGCCTCACAGCTCCCCTCCATCAAGGTATTCAATGAATTCTGAATCCACTTTTCTTTGTAATATCATAAGGATAAAATCTTTGATTGAGCACAAACTATTCAACATATTTCGGCATTCTGGATTAAATGTATACTGATACCTATCTACTCCATCATGTCAAATGTTCAATATAAAATGAGTCAGTTGCACCCCTTCAAAAACAATATGATATCTATTTAAATCATACAACAGAATTAGACCATCAAGTCTATTCATGAAAGAATTCTAAAAGAGCTAATGAAATAGTTTCACTTCCCAATTACTTTCCCAATAACTCTATTATCTGTTTAATGTCAGTTATGACTCTCCTGAATGGGGGATAAGGTGGAATTGGGCAAAGAATTGTTGCTGAGCTAATAAATGCATAGACCAAAAGAATGGGCTCAAAGATTGAGGATGTACCTTTAATTGATTCCAAACTCTAAAAGTGAGAGCAGCTTAACTCATCTTGAAGGAGACAATTTGTAATATTAGCTTTTTGCAGAAATGACAATCGAAATATTAGAATGTCTGCTTGTAGCCAATGTCAATTTCAAAAAATAAACTTGCACACAAATAGTTTTACTCTCAGCAAATTATTTTTTAAAAGTTATGCTTTTCCACATTCTTAATAAATTTGCACTGTTATGAAGAACAGTTATTTTAGTCAGTATCGAGATTCTGACACTTTCCTGTATGCTATAAATAATATGGAAAATCATTGCTGTCATTTGGATTGTATATAGTACTGATTTAAGAGAAAAAGTTTGAAGTTAGGAAATGAAGATCGTAATTCTCTGCTAATCAAGTTTAAAGATAAATTGCTCATGTATATCTTGAGATGTGCAGAGATTATCAATTTTGTGCTGAGGGTTATGTAATGAGCAAGTGTAAATAAGAAAAAACCTAAAATGTCACAAAAAATTGCATCGACTCATTAATACTGTTATCAGATATTTATGAAATATTCAATGCTCCTTCTATCCATGACAATTTCAAAATCTATGTTGGAGACAGTGAACTATTAAATTCTATTTATTCAAAGTTTGTTTTCCGGGGCTCTTTTAAATAAATTCTGGAACATGATTTGGCCTGCTCAATGATTATAATGAGTTCATAATCGTGGAATTCTTTACTGATGATTATCCAGTGTTCAGCTCCATTTGCAATCCCTTAGAAAATGAAGCATCTATTCCTGCTTGCAGCAAAACCTGGCTGACATCCAGGTGTGTGCTGATAAGAGCCAAGTAATATTTGTGCGATACAAGACCATCTCTCTAACAAAAGACAACATAATCGCTTCCTCTTGACATTCAATGCCATTACAATCACTGATTCTCCCAACAATATCTTAAGGGTTTCATCAGGAATTGAACAGAATCAGCCACATAAATCTCATGACCATTCAAGCAAATCAGAGGCAAAATATTCTGCAGCAAGTGGATAACCTCCTGACTCACCAAAGCCTTTTCACTATCTGCAAGGAATATGTCAAGAGCTTACAGTAATACTCTCTAGGTGGATGGATGACTTCAGCTGTACTTACACTCAAGAGGTTCAATGTCAGCAGTGTCAGATTTTACACTCATTCCCACCACTACTACTGGTATATTATGGCTCCAGTTTCTGATATCTCAAGATACATTCAGAAAATAATGAAGGAATTCTGCCAATGCCTTCTTAGCCTGCAACTTTCACCACTCTAGGAGGAGAAAAGCAGCAAATACAAAGGGATAAGATTGCCTACAAACCTCCTTTCATGTCACATGCTGTTCACTTTGAACATATAGCACCATTTCTTCAGTGTCATGGTATTGGAATCCTGGAACTCCTAATCCAACTGTAAGGTACCTCCACCATCTTAGCTGCAGTACATTAAGAAGAATGCACAACACTAACTTTACAAGGACATTTAAGGATGACCAATAAATCAGAGTCTTTCCCATATGATGGAATGAATAAAACTACAATAATTGCATGGTTAAAATAATAATGTCTGCATTCAGAAAGTTATAGCTGACATTCAATGTTCTAGCCAACTCAATTCCTGTTTTGTCTTACAGATTATTTCTGATTTTTGTTAATATACAGAAATTGACATCAGAGATAGTTAATCAAAGTGTTCCTGGCTAGGTACCTGGTGCAGCCACATTTGAAAATTATCGTAGCTGAGGCTGGCTTATGATCCTGATGTCTCAGATAGGTTACAATTTAAGAGCCAGCAAGTGAAGGCAATATGGAAACTGTTTGTAGAGGTACACAATGTGGTTGGAAATCATGGAGTCTAATTTCAACAATTTCAAACAGTTTGACTTTTACACCACTGCAAGGGTTGCCTGCATCAAAAGAAAAATCATTTCCATTTGTAATTGAAACAAATCTGAGAGGTCAACTAGCACGAGGTCAAATGTACTAACTTAGCTTGATGTCCATAACCATCTTATACATTCTTAATCTTCCTGATCCATTTATGAGAATCTTGCTGCCCTTGGCAAGGCAGTGACAGCCCCTGCCAATTGGTTGCCCCCTTCCCATTGTTGGCATGAGGCAGGCAGCGCCTACTTTCTGATGATCCTCAGTGTCTCTAGTTAGGTGCCAAGCTTACCTCCTGCTTAATTAACATATTAACATTTTAACTAAATACTGTAAGAGCAGGCACATGTTTGGATCACATAATTCATTCAGATGTGAAGTTTCTGACCCTAACTGAAATGAATCTTGAATTGAAAATCTGACATTGGGTCCTTTAGAAAAGCAACAATATCTGTTCTGGCTTACTATTAATTATTGACTTTTATCCATATTCTGTTACTAGTAAACTCATTTATGTAGATTATGACCATGATAAAATGGATTATGCATTAGTATGTGACATGTGTTACTGATTCAGTGAACCCAGCTATAATCTGCAGGCCCATTTATACATGTCATAACGATGACTGGTGTCTAAATGATTTGGTTCTTCAGAGTCCTTGACTGATCTTTTGTCTTATCAAATTGCTAAATGTCAGCATATAGAGTATTTCCATTCCTCTTTAAATTCAGGTATCATTTCCCAGGAACCAATCTACATTCTACAGCACTTAAGATTTTGCTTCACAGTGGCTTTGAAGCAATTTCATTGACCATCAGTTTGGACTTTTTTCTTCCTTCAGCCTGGAGTGTACAGTAATTTAAAAGAGACTATCATCTGACATTATTTTCTTAATGACCAACTATTTTTGATATACATTCATTACTGAAACCTTAAATCTAATTATTCACACATTGTTAATAAATCTGATATTTGGAGTTTGGTTAGCCAATTGATGTTAAGAGCTTTATGAAGGACTGTCAACTGAAACTACTCTAGCAACTTGGCACATCACAGTAAAATAGAAATATAATCACATCAGCACACTTGACTTGAATTCTCAGTCCAACATCAGATTACTTAAGCAGCACATCTAATCTTCTAGCCAGCAACAATTATTCTTTCTTTGAAAACTAATGAAAGAAATCTCTTCCTGTCCCACCCAGTCTAATGTTTTCTTCCATTTTATCCTTTTCTAAAAAAGGCCAGCAGTGAACAGCAGTAGAAAATGGTAAAGATGTTGACAAGTTACTTTGCTTCAGGCTCTGAAGGAATGGCAATACCTAAGTAGTTACTCACCCACCCGGTCAAGCACCAACCTACATAGCTCATAAGCTCAAGAATCCTACCTACTTTCAAAAGAATGCTATCCATAGAGTGTCATATACATGCAGGCATGGAAACAATCTACAATAATATCCAGCATCTACATAGCAAACTGGGAGAGACAATGATTAGCAGTACCATGAGCAGTGGCCTTAAAGCATTGTAATCTACACAGAGACATGTAGTAACTTAACATCTGTGCATGACACTTGTGATAGTGTACCAGGCTAGACTGCACAGCCGATCTATCTCTTCAACATTCCAATTACATGTTCTAGTGTTAAATTTGTGTTCTGTTTTGGTCGTGGAATGGGCAGAGACGCCATCAACCAAGGACACTTGTCTTTTGGTTTGAAAGAATGGGGAGCACTATGGTTTTCATCATTGTCAAGGTATTTTAAAAGAAATATACATAAAATAATTGAGAAGACAAATAAGTTATGCAGTATTGGCAGACTGAAACATTGCACAATAAGGAAATTACGTAGAATCGTTGAGGAAGAAAATAGCTCTAGAAGTGCTTCATAATGGCACAGGAAAAATGTGACTCAGTATTAATGAAGGAAATATTAGTACAGGTGACCAAAGGTTTGATCAATCATGGGGATCTTAAAGTCAGAAACAGTGAGGATTTCAGTAGATGAGCAGTCTTCATTATTTTATTCATCATATATTGTGGGGCTCATTGTAAAAAATCCATGATTGCTCAGAAAACAACCTTCTTATTTTCAGAATTCCAAAATAATTTAATGAATTTTGTTCAGCTCCAACTGTTTTAGAGGTAAAATTTTCATTGATCGTGTTTGTTCTGGTTATTTCTAAATATTTACAAGCAAATCCGCTTGTTGCTTTTTTTTCAGTAAAACAGATCTCTGAAAGTTGCCACCCAGGTAAATAGTGCTGTGAAGAAGGCATATGGCGTACTGGCTTTTATTGGTAGAGGAATTGTGTTCCGGAGTCCTGAGGTCATGTTGTAGTTGTATAAGACTCTGGTGCAGCCGCATCTGGAGTATTGTGTGCAGTTTTGGTCACCATATTATATGAAGGATGTGGAGGCATTGGAACGGGTGCAGAGGAGGTTTACCAGGATGTTGCCTGGTATGGTAGGAAGATCGTATGAGGAAAGGCTGAGGCATTTGGGGCTGTTTTCATTGGAGAAAAGAAGGGTTAGGGGTGACTTGATAGAGGTGTACAAGATGATTAGGGGTTTAGATAGGGTTGACAATGAGAACCTTTTCCTACGTATGGAGTCAGCTTTGTTCCTACGAGGGGACATAGCTTTAAATTAAGGGGAGGTAGGTATAGGACAGATGTTAGGGGTAGATTCTTTACTCAGCGAGTTGTGAGTTCATGGAATGCCCTGCCAGTAGTAGTGGTGGACTCTCCCTCTTTATGGGCATTTAAACGGGCATTGGATAGGCATTTGGAGGATAGTGGGCTAGGGTAGGTTAGGTGGGCTTGGGTCGGCGCAACATCGAGGGCCAAAGGGCCTGTACTGCACTGTATTTTTCTATGTTCTATGGTCTAAGTTCTAATGTGAGGCTCACAATATATTGTCCAAACCTTCAAAGTTTTCTGACTGAATTGAAACAGATATTAAGATTGATCAACATTTCACAATGCCAATAATGAAATGAGATTTTTATTTTGCTTCCGGTGCTGGTCTATCTAACTTTCATTTACTTTGACAGTCTTCTCTCAGAGTTCCAAACTACATCAGGTTCAAATTGCAACTAAGTTTTCTCGTCATCAGCCAGATTGATTGAAACCTGAGAACTTCTTTAAGCTACTGACATTTCCTGACAATGTAAACTCTTCTGGGCTGGCCTCAATGTGACTTTTATGTTAATGATCACTTATTTACAACATTTTTCTTATGAAATAAGTAGATTTTACAACTTGTCAGATATTATTGACTATCTCCACATTAATGTTGTTCTACCTGAATAAAACATTTCTCTGGACTACACTTCTTTGGAAATGTCACAAACACCACATCTCCAGCTCTTCAGTTAAATAAGCCCACCCGCTGATTTATAACTCTATCTCTTCTATCCTGATCTTCTATGTGTGCTAACCTCCCATCTTATTTTATTTGCTTTCATCCAGTCATATCTCTGCTACCATGCAGATGGATGTCCTTTTACAAATCCCACTTCCAGAATATAGTTACCTTCAAAACCTAACCCTGGTGTAATGTCTTAGTGCTGGATGGTATGATACACTGAATGGAAAGGGATGAATTTGCTTACCAAGAGATGATTGCAAATCTAACTGCAAAACTGCAGTCATCAAACTCTAAAATTGTACTTATATTTATATCCCATTTTCTTTAATTTCTAAACCTGAATAAAAATAGCAAGACACATGAATCATAAAAGGATATTTGCAACAAGCTGTAAGCGTTAAGGCTTTTATTTTAGAAGTGGGAATGGATCTTGTTCACGTGGGTCAGGGCACAGGGAGTGCACCAAGAGGCATTGAGATGTGGAAGCTCAGTCAATTTTAACAGCTGAGCTTCACTTGATTACATTCTCTCTGATATCTCATGGATACAGCCATTGTCCAGCCAGCAAATGGAAGCCGATTTGAAGTGGTGAGAGATTTTCCCAAAATGTGAAGAGTTTATTATGCACCAACATAGATTATCTTGTACTAATTTTGTGTGATGACAAATGGCTCTGTGAAGAAGTGAAGCATTTCTGGATAAATTTCCAGCTGGGTAATAAATAATTCCTTGGTCACATCCTGAGAACATGTTAGATAACTAAAGATTTAACATCAATTCATACTTATCATGGTAAAATTCTCCACAATGTTAAAACCTTTCTTCAGAAGATCTCCTATCATCAGTCACATCATTGACCCCAAACCCAGCCTTTTCCACACAATATAAGAAATGTTACTCACAGCCAAGAAAAGGGCACTACTCATTGGCATCACTTGTTGAAGTGCAACTTTTAATCCTCTGTTCAAAAAGAGAATCACCCAATTTTCTCCTTGGCTATTTGCAGTGTATGCATTACTAACATAGTGATGCAATAAATGTTCTCACAGCAAATGAGAAACCCCTTTAGAGAGCTGGCTTGCAGGTTGTAGTTCCAATGAATTTCTAGTCATCTCTCTTCTTTTTTGGACCATTTTGGATTATCCCCTGCTGTGATCACATATTTATGTAAATGGGGAAGTAGAGGAAAGTTAATATTTTCTCCCTGCCAAAAAAAAACTGGCTACACCTACATGATTATAATCGTGCCATGACTGCTCTGAACAGAATTTCAGTTTTTGGGTTCCAGCCCTTGTAATTTTGTGGAAATCCAAACATTCAGGTGGAACTGAACAAAATAGAATTTGAATAGACTGAAATGAAATTCAATTTGCTTAGATTTCTAGTCCATTGATTCATAAATGCCTAGTATTAACTACTTATTTTGTCATCTATAATTTAGAATGCCTATATTGTCTTGTAAATTAGAACATGCCTTTAATTAAATATGAGAATTAGAAACATAACCATTTCAAAGGACTATAAATGTACAAAGGAGCCACACAATACATTGACCATTCAAGATAAGAAAGATATTTTTATTTAAATACAGAATTGTAACTATTTGCTGGATCTTTTTCTCAATTTCATCTTTTCATATGTTTTATATAAAGGATCAATTACTATGGTTAGACAAACAAGTTGAAACAGTCAAACATTTAAATATACGTTTAATAAGGGATGGCAAAGTGGCTCAGTAGTTAGCACTGTTGCCTCACAGCACCAGAGACTTGGGTTTGATTGTACCCTCGGGCAATTGTGTGGAGTTCACACATTCTCCCTGTGTCTGCGTGGGTTTCTTCTATGTGCTCCGCTTTCCTCCCACAGTCCAAATATGTGCAGGTCAGGTGGATTGGCCAAATTAAATTGCCCATAGTGTCCAGGGATGTGTAGGCTAAGGTGACCCACCATAGGAAATGCAGGGTTACAGGGAAAGAGTAGGCGACTGGGTCTGGGTAGGATGCTCTTCGGAGGATCGTTGTGGACTCAATGGGTTGAATGGCCTGCTTCCACACTGTCAGGATTCTATGAATGCATTGATATCCTATTTGAAAACAAACTTTACCTGCTTTATGTCTATGGTGGTCATGGGTAGGGGTAGAGCAGGGGCTATTCACCCTCTTTGAAAGATGTTTTTGGACCAATGGCTATCTGTGCTGTAATTTACATTCAGATAGCTTCACAATTGTACTCAATGGTTGGATACAGCAGTAGGATCACAAATGTGCTTCTTTTAGCCACAAGCTCTCCAGAAATCAATTGACAGGTACAGGCAGTATGTATGCAGCTATTGTACAGCATAGGGCAATTGGTTAACTTGATGCTCACATAGTACGTTGTAATGGTGTATGTAAAATAACATTGCTTTCAGTAATGACATTGTAAAGTTAAAGCTGCTAAAATCTCTAGTATCTCCTCTCTCCATCAATGTTAATTTATTCTAATATCCACCCTGATATCCATGTATGCATAATCCTTTTTCTATTGTGAAGATCGATGCAAAGTATGAATTGAGGGCTGTACCCATACCCATGTCCCTACAGAGAATACTTCTATGTTCTCCATTGGGTTTTGTCCTTCCTCTAGTTATTCCCTTGTTCTTTACATACGTAAAAAATCCCTTTAAGTTTAGTTTTATTTTATCTGCCAACATTCTCTCATGCAATCACTTTGCACTCTTAATTTTGTTTATAAGTTCCCTCTGCACTTTCATGTTCCTCAAGATACTCTGACATATCGAGTCCTCAGTAACTGTTATAAACTTCTCCTTTTTCCTTTATTTGAACCATTTTGAGTCTTCAAATGGAGGATTGCCTCATCCTTGTCTCACCTTTGACTTTATGGGAACATATTTTCCTTCCACTCTCCCTCACTGAATGATTTCTGACACTGTTTTACCTGCAGTTAAATGGTCCCATTCCACATGGGCCAAATTATGTCTTGTCTGAGTAAGACACGCCTTTTCTCACCTTGCATCTTTTATATCCAGTCCATCCTTATCCTTTTCTATAACCATCCAAAAACTAAAAGAGTATTGTCACTACCTGCAAAATGCTCCGCTACTGCTGAATAGTTGGAGGGCTGCCAGGGCTCTTCTCCAAGTATTAGGTCCAGAACTGCACCATTCTTTGTTCAGCTTTCTACATACATTTAAAGAAAATTCACTGGATGCAGTTTAAGAATTTTATTCCTTCTTTACTATCAATTAGTGAGCTAAAATCCCCTATTATTACCACCTTATTATTCCTACATTTCTCTGAAATGTTGATCATAAACCTGAGCCTCTATTTCTCACTGACTGTTTGGGGGGCCGTTAGAACACATTCAACAGCATGTTTGTATAGTGATTGTAATGAGGTCAGCCAGATAGACATCATAGAATGAGTTCCCAGGATTGGACCAGGTTAACAGTCCCAATCGGGGAGCCTTGGCTGACTGTTAAAAACAAGAGCATCACACATCCTGTTCAGTCTGACAGCTGGCTCTGAGAGAGCTGGATCAGTGTCAAGGACTCTCCAAATGTAAATAAAGGGTCACTTAGTGATGGGATGCTGGCCTCTCTGGAGTTTGTTCCTTTTGTGTTTTTTTAAATTTCTACCCAAATTGCTTTGTTTGATCCGGCTTCCAAGGTACTGTCCTTCCTAACAGCTGTGATTCATTTCTTGATCATTTTAAATACCCCATAGGCAGGAATATTAAGCTGCCACTCCTGCCTATCTTTCAGCCAAGTCTTGACCATAGCTATGATATTATAATCTCACATGCCTATCTGCACCTTCAGCTCAGCAATTTTACTTATCATGCTTCTAGCATTAAAGTGAGGATGTTGATCCTAATACTGTTTAAATGTAACTTGTCCAATTTGTCCAGTTCTTACCTCCTTCAGAAACGATACTAATGCCTCAGGCAGGAATTCTAAGGCTCTCCCTCCTGCAACATCTGTCCAGCTATTTATGAGTTCTGGCTTTTCAATTTCTGACCTAGCTCCCTAAAGTCTACTTGCAGCACTTCACTTCTCTTTCTTCATATCTCAATGGACCCAACATGGACCAGAATCTCTGACTAATGATCCTCACTCTTCAGTATGTACTGTCGTCATTCCATGACATCCTTGACTTGGCACTCAAGAGATTTCATACCACTCTGAAGACTATGTCAACAGCCATGAAAACGCACATCTACCCCCCTCACGAATGTATCCCTTATCACATTTGCCACACTTCCTCCCTCTATGTAGTTAGTTGGCCCACCCTCAGTGGTGTGGTCTCAGCCTCTACAGAGAAACTCTCACTCTCACCATTTTCTAAGACTGGTAAATGGTTTGCAAACCAAATGCACTTAGGGAATTCTCTCACTACCTGCCCCGGTTCCTTCATCTGTCACAAATGTCAAATGTATGAAAGCCTTTTGAGATGGTCCTTAAATGCAGAATGGTCAAGAAAGTAAAAGCTCATGGAATCCAAGCCAAAATGACACATCAGATCCAAAATTGGCTGAGAGGAAGGAAGTAAAATCTGATGAAAGAGAACTGTTTCTGTGACTGGAAGCCATTTCCAGTGGAGTTGATCAGAGATGGAACTCTTGCTGTTTGTGGTGTACATTAAGGATTGGGATTTAAATGTGGGGTTAAGAAGACTACAGACTGTGAAAGCTTTGGGGTGATAAAAGCAAGGAGGTAGCTATAAGCTGCAGGAAGATATCAATAGATGGGTCAGCTGGACAGGGCAGTGGCAAATGGAAATCAGTCTGGAAAAATATGAGATAATGCACTTGGAAAGGGCTTACAGGACCCTGCAAAGTATTGAAGTGGCACTGGTGCCAATATCCACAGATCCTATATACAGTGGAGTGTATATCCACAGAAAGTAGTGGAGCATATAGATAAGGTGATGAGGATGGCTTTTGGAACACTTACTTTTATTAGTTGAGGCGTAGAATACAAGAACAGGGAGGATACACTGTAACTACATAAAATGCCAGTTGGCCATAATTGGAGTACTGTGAATAGTTCTGGTCACCACATTATAGGAACAAAGTGATTGCACTAGAGACATTGCTGAGGAGATTTATTCGGATGCTGCCTGGGTTAAAAGGTCTGAAAAATGTGGATTGGTTAGGCTGAGATTATTTTCCTTAGCAAAGGTTGAGAGGGGGGCCTGATCAAGATGATTATGTGGACTATAGAAAGTATGGATAGGAAGGCACTTCTTCCATTAGTACAGGGGCCAATAATCATGGAGTATAACTTGAAGGGAAGTAATAGAAGGCCAAAAGGAAATTTGATGAGATTTCTTTTCCATTAAGGTGGTGGTGGGATTCTGAAATTCATTGCCTGAAAAGATGGCTGCATCAGAAATTCTCATAACATTTAAGCACTATATAGGTATTTACTTGTGTTGTTAGGCCTTCCAAGCCCATAGCAGAAAAATGGGATTGGTGTAATCAAAACTTTGTTGACTGGTGCAGTCCCAAAGGTCTTAATGACATCCCTCAGCATTGAAAAATCTATACGAGTATATTATCTATGAAATAAATGGAGAGAAAACAAATGTTCATTGCTCTTTATCAAATATGTTCAGATTGATGCATTAAATACTTGGTAAACATTTCCCACAATAAACACTGCAGTAGAATAATTCATTTACTGAATGTCCCACACCTGACATATTCCTTAATATTGGTCAACTATTGTTGGAATTCTTATGCCAATCCTCTAAGCTACATATTCATATAAAGGTGTGGAGTTGAGGTGAGGATTCCTTAGAAAGAGGTGTTCTTTCCCTATTGTCAAAAAGGCAAAAAAAAGGGGCTGTATTTCCCTTTCTGGAACAGGAAACAGAGTTCAGGACCAGAAACCACACCCAGTGAAACCAGTCACTCCCCTGAAATTTTCCCTTGGGTGACCAATTACTGGCTAGTGGGCAGGTTGGTAACCAAATGAAGGTTGGCACACAGGTATCTCAAAGATGGAAAGATAATCTAATACCTGAAGATATAGCAGGCTACAATGGAAGTCAAGTAAGAGAGAGGGTGTGACCAGGTCAATACAATAGTGGAGTGTGTTGGTTGGAAAACTCTCTACAGGACCCTTCCCCTGTCACAGGGTGCCTGCCACTAGGTGTCCAAACTGACTCCTGCTGGCAAATGGAGTCCAAATGGAAAATTCTTGTTGGTCTCCTTTAATTTGCTCAATTAGATTCTTACTGGCCCTGAGCAGTTATCTACTGAGTACAGGCAAATAGCCAATGAGTTTAAGACATTGGCATGTCATTTCAGAGGGCTGTTTATAACACAAACATGTATCTAATCCTGTTCTCAGAAAGAGCCAAAGACTCAACCTATTAGTTATAAAATAGGTGAGAAATTATTAGCTCCCAACTTAATAGAGTCTGGAAATGAAAAAAAAACACCAGGTACAAAGGAAAAGTTCAAGATATGTGGAAGTACAGTGAGTTAGTACTGATGTATGGTCCTGACACTGAGACATTTCCGAAGAAATGGCAAAAGAACTTTGGGAGCATCTGAAATGAGCATTAGATGTCAGTTGGAAAGTTCATATCCCCAGTGAAATATTAATCAGGGAGTTTGGAAAAGAAAAATCAGCAATAAAGCTCAAGAGGATGAAATGTAGTTGGCTCATCGTTCACCCCAAATGAACAGCCAATCTAAAACCTATTATTCTGGGCAGAATATTCAATCAGTATAGGAAAGAAAAAAGTATTGGAAGAATTACCATCATATATGATAAATAAAAAGGTATGGAAAACAATCACATGGGTTTTGATAGCCCTCAATGATGTTGATGCTGTAGAATCACCAGAAGAGTTTCATTTGACCTCAACTTCTTCCCAAATATTGTATCATGAGACCAATTGTGGAATATCGTTTACTAAGTTCAACAATCATCTTATTACTAAGTCTACAGGATGTCAGCATTCAGCTCGGCAAGGATAATGATCTTGAAAGCTTATCATTAATAATATATCAGTCCTCTGTGAAGAACAGTGTCATGAATCATGCTGGTTTTCATGACAAACTGACTTGGAATTCAATCATAACCTACTTTTGCTGTTAGTGATATTATTCAAGCATAATGTGTTTCTAATTGGTGAATAATAAAAGGATGTGCATTTATGTTGTGCCTTTTACAACAACTATACTTCCTATAGCACTTTACAGCTAATGAAAAGCTCTTTCTGAAATCTGCCATTGTAGTTAGAAGCAAAGAAAATAAGAGCTGGGATAGGCCATTGGATCCTTCAAGCCTGATCTGCCATTAAACATGATAATGGCTGACCATCCAATTCAGTACTGTGTTTTCACTTTCTCCCCAAACTCTTTGATCCCTATATCTAACTCTTTTTGAAAGTATTTAATGTACTGGCCTCAACTGCTTTCTGTGCAGTGAATTCCACTCGAGGTGAAGACATCTTTCTAGATCTCAGTACGAAATGGCCTATCCTGTTACCTTAAACTGTGATCCCTGGTTCTGGACAGTTCAGTCATCAGGAGCATTCTTCCTGTGTTTACCCTGTCTGGTCCTGATAGAATTGTACCGGTTTCTATAAAATTGTCCTAAAGATCCTTAGGTAGGAAATGTAACCCTTAGCTTGCACAGAATCAGTTATATGAGTATGACCAGATAATCAGCTCTTCTGATGTTGATGGAGGAGTAAATATTGGTCAAGATATTCAGGATAACACCTTGTTTTTTTTTAACCAGAGCACCATGGTGGGATTTCTTAAGTTGAACTCAAAGGGCAAACAAGGCTTGATGTCTCATCCAAATGAGAAACTTCCAGCAACAAAGCACTCCTTCAATAATGCACTTGAGTGTTGATCTTGATTTTGATTCTTAATTCTTTAGGTTTGGACTTGAATCCACAAACTTGATGGGTGTGCAACCAACATAACCACAGCGGGCACTGATAAGATTTGGTCCTGACCATTGCAATAAATTGATGCATAATAGAAATCCAGCTGTTAAGAAAAGAAATTGTGAATAAATTCTTTGAAAATGCATTTTTAGCTTAAAGACTTATTACAGCCACAATCAACATAAGAACAAAAAAAAACACATCAATGTGACAGACTTTATTGTCCTTGTAAATCACAGATGCTAATTTATTCATTATGAGAGTACAGCCAGAGAAGATTCTAACAAATGCATATTATTCGTGAAATCATTTCAGCATTTATTATTGAAGACAAGACTCTTTTAGTTTAATGTTCTAAGTAATGACAGCAAAAAGCCTTCCTGCTGATGAGTCTGTTTCTATTTATTGCTACTGTTTGTATTTATTGCTGCTTTGTGAGTTTTTCTTAAAAAAAATGACAATATATTCTCTTTGGAAGGTTGATAAGAGTGCTGTAGTTGTTGTGCATATAAACTCTCAAAAGGCATTTGATGATGTACCCTATAATAGACTTGTTAACAAAATTGAAGGTCATGGAATTGAAGGAACAAAGTCTGTATTGATATCACTGATTAAAAAGAACAAAAGTAGTAATTAGCAGCGAACGTTTGGTTTTTCCATTCCAGAGGAAAGTATGATAAAGTCCTCCAGGGGTCAGCATTGGCTCTGTTGTATATATTATGGATCTGGGTACACCCAACATACTTTCAAAGGTTACACATGCCACAAAAATCAAAGATGTAGCAGATAGTGAGAGGATCGAAGGTGGGTATAGACAGATTGCAAAAAATTGGCAGACATATAGCATGTGATATTTAACGCAGTACTAAGCAATAATGTTATGCCAAGCTTTCATTACAAAACAAAAAGGTCTCCATGTGGAGTATTGTGACCAATTCTGGCCAATGTATGTCAGAAAATATTTCAAAGCCTGAGAGGGATTTACTGGAATAGAATCAGGACTCGAAAGCCCAGAGTTATTATTCAAAGTGCAGTGAATTTTAAGGGAGGTTTTGATAGCGGTGCTCATAATCGTCTGGTCTTATAGTTAAGGAGCAGATGTATTCAATGTTAGGAAAGTGGTACTATAAAACATCAATGTAAGGTAACTGGTAATAGAAACATCAGGAAAATAAAACATGATTATGCTGAGGTATCACTATTGTAAAGACCATAGCTTTTTAATTTTTCTGTATTTTTGATTATGGACTGGGATACGAAAAGAACTCTTAAAAACTAAAGGTTATTTGAAAGATTGCTACGCTTTTTAAAAGGAAGTAACTTGATACTCATTGTAAGTACTGTTTATACAGCTGCTTGCAAATAAATGAATAGAGCAATAGCTAGGAACAAAAAGTTGATTGGTCTGCAGAACAGTGACCAATTATTGACTATAAAAGTTATTGACTATAAAAGCCTTTGCCTGCCAACAACTGTGTGATTGGATTCCAGGTAGCTAAGAAATGTGAATGTTTTGGCAGAAACCATCAGAGTCTGGAGAAGAAGGAACTGCTTTTGCTTTGCAGTAAAAAGTACCTCGATCCCAAAGGTTTATTCTCTTTTTCAACTGTTGTAAGCTGCACTTTTTAATCAGTAAACCAAAGACCCTTGTAATTATGAGCCAGTCACCCTGTGCTTCCTGAAAACAAATGAAATCATCTGGAGAAGAAAGATTGAGAAACACTTAGTGATCAGGAAAAGAATCATCTCAGCAAATCCTGTGAAAGGGACAACTGAACTATCTTCCTAGTCCTTCCATGGCCTCTAATCCCATGTTTTGCTTCTGTCTTTGTCTGTATATATGTGGAGATGGGAGTTTATAAGACGTTAGACAGTTTGCAGTGGTTTAACTTTACTTAGAATTGACTTATTCGTAATAAGTAGTCATTCTTGTTAAGTATAGAAACATAGTCCATGCATCCTGTTAACTTGGCTAAAAAAGATTGTACTTTTAACATTTAACTTTTTACGTTTGTAATATCTCCAGGAATAGTGGGCAAAAAAAAAGGAACTGAGGATACTGGAACAAAAACAGAAATTGCTGGACTGACAGCATCTTCCCTGTGGAAAGAAAGCAGAGTTAACATTTCAGCTCCAGTGCACCATTTTAGAATTGTTTGCATCAAGGAAAAGGTTGGTATACATGCTGAAGATAGCAACACCCCCTGCACTCCACCTTCAGTATTTAATCCAATCTTTTCTGAGCTACAATGAGTCCTAAAGAAGGGTCACTGGACTCGAAACGTGAACTCTGCTTTCTTTCTACAGGTTCTGCAAGGTCTTCTGATTTTCCCTAGAAATTTCTGGCTTTGGTCCAGGAATCATGGAGCTCAATTTCCAGCTCACTAACCCATTGAGGCATAACATTGTCTAGACTGTATTCCCTGATATGGGTGTTTGAAACAGATTCAATACTAACTTCCAAAGAGACAGATAGGCAGCAAACAGACAGCAAATAGACAATTTAGATACATCCTTGGGATTAGCAATAATCTGTAATATGAGAAATTTTAGTTAACGAATTATGGATTTTTCATCATAATAGCAAAAATTTAACATTCCACAAACAATAAACAAAGTTTTCAACATCGTAACAGGTTTCTTAAGCAGAAATTATGACTTTAGTATGCGGTTAAAGTCCAGTTACACCTCATTTAACAAGATGTAATTTTTCACTGATTTTTACAGTGAGACTAAAAGCATAACAGTGAAAATGCCTTCTTCGGTTCAGTTAATCATAGTCCAAAAGTACTCAATAGCACACACTATGGAGAAGTGTAACATTACTAACAGCAAATTCAGGATTCTGAATTTAATTGTATTTGTTTGGAGGCTAACAGTTGCCATCAGTTTCAAAGGAATAATGACATGAACATGGACAGTTTCAGTCATTGCTCTTTTATAATCTGGGCCATTTTTAGGAGTAAAGGTTATCACCATCTTTGTTATTGGGCATAGAACTGATTTTGCACAGGAAAGGAAAATGTTACAGCTTACTACAGTTAACTATTTTACAAGAAATATTTGTAAGTATAAAAGGTAAGAGTTGGAAATGGGAATGCCAGAAAGAAGAAGAGAAAAGCCTAAAGGCAGAAGGATTTGCAAAGGGATTGGTTGAAGAATAGGTAACTGACAGGAAGAAAGGCAGACAAATTGTCGAGAATTAAACTTAAGTAAAACGAGAGAAACCAAAATAGTGTTTTGGGAGAACATTTTTTGTAATTTTTAATTTATTAAACTTGTCTAAGTTTGTTTTGTATTTTTGCTTCATGCCTTGAATTAGTTGTAGTAACAGAAGGAGTGAATGATGTAAGGGATCAAAATGCAACTGTTAGTTTGTTAGCAAAGTTGAAGCTGATGGAGTAAAGGGGCAGCAACATCACAATGCAAAATTGGAATTTATATTCAGTGAAAGAAAACAAAGTCAAGGTGTATCGCTGTTTTTTTTTGGAATAGAATAAGGCACCTAAGAGTGTTGCTTAGAATTAAATATCATGGTTGAAATTTAAGGAAGGCGGTCTTCAAATGGACAGATATATCATTGGAATAGCCAAATACACAGGAGGTGAAATTCAACACAGTAACATGTGAGCCAATACATTTGGCCGGAAAGAAAACATACATTTGAAATGGTATAATTTTAAAAATCTGCAAAAACAGAGAAACCGAGGGGTATTCATACACAAACGTTTGAAGGAAACAAGAAAGACTAAAGGTATAGTTAATAAAGCTTATGCGATGCTTGGCTTTATAAAGAGAGGCAGAATGTTCAAAAGCTAGGTGGCTATGTTAAGACAACAAAAACAATAATATTTTAGCCCCAGGTGGATTACTTTGTTCAATTTCACGTTTGACTTTGAATTAACTAAAGGCTTTGTAGAGTACAGAGGAGAACTATGAGAATGGTTGCAGGATGAGGGATTACATTTACATTGATAGATGGGCAAAGATGAGATAGCTCTTGTTTGAAAACTTAAGAGGAGATGTTATGGAGGTGCATAAAATCCTGAATATATGATTGCATAAAAGAAGAAAACCTTATTCAATAGCTGAAGAATGAATGACCAAGGGCACGGATTAAAGGTGACTGGCAAAAGAAACAGGTGATAAGAAGAAAACCCATTTTTTACAGGTTTGATTTTGGAATGCATTGTCTGATAGCTGAAGGAAACAGACTCAAAGTAGCTATCAAAAGGGAACTGGATTAATTCTCGAAGGAAACAAATAATTCCTGGGTTAGGCAGAAAATACGTGGAACTAACTAGATCATGCTTTGAAAGATCCAGTGCAGAGTCAATGACCTGACTGGTCATCTTTCATGTTGTGCTATTATAGAGTCAAAGAGATGCACAGCATGGAAACAGTGCCTTCAGTCCACCTCGTCCACCAGATATCTCAAATTAATCTAGTCCTATTTGGTAACATTTGGACATGTCTCTCTCTAAACCCTTCCTATTCATATACCCGTTATTTTTGACTGGATTTGAATTTGTTCTTTGTCTCAAGAATGCTTTGTGTGTGAAATTTAAGCAAACCTTCTCCACAATCAAAATATTCCATTACAATTGTAACATAGAAGCCAACAAAATCATTAAAGTATTTTGTCAGTGGTGAAGGTCAGTGTTATGAGAGAAGCAGATATAACAGTTTAGCTCCAGCCTGCATTGTACAGGAGATGAAAGCGATGCAGACAAGGAAAAGGCACAAGGGGATCAAAGAATCAGGCATGGACTGAGTCCATTCCCATCAGTGGTGTTGCATGAGACCAGTAGATGGTGGTATTGCGACATATTCCTTTATCTTATTACAAAGTTTTGCCTTCAGCCACAATGAAATGGTTTTACCTACAAGAAAATGCATTTGGTTTGAAGTTGGTGCAATATTTTTGACTCTAAAATGTTTAGAAAGCGAATACTTACAGGTGTGCAAATATTGTAATATTGGCAATGAGTAGATCAACAAACAAATGGAAAATAATGTTGGACAGAATGCATGTTGACAAAAATGTATTTTGATAAATTTTATATATAGTATGGGGAAAAAAAAACTGATGCACATAAATCAGGTACACAGTATGTGGAGTAACAGCTTCATCCATCAGTGCATGGCAATCTGAGGCAACTTTAGCTTTAATTCTCATTCAAATGCTGTTAGCAATCTGTGGGTGCCCTGGTGCAATTCAGCAGTTGAACATGATGGATAAATGGCTAGCTTGAATGATAACTCAACCAGCAGATTAGATCCAGATTGTAGAAAACAAGAGGTAGTTAAAGGGACAGTCAGTAGACCTGGAGTTACTTTGGTGAGCCAAGGAGGCACAAAGATGTGCGGGTCAGGTGAATTGGCCAAGCTAAATTGCCCGTAGTGTTAGGTAAGGGGTAAATGTAGGGGTATGGGTGGGTTGCGCTTCGGCGGGTCGGTGTGGACTTGTTGGGCCGAAGGGCCTGTTTCCACACTGTAAATCTAATCTAATCTAATCTAAACATCAGCATTTTCTAGGATCAGATAAATCCTTAAAATTTCATTTGAGCATTTTTCAGCAGCCCCTTTAAAGTATGCACAATGCTTGATTCAACGCATTCTTTGCCATTTGTGTCAGAATTTAGCATTCAAGCTTCAGTATATTTAAAGTGCCTAATGTCTGTTTCAGACCTGTGAGCTGAAAGGTCAAGAAAGTCAACATAGTGTCCAATGCATTTCATGTGTCCATTGTGTGTGGCGACTTGTAGCACATAACAATTTTATGTTGAAAAAATAATGACTTTGAATTTAGTTTCTCCCTCAGTGGATGAATTTAAACATGGTTACTCTTGCATTTTAATAGTGCAACCACACAGTTTATGGTTAGATTGTTTAATATCAATTAATCGAAATAAAGACAAAGAAATTCTTCAGTTGAAATATTTAAACTGATTTAAAGAGCTCATCCACGCCAATTCATCTGCTTAGTTTCCAAAATGTTAGGGATGAATAATAGTATGAATGAGTTTTGTCAAAAGATTATCGCCTTTGATAATAATACTTAAAATTTTGGAAGATTGTTTTGGAAGTTTCCCGAAGAAATTAGTTATATCTTTATGAATGCTCCTAAATATTGCCGAATAAACATTTGTTATTTATTAGTTTTCCTAGATAATGAGGAATAACCCAATTATTAAATTATCAGACTCTTGTGACATTATGTTAAATTGTTGTTACCATGTTTGTTAGAGTATGTTCATAATGTCGATGTTATTATCACTTTGCTGCAATGTTACTAACACTGTAATAACATTTTAACCGTTAATCTTCAATAAATCTTCTGGATGATTGCTCTGTGCTTCTGTTGATTGCAACTATCACTGGGAGCAATCAAATATGAAAGCAGTTATTATGAATTATTATTTCCAAGTTGTCAGTATACTACTGGCATTTTATACTATTGTTTTCATCTCTGGAGTTTCTCCTTCAGTGAAGGAGAAATAATTTTTTTATTATACTGAATTGAATAAGAAAATGTGCCACTGCATTTAAAAAGACCTAAACCAATTGAATTAGCCATGTGATGCTGCAACACCGCCTGTAATATATCATATTACTTTCATTTTGCAAATATAATCAGAATAATAATTAGGAAAATGATTTTAAAATGAAGTGTGCAGTTGCATTCTAGATTTCTGTCTGTGAGACACAGAGAGAAAGACAGTAAATTAAAAGCCATCATTCAACCACAGAATTCTATTGACTCTCATGAATAGTTGAAGCTTAACACTCGGAGCTTATAATGTTATTAAACACCCCCAACTGGGACCCCTCAGAAGCTCTGCTGGCTAAAACCTTGAATTTCTGAGCCAACCATTCAGTGAAGAAATCAGATTCAATCTCTGATCTGTGGTTGAGTTAGCTCATTTTGGCTTTGTGGAAATAGAAATAGAAACACTAAGTCCATGATTAAACTACAGATAATCCATATTAAACAATCACAGTGTCAGCTAATTTGTTATGGCGAGGTGAATATCCAGATACCAGGAAAGATATAAATTAATGAAATAGTGAACCCTAATACTAAATAACACAGATTCCAGGACCCAAATGTTGTAGAAATTCCACGTGTTTCAGAACCATGTGATCAGATTGTTTAATTTGAAACCAATGCCAATATACCCATTTATCACTGAGTGCACTCTCCCACAGAATTATTGGTTTTCTATCCTCTATAGACACCCAGTTTGTATGCCAGAGCAATTCAGAAACTTTAAAAAAATATTTAAATAAAACTGACCTGCTCAGCACCTTTCTAAGCAGGTTATAAATTTGCCCAGTAATTCATGATGCCATTGAGAAGACCACATCTAAGGATTCTATCTGTGGAGAGAAAAACAGTTAACATATTGGATCAAATGTGACCCAATATGGTTAGATTTGAATTTCATTATAGATGCTGTCAGACCTGCTGAGTATTTCCAGCACTTTCTGCTTTCTTTAATGTTCAAGTGTACTGCCTATGAAGTCCACTGTTTCTCTTATATTTATGCAATGCACACATTCCAGAGGCTTTCCTATTTTTCAAGATGCTGTAGACTCCACCACCATTGCCTACATTCTCTCTATTTTCAGAAAGGCATTTCTCTCAATATGAAAAAACACCACTCTGAATGTTCACCTTCTTTGCAGTCAAAGGCAGCATATCATGCAGATCTGTGTCAAGTTTTAAGTGACTTGTCATGATATGGTCCTTCTGCATTAATTTTCCAACCTAGCCATTACTACTTACTTTAGAATGAGGAATCTTGTGTCAAAAATAACTCATGGTTCTCATCAGGGACCTGGCACAGGTGCAGAATCATGCCACCACCAGGAATTTCATTCAGCAGAGTCTCAGTGTGTATGGGCACTGAGGAGATCCAGATTCCTGGACACATGCTAATTCATGCTGCAATACACAGTACAAAAAGAGACAAGCCTGAACACCAATTTCTGAAATATAACGTTAAACTTTAAGATGAGTACCACTCAGAGCTAAATACAGTTGAATATTCCTTTGATAGTTTGGACCAAAAGTGTTTATATATTTTCTCATAGAGAATAGCATATAAATAGAAGATGGGAACTAGAACACAAATTGTATGTGAGTCAAGAAATTCAAGCACCTAATGAACACAGGATATAATTTCTAGCCTTAAATGCTATGGCCAGAGGAGAAAACAATAAGAAGCAGCTTGCAAGATTATAAGGTGTGGGAGTAGCAGTAGGTCATTCAACCCACTGGGTCCACATTACCATTCAATGAAGTCATGACTGATCCATGTCCCATGTCCCCACTGCAGCCCATCATTCTTGATTCCCTTACTGATTAAAAAGCTGTTTATTTTAACCTTGAAGATATATAATGACACAACCCTAAAGCCCTTGTTTTCGACCAGACCAAACCCCCTCAAAACATATGAAGTTAGCCGAGACCCCAACTTTTTCTTATTTAAAGGCAAGTGCCAGGCATTGCATTCCGGATGGAATTTGATTGGTCAAACCAGTCTTGAAGCAAAACACACTTAATCCATACACTATAGTTAAAATACAATAAAAGAAAGAATTGGAATAAGGTTAGGTAAATAATCTGGGCCAGACGGGATATCCCTAGGTTACTACAGGAAGTGAGGAAAGTGGTTGCTGCACTTTTGTCAATGATCTTTGCGGCCTTACTCTCCACTGGAGTAGTGTTAGATGACTGGAGGGTGGCAAATGTTGTTATCTTGTTCAAGAAAGGGAATGGGGATAATCCTGAGAATTACAGACCAGTCAGTCTTAAGTGAGTGACTGACAAAGTATTGGAGAGGATTCTGAGGGACAGGATTTATGATTACTTGGAAAACCATAGCTTGATTAGAGATAGTCAGCATGGCTTTGAGAGGGACAGGTCATTCCTCACAAACCTTATTGAATTCTTTGAGGATGTGACAAACACATTGATGAGGCTAGAGCAGTGATGATTTATATGTGGATTTTAACCAAGTGTTTGATAAGGTTCCCCATGGTAGGGTCATTCAGAAGGTAAGGAGGCATGGCATACAGGGAAACCTGTTTGTCTGGATACAGAATTAGCTGGATCATAGAAGATAGAGGGTGGTGGTAGATAGAACCTGGAGGTCGGTGACTACTGTGTTCCACAGGGTTTGGTTCTGGGACCTCTGCTCTTTGTGAGGTTTATAAATGACTTGGATGAGAAAGTGGAAGGGTGGATTAGTAGATTTGCTGATGACACAAAGTTTGGTTGAGTTGTGGATAGTGTGGAGGGTTGTTGTAGGTTGCAGCCTGTCATTGACAGGATGCAGAACTAGGCTGAGAGGTAAAAAGTGAAGTTCAACCTGGAAAAGTGTGAAACTATTCACTTTGCAAGGTTGAATTTGAAGACAGAATGTGGAGGAGCAAAGGGGTCTTGGGGATCCATGACCATAGATTCCTCAAAATTGCCATCCAAGTTGATAGGATTGTTAATAAGGCATATGGTATGCTGGCTTTCATTTGCCAAGGGACTGAGTTTAAGAGCCGCAAGGTTATCTTCAGCTCAATAGAATCCTGGTTAGACCAGCATTTGAAATATTTTGCTCAGTTCTGATCACCTCATTATAGGAAGGATGTGGAAGTTTTAGACAGGGTGCAGAGGATATTTACCAGGATGCTGCCCGGACTGAAGGGTATGTCTGATGAAGAAAGGTTGAGGGAGCTAGGGCTTTTCTCATTGGAGTGAAGAAGGATGGGAGGTGACTTGATAAAGGTGTACAGAATGTTGGGAGGCATAGATAGACTGGATAGCCAGAGTCTCTTTCACAGGGTGAAAATGGCGATGACAAGGGGACACAATGGTAAAACAATTGGAGGAAAGTTTAGAGGAGATGTCAGAAGTAGATTCTTTACACATAGAGTGGTGGGTGCATGGAATGCACTGCCAATGGTGGTCATAGAGTCATTAGGAATATTTACGTGACTCATGGATTGTTGGTACATTGAAGAGTATATAGGTTAGTCTGATTTGAGAAGGATAAAAGGTTGTCACAACATTGAGGGCCAAACTGTACTGTGCTGTACTGTTCTATGTTCTAAATTCTATGGAATAACAACTCTATTTGAAAAGTTAAACAGAATAACAGATTGGATTATTTAACCACTAAACAGTAACTGCTCCAATATAGTAACAACCCATAAATACAACCTTGGTAAAGGCAAATTCGGTAAAATAGATTGTTTCATGTGCAATTCTTGCAATAGAAAGAGAACTCCCAGCTTTTAGCTGTGATAGAGACAAAAACAACTTCCATATCCAGTTTCAAGACCCCGGCAGCAAACGCTACTGAAAGCTATAAGTTTAGAAAAAACTCCTGGATAGGTGGGAGCTTGACCACATCCATTCAGGCTACTTTTATTGTTCTAATGTAAATAAAAAACAAGGCCTCACAAGCTGTTTACTTTATTAGCATTTGAGCAAACTGCTCAGCACTTCTGACCCAACCTTTCCTCATAAAAAAAACAAACACATCTCTTAAAGCTTTAGTATCACCACACCTTCTATAGTAAGCACTTCCACAGGTTAATTGGACTTGTGATAGAAGCAATTCCTTCTCATCTCGGTCTTTAGTAAGTGACCCCCTCGTTATAAGATTATGCCATCATTCCCTGGACTCTTCAAGAAGAGAAAATGACCTCTCAGCATTGAACATGACAAGCCCTTAAGAATATTATGTTTTGATAAAGTCTTGTCATTCTTATAAATTAACATCAATACAGTCCCAAATTATTCAATCTTTCCTCAACCTCTCATCATAAGAAAATCTCTCCATCATTAGGATCAACCCAGTGAACCTGTCCTAGACTGCCACCAATGTCAATATATCTTTCTTTTGGACAAAGTTTGGTCTCCTTCTCTAAAGTATTTGAGGTGTGGTCTAACTTGTGCCTTGTATAGTTTTAGGAAGACTTGCCCATTTTTATACTGCATTTCCGATAAATTATAACATGCAATTTCCCTATGCTTGCTGAACCAATATGCTAGCTTTTTTATGTTTTGAACTCCAAATTCCTCTGTGCTACAGTTTTGTGCAGTCATTCTTCATTTATCTAATGCTTCTCTACATTCCCTGAACAACCCTACTTTCCCATAATATATTACATCTGTGAGTTATTTTTGTTTACTGTCTTAAACTGTCTATTTCTTTCTGCAGACTGTCTTCCTCACCACTGTTGTTCCCATCTATTTTTGTGTCATTTTCAAACTTGACAACAATACATTCACTTTCCTCATTCTAGTGAATAATCTATTGTAAATAACTATGACCCTAGCACTGATCCATGCTGCATTCCATTCGACAAAGATTGTCATCTGAAAAATACTTATTTGATGCCAACTCTTTTATTTGCTAGCCAATTCCCTAGGTACCACCACATGTACCACCCAACAGCTCATGTACCACCCCAACAGCTTGAGCTCTTAACTTATTAAATAGATTCACTGAAAGCACCATTTTGGAAGACCAAATTTACTACATCTACCGGTTACACTTTATTTATCCTGCTTGTTACCTCCTCAAAGTACTTGTCAGGCATGACTTCCCCTTCATGAAGCCACGCTGACAGGGCTTGGTTTTATTTTTAAATGTTGTGTAATTACAGCCTTTAAAATAGATAATCTAATATGTTCACATTGACAGCAATAAACTAACTGGCTTTTATTTGTCTATTTTTATTTCTCTCCTTCATCTTTTGAATAAGGGTTTTATATTGGAACTTATCAAAAATCTAAGAATTCTTGGAAGATTACTACCAGTGCATCCACTTCCTCTGTAGCTACTTATTTTAACATCCTAGAATACAAGCCATCAGGTCCAACAAATTTAACACCTATAGCCCCATTAGGCAAGCTAATACTTTTTCTCTAGTTATTGCCATTGTCTCTATTTCCTCTCATTATTAGTCCAGCCAACTTTGCCCTCATTCATTTGTAATTACTTCTTTTAAAGTTCAGCACAATGATTTCCAAATCAGGTTTCTCACTCTTGAACCAAATGCTACATTCCACCACACTATGATTGTTGTTTCAGAGGGGACCATTTACTCTGAGATCGTTTGACTCATTACTAAATTCAATTTATACTTACAAAGTTACCCTAACTGACTATCTTTGTTCCTGTTCTTTCAAAATGTTACAGTCTCCAAAATATTTTGTGCCCAATTTTGATTGTCCAGTGATCATGTTTCTGTAATGGCTATAAAACTTTACCCATTAACTCTATTTTTGGCATTTATTTTATCCTGAATATCATGCTTATTTAAGTAGAGACATTAATTTTGCATTTCAACAGTTTTCCCCTCGATGACCCTATTTTCTGTTTGTTTTTGCCTGTACCTTCCTATCCCATTCTAGGAATTAATACATGCATAGCTATGCTGCAATACTGTCACATCCTTTTGCTTTTTAAACTTGTGTTTCCCAACTCCAGAACTGTCCCTTCCTCTAATTAGTTTGCAGCTGCAGATCCTCAATGCACAGGAATACTGGTCACAGTATGGTTCAAGTGAAGCCCATATCACCAGAAGAGCTATCTTTCATTTCAGTATTGGTGCCACTGCCCCCTGTGAACTGAAATTCATTCCTGCACACCAATCTTTGAGCCATGCATTTAACTCTTCTTTTTTATCCTCTGTTAGTTTGTGTGTGGCTCGGCTAGCAATCATGAGATTTTTACCCAATACATCTTACTTGACGATTCAGCTTCTAACTTTTCAAATTTTTTTCAGGACAACATTTTTTCTATTGCTAGCACTATTGTTTCTACCAACTTGGATAATGACAACTGGATACTTGTCCTACTTGCCTATCTTCCTTCCCACCTATCCACTCCACCTTCCTCTCTGACCTATCACCTCCATCCCATCCCCATTCACCTATTGTACTCTATGCTACTTTTTCCTCACTGCCACCTTCTACTCATTTATCTCTCCATCCTGCAGGCACTCTGCCTCTATTCCTGATGAAGGGCTTTTGCCCAAAACGTCAATTTTCCTGCTCCTCGGATGCTGCCTGAATGGTTGTGCTTTACCAACACCACTCAAATCTAGAATGACAACTGGATCCCTACCTGTACAATTCAAGTTCATTTCTAGCCGTGAGGAGATTCTCTTAACCATAATACTATGCTGGAAAACAGCATTTGGAGACATACTTTAAGTACAAAGAATAGTACCTTAAATTATACTGTCCCCTAGCACTGACATTCCTATTTGTTCCCCCTCTTAATTGGCTTGTCACACTATAGGGCCATGCTTTTTAATCCTGTAATTCCTACTCTCATGACTATTAGACAATTTATGATGGTGGGCGTCCTTGAACGCTATCACCAGGGTTCCCATACTAACCTCATCTAAAACCATACATACTTGTCCCTGATCACAGACCAAATTCGAATTACTTAGTCTGCGGGATGTGACCACCTCCTGGTACCAAGTGTCAATGTGTCACCCTCCCTGATATGGTGCAATGTCTGTAGCTCCTGAACTTCAATCTATAATTCCTTGAAATGCAAAAGAAATTACAAATAAATGTAATATGTTGGCTTAATATTATTATATTGATCACCTTGTTGTCCAGCAGCTCCCACATGCTGCAACAACAATACATCACCTGTTCTGCGATCAGTATTATGTTTGATTTAACTTATTGGTTAACCTGTTATCCCTCCTCTTTACACTCAAAACAACCCTTCCTCAATTTACTTAATTGTAACATCTTTCACTTCACAAGCAATTTGTAAGGAGAGGAAAAAAGAAAATCTAAACATAAACTAAAGACCTAACAACTCAAAATACTTAATGACCCTACTCACCAGTCAACTGCTTTCTCTGCAGTCATATCAAATTATGGTTTGTGAAATCACTGTAATGGTCTCACCGCATTAGGACTCTTGATCCATGCCTTTTACTCTTCCATTCTCCTCTTACTATGAAGATTTATTGCAATAACTAAAACAATTCACCTAAAATATTTCTTTCCTCATCTGCATTGAATTCCCATTTTTGAACCAAATTCCCAGGTTTACTCATTTGGCCTACATCTCAATCAAATGAAGTGTCCCTCAAATTGATTCTGTCCCTTAGTGTCTGGTGAAGAACTATTGAAGATTGGGCCCTTTCAATACTAGCATTGAAGGAATGGGGTGATTGGTTGGGGTGCCAATTGATAGCAAGTGGATAATGATTGGTTGGCGTGCAAGTAGGATCATGGATGATGGGTATGGTAATCATCGTGGCGTGGTCAGTAACAATCATAAACATGGCGAAGCTGGTGGGGTATAGTGTTCAGTCTTAGAGTAGTGTTCAGGAAAAGTAGGGGAACAATCTGATCTATTTTATTGCAGGACCCCTACTAGCCCCACATTCAACTAGTCATTCTTCATTGTGCACAGCCTTTTCAGTACTTGGCAAGTGTGGAGGGAGAATATTCACAAATCTAGAACTGGTCTTTCATGTAGCACAGGACTGTAATTTAAATAAATTATTCCCTAAATTTCTCATGCTTCTGATGTCAATGTAGCCATTTTATCCAATAAGCTTGATCTTGCACTTTCCATTAGTTATATGTGCTGGCCTATTGAAGGCTTGAGCTGTTATTTAGTGCTAAGAACTGGTGAGGCACAGATGAATTCTTAGGCCATAATCTACAAAATTTAGTCAGGAGAACCGAGAAAATTAACACATATAATTACAGGCAAATGATGAGCTGTTGCTTCTACAATTTTAATAATGTGCATCTCTTAATCAGTCCAGCATTTTAATCTGCATTTTACATGGTAACATATCGCAGTGGAAGAGCAATAGCATTGCCAAGTCGTGGGGTGTAAATCTAATTGCTTCATGTTGCTGAATTGTCAGTATGAGTGCCAACAATCTCATGGTATGAGTATTGGCCAAGTCTCCTTATCTATTCACAGTTCCTTCACCTATCCTTAATTTTGCATCTATACTTCACTTTATCATCTGAACATGAACATTACAGCTGTTGTAAGCCATCATTATTTTGATATTGTAATGGCACATCATGAGCATTTGTAGTAGAACTCCAAATAATAAACCTAAAAATCCAGTGACAAAACAAGCTGCCCCACAGCAAACCCAGTGTCCCAGGTCTCAGCTGAGGCAGTGATCACTTAAAACCATTGTGCTGACTGATACATGTCATTCATACACCTGACACCAGATTACTGATGTAATCATCCTATACATTTCATAGTTTTGGCAAGAGACACCCAGGAGAGCACCAAAAATGCTTTAGGGATATCCTCAAAACAACCCTGTGGATTTACTAAAAATATTGGTTTGCAACCAGCCAAAATAGAATATTGAACACTGAATGGACAGTACAAGGATAGGCCTTTCAGCTCATCACATGTGTGCCGACTATGAGCTGTTCGAAATTAATTCCCTGTCCATATCCCTCTATTCCCTGTCTATTCAGGTACCTGTGAAAATGCCCCTTCAACATTGCTATTATATTTGCATCTACCACATTTTCTGACAGGGCGTTCCAGGCACCTAACACCTTCTGCATAAAACATCTGCCTTGCACATCTCCTTTCTACATTCCCCTTTCCACTTTAAACCTACCACCTCTGGTATTTGACACTTCCACCCTACGAAAAAAAGGCTCCACCTATGCACCTAATCCATGCCTCTCATATTTTATATACTTCCATCAGATTGCCCCTCAGCCTCCAAAACTCGAGCAAAAATAATCCAAGCTTTTCCAAACTTTTAGAGCTAATGTACTCTAAAACAGGCAGCATCTTGGTAAACCTATTTTACAACTCTCCAAAGCCTCCACATCCTTCCTATAGTGTGGGACAGGAAGCACACACAATACTTCAAACATAGCCTGAAGTTTAATACAGCTGCAGCATGACTTGACAACTTTTATAATCAATGCCCCGCCCAATGAAGGCAAGAATGCCATACACCATCTTTACCACCTGATCCATTTGTATTGTTACTATCAGGGGATTATGGACTTGCACCCTAAGATCTGTCTGTGATTTTTCAATAGTCCTAAGGGTCCTACTATTTGTTGTATACTTTCCTCTTTGCATTTGACTTCCCAAAATGTATCATCTTACACATGTCCAGATTAAACTCCATATGACATTTCTCCATGCAACATTCCATGTGATCCTCACTATCAATAACTCTGTCAATTTTCAGATCATCTGCAAACATCTGCAAATTGATCAAGCTAACTATATTTTCTTCCAAGTAATTTGTATAAACAATAGAAGTCCCAGCAATGAAACTTGTGGAGCACTATGTGTCACTGACCTCCCATCAGAAAAAAAATCCTCCACGACTATCATCTGTCTTCTGTGACCAAGACAATTTTTCTATCCAGCTTACCAACTCATGTGACTTAATCTTCTAGACCAGCCTATCATGAGGGATCTTGTCAAATGGTTTAGGAAAATTCATGTAGCCAACATCCACTACCTTACCCTTATCAATCACCTTCATAACTTCTGCAAATAAAAAATCAAATTTGTGAGACAAAATCTCCCCTGTATAAAAACATACTGACTATATTCATTCTTTTCCAAATGTGAGTAAATCCTGATCCTAAGTATTTTGCCCAATTCTTTCATAATACAGATGTAAAGCTAGGCAGCCTATGCTTTTCTGGATTATTCCTGTTGTCCTTAAACAAGTTAACAACGTTGGCTAGTTTTCAGTCTTCTGGGACCTTGTCTGTGGCTAAAGAGAGTAGAAAGATCTCTGTCAAGGCCCCATCAGGTCGTGGGGATCTATCTACCTGAATGTTTTTCTAGACATTCAATACATCTTCCTGCTTAATATAAAGGTGCTCAAGAATATAAAAAAAACACTTGTCGAACCTTACTATCACAATGTCCTTCTCCTTGGTGAATATGGATGCAAAATATTCATTAAATGGTGAAGATTTATTCTGGAAGGAATCAAACACATTGTGAGACTTACCAGAATTGTATATAGGTGAAGGCAAGTCATCAAAGTGGGCACACAGTCTTTAAATACTTCATCCAGCTGACTCTTCCAGCACCGGCTGTCCCATTTGTCTGGAAATGGTACAGTTACCATTTTATAATCCAACAAACAGGAATAGAAGCAAATCACTGTCATTCTTGAACATGATAATAAAGCTGTGAGCTAAAACCTAACATTTTGAGAACTCGTATCTAATGGATTGTGAAAATTTGTTTCCTTACGTATCATACTGAGGAAATTTCTGAAGCCGATATTTTAAAAAGTAGACCAGATAGGCACTGCAGAATACATTTTTTTCACAGGTAGAAATCATACGTTTTAAGATAAGTAAAAAGTCAAAGTTGATCTCCTGTGGAACTGTTCAGACTTGCTGAAAGTCTCTTGTCTGAGGTGAGGTGTTTTCTCAATTTGATATTGTTGAGTACATTGGAATGCAGTCTACAAAGAGATTAGATGGTCATCCTCTAACCCCCAACTCAGCCTTAGCCATTTTCCTGAGAAAAAACTCTTGAGAAGGTCAAATGGAGCTAAAAAGCTGAAACAGCTGCTTTCTCTGAGAAGCTTCTGGAAGAGTGCCTCTTGGCATCTCCTGAACATACAACTTCTTTTAAGTATCCCAGTGACTTGTGCATGAGTCTACTGACACTTGTCTACATATGCAAGGACAGCAAATTGAAAGCCATCTGGAACATTTCACATTTTATCACATTATTCTCAATGAGTTATGAACATTTGGCTAGATGATTTTTTTCAAAGTTTATCTCTACAGAAATCTCTTCATTTTTCCCTTTTTTGTGTGTTTATGCATTAGATTAATTAAATTGGTATATATTTCTTTTCTGTTCAGACTGTGTCTTAATCAGCTTCACAAATAAGTCCTTTTTTAATAATAAATCAATACTTTCATTGATTGTTAAAGAATCCTGGATGAACTAATATAAATAAAGTGCATTATAGGACGGAGAAAAAGAGAGCTGAAGTGCTACTCAATAACTCTATTGAAGACCTTTTCTATCATCTTGCTAGTGATTGAATACATTCTGGAGTATAGGTTTTCAGTACTATTGTTGGAATGTTGTCAGAACCCAAAGGCTCTGCAGTACCCAATGCCTTCAGCTAAATTTTGGAGTGTGACAAATTGGCCAAAGTATGGAATTTGCAGTGCTGGGAGCCTCAGGAAAAGGCTGAGATATATCATTCACACTGCACCTATGGCTGAACATCATTGAAAATGCCTTCAAGAAGTCCCTGTAAACAACATATATAGTTGTTCTCCTGTCTTGTAACTTAATCACTTCTTCAAAAATTTCAGCGAGGTTAGTCAGATATGACCTGCCTGTCATGAATCCATGGAAGCTCTTCCTATTACATGAAAATTTTCAATGTATTCAGTTACCCCATCCAAAATTATAGACTTCAGCAATTTTTATCACCATAGTTATTGGACTAACTGGCCTGTAATTTCCTGGCTTTCCTTTCAGAGAGTCAGAGTCATACAGCATAGAAACAGACCCTTCAGTCCAATTTGTCCATGTCAACCAGGTTTTTCAAGCTAAACTAATCCCATTTGCCTGCATTGGCCCATATCCCTTTCAACCTTTTATATTCATGCACTTGTCTAAATAGGTTTTAAATATTGTATCTGTACCTGTATCTGCCACCTCCTCTTGCGGTTCACTCCACACCACCCTCTGTGAAAAAGTTGCCCTTCAAGTTCCTTTTAAACTTCCTCGCACCTGAAAATTATGTCTCCTAGTTTTGAATTCCCAAACTGTAGGGAAAAGGCCTTTGCTATTAATGTAATCCATTTCCCTCACAATTTTGTAAATCTCTATAAAGTCACCCTTCAACCTCCTATGTTCTGGAGAAAACAGTCTCAACTTATCCAGCCTCTTCTTTCATCTCAAGCCCTCTACACCTGGTAACATCATTGTAAATCTTTGCTTTATCCTTTCCAATTTATTAATATCCTTCCTCTAACAGGGCGACCAGAACTATATGCAGTTCTCAAAAAGTAGCAGCCACAACATGACATCACAACTCATTGACTCAACGCTCCAACCAATCAAGGCAAGCATGCCTTCACCAAAAAGTTTCTTCACCACTTTGTCTACCTGTGACTGACCTTTTAAGGAACTATGTTTCACCCTTCTTAAAAAGCAGAGTGACATGCACCATTTTCCAATCCAGATGGACGACTCTTATATGTAGCGAATTTTGAAAGTTTATAGTTAGGGTATATATAATGTGCTCCTCTGTTTCTTTTATTATCTTTGAATGGAAACTGTCAGGTCCCAGGGATTTGTCACTCTTTAATTTCATTAATTTCCTCATTACCAATATTTTGCTCGTATGAATTTTAGTCAGTCCCTGTTCCAGATCTGTTTTGCTAAATCTACATTGAACTCACTCATGTTATGAATACTATTTGATAAATGTCCATGCACAATTAGGTTACAAAATTAAATCAGGCTCGTAACTCATTAATAAATCCAATATTGCTTGTCTCCTAGTTCCATTCAGGACATATTGCAACAGAAAACTATCCCAGACGCAATCCAGAAATCAGTATCTTTCTGTCTCTCCCAACCTTTGTTAAAGTTAAAATCCTTTATTCTTAATGTATACAATTTAACCCTTAAGTGCTGCTACCAGGGGGTCTTCACACAGCACCTATTACAGATTTAGACCTTTACTGCTCCTCAGTTTCATAAATATAGTCTTCACTGAATGCATTTCCCTCAATATATCCTCCATCACCATAGAAATAATTTTGTTTCCATTCAGTGAGGCTACTCCACCTCCTGTGCCATTTTCTCTGTGAACCTTATAACTTGATATAATTCATTCCCATCTTGACTATCTTAGAGCCATGTCTCTGAAATGGCCACTATATAATAATGTCCATATAATAATTTGTGCCTGCAACTCATTTAATTTATTCCTTATGTTCCATGCCTTCGTATATAAAACTCTTTCTTGGGCCATACACTATAACCTGTTCCTCAACACCAATGTTTTATTCATCTATTTATTATTTCTCTCTTCCAGTTCAAAGAATACATTTTTAAGGGTTTAGCTACTATTTTGTCAACCCTGAAATAGGATTCCTGACTGTTTCTTTACCCTATGTCATGTTAATTGATTTTGAAGCTGTACTAACTCCCACCCTCTTTAACTAGTTTAAAGTATTTGTGATCATACTATTTAGCCAGTGTCAAAAGACACATGACACCAGGTTACCGCCCAACAGGAGAAGTGTGATGACTTCACCTGACAGAGGGGCAACAGTCTGAAAGCCTGTGATTTCAAATAAACATGTTGGGCCAACACACCTGGTGTTGTGCCACTTTTAACCTTGTCCAAAACAGTCCAGCACTGGCATCTCCATATCATCCTATTTAGCCTTGGACATTAGTCTTGGGTTAGTTTAGGTGGAGACCGTGCCATTGGTACAATTCCTTCCTGCTCCAATATTTTTGCCAGTGCCCCATAAGACAGAATCTCTTTTTCTGCACCACTCCTTTAGGCATGTGTATACTTCCCTAATTTTCTTATCTCTGTCATCTTGCAAGTGGTTTGGGTAATAATCCAGAGATTATAAGCACTGACCTTGGAGGAGACAGAAACCTGTGGGATTAATAAATATTCAGCATTACATACTTCTTTCGTTATTTCTATCCCATAGCATTGAATAAAAATTCAAGAAATGGATTTCAAATCCATTTGAAAAGCGGTTGCAAATATTGTTTACATGCATTATATTCAGAAGAACATGCTATTCATTTTACAGTATCCTCAATGTTCTTATTTGTGGCACAAGTTAATATTTAGCAAAAATAGTCTTCTCTTTTCAAGAAATGTGAATGTTATTTGTAATTACTATCTCAGCATTAATAGCCATTTTAGAGCTGATTGGTTGGCTCATCATTAGCATGAAGCTGCAGCAGGAACAGGTAACTGTCAAGCTTAATTCCCAGAGCAGGCTGGGAGATTCGGATTGGCCATAACGTGGCATGGGAATGCAGCAGAGATTAGTAGTCTCCATGGTTCCTTCCTCTTCATGAAAAAGCTGCAATATATGTACAAATCCATTGTGTCTTTTAGTTAACTTCAACCTTTACAATTGTTGAAGGGCACAACTGGGCTCTGAAGAACAGAGTCACTGATCTGACCAAAGAACCAATCCACTACTGTATTTCCTGAACGACTCAGTAACCAGTCAGACAAAACAAGATTAGATTTTAAGATGTCACTGAGTTCTGTATGTGCAGCTTAACCACAGGTGTTCTATTAATCACATCAAAACAAGAACACATCAATTAAAATGCAACACTGACAACTTGACAAAAAAAACAATTCCACTATAATAATAATTCTGATCATGTTTAAGACAACATTCTTCCCAATTAGAAGAATCACTTGTTTGTTTAAGATGCCTTGAACACAAAATTCACTGTCACAATGGGCAGAATTCAATATCACTGGTGTTGCCCCTGGGGACAGACCTGGAGGTGGGTGGCCTTACTATTTGAAACAAAAGTGGCAAACCAAACACAATCACAAGGTGCTCAGTCTATTTCCAAAGAAAAGAAATGCAGCCTGGAAAATCATGTGACAGGCACAGGCTGAAAGGCAGCAATTTTGATGTCAGTGATGAAATGGCAGCCACACATGACTGCACTGTTTCTGAGCTTTATGTATTATCATATGAGCCAGTAAAAAGAGCCAGCTTCAGGCAAAGGCTTAACACCATAAGCTCCCAAAAGACAAGCTGTCAGCTCCCAGAGCTGACAGAGCTCAAAAGCAGGCTATTGACCTTCTTTGCAATGCAAGAGGGAGTATCACTGAACACTGAGAGTGCTGTAGACAACATGGGCAGGGATCAGCTGAACAGGCAAAAGATTGATGTGTCCATCAGTAGTTGCATGTGAGTGATAGGCATATGTCTCTCAATCCTTCAACTTCCTTCAGTGGAGAGCTTGAGCATGGTGTTTATTGACAGGCTTGAAGGAAATGTGCATCAGCCATGGGAGGGCAAGAAAAATGGGGTGGCCTCGCCTAAGTAATTTGTTTTCTAATGTTTTCCTATTCCAATGAAATTTGTTGTTGCCTCAACAGGATCTCTGCAGTATCTGAATGGAGAGGTGCTGAAAACTAGTTATACAGTGTCAATCTCATCCCACAACCCCTACCAGCACAGACACATTGACATACATTATTACATATTGACAAATCATTTTTGGGTAACAATCCAGTGAACATCTCAAAGATGGGCAAGAGAACTGATTGGAGTAAGACAGCTGACAGGAGAAAAGCTGTGGGAAGACAGGCTCATGTTGAACTTGAAGCTAATTTTAGGGCTGTTGGAGTTCCAGTGATGGTTAGAGAACTATCTGGGCAATCTCCCAAGGGCTATATTTAGTGTACGGATAATGGAGAGGTCGATCTAGGGCATGCATTATGCCATGCATTGGGGATGTAAATGCATTGTTTCCTACTTTGAGAGGTTGTTGACTCTCAGGGAGACCCAGATTCAGCAGGTTAGCTGGTGCCTGCTGAAAATGCATTGCAGACCTGCACAACCTCAGAATGGCAATGTCCTCTAAGCAACAGTGGCCAGCAAAGGGAGGGGTGGGGCAGAGCAGGGAGGGTAACCAATTTGGGGGGGGTTGAAGACCTCTTAACTCTGGGAATTGTAGTGCTGCCTTTGTGCACTAGAAATGAGAAGAAGCAGTGGTCTACCACATCAGGTGATTTCTCTCAAGGTATTTTAATGGTTCTAATGTGCACTTCACAGTTTTCTTTTGTTGGTGACCTCACTGCCTCAAGCAGCCCCCAGCAATGTCTATATTGGGACAAAACACTTTCCCCCTACCCACCCCCCTTGGCATCGTTGCATGGTGGATGGTTATCTCAGGGCCTCAGAAAATCATGGTCAGCAATCTGCCTCACCTTCAGCTTCATATGCTGGGACTGCACCTTGTTTGACCATCAGAAGAGTGTTAGGAACAACACCTAGATCCATCAAAGGTGGTATTTATGACATACTCACCAATTATTAATTGGCTTTTATGTATCATTATATTGTTTTGATGCAAATATTTCTGCTTTATTCAGTGACTGTGTTATGAACCCTGCCTCCCATCTGCCTCTCTGTGGGGCAAAATGAACTTGATCCTCTCTCGGGATGGGGCAGTGCACATGGAAAGGCTGGTCAATATTTTGAAACACTAAGTGTGATGATATATGTAGGCAATGTGAGTCATTGGTCTTATCAACAGCAAGAGCACTACTCCTGTTAGAAGTGAGTACAGATTAGCTTGTCCCAAGCCTAATATACCATGACTCTTGCCTGTTGTGCAGATGCCTCATTCTGTTTTTGTGCCTTCTCTGCTCCCTCCTCCATATCGTCCTTATCAGATCAGGAGGAGATTCATCCACATCCTCTGGGTGTGAGGATTTACCCCTCTTCTGTACCATATTGTGCAGGATCTACAAAACAACAAAGATCTTGAAGGCTATCACAAGGACACTCTACAACCCACCATAATGTTATAGACAATGGAATTACTTCCCCAGTCAAAGACTGAGGCAAGCATAATAATGATCCTCAGCTACAAAGTAGGCTTCATCATCCATGCCAGTACCCTTACTTTGAATATGTTCCCCTTGTCCACAAGAATTAATCTTTAATAGGCACACAAAAAGCTGGTGCTGATATTGTGTCTGAAAGTGACAAAAGTCCATAGACGTGGAAACTGAAACCTAGCTGCAAGATGCATGTTGCATGGATGCTTACAAATTGGTGTTGATTGACTAGAATCCTTCCAGTTACTAAAAGCTGAAGGCAGGTCTGGGGGAACTTTGATTGACATATGGGTACAATTGATTACATTTTGTATTCAGACAAATAATGCAATGCCTTAAAAGTCTATCTGGCTATCACCATCAGTGTGGCGATGTACACATGCATTGACCTTATTGAATAAGGTCTGTTGACATCTGTAGTGCAGCAATGAGGCATTGCCTGGGATATCCCACAGTTGTCCCCAAAGGATCCCAGGAGGGTGCCGCATAAATATAAACTTAGTGCTGTGGATTTTCAGTGCCAATGGCATTGGGTGACCACATGGTCCCATGAACTGTATACCAATCTGCAACATCATCCATTGCCCGCCAGAGCATTCTCTAGTTCTGGAACCTTGATATCTAGAGTTGGTCTTTGTGAATGTGAAAATTGTGGCCGCAGCTAAGCCCTTCTTTGGGCAAATTCTTGCTGCTATTTCCCATGACATTCCTCCTTAACCTGTCCATCAATTGCTACAATACTGGGGTCTTAAATGCTTATTTGACCTCCCTTCAGCTTGTTTTCCTCTGATCAATTATCCAGGAGGGCTGGATACCATGTATGTTTCAATCCTACTTTTGTTCCTTAATGCTCTTCAGGGATCTGTTGGTTTACAATCACCATGTGCTGCAAATTTAATTGGCAAAGTACCGTTGAATTCTATCGAGATGCATGAAGTTGTGGCACAAGTTATTTATTAATAGCTCAATAGCCTTTTTGCCACTTCTATACAGTCTCATTATAAGACTATAAGGTATAGAAATAGAAATTAGGCCATTCAGCTCATTGAGTCTGCACCTCATTTAATCGCAGCTGATAACTTTTTCAACTCCAATCTCCCATTTTCTCCCCGTAACCCTTGATCCCCTTTATGAGACCATAATTTAGTTGACATAATGTGGTGCAGAATTTCTAGTTCTGGGTATCCAATACAACTCCTCCTCTACAATTCTACAGCTTCCCAGAGCCTTACTCTTGTTATGGATCAAGCCCATCTCCTCAAAACATTTTTAAGCAGGTAGCCCAGACCATAACTTTGCTATTTGCTTCAGGGATGTGTATATTGGATATTCCCATTAAACAATAAGACATAAGAAATAGGAGTGGAAGTAAAGCTATTCTGCCCATCAAGTCCACTCTGCCATTCAATCATGGCTGATGGGCATTTCAATACCACTTATCCCCACTCCCTCTGTATCCCTTAATTCCTTGCGAGAATTTATCAATCTCTGCCTTGAAGACATTTAACGTCCCAGCCTCCACTGTGCTCCGTGGCAATGAATTCCACAGGCCCACCACTCTCTTGCTGAACAAATGTCTCCTCATTTCCATTCTAAATTGACCCCCTTTAATTCTACAGCTGTGCCCATGAGCCTTAGTATCCTCACCTGGCAGAAACAAATTCCCAGTGTCCACCCTTTCTAAGCCTCATCTTGTAAGTTTCTATTAGATCTCCCCTCAACCTTCAGAACTCTAATGAATACAATCCCAGGATTCTCAGCCATTCATCGTATGTTATTCCAGGGATCATCCGAGTGAATCTCCGCTGGACATTCTCCAGTGCTAGTATGTCTTTCCTGAGGTGTGGGGACCAAAACTGGGCACAGTATTCTAAATGTGGCCTAACCAGAGCTTTATAAAGCCTTAGAAGCACCTCACTGCTTTAACATTCTAACCCTCTTGAAATAAATTACAACATTACATTAGCTTTCTTAACCATGGACTTAACCTACAAGTCAACCTTTAGAGGATCCTGTACAAGCACTCTCAGATCCCAGAATTTAGTTCCAAAATTACAGAATGAAACACAAAGAACAGAAAATAGAATACCAGATAACTTAACCTATCCAAACCCGACAAACTATCCTAACTGAAGGATGCTGAACTCTTTCCTCAGGCTTGAAACCTGTCAGCTTTACATAGAACATTGAACATAGAAGGATACAGCGCAGTACAGGCCCTTCGGCCCTCGATGTTGCGCCGACCGAATCCTACCTAACCTATACTAGCCCAATAACTTCCAAATGCCTATCCAATGCCCGCTTAAATGACCATAAAGAAGGAGAGTTCACCACTGATACGGGCAGGGCATTCCATGAACTCACAACCCGCTGTGTGAAGAATCTACCCCTAACATCTGTCCTATACCTTTGTGTGTCATTTTTAATCTTTATGCTACGGTGTCTGTTTATGGGGATTGTTACAAGTATCTTTGGAAGAACTTTAAAACAGAAAAAAAATCTTCCAAACATACTTGCAACAATCCCCCATAAACAGACCTCTTAGCATAAAGATTAAAGCTGGAGTTGATGTTAGTCAAATGAAGCATTTGAAGAAGATCTGTATCGTCTTTAAAGAAAATACTGAAGGTACTAAGAATGATCTAGAGGAGACAGGACAAGTAACAAATGAGGAAGAGAAAGAAGCTATGTCCCAGCAATATGCTGACTGTATTGAATTGGAGCCTAGGGCAATGAGTTTTCTGTGATCAGCAAAGGCAGTGCAGCCTGAGGGAGTGCTAACAGCAAACACTCCAGAGAATGTTGAAAAGATTCCAATTTAAAGAATAACTGTGTCATCTTAAGTGGATGCCTGTAGTTTTTTAAGAAAAAGACATGATAAAGCTAGCAGTAGGAGCTCAGGATTGTTAGCGAAAAGTTATCCTCTGTACCATTAAGAATATTGTCATACAGAAGGTAGTATATTGAAGAAAGATAATGTATTTCCTTTGTTGGATTGTGCCATGCTGCTATATACAAAATAACTGCTGCTGTTGCTTACATAAAAATGAAAGTACATCATTGTGTGAAGTGCTTGGAGGCTTCACTGAGAGACGTGATAAGCTGCCATCTAACTATGTGTCCTTTTCTGTTCCTATATATCATTTATGATTGGAGTGAGACTTGCAAATTTGACTATACCATGGCACAATAAGCAGTTTAAATACTCTAAAAAGTTCAACAGAACAATGCTGTGCAAGACACTGGAGTAAAATTTGCTGCAGGAGCTTACCTGATAATGTCTGACTCCAAAATTACAGAATGAAACACAAAGAACAGAAAATAGAATATCGGATAACTTATCCTATCCAAACCCGACAAACTATCCTCACTGAAGGATGCTGAACTCTTTCCTCAGACTTGAAACCTGTCAGCTTTGTGTGTCATTTTTAACCTTTATGCTAAGGTGTCTGTTTACGGGGATTGTTACAAGTATCTTTGGAAGAACTTTTAAAGAAAAAAAATCTTCCAAACATACTTGCAACAATCCCCATAAACATACCAGCTGTGCTCTTCCAGCACCACTAATCCAGTGTCTGACATTAGTTAAACTCAGCTTATTACAATTTTAACCTCTGTGGAACTGTAAGCTAATATCAGCTCAGTGAGGAAAACAGAGTACAGGTATATGAAATCAGAATGAGCATGGTAAGTGATTGCATATCTCTTTAGTTATTGAAGCGTTCAAAAGGGCATTGGCTATTTAGATGAAATGGTGTGCAGTGATATGTGGAAAAGACAGGCACTAGGTAATAAGTTGAAAGATAGTTATCAGCTGGGATTCAGCAGTCTTTACCTCCCTCCAGCTGCCAGGTTTTGAGTCATCCTTTTTGAATGCATGAGACGCCTGGCTTCATAACACGTAGATAAGATTAGAGTGGTGCTGGAAAAGCACAGCAGTCGGTAGCATCTGAGGAGCAGGAAAATTGACACCTCGGGCAAAAGCCCTTTATCAGGAATGAGACTGGGAGTCTCCAGAGTGGGGAGATAAATATGAGGGGGCATCCTCATGCCTGACGAACGGCTGCTGTCTGAAACGTCAATTTTCCTGCTCCTCGAATGGTACCTGGCCTGCTGTGCTTTTCCACCACCACTCTAATCTTGACTCTGATCTCCAGCATCTGCAGTCCTCACTTCTTCCTTCATTACACGTAGGAAATCTGATGCTACACAAAGGATTAGATTCTTCCATACCCGCACCTTTGTCCTTCACCTTGTCATGCCCCCTACCTCGACCTGGTGTAGATGAGATCCCTAATGACAAAGCAAAATTTAAGTCTCCTGCAAAACAAACTAATTGTGGAGATAAACTGGGACTGTTGTTATGATCCTAGCTGGTGCTATTGCTGGACAGGTCGGATCCCAAACTGGAATCTGATTTGATGGATCACCATGATTTCGCCATGCATCCTTTGTACAAGATACACCAAATAAAATGGAAACATGCTTTCCATTAAATGTATGCAAACAAACAAAATCAACTTCTTGGAGATAAGAAGATTAAGAGGAGACCTGAATTGATTAGATTCTCTACAGTGTGCAAACAGCCATTTAGCCCAACAAGTCCACACTGACCTCAAAGAGTAACCCACCCAAACCTATTCCTCTACATTTAGCCCTGACTAATGCACCTAGCACTATGGGCAATTTAGCATAGCCAATTCACCTGGTCTGCACATCCTTGGATTATAGAGGAAACCGGACCACCCAGAGGAAACCCACACAGACATGAGGTGAATGAGCAAACTCTACCCAGACAGTGGCCCAAGGCAAGAATTGAACCCAGGTTCCTGGCACTGTGAGACAGCAGTGCCAACCACTAAGCCACTATGTTGCCCTAGAGAGGTTTCAAAATCAGGAATGGATTGGAAGAGTAGATAGGGAGAAACTCTTCCTATGCATAAAAAAGAATAAGAACAAGTAGGCGTAGATTTAAAAAAGACAAGATGAAGTGAGGAAAAACTTTTGTACTCACTGAGTAGCTAGGGTATGCAATCTACTGTGTAGTAGTGCAGGCAACTTCAGTTGAAGCATTCAAAAGGGCATTGTGATATGTTGAAAAGACAGGCAGTAGGTAATAAAATCGTTGCAGCTGTGATGAGCCAAATGGCCTCCTTCTGCACTGTAAACCTTTTGTGATTCTGAGATCTACCTTCCATTCCAGTATTTATAAGTCAAGTCTTTGCAAATACTTGCAAGATCGAGATTGGGGTATTGGAAAAGCACAGCAGATCAGGCAGCATCCAAGGAGCAGGAGAATTGACATTTTGGGCATACCGTCTTCATTAGGAAACATTTTCACTTTCTCCTAAATACTTGGCACAGTCACGGTGAGTACTGTTTGAAATACTGCTTCTTTGTTTTGAAATTGAATATTCATTTAAGACTCATTCAGGGACAAAAGTCAATCATAAAAATGCATGATTAGATTAGTTACAGTGTGGAAACAGGCCCTCCAGCCCAACAAGTCAACACCGACCCGCCAAAGCACAACTCACCCATACCTTTGCCCCGTATCTAACACTACGGGTAATTTAACATGGCCAATTCACCTGACCCGCACCTCTTTGGACTGTGGGAGGAAACCAGAGCACCCGGAGGAAACCCACGCAGACACGGGGAGAACGTGCAAACTCCATACAGTCAGTCGCCTGAGGCGGGAATTGAACCTGAGTCTCTGGTACTTTGAGGCAGCAGTGCTAACCACTGTGCCACCCACCATATTTTCCAAAGATATGGTTTGACAAATACCTTAAAACTGAAAACACAATTGAAAGGTAATCATGACAGATTTTCAAAAGGGAATAATACTCATCTTACTGAGTTCTTTAAAACAGTAGCAAAAAATGCTTCATATAGTAGCTGCAATGTGTTTGGATTTTCAAAAGACCTTTGACACAGTAATAACTAACGACTTGAGGACAAACTAGTTCCTGATTAAGGTCACAACATGTAGTTGATGGTAGGAAGCAGAAAGGGCATTGAGAATGCTATGTCAGTGTTACACCTGCACTATGTGTCAGCAGCTTATGTGGCAAATACACTGAATGTGCTTTCACCAGTATCATTTCTCAAAGTCAAGGATAATTAGTGCTTAGTTACTACAAGGATCAGTCACTGTCTCAGTCAAGGACACTAAGTCAAGGACAGCTTCCAATTTCAGCTCCAGGGCTTGGGTACAGCCTGTTGATCACTTATGAAGGTCATGGTTAGGTTTCTCTCCTTGTAGGAGATGAGGAGTTGAATGTTAGTCACACAAGTATTGGTCCTAGCTTTTTCTGCTAATTACAAGCTATTTTCTCTTGAACTGTGAGAAAGAGAGGGACTCAGTGAGATGAAAGTTGGTGGCATAGCTGTTAATTTTGATACATGTCAGGAAAGGTGGTGAGGTGCCCCGAACAGAAGGCGCAGAGACCTTATAGGGTTTCAGTAGTCTGAGGGAATTGGATGTTTGAGAGTAAGTGAGGGACAATTTCAAAGCATGAGCCATGGTGGGTGATAAGTGCAGTAATGGATGTAGAGTGAATGTAAGGTACTGAAAAGATGATAGCACCTATCCTGGCAGAGTGGAGAAGGTAATTGACTTTGTCCCGACATGGCTGGGCACTTTTCCAGATAGTTGGGATTGCACTGACCTAGGTGACAACCTCAGACTAGACCTCAACTTCTGGTGTTGTGTCCTTCACTGTCCCTTCTGGGAAAGAGAATAACTCCTCTGTACCACCCTGTTCACCAGGTCCCTGTCTACAAATTCAAGTGCTAATTTCCCCTTCTCTGCTACATCTGGAGCAAGTGTGGTGAAACATGCAGGGCAGCTCTGTACTTCCTGTGCTTGTTTAAGTGCATAACTGACTTTTTGAATGAGGTGCTAGTGGCAAGGATGACAGTTTATTTTGGGATATCCCAGAAGTGGTCAGTTCTTTCAATCATGGTAAGTGATTGAATCAGGTTAACATCAGGTAGGAGGACATCTTAGGAATGGAGTCAGTTATTACTGAGACACGTCTATGACAACAGTGTGAGAAAACTTGCTTGGCTTTACACAGAGAAATCGCCCATGAAACTAGATGAAAATAATGCTTAGCCAAAATATTTTAAGAATCAGCTGTAGGAGATGAAGTGACCTACTCAGACTTATGAAAATTGGGGAGAAATGCTTTACTGAGATCAATACTGGGACCTCTGTTACTCACAATTTAAATTAATGATCTGCACACAGGGAATGAGAAGTACAAATTCAACATTTGCAAACAACATCAAGTTGGCAAGTTTAGATAACACAAAGGAAAATATTAATAATGGGCCTGTTGTTAAATGAACTTCAATGTGGACATGTGAGATCGTGAATTTTGGTCAGAGGAATAAAGAGGGGTAGGTTAAGGTTAGATTTATCATATTTGTCTTTACTGGAATTCTTGAGGACATCTCTAAACAATTTTTGATGCCCTCATGAACGTCTTCTGCTGCAACTGATTTGCTTGGCTAATGACCTTCTGAATGATCTAGAGGAAGAAAGGGAGATGAGCATATAGAAACACAAATCAATAAGGACAACAGTGAAGATTAACAGGCTATTAAAAAGCAAACAAAACAGTGAGGATTATTTCTTAAAGGACAAAACTGAGAAGGTCAGAAGTTGTATTCAACTTATTCAAGGTCTTACTTAGTCACATATGGAGTACTGAGCACAGTACTGGGTTTCATACTACAAGGGCAGTATGGAGATATTGGCAGGTGTGAAAGCTGATATCAAAGATGGAAGAGTGAAATCAAGTGAAATAACAAATAGTTGAGGGAAATAGCATTGATACATTGAAGAAGAAGACTGATAAAAACATGAAGTATGAAAAACTAGAAAAAAAAGTCTAACAAAGGTAGGTAAAAATAGGATAGGAGGAGGTTTGTGTGATACACAAAGATCAGGGTAAAATATTTGAGCTGAATAGCCTATTTGTGCTGTACACTCACTCTAAATCAACTTGGAGCATGGTTCTTTTCCTTCATGTCCCATCAAGTGTAAGGAGGTACAATGGTTCTGACACACTACCGAGAAGTGGGAAGTCTGAAAAGAATTGGTAAATGACTTGGGACAGTCACGATTTCTCTCTTAAAAAAAAACAAAAGAAGAGAATGTTGTAAATCAGAAACAAAAACGGAAGTTGCTGGAAAAGCTCGATGGGTCTGGTAGCATCTGTGAAGAGACATCGGAGTGAATGTTTTGGGTGCGGTGACCCTTCCTCAGAACTCCCAGATGACTTCTCTCTATTTTGGTGGCTGTTGAACAGCCTGGAGGGACAATGGGAAAATGTTCATATCAAAATTAACCCGCTTTAATTTGAAATAGAGAACTTGAATATTAATTGTTTGCAAATCCTTTCTGTGGGGAAAAAAAATCAACACTCCGAAGATGGAACAATTGCATAATAATCTAAATTTAACAGGCCAGCTATTTTGTACTTTGTATGCAAACATGCTGTATTAGTTTATTTACATTAAGATTTTTAAATGACCTTGAGTCTACATTTTCTCTGTAATAATTGGTATTAATTAACTTATATGAATACATTATTTTTACTGGGTAAAATAATGGTTTAATACCGGGTCTCTGTGTATTGATTTGTAGAATATCTGTGAAGGTTATGTAATTGCGCTTATAATCCTTCATACTAGAACCATGCAGGAATAAACAAAGTAAGATAATTTTTAATTACAAATGCTAATCTATTGTTATGAAGGCATATGACATTTCCAGTTACTGATGATTTCAATAAACGTTTAAATATCTTGGCAGATGTGCAGTTCAGCTATCATTAGTAACTGTTAAATCATGCATATCTCACCATGTGCATTAAATTGAACATAAGAAGTTTAAGTTCTCTTCAGTCCTTAATAGTATTACTGTGTGAAGTCTAATGCATCATGTAAATGGATTGAGGTTCTTTTTCTTTCTTTGAACCTATAATTGATTTTTTGCTGCAAAATCTTCAACAGCTTATAATGTTTTAAAATATAGGGTGTTTGGTGAGGCCACATCTGGAGTGCTATCCACAGTTTTGGTCTCCTTACTTAAGAAAGGACATAGTTGCACTAGAAGTAGTTCAAGGAGGCTCCAATCAACTGATTCTTGGGGTGAGGGTGGGTGTCTTATAAAAAAAAGTTGGACCTGTGTTCATTGGAGGCGTCAGAGTGAAGGCTAAGAGAATGTACACTTAAGTCGTCATTGGACAAGCATATGGACGTACATGGAATAGTGTAGGTTAGATGGGTTTCTGATTGGTATGACAGGTCGGCGCAACATCAAGGACCGAAGGGCTTGTACTGCGCTGTAATGTTCTATGTTCTATGTTCTCCTTTTGCAAAAAACTAGAATTAAAGAAGGAACTTTAAAAATTTGAAAAGCCAGGAAAGTGGAGTAGAAGTCACAATCACATCAGTGATTTCCCTCAGTTGCAGATTCAGAGCTGGTATCTTGCATTGCAAACCTAATGAAGGTCTGGGGATATCGAGAAATTGGGTTAAATCTGCATAACACTAGTAACTTGAGCATTACAGCTGGATGTTCCAAACTCCCTGGGAAGGCTGTTGAAGCTTGGGGTTGGAGGCACCTCAGATGGTGAACGGGCACAGGGGAGATATGTCTGGAATGGTGAATGAGCATAGAGTGGAAGTGCTGGGATGGTGAATGGGCACAGGGTGCAGCTGCCTGGCATGGTGAATGGGCACAAGGTGCCCATTTTAAAGATTCTGACCTTCTTAAAGGTCAGAAAATTAATTTGAACATTAAGTTCAAAACTGCAACCATGTGATTTCAGATAAATAACCTGCAAAGCCACCTGGAGAAATAATTGCTAAGGTATTTGTTAAATTAAATTATACACCCATCAGAGAGCTAAAGAAAAGATTTTAAAAATTCATGCAGGGAGAAAATAGCAGTAGAGGTGCAATGAGTAGCAATCTCTGTTATGTTACAGCAGAAGTGCTGAGAGGCTGAAGAGTCAGTAAGAAGAGAGCTTCTGAAGCAGAAGGCCATGAAAATGTCAGTGAGTAAGACACCCACAAGATTGTTGAAAACATGAATTTAGAGAACCCATGTTAAATAATAATTAAGCTCAATTAGTAGTTAAGACAATAAGAAATAGGAACAACAGTAGACTGTTCGATCCCTTGAACCTGGCCCACCATTCAACAGGATCATGGCTGATCCAACATTCCTCATGTTCACTCTCCTGTCCTTTCTCTGTAACCATTAATTCCCCTATTGATCAAGAGTCTATCCGTCTCAGCCTTAAATATACACATACACAAGGACTCATCCCCCACAGCTCTCTGTGGCAAGGAGTTCCAAAGACTCTCAAACCTCAGAGACAACAAGATCCTCCCCATCACATTGGTGCCTCTTTATTCTTAAATTCTTAAATTCTGCCCTCTGGTCCCAGAACCTCCCAAGAGGAGAAATATCATCTCAGCATTTACCCTGTTAAACTCCTTAAAAGTCCTATGTGTTTCAATGAGATCACCTCTCATTCTTCTAAACTCCAGTGTAGTGTCTCAATCTGGTCATAAAGCAATCCCTCCTTACTAGGGATCATCGTAGTGAACCTTCTCTGAACTGCTTCCAAAGAAATGATATATTTCCTTGAACAATGGGCCAAAAGCTGCTCGCAGTACTCCAGCTGTCTCATCAAGGCCTTGTACGCTTGCAGCAAGATTTCCCTACCTTTACACTCCGATATTCTTGAAATAAGGGCCAACAATTGGTTAGCCTTCTAGTTTGTTCAACATATCTCAGGGAAAGTGGTGGGTACAGTTACAATGCTTAAAAGACATTTAGATAAGTACATGAATAAAGAAATGTTTGGAGGGATATGGGCCAAGTGCAGGCAGGAGGGACAAGTTCAGTTTGGGACTACATTTGGCATGGACTGGTTGGTTTGTTTCCATGTTGTATGATTCTATGACTATTAATTGGGGTTTGTGCATTTATAAGGATGTGGCTCAAATGAAAAGAATGATTCTTCTTTTTTGAATGAATTTATAATGAAATTGTTCCAATAGTTCTTATATCATGTAATATATTTTGTGCAATAAACTTTTATGCCCTTTTTATAAAAGTCCATTGGCAACTTCTTATGGATATGTTCAGTGACTGACCTCCATGGTAACAAAAGAAAAATAAACCTTGTGATCCAAGATGCCAGGTTCCATGCTGGGATCTGACTTGTCCATTATGACCATTAAGTGGAATCATAACAAGTACCTCTTGCTTAGCTAATCCTTTCATTATACACCCATTGCTCCCCACATCTCAATATTAATTAGGGCTATCTCTGCATGCCCCAATCCTGCCCACAGTTAAACCTTTGCAAAGGCCCTATGACAGATTTAATTCCATTTATTTGTTCATGGGATGTGGGTGTCACTGGCTATACCCAGCCCTAATTGTCATTAGCACAGTAATGTGGCACTTCCATGAATGTGTGCAGTCCATGTATACATGGGTGGTCAGGAGAGGGCTAGGGAAGGTGAAAGACAGTATGTACACCTACAGTGATATTAAGAAGAGAGTGACAGGGTTTTCACCTGGTGACAGGAAAGGAACAGCGATAATTCTAAGTCAGAATGGTGTGTAACTTGGTGGGGAACTTGAAGGTGGTACTGGTTGCATGCATTAGCCACTCTCATCCTGCTGAGTGGCAAAATCACAGGATTATAAGGTGCTGTTTGTGAGCTTTTGCAGTTCATCTTGTAGATGGCACATCCTGCTGCCATAGAAGATGGCAATCAAGGGACTAAATTTGAAGGTGAGATGCCACTCAAGCAGGCTGCTTTATTCTGCATGGTTGGGCTTCTTGAGTGCTGTTACAGTTGTACCCATCCAGGCAAGTGAAAACTTTTCAATGACATTCTTCGTAGATGATGCAACAGGCTTTGAGGATTCAGGAGGCGCGTTATGAGCTACATAATGTATTGCCTCCGACTTGCCCTTGTAAGGATAATATTTATATGACTGGTCCTGTACAGCTTATGAAGATAGGAACAGGAATCAGCCATTCAGCTCCTCAAACCTGTTCCACCACTCAATGAGATCATACCTGATCTGTGAAATAACTCTATATACCTGTCTTTGGTCCATATCCCTTAATAATTATGCTTAACAAAAAAAACCGATCTCACATATAAAATGAACCAATCAAGTATCAACTGCTGATCAATTTCTAATCAGTGGTAACTCCAAGACTCACCCCAATCTTGATCCCTGTCCAGAGCCTTCAAACCCTCATTAACTGCTAGAGACCATTCACAAAGGATTCTAGCTACAATTTCCTGCTTATTAATATTTACTCCCAACTGCTAACCAAGTAGTCAACTGGTCAGTTGTTTCCCCAGCTTTCCTTTCCTATTCCTATTCCTATGAAAAGCAGTTCTTGAATGTCAAAACAAAAAGGAAGTTCCATTGTCAGCAGTAGATTTGAATGACAAGCAGGGCACATACAGAAAATAGTGTGCTTTCCTGTTCTCCAAAATTACTATTTACTTCAATTCACTTTCAAATCAATCTTGTCTCTAAATGTTGTGTGTGAAAGATATGTATCAGTTTAGCATCACATGCACTAATATCCCAAAATAATGGGATAACTTATCACGCATGGAAAAGTATAAAATAAATTCTATGAATGCCATGAAAGACAAATTTATTAGCATTCAACATGTGTCTTTTGGTTCCTCAATTTTGAACTCAATAGTATTGGTTTAAGATCTTTCATTATGCTTAACATAAAATGAGTATCTCTTTTTTATGGCTATCAGTTCAATGGAGAAATGGGAAGAAGTATTTGTTCAGTTATGGCTAATTTACTGCATAAGACGTTCTTCTCCTTGTTTCTGCGGCAGACTATGGAGGAAAGCCTGGACAAAAGAAGATTGTTCCTCTGGACTTTGAATCACAACATATAAACAGTCAAAATATTAGGGTAACACTTCACCCCAGCACTGACAGGAGAGCCTGACTTTGGATTTGTAATTCTTTATGAAGAGAACATTGCAGCCATCCAATGTTAAAGTCAAGATTCTACTGTGCAGTAAAGAGTTAAAACTTAAAGTTAGCTCTGTTCTGTTCTGCTAAAAGAAAAAAACGGCTGCAGCCTCAATCTCAAAGGTGTATTGCCTACTGCGCTACAGTGACAACGTGGCACAGCACTCGTCCTGTCGCCAAAGTGAGATTGGAAGCAACAGGGACAATTGGCTTCTTTTCATACATTCTGAACTGGACTGCAGGACCCATGATCAATAAGATAGTTCACTAATTCATTGTGGCATTTGCACTTGTCCAGAATTGTTGTAGACAGATTCATTTAGAAGAACTGCAAAGTTACTATATGGGCAAAAAAAAAATACTCAACTCAGTCATAAATCATGAAAGTCACATTTAAATTGATGTCATGTCTGCCACTATACGTAAATCTTTTTCACTTTCATATCCCTCAATTTCTATTTGTCTGATTTAATTTTTTTTTAAAATTGAGCTAGAACTTCAATTATTTTGTATTTTTCAACAAAGTTTCAACAGAGCATGCAGTTGGCATTGCAGGTTGACCATCTGTTAAAAACACTATGGCATTTTCATTTTGTTTGAAATGATTGGGAATAAAAGCCAGGCAGCTGCTCTAACAATGCAAGCATTCAATAATACCAGCTTTATAAATGAGTGGCACACTGTGCATCTCTGCAGAGGAAAGTGAGTTCTCAAAGTTGTGCAAAGTGTTTTGGTAATGTGATTGTCACAGTTGAATAAGTGACAATATGAAATGTGAAACACAGCTAAGTGAGCAAAAGTGAACTGTAACCATGAATGTGAGCTTTGACTCATTATTGATAATGATTGTTGCTTGGTGAATAATAGTGATTGATCGGACTTTGTGGATAGTGGCAGAGTTGGGGAAATGCAGTTCTTTAAGATCCTTTAGATGGCTTTGAATATTTGTATTAGCTAATTCAACTTCCTTTGCACTGCATCAGCCAGATTAGGACTGGGTTCCTGGTATTAACTATTATTTTGTGTGGCATGAAATTCACTGGTGCTTGCTATTAGAAGACTCCTATTTCCCTGTCTACTTTCTGCATCAAGAAACCACGGAGAACCTAGTAGCTTTATCTCTACCAAGCCAAACCATTCCCAGGCCTCTCCAAGGTACAAGTATGCAAGAAATTCCAAACTTACTCCAGTCAAAATGCACCACGATCTGAGGACCAATAGATGGACTTTAAATAGTGCAGGCTGGCATTGAGCCATTATAGCCTCATAACACTCTGCAATCACCACTGGGGTGGGAAGCTACACAATGTAGTACTGATAGAGTGTGGTGATCATGCCAGTGAGAGGCAGCATGAAGTTTGCCTGCATTGGAAAGAGCATTGGTTAATCTCATAACATGATACTCATACTCATGTTTAGGTCTTACACAATGTTTCTCCCAATATTTAGAAAAAGAACATGGATTTATGTGCTCAACAAATATCCTAATGTATAGAGCATTTCTAACTGCAACACTTGGCTGCACCATGCTTTAATTAGTTGTCATTGTCTGTCTCCAGTCAACAATAAAATGCACTGGTTAACGTGTTATTGCAGTAATAAGACATGGTCACCATTTCAGATTTACAGTAAAGGTGAAGGGGCTCTTGAGTAGTCCCTACCTTTGGGCTAACAGCTGCCGTGTGGTGAAATATAACATATTTGAACAGTTAGATTTTTAAAAATCTATAATTAAAGGTGAATGAAGATCATGTTGCAGGAAATAGTATGAGTGTTTTAAGTGATTTCAGTTCTGGTCAAAACAATCCTTATATCTATTTCCAAAAGCTCTTTTTTCTATTAGCTTTAACCATTATAAGATCACAGGATCATAATACATAGGAGCAGAAATTAGGCCTTTCAGGCCATTGAGTCTGCTCCATCATTCAATCATGGCTGACAAGTTTCTCAACTCCATTCTCCTGTTTTCTTCCTGTAACCCTTGATCTCCTTGATAATCAAGAACCTATCTCCATCCTAAATATACTGAATGACCTGGCCTCCACAGCCTTCTGTGACAGTGAATTTCATAGATTCATCATTCTCTGGCTGGAGAAGTTTCTCCTTACCTCAATTCTTCCCTTTACTCTAAGGCTATGCCCTCGGGTCCTAGTCTCTCCTACCAAAAGAAACTTCTTCCCAACATCTACTCTGTCCAGGTCATTCTGTATTCAATATGTTTCAATTAGATCACCCCTCATCCTTCTAAGCTCCATCGAGTATAGTCCCAGGGAGTCCTCAAACGTTCCTCATATGTTAAGCATTTCATTCCTTGGAGCATTCTTGTGAATGTCCTCCAAAGGGCCTGTACATCCTTCCTGCACAGAATACTCCAAATGTGGTCTGACCAGAGCCTCATTGAACCTCAGAAGTACATCCCTGCTTTTATATTCCAGTCCTTTTAAAATAAATGCCAACATTGCATTTACCTTCCTAATTACTGACTTAATCTGCAAGTTTACCTTGAGAGAATCCTGGACTAGAACTCTCAAGTCTCTTTGCACTTCAGACTTCTGAATTTTCTCCTTATTTAGAAAATAGTCCATGCCTCTATTCTTCCCACCAAGGTGCATGACTTCACACTTTCCTACATTGTACTCCATCTGCCATTTCTTTGCCCACTCCCCTAACCTTTCCAAAACCTTCTGCAATCTCCCTGTCTCTGATACAACCTGTCCTCTACCTATCTTTGTATCATCTGCAAAAGTAGCTAGGGTGCCCTCAGTTCTTTCGGCTGGATCGTTAATGTATAAAGTGAAAAGTTGGAGTCCCAAAACCAAGCCTTGTGGAATAACGCTTGTCACCACCTGCCATCCTGAGCAGGACCATATTGTCCCCACTCTCTGCTTTTTGCCAGACAGCCAATCTTCTAGCTATGCTAGCACCTTGCCTCTAATACCATGGGCCCTTATCTTACTCAATAGCCTCCTGCGTAGCACTTTGTCAAAGGCCTTCTTGAAGTCCAGGTAGATAACATCTATCGTCTCTCCTTGGTCTAACCTGCTCTTTACTTCCTCAAAGAGTTCTAGCAGATTTGTCAGGCATGACCTCCTTTGATGAAACCATGCTGACTTAGCCCTATTTTATGATATATCTCCTAGCATTCAGAAATATTTTATTTTTCACAATGGACTCCAAAGCTTTACCCACAACCGAAGTTAGGCGAATTGGCCTGTAATTTTCCAGCTTTTGCATCACTCCCTTTTTAAACAGGAGTGTCACGTCACCAATTTTCCAGTCCTCTGGGACCCTTCCTGACTCTGGTGTTTCCTGAAAGATTACCACGAACACCTCCACTAACTCTTCAGCTATCTCCCTTAGAACTCTGAGGAGTAGTCCACCGGTCCAGGTGACTTGTCCACTTTCAGACCTTTCAATTTTTCTAGCACCTTATCCTTGTTGATGGCCACTATACCTAGTTTGGTCCCCTCACTCTCTTAAATATTGGGATATTACTTGTGTCTTCCACTGTGAAGATTGATGCAAAGTAATTATTCAGTGCTTCAGCCATTTCCTTTTTCATCTTGACTATCTCTCCAGCATCATTTTCCAGTTGCCCCATGTCCACTTTTGCCTCTCTTTTGCCCTTTATATATCTAAAAGAACTCTTACAGTCTTCCTTCATATTACTGGCTAGCTTACCCACATATTTAATCTTCTTCCTCCTTATTGTTGCCCTCTGTTGGTCTTTGTAAGCTTCCCAATTCTCTAGTTTCCTACTGCCCTTCACCACATTAAATACTTTCTCTTTAGCTTTAATGCTAACGTGACTTCTCTGTTTGCCTCATCTTCCCTGTATCACACATCTTTTTCCTAGGGATAAATTTTTGTTGTGTCTCCTGAATTACTCCCAAAACGTCCTGCCATTGTGTTCCACTGTCTTTCTTTCCTGCTAGGCTCCTCTCCCAGTCAATCCTCTCTCACAACTCTCTATTTGCCTTGATTAAGCTGCAATATCATTACCTCTGATTCTATCTTCTCCCTGTCAAATTGCACAGTAAATTCAATCATATTATGATCACTACCTCCTAAAGGTTACTACACCTTATTATAATCTCTCTTACACTTTGTCACTGTGCAGTCTGATTGGCACTTGCCACTTAACATAATTACAGCTAATCACAACAGAGCCAATCTGACATTTTACATTATTTCAATATGTATCATATTACATTGGAACTACATTTTTCTTAAGTACTCCCTGCCTGAAGAATTTGGTGTCATCATGACCATTGTTTTGTTTTTACTAAGTTGATTAGAAAAAGTATGTCAACTTGTGGTGATAAATTCTTCTTCCAAGAGCATGGGTTTCAGTTGCAACGCCTGGCTCCATGATCTGAAAATTCAATAATCAGAAAAAATGCATTTTGGTTTCCCTAATTTCCAAGTACTATATAAAAGGAAGATCATAACACATCAGTCTCAAAACTAGATCTGCATGCACTGATATAACTATCCTGAATTGTAACCCTACTTAACACATCTGAAGATCATGTGAAGCATCAATGGAAATTAATCACTATTGTATAAGGCAGATAGTTCCTGAAAGGCTTAACTGACTTCACCAGATAAACTACTCTCATCAATATATAAAAGGATATCTTTCGGAGGAATTAATTTGTTTTCAGCAAGTTGTTGTTATGTGTCTGTTGCTAATATCATGTGAGAAAGTATTAATGGCCCTAATGTAAACTTTTAAGTTGACCCTGTTCTCTCATAAGAGGCAACTCTGGTGCACCTTAGATGTGATTTAACTAGCTATTAATATTTATAAAGCTATTTATCATTCAACAAATTTGAAGCTATCTTCTCCTTCAGATGTTATGTAGAGAGCAATTGTTGGTGGCAAATCTAACTGATAAGCCCAATTATATTTGCCATTATAAGATGGTGACAACAGTGAAGAATTTGGTAAAGATCAGATGCTGATGGTAATGGGCATCATTGCCTCCCATTCCAAATGTTCAGAATCTGAAGAAGAGCCATACTCGAATTAAAATGTTAAGTTGATTTCTCTCTCCACTGATGTTGTCAAACCTGATGACTTTTTCCAGTGCTTTGTTTTTATTTAAGATTTCCCACATCTGCAGTATTTTGCCTTTTTATGAAATATTTCCTGCTCAAGGAAAATAAAACTATTACCTTTTGATAGTTACCTGCATGGTGCAGGTAGAACACCATTCAAGATCAAAAGGAATGTTGCGAGCACTGTAAAAATACTGAAATCAATATTTTGAGGAATGGTATATACCATTTAAAAAACCAACACTTCCCATTTCTGAACAAGGTCACATGATTTACTCTTAAAATTCTACAGTATGTTGAAGAACCTCAGAGAGCTCAGAAGCCAAAAACAAGTGATCAATGTAACCTTAGCTGAAAATGTGTTGCTGGAAAAGCGCAGCAGGTCAGGCAGCATCTAAGGAACAAGAAATTCGACGTTTCGGGCACAAGCCCTTCATCAGGAACGTCGAATTCGGGCTTATGCCTGAAACGTCGAATTTCCTGTTCCTTGGATGCTGCCTGACCTGCTGCGCTTTTCCAGCAACACATTTTCAGCTCTGATCTCCAGCATCTGCAGACCTCACTTTCTCATCAATGTAACCTTACTCAAGAAAAAGAAGACTTCAAAGGTCTCAGAAAGTTGTTTGATGAATTTAAATAAATGTATACCACTTGAGATTAATTATTGAGGTGTGCATCAGTTCTTCACGATTGAGAAATCAGAAGATATAACCAATTTAAAGGAATTATTCAGTTATCTTCCAACAATAGACAGATTCAAAATCGGATCATTGGATTTTATTGACACACCAGAATTTAGCAGTCGGGTGCTGATATATTCAATTCAGCTGTTTAGAAAAGGCATTACCAAAATACCACAGTCAGCTTTATTGCTGTGAATGACTCTGATCAAATGATGTTATTTAAAAGCGTATGAGTAAGAAAGAAGGTTTAAAGGCAAGTATTCATCATTATAGCATCACAGGAGAAGATAACTTCTTTTAAAAACACGTCTATCTTCTCTGGCACAATATGAGGGAAATAAAGACCTCCCAAGGAAAATATACATTCTACATCAAAACATGAAGATGTGATTAGAAAAGAATACCTGGGAAATCAAATATCAACAAATTTCCAGTTTGACAATGACTTGTTTATGCATATTTTGTCCTCATTAATGAGCATTTTGGAAATCAAAGATCTACCATGACAACAAACAGTAAAGGAACACATTGTCTTTAAGCTGCAGTCTTTCAAACCAGCCAAATAGACAGTAATTGATGAAGTCAGAGGCTTTGGAGGAGATGGGATAATAACAAACCTACTTATTTGAAACACTTTTATAAATAGTTTTAAAACTTGAAAAATACTTGGGGAAGATAAATATGGCAGTATCTGAAATAGTCAACCAGCAGCAGTGCACCCATCTGGTTCACTAATGTCCTAGAGATGGAAATTTGCCATCTTCACCTGGTCTGGTCTACATATGACTCCAGACCCACAGCAATGTGATTGACTCTCAACTGCCTTCTGAAATGGCTGAGCAAGCCATTCAGTTCCACCAATCGCTATAAAGTCTCAAAGAACTCAAACCAAGGTGGATCACCTGGCATTGACCTCGGTACCAGAAAAGACAATGACAGAAACAGCTCGGTCAACCCAGCAAAATTGTCCTCACTAATATCTGGGGGCTAGTGCCAAAGTTGGGAAAGCTGTCTCACAGACAAGATTAGAGTGGTGCTGGAAAAGCACAGCAGGTCTGGCAGCATCCAAAGAGCAGGAAAATTGATGTTTCAGGCAAAAGTTCCTCATCATTCCTAATGCTGGGCTTCTGCCCAAAACATCGATTTTTCTGTTCCATGGATGTTGCCTGACCTGCTTTGCTTTTCCAACACCACTCTAATCTTGACTCTAATCTCCAGCAACTGCAGTATTCACTTCTGCCCTGTCTCACAGACAAGTCAAGCAACAGCCTGGCGCAGTCATACTCATGGAATTATACCATATAGACAATGTCCCAGACAACATCATCACTAGCCCTGAATATATTCTGTCCCACCGGCAGGATATACCTGGCAGAGGTGGTGGCACAGTGGGATACAGTCAGTCAGGACAGTGTTGTCCTGGGAGTCCTCAACATTGACTCCAAATCCCATGAAGTCTCATGGCTTCAGATTAAATATGGGCAAGGAAACCACCTGCTGATTACCATGCACTGTCCTCTCTTGGCTGATGAATCGGTACTCTTCTTTGTTGAACCACACTTGGAGAAAGCACTGAGGATTGGCAAAGTCACAAAATGTACTCTGGGTGGGAGATTTCAATGCCCACCATCAAGAGTGGCTCAGCAGCAGTACTGCCGGTCGGGTCCTAAAGGACATAGCTGCTAGTCAGGGTCTGCAGCAGGTGGTGAGGCAACCAACAGGGGGGAAAAATCAACTTGACCGCATGCTACCAATCTGCCAGCTGCAGATCTGTCTGCCCACGACAGTAATGGCAAGATTGACCACTGCACAGTCCTTGTCCTTTACACTGATAATAACTTTCATTGTGTTGTGTGGCACTATCATGCTAAATGGGACAGACTTTGACCAGATCTAGCAGCTCAAGTCTGGGCATCCATGAGGCACTGTGGGGCCATCAACAGCTGCAGAATTGTACTCCAGCACAACCTGGAAGTTCATGGCCTGATATATCCCTAATCAGCCAGTGCCATCAATCCAGGGGAACAATCCTAGTTCAATGCAGGGTGCAGGATGACATCCCAGGAGCAGCACCTGGATACCTGATGATAAGGTGTCAACCTAGTGAAGACACCAAACAGGACTACTTGTATGTCAATCAGGATAAGCAAGAACTAAGCAATTCCACAACAGATCATATCTAAGCTCTGCAGTCCTGCCACATCCAGTCGTGAATTGTAGTGGACAATTAAACAATTAAACAACTCACTGGAGGAGGAGACTCCACAAATATTCCCACCCTCAATGATGGAAGGGCCCAGAACATCAGTGCAAAAGATAAGGCTGAAGACAGAAGTGGCAAGTGGGTGATCGATTTCGGACTTCTCCAGTGGTCCCCAGCATCACAATCCAGTCTTCTGTCAATTCGACTCACTCCATGTGATATCAAGAAACAGTTGGAAATACTGGCTACTGCAAAGACAATGGGCCCTGACAACATTCTGGCAATGATACTGAAGGCTTGTCCTCCAGAACTTGTACTGTCACAAGATACACTCCAGAACTTGGTGCAACCCTAGATGATCTGTTCCAATCCAGTTATAACACTGGCATTTTACTAGTAGAAAATTGTCCAGCCAATTACCACCCATCAGCATACTCTCAATCATCAATAAGTGATGGTACTGGTCATCAACAGTTCTATCAAGCAGCACCTGCTTAACAATAACCTGCTTTGTGATGCCCAGTTTGGGTTTTGCCGGAGTCACTCAGCTCCTGATCTCATTACAGCCTTGGTTCAAATATGGTCAAAACAGTTGAATTTCAGACATGGGGTGCGAGTGTCAGGTCTTGGTATCAATGATGCATTTAACCATGTTGCATCATGGAGCCTAGCAAAACTGGAATTGATGGGAATCTGGGAGCACACTCTTGGTAGTCAGAGTCACAGCTGATACATAGGAAGATGCTTGTGTTGTTGGAGGTCAGGCATCTCAGCTCCAGAACTTTTCTGCAGGTGTTCGTCAAGGTAGTACCCTAGGCCCAACCATCTTCAACTGCTTCATCGATGATTCACCCTCCATCATAAGGTCAGAAGTGGGGATGTTTGCTGGTAATTGAATAATGTTCAGCACCATTCATGACTCTCAGATACTGAAGCAGTCCATGTTCAAGTGCAACAAGATATCCAGGCTTGAGCCGACAAGTGACATCTAACATTCACGCCAGACAAATGCCAGACTATGACCATCACTAACAAGAGACAATCTAACCGCCACCCCTTGATATTCAATGGTGTTACCAAAGCTGAACCCTCCCACTGTCAACATCCTGGGAGTTATCATTGACCTGAAACTCAACTGGACTCACCACATAAATATAGTGGCTCCAACAGCAGGTAAGAGGTAGGAATATTGCGGTGAGTAACTCTCCTTCTGACTCCTCAAAGGCTGTCTACCATCGATAATGCACAAGTCAGGATTGTGATGGAATACTCCCCACTTGCTTGGATGAGTGCAACCCCAACAACATTCAAGAAGCTTGACATTATCCAGGACAAAGCAGTCCAATTGATTGGCACTGCATCCACAAGCATCCACTCGCTCCACACCGATGCTCAGTAACAGCAATGTGTACTATATACAAGATGCACTGCAGAAATTCATCAAAGATCCTTAGACAGCACCTTGCAAACCCATGATAATTTCCATCCAGAAGGACACGGGCAGCAGATATATGGGAACACCACGAACTTCAAGTTCCCCGCCTAGCCACTTACAATCCTGACTTGGAAATTAATTGCTGATCCTACACTGTTACTGGATCAAAATGCTAGAATTCCCTCCCTAATGGCATTATGATTCAACACATAGCAGGTGGATTGTAGTGGTTCAAGTAAACAGCTCACCACCAACTTCTCAAGGGCAATGAGGGATGGACAATAAATGCTGGCCAGCTAGTGACTACTGCAAATGAATAAATTAAAATTCACATGTCAACTGCACCCACAAGAGTATAAAAAAGGAGCTAACCAATGTTTTATAAATATATTTATTGTTCATTAAAAATGAGCCCATCTTTTGCCTAATATGTTGTATGGGCATCTTTCTTCACATAGTATCAGTAACGTAGAATAATACCAGGCAAGAGGAATGTATTCAAGATATTCCAGGTTATGAGAAAGTATGGACTGCAGATGGTGGAGATCAGTGTCAAGAGTATAGAAAAGCACAGCAGGTCAGGCAGCATCTGAGGAGCAGGAGAATCGATGTTTCAAGCATAAGCTCTTCATCAGGAATGAGGCTTGTGGGCTGAGGTCTGAGAGATAAATGGGAGGGGGAGTGGGGCTGGGGGAAAGGTAGCTGAAAATGCAATAGGTAGATGAATGTGAGGGAGAAGGTGATAGGTCAGACAGGTTGGATCACTTCAACTCCCCCTCCCAGTCCACCAAGGACATGCAGGTCCTGGGCCTCCTCCACCACCAAACCTTAACCACCGGACACCTGAGGAAGAATGCCTTATCTTCCGCCTTGGGACCGTGCAACCGCAAGGGATTAATATGGATTTTATCAGTTTCCTCATTTCCCTTGCTCTACATTTTCCTAGTCCCAAGCCTCCAACTCAGCACCACCTTCTTGATCTGTCCATCGTCTTTCCCATCCATCTGCTCCACCTTCCTTACTGACCTATCACCTTCTCCCCCACGTTCATCTACTTATTGCATTCTCAGCTATCTGCTCCCAGCTCCAACTCCCTCCCATTTATCTCTCAGCCCCCCTGCATATATCCCAGATTATGTATAACATTGCTTGATGGTGATAGCAGTGAAGATTTTGTTAATTATAATAAAGATAGCAAAATAATTACACCATTATCTAAAGTGACTTATTGGGATGTAAACAGGTTTACATATTTCAGACACAGAATAATTGTCATTTAAAGTTTGAATTGCCTGCAGTCCAGATGATGAACCCATATAAAATTTGTGATTGTCCAAACTCCAAAATAGGGTCAAGTCAAAATATAGCCAAATTTCTTTAAAATGCTCTTTATCATTTATGTTTATCATATTAACATCATTGAATTCATTATTTGCATAAACACAATCTGCGCTATCACCCACGCAGTAACATTGTAAAGCATTACCTAATTTCAAGGCAGTTTACTCCTGCCATGGGATAATATTACAGCAGGGAATATTCTGCACAGGGAATAATCATGAAATTGTAAGGCTTTGAAGAAGTAATTCACTTAAACTGACAGCAGCTTTGAGGTTACATTTTTTTCAGAGTAACACAGAGGTCTTGCAACTGCTGTTCCTGCATTTGCGCACTGTCGAGATCCATAGCCCTCCTTCACAGTGTGCTCTCCCTAAGCAATCAGAGAATTCATAAATATTTCTACTTTTACATGAACAGTCTCATTGTGAAAACTCTTGAGAATATTGTAACTTTTAAAAGAAGTGTACCTGTATTTTTACCAGGGTGCTAAACTCAGCATTAGTAATAATCACCTTCATTGGAGCTGAAAAACTAATCTTACATATACAGAAAGTTAGATTTATCCACAGCGTGTAAGTATTCCAAATATTTTTCAATTTGAAAAGAAAATTATTTGAATTTGTTGGCTCAAAATCAACCATAGTAATTAACTTTGTTATTTAAAATTTAAACTAGAAGTGAAATTTGAAGTGCTTTGAAATTTCTGGCTTGTTGTCTGTAAGGCTATTTCAATATGATTGGCTGCTTACCATGGTGGTAGATATCGCTGCTGCTGAATTCCTGGAAAGCCAACAACTTGGCAACAGGTTAAACTGCTATCCATGCCATGTAGAAAATATCAGGAGACGATAATATTGTCTCTCAACTCTCCTCCACCATTCATTAAGCTGATAGCTAATCTTCAATTTCTATTCCATGTTTTGTAAGATGCCCTTATCTCTTAATTTCTGTACAGTCCAAAAACCTGCTGATCACAACCTTTGATGTACTCAATGACAAAATACTTACAGTCCTCTAGGATGGATATTTTGAAAGATTCTCAATCTTCTGATTGAAGAATTTTATCTTCATCACAGTTCAAAATGGTCATCACCTTATTCTAAGATTATGCCCATGTTTCTAGGGAAAATCAGAGTCATACATCCTATCCAAGGAGTATCCAAAGTATGTACTGAACCCAGACCCAGTCTTCAGCTAATTCAATTCACTCCCAGTGATTGAGTGCAATGGATGCAGAAAAAGCCAAGGGTCTTGCTAACATTTTGACAATAATGCTGAAGACTAGGCCTTCAGAATTAGCTATTTCTGTAGCCAAGCTGCTCCAGTACAGCTACATTGCTAGTATTAGATCTTTTCTAATCAACTCATTCAGAGATGTCCTTACACACCTCTGGAGCAGATGAAGCTTTAACCTAGGCCTTTCTGACTCAGACGTGGAGACACGTGAAGAGCCCTACAATACTGGTATTTACCTAACAAGGTTGAAAATTGACCAGGTCAAAAAAAAGTAGACAAATCCAATCTGGCCAATTCCCACCTCTTCTTTCAACTTCATTCAAATACTCACCAATAACCTGCTCACCAATGCTCACTGGCTTTGTTTAGACTCTGCCAGGACCACTACATTCTTGCTCAAACATGGACAAAACAGTTGGATTATAAGTGACTACTCTTGACATAAATGCAATTTACGATGGAATGTCGTATAAAGAGTTCTAAGTATTATTAGTGTCGATGGGAAATTAGGTTGATGCTATGCAGGTTTCAGCCATTGGGCCATAAGTGAGAATGATTGTCCACCCTCACACACAGCTTTTCGCATAATAAAACACCCAATGCCTGTCTATACCAAGACCTGGAAAACAGAGATCTCTCGACAACCTTCAGTCTCTTGTCAAAACTATTTAAAAATATGTGAAAGGTTTTAAAATGAGAACGCATGTGTGGGGTAATATTGGGATCCTTGTTTGTATGTTCAGCTGTGATGTTATGTGTGAAGATGCTAGCATGTAGAAATATATAATGAATTGGCACTGAGAAAGACATCCCAGATTTCCTCAGTTATTTGTTGATGAAGCTACACGAAATGTCTTACGTGGCTTAGGGGAATGAAACAATTGCATAAAATACACAGAATCTTTTTTATCCTCACAATCTCTAACATCACTAACCAGCAGTAGAAATACTCATCACTGCTGGGACCCTGCAGGATTACAGGCACTGGTGCCACATTTAAAATCCAACTGAACCCATGATCAAACACTGACAATCAGGGATAAACCTACACATAGTGAGAGGGAAACAGAAAAGCAAAGCTTCTGAGGGCATGCAGGAGGTACAGGTAACACTTCATTATAAAAACAAGCTCAGTCACAAATGTGTTGTTATCTTTCATCATCACCTTTCTGATTAACTGTCATTGCCACTGCAGCTCCAAGTCGCAAGCCAAATAGGCTACCTATCGTTAGAACACTGTTAAAGCAGTGATACTCTTTCTCAACTGCTCAGCATAGCAGGATGGAAAGCTTTCAAATGGTTGATAATATTAACTTTTATTGAACAACAGTAAAAGTGAAGTAAGGACAAATACAATAACTGCATTTGCTTCTGGGAACACAACAATTTGTTTTGCGAACAATAATAAATTTAGTCAGTGAATGATCACTTGAGTTAGCTCGCATTGACTGAAGTGGGTGTCAATTAATCCTGTCTGACTTGATGCACCAGACACTGCCCTCCTCTAAAAAGCAGATGTTCCCTCTTCTCAACGTCTTCATCTGTACCTCAGGAACAGCTCTCCCAGCTTTTCAGCATCAATCGCATCTGCCCTTTAACTACTCCAGTTCTCCCATTCACTATCTTTGTGTGGCCAAAGGAGTGGATAACGATCTGGCTAGGAGGGTGAATAACTGTTAAACAGACACAGAACATGAACGTCATAATTCTCAAGGATATAGGACAATGGCATCTTTCAAGTTACCTGGCATAGTCATCTATGATGTGATACCAATGGTCAAAGACTTGCACATTGATGGAATAGAACTCAATTCTGTTGATGAAATCTGCTGCATTATGATATGATGCTCTCAACACAATATGAGTACTATCTATAGCACCCTGATCCTTGGAGAGGCAGTTATATCAGTGAGGCAGTTATATCAACAAGGCAGTCTGCCCAGGCTGCAGCACTGACAGCAACTTGGTGAAAAGAGATGAACCAGTTTGAACTGGCACAAATTGCAACAGTAACAGCCTTGATACATTTGTGGGTTAGAGATTGATAGCCCACATAAGTCTTCAGTGGATAATTGGAAGCAGCCAGTTGTATTCTCCCAGTTCCTCCACCTCCGTTGCTTCTGTTCCAGTGATGCCAACTTTGAAAAAGCAGCCTCTGAACTGTCCATCTTCATCCTCAACCGAGACTTCCCCAGCACTGCTATTGACAAGGCCCTCAACTGGGTCCGACACATCTCCAGCACTTCCATCCTTCCCCCACTTCTGTCCTGCAACAGTGATAGGCTCCCCCTTGTCCTTACCTACCATCCCACCAGCATCCACATCCATAAGATCATCAGCTACCATTTCTGCCATCTCCAGTGAGATGCCACCACCTGACATATGTTCCCCTCCCCTCCCTTGTCCATCTTCCACAAGGACCATTCCCTCTGGAACACCCTCATGCACTCTTCCTTCATTCTCAACATCCTTACACAAGCCTTGTGGTGCTTTCCCTTATAATCGCTAACAGTGTAATACCTGCAATCTTTCTCCTCTATCTTCAGTATCCAAGTGCCCAAACACCTTCCAGGTGAAGCAGCACATTACTTTCAGTTCACTCAATCTAGTCTACTGCATTCGCTACTTACCATGTGGTCTCCTCCACATTGGGGAAATGAAGCATAAACTGGGTGACTGTTTCACAGAACAACTACATTCTGTCTGCAAAAAAGACCCTGAGCTTCCAGTTGCCTGCCACTTCAACATATCATCCTGTTTCCTGGTCAACATCTCTGTCTCAGGTTTGCTGCAGTGGTCCAGTGAAGCTCAGTGTAAACTGGAAGAACAGCACCTCACTCTCCCCTTGGATATTCTACAGCTTTCTGGACTCAATATCTAGTTCAACAATTTTAGGGCTTAAGGCACCTTCACCCATGTCCTTACCCCAACCCCCACACACCAGGCCTTCTTATCACGTAGTCTGCTATTAGACACTACTTATTGTGAACTGTTAATAGTCTCCATTAATAGCTATTCACCCGCCTCACTCAGATCTTTATCCACTCCCTTTTCAGTCCAACTGTTCTCTCACTTTGGGCTCTACCCCATCTATCGTTTACTCACCTTCTCCCCCACCCTACCTTCCGCATAAAAAAACAATATTTTCCTAGCCACCATCAGTTCTGAGGATGGGTCACCAGACCCAAAATGTTAATTCTAATTTCTCTTCACAGATGCTGCCAGACCACATTCCAGAAATTTCTGTTTTAGTTGCTATTCACTCTGAGCTTCCATACATTCCTACCCAACCTTTCCAATTCATCACACTATTACCCTGAGCTTCAGCCAGAAAGTTTAACTATGCCTACTAGCCCCCACATTGAAACCAGGATGGTTGTGACCATTTAGGACTGCACCCACTTCAACTGATGTTGTCCAATGCAAAACCATTTTTCACTGTTAAAGGAGCTACCTCCTTTCACAATTATTGTCCATAGTACATTGTAGCTTGCTGCCTCCAATTTCCAACTGAACCAGTGGCCCTGATAACTTCACTTGATTTTCATAAAGCAGATCCCCATGACTGACTTGAAAAGACAGCCCCAACTGATGTGTGACGAGACCCCTGATTCTTTACTCAGCAAGTCGTGAGTTCATGGAATGTCCTGCCAGTAGCAGTAGTGGACTCTCCCTCTTTATGGGCATTTAAACGGGCATTGGATAGACATATGGAGGATAGTGGGCTAGTGTAAGTTAGGTGGGCTTGGATCGGTGCAACATCGAGGGCCAAAGGGCCTGTACTGCGCTGTATTTTTCTACGTTCTATGTTCTATGATCTCTGAGTAGCTCCCCATTGAATCATCATGAATCCCCGAACTGGTGGCACTGGTCTCTAAAGGAGTGACTATGGTTCACTCTACAGACTACAGTGGAACCCTAGACACTGACTACCCCCAGCAGCTGACTCACCATGTCCAAACTCCAGCACTGAGATTGGTTGCTGTACTTAACTTATGAATGTCGTCTTGGACTTGACTGAGAACTATACCCATAGACTTTGTGATATGACCATTTGGCTTAAGCACAGCCAATTTGTTCGCAGTATAAGTGGACGACACATGCTGAAAATCTGACACTGACGTAACATAGTACCATACAGTAACATGTCTTCCCCCTTAAGTGATCACTGCTGATGAGTTGCCTGGCTGCCTGTATCCAACAATGGAATAAAACAAGTACTTTGAGCCTTTAAGTCCTGATAGAGGTGACAAAGCACCAAACAGCAAGGCAGCAGAAGGCAGAGATGCTGTGAACCTCCAAGTGGCTGCTAAGAGAATAAATAAAGAGTCCTGAGCCACACCTTGTTCCTATTCCTGTGTGCAAAGTGTGCTGGCAGCAACATTAAAATGAAATGTGTTAATGCACTCCAAGGTATAGCATTGAAGTGGGTAACTGTATTTTAAGGGACGTGGAGATATGCCCTCCCACGATGATGTGGTCTGGTTGATGCTAGTCTTATAACAACGTCCATGGCTGTGAGTGTACAGATTTTTGCTCGCCGTGGTGTGTACCCTGAGGTGTTGGGAATTGTGTTCCAAGATGGAGGTCTGGAGGATCTAGCAATGACCTGGAGTCACCAAATACTTGCTCTTCCATGTTGGGAATTCTTGCTGCCCAATTTCTATCTAGCTCGAGATAAACAAAATGCAGATGCTGGAATTTCAAATAAACTTCCCACCCACCCTCCGACTCCCTTTCAAGGCCCTTCCTCTCCCTTTCATTCCTCCGGCGACTCCTTCTTCCAGCTACCAGCCAGATTCATTCCTCCCATTTAGAGTCATAGAGTCATAGAGATGTACAGCATGGAAACAGATCCTTCAGTCCAACCTGTTCACGCCGACCAGATATCCCAACCCAACATAGTCCTACCTGCCAGCACCCGGCCCATATGCCTCCAAACCCTTCCTATTCATATACCCACCCAAATGCCTCTTAAATGTTGCAATTGTACCAGCCTCCACCACATCCTCTGGCTGCTCATTCCATACACATACCACACTCTGCGTGAAAAAGTTGGCCCTTGGGTCTCTTTTATATCTTTCCCCTCTCACCCTAAACCTATGCCCTCTAGTTCTGGACTCTCTGACCCCAGGTAAAAGACTTTGTCTATTTATCCTATCCATGCACCTCATAATTTTGTAAACCTCTATAAGGTCACCCCTCATCCTCAGAAGCTCCAGAGAAAACGGCCCCAGCCTGTTCAGCCTCTCCATGTAGCTCAAATACTCCAACCCTGGCAACATCCTTGTAAATCTTTTCTGAACCCTTCCAAGTTTCACAACATCTTTCTGATAGGGAGGAGACCAGAATTGCACGCAATATTCCAACAGTGGCCAAATCAATGTCCTGTACAGCTGCAACATGACCTCCCAACTCCCATACTCAATACTCTGACCAATAAAGGAAAGCATACCAAATGCTTTTCTTCACTATCCTATCTAACTGCGACTACATTTTCAAGGAGCTACGAACCTGCACTCCTAGGTCTCTTTGTTCAGCAACACTCCCTCGGACCTTACCATTAAGTGTATAAGTCCTGCTAAGATTTGCTTTCCCAAAATGCAGCACCTCACATTTATCTGAATTAAACTCCATCTGCTACTTCTCAGCCCATTAGCCCATCTGGTCCAGACCCTGTTGTAATCGGAGGTAACCCTCTTCGCTGTCCATTCCACCTCCAATTTTGGTGTCATCTGCAAACTTACTAACTGTACCTCTTATGCTCGCATCCAAATCATTTATGTAAATGACAAAAAGTAGAAGGCCCAGCACCGATTCTTGTGGCACTCCACTGGTCACAGGCCTCCAGTCTGAAAAACAACCATCCACCACCACCCTCTGTCTTCTACCTTTGTGCCAGTTCTGTATCAAAGTGGCTAGTTCTCCCTATATTCCATGAGATCTAACCTTGCTAATCAGTCTCCCATGGGGAACCTTGTTGAATGCCTTACTGAAGTCTATATAGATCACATCTACTGCTCTGCCCTCATCAATCTTCTTTGTTACTTCTTCAAAAAACTCAATTGAGTTTGTGAGACATGATTTCCCACGCACAAAGCCATTTTGATTATCCCTAATCAGTCCTTGCCTTTCCAAATACATGTATATCCTGTCCCTCAGGATTCCCTCCAACAACTTGCCCAACACTGAGGTCAGGCTCACTGGTCTATAGTTCCCTGGCTTGTCCTTACTGCCCTTCTTAAACACTGGCACCATGTTAGCCAACTTCCAGTCTTCCGGCACCTCACCTGTGACTATTGATGATACAAATATCTCAGCAAGAGGCCCAGCAATCACTTCTCTAGCTTCCCACAGAGTTCTTGGGTACACCTGATCAGGTCCTGGGGATTTTTCCACTTTGATGCATTTCAAGAGATCCAGCACCACCTTCTCTTTAATATGGACATTTTTCAAGATGTCACTATCTATTTCCCTATAGTCTATATCTTCCACATCCTTTTCCACAGTAGATACTGATGCAAAATATTCATTTAGTATCCCCCTCATTTTCTGTGGCTCCACACAAAGGCCGCCTTGCTGATCTTTGAGGGGCCATATTCTCTCCCTAGTTATCCTTTCGTCCTTAATATATTTGTAAAAACCCTTTGGATTCTCCTTAATTCTATTTGCCAAAGTTATCTCATGTCCCCTTTTTGCACTCCTGATTTCCCTCTTAAGTATACTCCTACTTCCTTTATACTCTTCTAAGGATTCACTCGATCTATCCTATCTATACCTTACTTATGCTTCCTTCTTTTTCTTAACCAAACCCTCAATTTCTTTAGTCGTCCAGCATTCCCCATACCTACCAGCATTCCCTTTCATCCTGACAGGAATATACTGTCTCTGGATTCTTGTTATCTCATTTCTGAAAGCTTCCTATTTTCCAGCCGTCCCTTGACCTGCGAACATCTGCCCCCAGTCAGCTTTCGGAAGTTCTTGTCTAATACTATCAAAATTGGCCTTTCACCAATTTAGAACTTCAACTTTTAGATCTAGTCTATCCTTTTCCATCACGATTTTAAATCTAATAGAATTATGGTCGCTGGCCCTAAAGTGCTCTCCCACTGACACCTCAGTCACCTGCCCTGCCTTATTTCCCGAGAGTAGATCAAGTTTTGCACTTTCTCTAGTAGGTACATCCATATACTGAGTCAGAAAATTGTCTTGAACACACTTAAGAAATTCCTCTCCATCTAAACCTTCAATACTATGACAATCCCAGTCGATGTTTGGGAAGTCTAAGTCCCCTACCATAACTACCTTATTATGCTTACAGATAGCTGAGATCTCCTTACGAATTTGTTTCTCAATTTCCCTCTGACTATCAGGGGGTCTATAATACAATCCCAATAAGGTTATCATACCCTTCTTATTTCTCAGTTCCACCCAAGTAACTTCCCTGGATGTATTTCTGGGAATATCCTCCGTCAGCACAGCTGTAATGCTATCTCTTATCAAAAATGCCACTCCCCCTCCTCTCTTGCCTCCCTTTCTATCCTTCCTGTAGCATTTGTATTCTGGTACATTAAGCTACCCATCCCTGAACCATGTTTCCATAATTGCTCCTATTGAAATATCAGGTTGTAGCCACCATCTCTATTCACCTATCACCATCTCACCACTCTACACGCCTCGCCCAGACCGATAACCCTTCCTCCCCCTCTTTATCTGCAGCTCCCCCTACCCACACCTCCATTACTGAAGAATGGTTATACCAAAACGTCACACAACTCCACCTCCTGATGTTACCTGGCTTGCTGTGCTCTTCCAGCCTCCTGCTTATCTATAATTTTTGTCTAAGATCAGGAAATTATTTTTAAATGAAGTAGGATAGGTACTAATGAAACTTAAATGTATGCAGATAGATTTTTCACTGTTCAGTTGCGAGATTCACATTTTCCTATTCACAACCAGGGTAGAAAATCAAACTTTTCTTTCTTCAATGTCAATAATCTCAATTTTCCGATCTTGCTACCTTTTCCCAACTGACTCTTCTATATCCTTCAAAGAGTAGAAAAAAATCAGCCCATCTTTTTTTCAAACATCAAGCAGGAACGTACTCCATCAATAAATTACCTAATTAATGAAGCAATCATAATAAAGTTAAATACAATGATACCTGTGAGAGAGAATGAAATTGAAGTTAAAGTAGTAAGGGATTAAAATTGTGATTGGGACACTTGAAGACACAGGGAGATGCTATACTTAAAGAGAATTATCCACAAGATAGAACCAAATAAATGGAAGGCTGAGAATCTTTTAATTCTGTGATTTATTGATAATATGGTAAACTATAGCTTTCTGCACAACTTATTACATTTTGTCCACATTATAATCCTTTGCTAAAACTGTGTACTTATTCAATGAGTTCATAACCTAGAATTATTTCTCCAAACCTCCAACTATAAATTTGTTAATTCTGTGGAAAGATTTTAAATTAACAAGACAGGAAAGCCAGATTCTTAAGGAAGGTTAAACTAGGTGCATAGAGATTAGGAGAAACAGACAAGACTAGAACAAGAAATAAAATGTGTGAGGTGAGGTCAGACAAAGAGAGAATTCAGTAAGGTGTATAAATTTGTTTAACAGTGCTTGCATATAAATACAAAAAGTGTGGTAACCCAGACTGATGGTCTGCAGATGCAAATATTCACAGTGGAATTTGATAATGTGAGATAATGGAGACATGGCACAAAAAGGGCAGGACTACATACTAAATATTCCTAGATAAAAGGTGTTCAGTAAAGATAATTGGGAAGAATGTTACAGTTCAAAGGAGGGCTGTTCTGAAGGGATCAAAAACAAAATGTGGTTAGAATCAAATTGTAGAGGTACCATTGAACATGTAACCTCCAAGTCATCAACTTGTGGGAAAAATGTAGAGGATGAAATGTTGCAGGGAAATCCAAGAAAAATTTAAAAATATAGAAAAGTGATAGCGGATGGCTTTAATTATTGCAATGGGAATTGGGATAGTAATAGTGTAAAGGTCTGAGTGACGGAAGATATATTTTCAAGAGGACTTCTCTTCATCAGTATATTTTCAGTTCAACAAGAACAAGGCAATGCTGGGTGTTATTCTAACAAATGAATTGGACCAGCAAAGAGACATCATTGATCCAGATACAGTGATCATTGAGTCGTAAGTGGAGAAGAGCCAATCGAAAGGACAAAGAGCAATTTAAAATAAAAATGCTAAATTGGAAGAGGGACGATTTTGATTTCAAGTGGTGAGAACTGGTAAGATTGCTGGTTTGATAGATCTTGAACTGATCAGATCAGATTCCTTATAGTTTGGAAACAGGTCTTTCGGCCCAACTAGTCCACACTGACCCTCCCAAGAGTAACCCACCCAGACCCATTCCCCTAACTAATGCACCTAACACTACGGAAAATTTAGCATGACTAAATTCACCTAACCTGCACATCTTGGGACTGTGGGAGGAACCAGAGCACCCGGAGAAAACCCACGCAGACACAGGAGAACATGCAAACTCCACACAGACAGTCGCTCGAGGCTGGAATCGAATTCGGGTCCCTGATGCTGTGAGGAAGCAGTGCTGACCACTGAGCCTCTGTGCTGCCCCATGGAAGTAAACTGAAAGTCAAAGACAGTGGCACTGGAAAAACACAGCAGATCAGGCAGCATCTGAGGAGTAGGAGACTCAATGCTTCGGGTATAAGCCCTTCAGGAAAGAAGGTAGCTTGGAAGGCAAGAGGTGGATGCAGGTGGAGGGTAATTGTTATAGGTCGGTGAGGAAGTTGGAGTGAATAGCTGGAAGGAAGATAGGTTGGACAGGTCAAGAGGGCGGAATTGGAGGATTGGATCTGGGATAAGATCAGGGAGGGGAAATTTGGAAACTAGTGAAGTTGATTTTAATGTTGTGTGGTTCTAGAATCCCAAGGCGGAAGGTGAAGCGTTGTTCCTCCATTTGTCAGGTGGTTTGGATTTGGCACTGGAAGAAGCACAGGACATCCCCCCAGCTCCTCCATGACTCCCCTATTTATCTCTCAACCCCCTTCTCCCACCACATTCCTGATGAAGGGCTTATGCCCGAAATGTCGACTCTCCTGCTCCTCAGATGCTGCCTGACCTGCTGTGCTTTTCTAGCACCATCCCTTTTCAACTCTGACTCTCCAGCATCGGCAGTCCTCACTTTCTCCTATTTGCTGAAAGTAAACTGAGGTCAAGTCTGCTTGCTGGCTATTTATGTTGGAGATCTGTGCGCTCATTTGGTTGGTTGTCTAAATGCTTTCTGATCTATTACTATCTAACTGTGAGGACTCTTCTATAATCATTATGTTTGATGCTTATGACTGTACTGCTACCTTGATGTGAACTGCCATGATGTATTGAGGATCTACAACTATCATG